>NC_090921.1:825921031-826544781 GCF_040938575.1 Ambystoma mexicanum
CTTATCCATCTTTTTTACTTTCTCATTTATTTATTTTTTTGTGCTAAGGATTTCCTTTGCATTCTCATTAACGCTAGTTTTGGTATGATCTTCGTTGACATTTTGGGGATCTTTTATTTCGATTATGAGATTTGTTAAAAAGTGTTAGGTCTTCTCGAGCAACTTCAGCTATTAGTTTTTTGTCCTCTCATGAATTTTGATTAGAGTCTAATATTAAGTTCAAAAAGTTGGCATTTTGAATTTTTTCCTGTCTCAAATAATCATGATTCCTATGTTGTTCAATTTCCATGTTAGCAACTTTGGTATTTAGCAAAGCTATTAACGTAGTTAGATCTTTAATATTGCCATCCATTTGTTCATACAATTTGAGATACGGAGAGAGAACAATGTTCATAGTAGACATAATCATTGCTTGTAAGTCCGGTATATTTCTTTCCAGTGTATTATTCTTTTTTTGTATATTGGACTTTTTCTTATTCCAGTGTGCACGTCTTATTTTAGGAAAAGGTCTTTCCATTATGGTTGAATCATCAATGTCAGAAGTGGAAGAGGACGAAGATGAAAGTGAAGTATTTCTTTCCTCATTGACAGGTGTTGAAATTTCAGTTGGACCTTTATTAAGCAATTGATTTTTAGTTTCAATCGCTGTAAATCTTACTGGTGAATGCAGCATATATTGCTGCTTTGATGTTCTTGTCTGTGAGCAGGCAATTTCACCCGAATCACTATATCCACTTCTTTTCCTTTTGAGTGCGGGGCTGTGTATTATTTTAGTTGAGCCCAGGTCTGCCAGGACATTTCTTTCAGGCTCAAAATTATTTGCATGTGCAACATCATGAGGCAACAGCCGTGTCATGGCACTCCCTTTATTTGAAGTAGATAAGTTCTTTAGTTTGCTATTAGTCTGGTTCATTTTTAAAAAGGTCTTTCAACAGTTTATCTGCCACACTAACTGAATCCCTTCTTTCAATGTTTGATTTTTCCCTATTATGAGTAGGCGGTTGCAGAGCCAAGATATTGTAAACGCCAAATTGAGGTTGTTTGTCATCACTCATTTGCTGGGTATTTTTTTCAGTCGTGTGATCTGTTCTAAGTTCAATTTGTCGTTGTTTGACACACATCAGCTCACCAAGATGTGGTTTGGTAAACAATTTGTTTCCCCATTTGTCCGTTGTACAATTTTTGCAGCGAGAACACGCAATTGGGGAAAGGTGTCTACTGATACCAACTTGTTTGCGTCTGTATTGCCATCAATTGGGAGCTCGGAGCACGAGTAGTATTTACAACCTTGGGTTCCATTTGTAATGGCAGTGCTAAATGCAGGTGCAATGCCCGTAGTACATGGGGATTTATTTGTTTTAATTGTTTCCATTTCAGTTTCAGTGATGAAGCAGTCATTGTCACTTTCGTTGATCGAACTATTAGTCAAATCTACACCAGTCTCATTTTGCTCGTGCTCACCATACTCACTGCACTCATCACGCACGCTAGTTTCACTAGGCTCATCATTTTTACAACGCTCCTGCATACAATCCTGCATGCAAATCATGGTACCACCGCCCACTAATAAGTGCGATTTAGGAGCATTTGTTAAGTCAGGATAATTTCTGTCAATTGAGGCAGTGGGAGTGATTGAGTTAGTTAAGTCAGCATCTATTTTAGGTGTGAGTTTTCCTCCTTGCCGCGAGTTTAGTAGAAGTGCCACCTCCGCGACGCAGGCCAGACCGGGTCTGTGGCGGTTCCAATACTTCGCTCGGTCCCTTCAAGATGATTGAAAAACCCGCACTTGCTTGATAAGCAGGCGGGAAAACAGAAATAAAGGCACACCCGCAGAGACCGCGGGATCAAAGGACCAAAAGGCACCAAAGACACACAAGACTCTGTGCCGACTCTGCGCCGCTCCGCGGGTGCACTGAGTATTTAAAGTTGTAGCTCCGCCTCCTGGCATCAAGCTAAAGGTAGGACTCCAGGAACAAAAACGAAAAGCACAGTGTCTCCTTTCAAGACAAAAAAAAGTCCACTTTAAACTCACTGGTACACTTCAGTCACAAAACTCTGGAACAGAGTAAAGGGCAGACCACTCCCGAGCCCGTTGAGCATTAGGAACTCTCAAAGTCAATTTCGGGTCGGCATTTTGTGCTTTTGGTTCGGCCATGGGCCTATTGCCCTATAGGCCAGTCCGACCCTGGACCTGCTCGCCGGCCCGCACACTGGGTGGGTGTACACCTGACAGTAGCCCCTTGAAGGGCAAGGTTTCAACACCCATACAAGTCTAGATGCCTCAAGAGATGGGCCAGGCTCTCAGGACCATTCGGCAGGATCCTGGCATCTGTAAATGCCCACTCAGCAGTGATGTGTGGGCATTTGCGGTCGTTAATGTCACGGCGGTGGGCCCAACTACGTTAGATTCAGGGCCCACTTATTAGACAATCCTGGCTACGCTTCTGTCTGCATCTGAGATCAAGAATGTGCTGCACCACCCCGGTGCCTGGGTCTCCTACATGGAGGAAGTAGAGCAAGGGGGCGATGATGTGACAGCCAAGCTGGCTTTAAAAAGGCCACTTTACAGACAGTGTGAATACGCCAGTGTTAACGGAAAGACAATGTTATGTAAAGTGCAGGCACTACCTTCACAAAGTGTGGTTTCAGCTTCTTGCGGGTCAGTGATGAATTGATATGTTTGGGCGAGAGCCACACCAAGTCACGGACCTTATTTGAAAGCGCTGGTCTCTTTTTTGGTCTGTGTATTTCCTGTACTGTTCTTTTTTTATATTTTTTATGTTGCTGTGGGCTTTATTGTGTACTTCCGCTAAATCCTGTACTACCGCCTGTGCTGCAGCAATGTAACCAGTAGGTGGTGGAGCGGTGTTTTGGTAAAGATTTAAGAGGCGCTCCAGGGAGACAAAAAGAGAAAGGACACGTTCCAATGGCGTTATGATAGCGTTCGTGATAAGCAAATTCTGCAGTGGAACAGGTTCATCCAATTATCTTGGATGTGATTTAAATAACAATGCAGGTCTATTTCAATAACCGGATAAACCCGTTCAGTTTGAGGATAGAATGCAGTATTTAAAAGCCTAACAGTTTCAGTAAGGCATGTCAGAATCGTGATGTAAACTGAGGTCCGCGTTCCGGGACTATGTTATCTGGAGGTCCAGGCGGGCGAACCATGGTCTGAATGAAATGATGGCCAGAGCTCCTGCTCGTGAAAGAATATTTAGCACAACAGAGTCACCCATCACAGCATATGTGTCCATGATGGCCCAAATGACTCTTTTCCTTCTCAGTTGTGAAGTCCATTGTGATTTTTCCCCAAAGTCGAGAGGCTACTTCATGTGGTGGTAACAGACCTGTGGGAGCCTATCTGATGTGTTTTTTCCGGGCACGGGTGGCACCACGGTTGTTGCTAGGTCTGGAAAAGATCCTGGGCTACGCCAATGTCGTAACTGTCGGGACTCAGAGCACCCTCAGTCCACCCCCCCATCAACGCCTCTGGGTGGCAGATTCCTGAACATATTATGTAATGTCCCTACTCTGTTATGTTCATCAGAACCAATGATGCATCATCTCACAAGTCTACTTAACACAAGGATGGCTCCTACTCAGGGGTCATGGCACCATTGTAGGAGTTCCTTTCATACTTCCTCAGTTGGAAAGTAAAGTTGATCACCAGAACTCAACAGGGATAGGGCTCAGATCGGTGTATTGCTGCATCAATTGGAACACCAAGGGATATTACACGGATAGCTTCATCCTTTGTTGTAAGGTATCTGTCTAAGCCAATGTTGGTATGACCTGTGGGCAGGGAAAAGGTAGTGGTATAACCTATACATTTATATCAGAGTACTCTCGCTATTAAGCATCTGTTTTACGATATGACACGGTATACATCAAGCAAATGAAGAACAACGCCCAATGGGCATGATGGGGAGTCAAACACTGGGCTTCTTTCAAAAAGGACACATTCTTAAGATCACTCAGAAAGTCTTATACTACACCCTCCAAGTAGTGTCACCAATTACAAGCCAGTAGTTCTTTGCCAAATATCGGAAAGTTACATTCTGCCTTATTCAGATGTTATGAGAAGTTTGCTACTGGATGTAGAAGGCTGTCTACTCCTTCTTGGGACAGAACTGCCCCCAACGCGTGTTGGATGCATCTGCTTCCATAAAACACCAGTTCCTAGCACCTGGTGCCAGTGTCCCTGTAGATCTGAAGGACATATCAAGATGTTGCATAGGTATACCGCAGGAAAACTCCTCTAATGTCATGGGAGACATCTTGAAAGAAGTGTTGGAATGCGGCTGGTACATTACACAAGCCAAACTGCATCATGTCCAAACCTGGTGTTAAATGCTGTTTTCCACTCATAGCCTTTCTGAATCCTGCCCTAGCTCTAAGCGCGCCGGGTATGTAATTTAGTAAATCATTGAGCAGCACATACTTGGTTGATGATTTCAGGTATCGAGGGTAACGGATTCCGGTTTTTATCCTTAATGTGGATCAACTGCCTGTAGTCAATGCAGGGGCAGATGCCACTAATCACTTGCGAGATCCTTCAATACAACTTCATCCCCACTGAGCTAAAGTCCATGGGCCTCATTAGGACCCTGGCGGCTGCGGTATGAACGGTGACGTAAGGTACCGGCACGTTCATACCAGGCCGCCACATTACGAGTTTGCTCGCGGGTGGCGGTATGCACGTCTGGTCTGGCAGACCAGGATGCTAACAACAGACCCGTTATTAACGGGTCCATTGTTAGCATCCTCCCCATTCTCCTTGAGCCCTATGGGGGCTCAAATGGGAATGGGGACGTACCGGGTCCGGGTCCCGAAAATGGGAATTACAGGGCCCGCAACCGGACACGAGTTTGGAGATAGACATGCCGGTAATGGCGTCATGGCTACCTCCAAACTCGTAATGAGGCCCCTTATCTTCTGGGAGTCCAGTCTGACTGTCCTCTGTACTCAGCAGGTTATAGTGCGTGCTTTAAAGTTTCTTGGACTGAGATCTTTGAAAAAACATTTCCGCTATATTCTTTCTTGTGTGGGAATTTCTGCAATTGATTTTAATAGGGTGTGTAGGCTTCAGGTCACTGTCTTTCTATCTAGGTTACTGCTGTAGGTAAAACATGTGTTTTCCCTCCCCTGAGTTCTCTCTTTAGTTTGTGGAGAGACAGTCCTGTCTGTGTATCTGTTGGTTTCACAGGGCAGAGATACACCTCTTCCTTTCACCAGAGTGTTAAAGGGGAGAGTGTTTCAGGCCTCCCCTCAATGCACTCTTCAGAGTGGAGGGATTCCCCATAGCCTGTAATTTGTCACTGGTGTAACGGGGCCCACCGCACCTGCCACGGTGCTGGGGACCCCATTCTGCCCATGCCCAGCAGGGGGGCAAGTGTGGCAAGCTTGGTGGTAGGGGGGCTCAGCAGGGCTTGCACTGGGGCCCCCACATTTTGGTTACGCCACGGGAATTTGTAGATGAATTTCTCAGATCTGCATCCTTGCACATCTTGGAGGAGCCTCACCCGTCCATGGCCAGGAGCGTTTTGCTTCCTTGACCTTATTTATTTTATTTTTATTTTTATTTTATTTTTTTGCATTTTTAAAGTGCTCACACAGGAGGTGCTCTTACAGGAATATGTCTGTGGAGGGACTAGGGTGCGCTCTTGCTTCCTATTCATGCTGTACTTAAGCCAGGGGCTCTCCGGAGGTGGCAACTGAGTCGTGTTTGGGCCGAGGCTGCATGCAGGTATGATTTTTTAAAAATATATTGGAATTTGTGTGTGAATGCTGTGTGTGAATGAGCAAGTGAATGTTGTTTGAATGTGAGTGAGCATATGTTTTTGCAAGGCCAGGGAGCAGGTGGGGCTGGTGGTAGGTTCACGGCAACAGCATTCTTTACTGGACATCTCTCATATATTCCTATTAAAAAATGTTATGAACAAAAGAAATGATTTCTTATTATGTGGGTAGAATGGCATTTTGGGGCAGCTAGTCTAGCCATTTCTTACTGTGGCATCACATTTTTTACTATGCATCTAAGATAAAGCATATATTGCTGCTTTGATGTTCTTGTCTGTGAGCAGGCAATTTCACCCGAATTACTATATCCACTTCTTTTCCTTTTGCGTGCGGGGCTGTGTATTATTTTAGTTGAGCCAAGGTCTGCCAGGACATTTCTTTCAGCCTCAAAATTATTAAGTGTTATTACGAGTCTAGAGCGGCATTTTGAGGTAGCCAATCTAGCCATTTCCTAATGTGGCATGACCATTTTACTGGGAATCTATGTTAAAGCAAGCATGGTAAGTGTTATTACCTGGATAGAGTGGCATTTTGGTACAGCCAGTGTGGACATGTTTTCATATTGTGCCATGACATATTTAATGGCAAAGCCAACTGGAGAATGTTCTTAGGTGGGGGAGCTGTCATGTATTGGCAGAACCAGTGAAGACATGTTTTATTGTAGTATCATAACTAGCATTATGCCCAAAGCAGACATAAGTGTGCTCTTATATATGAATTCTGGCATATATTGGTGCAGCCAGTATGGAAATGAATGGGCACAGCCAGTGTGATGAAATGTGTATGTTGCCATTTTGTGGGCAATGGCATCATGTATATGCATGGTGACTTGCATCTATTGGATATTTTCTTTAGTTAGCCTACAACACCAATTGGAAACCGTCTGGCATTTCCCCCAAGTTTTTCACTTAAAGTTGCTGTGAAATGCACTTTTTAACCTAGTTTCATTATAAGGTGAATATTCTCTTTCTACAATGATTGTAGGTTTTCCTTAGAGTCAAAACCAACAAAAAAGAGAATATGCATTTTGGAATCGCTAGATTAACAAATTAATACTGTCTCTTGTGAAATGCTTAGCCGACCTTTGACGGCACATCTTTCTAGTCACAGCTCTTCCTATCAAAAAAGGAGGAAAGTACCAAAACAAAATGGCAGGTGCTAGTCATGCATCACCGAGACAGGAATATTAATGCCATTTTCTATTTGCCCTTGAACAGTGAATAAAGTACTAGTTTGGCAACTTGTACATGCCTATGGGATACCTAGGAATGTGAGGCTACACAGTGGCCGAAAAAACACGTTTATAGCAGAAGTATTTGACCTTTCTTCTATATGGTTGAAACCGTATCATGTGACTCCAGTAGGAGGTTGCATGGAAGTGTACGCTTTTCATAAAGCAAGCAGGAGGAACCTGGGGCAGTACAGAGCACTCAACTAGACCGGTTTAATGTAGGTGTGGCGCTGCCAGCCATGTTTTTTATTTTGCATTCTGGAACATATAGCACTGCTTTTATAATGTTATTTTATGTTATGTTATGCTAAAGGTATTTATATAGCGCACCATCACCAACAGAATTGGCCCCCAGGCGCTCAGGCGGATCTGTAAATGAGAAAGCGGGTTGGGTTAGTAGGGTGAAGAGGGAGTAGGATAGTGAGAGAAATGGTGTCCTGTTGGCGGCTTCAGTTCGGTATACACCATGCGCTGAGCTTTGTGCGAGTATCGAGCGAAGTCAGGCCTCGTGTGCTGTTGGGCGGTTTATGTGTTGTTTGTTGTAGCGGTGTGGTGAAGTGCGTGTGTCTTGCTGTGTGAGAGGTGGTTGTGTAGGTTTCTGTATGAGTTAGGTATGCAGAATTTGAGCTTTATTTTTAGTGGGTTATATGTCTCGAAGCTGATCTTCACAGTTTGGCTAAGTGCCTAAAGTAGAGAATCCTGTGTGGTGGGGTAGATGCCCAGGTCTCACAATACACCACGCTTCACCATACAATAGACAAGGATGGAGGCCATACCCACAGTTGAGAGTCCTGTAGAGTGGGGCAAAGGCTCTGGTTCCATTGTAAATGGGTTTCCTCATATGACAGGCAGAGAGGGAGGCTACACCTGGATTTGGCTACATCAGGCCAACATTCACAGAAGTGTGGGACTTGCTAACATTCAAAGTTCCATCATGATGCGGCACCCGCCAACCCTCACAGTCCCATCCAGATGCGACACAGGCCAACGTTCACAATTCCATCCAAGTGTGGCACATACCAACATTCACATCTCTAAGTGTGGGATTTGCCAACATTCACAACTCCAACTAGATGCGACACAGGCCAACGCTCACAATCCCATCCAAGTGTGCCACATGCCAACATTCACGTCTCTAAGTGTGGGATTGCTATCATTCACAATTCCATCTGAGTGCGGCACTTGCTAACCTTCACAGTCCTATCTATATGCGATGCAGGCCCATGTTCACAACTCCATCCAAGTGTGGCAGATGCTAGCATTCACATTGTTAAGTGTGGGCTTGCTAATATTCACAATTCCATCCAAGAGTGGCACATGCTAATATTCACATTTGTAAGTGTGGTCTTGCTAACATTCACAATTCTACCTAAAATGGAAAGGGCAAAAGTAGAATCAACAGAATGCAAAATCTAACATCAAATCTGGATGAGCTACACGTGCTAAATGTAATGCGGTCATGGGGCGCGTTGGCAAAGGTCTGCCGTTGCGCATGCATATAAATAAATGGGGCGGTCCTGCACGTGTGTAGTGTGCACCGGGAGCCCGAAACGGCAAGACCTGATTCAGAGGGTTGCTTACGGGATGGGTGGGGCTAGGCCTGCATGAGGGGGGTCCCTGGGCACATACAGAGCACAACATTGGTGACAAGGATGCACTGGGCAGGGGGAAAGTCTTCAGACGGTGATAACATCTCCAGCTGCTTATTCTGACGCCTGTCAAGCACATCAATTATCGTGGTAAGGCCAATACCGTGATCAGTAGTCCCCACAGCAGCGGCTACACACGTGGAGTGCTTGTGTGCCATGTGGAGACATTTTTTGAACCCATAGGGCCATTTCCCTAAGACAGGGCTACAGGGGCCCTTTTCTTAAAAAGGATGGAGGACATTTTTTTTTCTTTTTCTCAATTTTTCGCATCAACGCCTTTTATCTATTAGAACATTGTCATCAAGAGGGGAAAGCTGGCCTAACACCAATGTGTTGACACCCAGAATAAAGGCAGGCAGCATGCCGCAGCAATACACGTCCCCAAAGTGCGCTAGCAGGTGCAGGTCGTGGCTTTCTTCCACATAGGAGGTGCCTGTGCGACCTTCAACCATGAGCGGCATAGATGATGTCCAGGGAGCGGGTCAAAGCCCTATAAATCCCCCTCGGGTGAAAAGAACTCCACGCCAACAAGGGACACTGGCCCCAATGCCAGAACTGGACACATCAGAACATCCATCAAAGCTAGGACCCAAATGGCTGTTCTGGATAAAGAAGTTGGACATGTATTTCAGGGCAACTATTGAGACAGACGATGAAGCAAAGATTGGGACCCTCATATACTCTGCTGGATCAGAGGCACACAGGAGTTTCAGGTCTCTACCCCCATTGACAATTACTATCAAGCAGCAAAGGACAGCCTCAAAGAGCACTTCCTGCCGCTAGCCAATAAGACTATGAAAGGTTTTTTATGTGCTGCGAGAAGCAAAAAGAGGAGGAATCCCTGGACCAGTTCAATAGCAGACTCTGTCATTTGGCAAGTACGTGTGCATGGGATAATGAGGATGGCATGGTGAGGGACCATCTGATACAGGGGTGTGCCTCAGGGAAGCTGTGCTGCCAAGTGCTCCATGAACCGGGTCTGTCACTAGCCCGCATTCTGGAAATGGGCAGATCTTACAAACTGGCGGAGAGCTGCACAACAAAAATGGACACTGCAAGTAGGTCGTTGAAAGAGGATGATGCGTGCGCAATTGGGCGCCCATAGAATGCTAGCCCAGCAAGACCCAGATGGCAGGTGAGGAGAAGTGAAATGCTGCACCCATGCCCCAAGTGTGCCTATGACCTTCCACATGCGGGGGAATGCCCAGCGAAAGGGAGGGTGTGTGGTCGCTGCAGAACAGCAGGTCATTTTGCAAGGATGTGTAAGGCCCCCACACCCATGACCATCCTAAGAGGGCCCCAACAGGATGCCCAGCAACGCTCCACAATAACAGAGGCAAGTGGCGATTGTTGAACAGGTGGCACCAGGTCAGGAGTTGGCGGAGGAAGAGGTGGACGAAGAAGAAATGTTCTTCATCTCAAGCATAGACTCCATAAAGAAGAAAAGGAGACAATCAATGTGCACAGTATCTGTTGGCAGAGAAAAAACGCTGGTACTGGTGGACACGAGGGTGTCAGTGTACGTGATGGCAACTCGCCACTACAAAGCTCTCCCAGGATCTGACCACTGGTGGCAGCAAAAGCCAAGATCTTCACATTAGACCAATACCTCTCAAAGGCATGTTTATTACCAAAGTGACCCACAAAGGGAAAGAAATTAAGGCCAAGTTTTTGTCACCGACATAAATGCCCACTCATTACTGAGCTGTGTGGCAGCTAAGTCCCTTGGAACTGTGCATTTCTGCTCTTAGCGCCTGTGCTGAAGACATTAACGAGGTCCTTGAGAAGTGTAGGACTGTGTTAAAGAGAATTTGCAAATTACGGGGTGAACCCGTCAAGCTGCATATTGACAAAACGGTGCACCAAACTGCACTGAAACATCATCGGATTCCTTTTCATCTCAGGCAACAGGTGGAACAAGAATTGCAGAACCTGGTGCAGCTGGACATAATCAAGAGGCTTAAGGGGCCCAACCCATGGGTATCCGCCATTGTTGTGACCAGAAAGCCTAAGCAGCCCAGATTGGTACGTATTTGTGTCGACATGAGACTTCCGACTCAGGAGCGACACATTACCCCCACTCTGGACGACATGGTAGGGGAGCTGCAAGGTGCGAGAGTATTTTCAAAACTAGACCTGCGGTCTGGGTACCATCAGCTTGAGCTCCACCCAGACTTGCAGTGTATTACTACCTTTACAACCCACCAGGGCCTTTATCACTACAAACATTTGAGTTTCGCGGTCTCTTCTGCTGCAGAGGTATTCCAAAACATCGTACGTGTAGCACTGGCAGGTCTTTAAGGAGTAATCAATCTCAGCAATGACATTTTGGTCTACGCCACGTCAGAGTCTGAACACATGAAGAGACTCCAAAAGACACAGGAAAGGATTCAGCACCTTGGACTCACGTTACATCTTGAAAAGTAAATTCTTGAAAAACAGCATCGAGTTATTCGGATTCGTGTTCCATGAGAACGGCATTTCCTCAGACCCGCAGAAAATTAGTGACATCTAGGACGTGAGCCCGCCTGAGAACGTGTCTGAAATCAGAAGCTTCCTGGGGATGGTGACGTATTGTGGTCGCTTTATACCAAACTTGGTGACCATCTCCAAGCCACTCAAGCTGCTGACGAGAAAGGACAAAGTGTGGACGTGGACTGCAAAAGAACACGAGGCATTTGATACCATCAAACAGGCACTCTCAGGACAGAAGTCCATGACATTCTTTTATCCGAGGAAGGAGTCGGAAATCATTGTTGATGCCAGCCCAGTTGGGCTGTGAGCAGTTCTGTTGCAACAGGATGAGCAGGGTCAGATGAGGCCGATTGCGTATGCTAGCAAGGCATTAACCAACACAGAGCAACGCTACTCCCAGATCGAAAGGGAGGCACTGCCCGTCCTGTGAGGATTCCACCATTTTCAGATCTACTTACTGGGCAAACCTTTTATGGTAGTGACTGATCACAAACCATTACCTCCCATCATGGCGGGGTCTTCGTCCAAATCGCCCCCGAGAATTGAACGCTGGATGCTGGGACTAATGGAGTACGGAGTGGTGCTGACATACAGGCCAGGAGCTCACAATCGAGCAGACTACCTCTCATGTCAACCGAGGAGCGGCGAAGGACAACAGGACTCTGGACAGGTAGCGGCGGAAGAACACATTCACCTAGCTGTAGAGGCTGCCTGACCCGTGACGCTCACCATTCAAAAGGTGGAGGACACATCAAACAGTTACAGATGCTTTAAAGTAATCAAGGCGGCTATGTCCAGTGGTGATTGGAAGACCGCCCTGTCCAACCTCAACCGCAGGTGTTGTAGCACCCAACAGGAACTGGAACAGCTGTGGAAGATGCGGCACGAGCTGTCAGCGACTGAAGAAGGACTGATTTTAAGAGGACACCAGCTGGTGCTCCCACAGGCACTTGTCAGCAAGGCGATAGAGCTGGCACACTGTGGCCATCAGGGAACAGCCAAGACCAAATTGAGACTAAGGCTGAAGGTCTGGTGCCCGGGCCTAGAGGTGAAAGTGGACGAATTGATCGCCAGCTGCATCTGGTGGCAGGCAGCTGCTCCAGCAAACAAAGAACCGAGGATAGAATCCATGCCTCGCAGCGACTAGCCGTGGGATGTTGTCTACGCAGACCTTGGGTCCATGGGATGGGGGGCTTACTTCCTCGTGCTGATAGATCAGTGGTCTCGATATCCCAAGGTCGAGCTGGTTGAGTCCACATCATTTGACCAGGCATCTCAAACCTCCAGACATTGCCATTGGGGACACCATGCTGGTGCCTAACCATCACCCGGAAGGGAAACTATCCCTCACCTAAGAGCACTCCCCCATGTGGGTTGTCCAAGTGAAGGGGTCTATGGTGACTGCTGCCAATCGGAAGGGGACCGTGACTCGGAACTGCATTTTGTTTCGTTAATTTGGTGAGAAGGAGGGACTAGGAGAATGAGTTCCTATGACAGAAACCTCAATGGTGGATCCGACCTCAGGAGGGAGAGTGGAAGGCAAGGTGCTGATATCAAGCGGGATGGAAGATCCTGTCGTGGAGGAGGCTGGTGGGAAACGATATCCCAGCCAGGAAGGAAGAAGATACCCTGCATGATTTTTAAACTATATGATGGGTGACTAGATTCAAAATGGCCAGGTCCAGGTATTTCACCCGATGTTGGCCTGTTTGGTCCAAAGACTGTTTGGTATGTTACCATGTGTACATTATTCGAGACGGTCAGGTTCATGCTGTGTACCTTGAAGATTTGTTTATTTCATTGTTATGGAAAAGGGGTAATGTTATGCGGTCACGTGGTGCAATGGCAATGTTCTGCTGTCACGCATGCATTTAAATAAATAAAAGGGGCAGTCCTGCACGTGTGCAGTGTGCGCTGGGAGCCCCACACGGCAAGACCTGAGTCTGAGTGTTCCTTATAGCACAGGTGGGACTAGGCCTGCATGAGGGGGGGCCCAGGCACATACAGAGCACAACACTATTCGCCCCGGCTTATAAATAAATTGAGCGACAACACCCACATACAGCCTTTCCCTAATAAGCTCAAAGTATTGGACTGTCTCACTGCTGCTTCAATATGACAACACCTCGCATATCATGTGCAGTCGGAAAACCTTTGCTCCGGTAAAGAGATGAATGTTAGGCAGTTACCAAGTAGTCACAAAATCAGAAGCTATATATTTTAAAGGCATCTATAAAATGTAAATGAGTAAAAGGCACAAGCATTAAATATTGACCATCGTGGGTCCCTTCACTGTTAATATTACATGGAAGACATTCCATTGTCTGAGTGGGAATAGGAAGGTGCAAGAGGACTGCCAGTGATAGACAAGAGAGCCTAACATGGAACCATATGGAGATGTTGCTGCAATTGGAGAGGATGGTCCAACTAGCACCCTTGTCGATGACCCCATGACCCCGCGTGGTACTAACTCACCATTCATAGGTTCTGGAGTCAAAGCATAAGTCTGCTTATCCCCATTTCATAACTCCCCTGTACCTGTCAGCTGACTCATCACCAGCACTGATCATGGTGGAAATCAATGATCCTCACTACTCTTAACATCTGGACATAATTTTCTTTAAAAATAAATGAACTATAAGAAAATATTGTATTGTAAGAACTAGGATTTAAATCACTTTTACACTATTTTCATTCTTGTCACACACAATGATTTCAGATAAACAATCCTCACACTTCCTGATATCTCCCGCTGCTGGGGCAACCTCCGCGAGGGCAGTGTGTGGTGGGTATGTGCGTACCTGGGACTCATAGGAACACCGAAGGGCATAGCTTTCACCTCGCCCTCATTTGGCGGGTGTCACCCACCATGGACTCCTCTTCTGCCTCTTAACAAGACCAAGGCCTCCACTAGAGGTCACTATACCAAATTTAGACCAGCCCCTCCCAGTGAAACCGGTTCATCTTCATAGCTGTTGTAGGATCTCCAACCAGTCCCTAAGCGGAGACTCAACACATTGAGAGGTGTGCAGGAGGGTCAGCTGTGAGCCTGTATCTTGCTTTGCAGTGAGGGATATTTTGGGAGGAGAATTTAAATGTTGTGAAACATATAAGGGTGTTGAATAGAAAACAGTGCTGTATATACAACAATGAGACCATCTATACCATCTAGTCTCAGGAGGATAGCACAGGGGCAACGTGCTTGCTCAGGAAGCAAGACGACACGGAGCAACAGAGGTTCCGATCCCCAGTCCAGCTTAGAAACCTGTGGGTATTAAGCGCGTTATAAATAACCTAACATATTATATACATACAATATACAAATGTTGACACACAAACACGAATCTCAACTAAACATCCATCCAGTCTTCAACAACAGACCCATGTAAAAAACACACCCAATCTAGTCACTACGCGTGCACGCATGCTTAAAATATGCCAGACCCTATTTGCCCGTGCTCTTTGCCAACACACTCGCATTATCTCAACTTTTGCAATTGCAAAAGAGTGCTGCTGCTTCGTGCTTCTGCTCTGGGCCCTTTTCGTTTAATTACAATTCATTTCAAAATCAATAAAATTGTATCTGTATGAAAAACGCAGCAGCATTCCATCTACCCTTGCAGGCCAAAAGGAGCCGCGAGCGTGGCTCTGGCAGAACTGGTGCCTTGGTGGAGCAAACTGTGAAGGGTAACCAGAGAGCATTGCAGGGCATTGGCACCCACGGCTTGTACACCGAGTCCCCCTTGAGTAGATCCACCCCATCTCTATTAAATGCCGACACTGCTGAATCAGGGCCGGCGCTAGGCAAGTGCACCATGCGCAGCTGCACTTGACATCGCGGTCCCGGGGCCCGCCCAGAGGCGGACCTTCAAGTGCGCTTGTTATAAGCAACTTTGGGATGGTTTTCCCAAAGTCGCTTGTAATATTTTTAGGTCTCTTGTCGCAGTTTTACTCTGCTTGTTTAACCAACCAGCTATAGAGCTCCTGGAATGATGAGCTGCTTGAAGAGCTTTAATGATCAGCAATTACTCCTTTTTTCTTGAGTATCCTCACTGCTCTCTTCTTTGGCATATGTGTTAGGGAGAATTCTCAGAAATGTGCTAATTCCCTTCTACCTTAGAGACCCCCAGCTCTTTTGCTGGACTCTAGGACTTTACATTTTTTCTCTTGGAGAGAGTGAGACCTTTTTCCCCACTTTCTCATATATTTTTCTTTGATTTGAACACTATGTTTCTTTTGGTTTTGGAGTCTGACAAACTCCATAGGCATCATCTTTTTACATTGTGACACACAGCACCTTCAGTGCAGTGGCACAGGGAAGTCCTGTAGATTTCCCAAAGGTTTAAATAACTTCTCTTGGATAAACTACTGTTTCCAAGAGCAGTAAAGTGAAATTGACTTTACTTACCTTTGTGTAACTTTGTAGACCCAGCA
Source organism: Ambystoma mexicanum (assembly GCF_040938575.1). Lineage (NCBI taxonomy): Eukaryota > Metazoa > Chordata > Amphibia > Caudata > Ambystomatidae > Ambystoma > Ambystoma mexicanum. Next base: position 825,936,623 of record NC_090921.1, read on the forward strand.
CACACTATCTTACTTAGAGTGCTGGAGGGGTTACTTAGTATAGCCTTTGTCTACTTTCTCATGCAACATTTTTTATGTTACCCTTTCTACAATTAATGGCTGGTGGTAGCAGTTTACCTTTTCCTCCCATTGTTTGTTTTTACCGCGGGCTGCGTTCACAGCTGCAGTATAGCACCCATGAGTACCCATTTTGTCAAAATGGCCCGTCTTCTTTTTTCACCATTTCTTGTTGTAAAGGTTCTTCTTGAGATTTACTCTGCATGCCAAACCAGGTTTGGTTCTATTGTTCATTTTGTCTTTGGCAGGATTCACTGGTGAAGCCCACCTCTGGCTCCAGTGTGTCTGTCAGGGCAGGAAGTGAGAAAGGTGCCCGAAACTCCCTGTGCATAGTCTCCTTGGTTACAGGAATGCACCCAAAGGTGATTAGCTGGCTGGCTGTCCTTGGAGGACAGCCACCCTGCTGTGTGAGTAACGGCTAGGCTGTGAATGAATGGGAGAGACTTGCATAAAAGATGAGGTCTTTTGCAAGGAAGGCAGAGTCGACCACTGGACGAAGGAATCCAAAGCAGAACTTGGAAGAGAAGCTTGCTGCAACTCCTGAACTGTTGGTTTGCCCGGTGATGCCCTGCTGCAGTGCCAAAGCTCCAAATTCACGTCGACCACAGAAGACCTGCAAACGACAGCTTCTTCCCTTGGGTTGGTGGGACCAATCAACCCCAAGATGAACTTGACGGAAAATCCTCTCTCTGCTGGTTTTACTTCCATTGCTGCTTCAGGAACCGAGTTCCAGGGGACAGGAACACCAGAATTGAGTGCATTGTTTTTAGGCCGGACCCGAGCTCCAGGAATATCATCCGGACTCTCTCAAAGCTGGGATGACCAAGCCTTAGCCACCTCAACAGAGTGCTGAACCCCAGAAGCAAGGAAAGCCCACAAGGTGTCCAAGAACTGCAGTGGTGGTATTCACGAGCAGCTGAAACCGCGAAGTGCAGCTGATCTGAACTTTGCCCATTGCTGCCGCTGACCTTCGAATCATAGTGCAGGAGTCCCCAGATGTCCTCCCTCTTGTTCCCATGACTGAGGCCCAGGAACAATAGGATCTGCCATACTACAACATGAACAGAAGCCAGCTGGAACCATTTCTTCAGATCTAAGGTACTGTGAACTAAGGGGTAATTACCTCGTGTCTGTGTAGCTTGCCTGTTCTCAGTTGAGACTTGCAGTGGCTGCCTGTTGCACAGTTGCTTGCAGCTTTGCCCATCACAAGCCTCCCAGCCTTTGGCCCAACAGTGATTTCTTTTTAACAAACTCTCTATAACATTGTGCAAGACTGTTTACTTACTTTCAAGAAGTACCTCAGCTCCACTAGACTTTGCTCAATTGACATGCTGTCCTGGCTCCCCGAAGACTCTTCTAACCTCTGACTTTGTTTTTTAACTATCCCTCCAAAAAGTTGTACATTCTTTACTTGTATTGCCGGGAAAGGGCTAATCTACATTGCATTGGGGGTGTTCAAAGTGCTTACCTGTTTGAGAATCTTGTTAACCATTGCTTTCTTCCCTGACCCTTTCCTTTTTGCCATAACTACAGTTTTATCAATTCAGTGTGAAAAGTGATATATTAGTGTCCACAGTGTCCTAGATTTGAAGTCACCACAGGGTGCAGGAAATCTGTGTGCCATCCCAAAAGGGTATCTACTTACTTTATTGAACTGAAGGAGTGTATTTTAAAGAGTATTTTATTGTTGCCAATTGCCCCTTCTAAGGAAGGCTTATTTTAAAATGGACTGTTAAATTAATAAATCATTATTTAATCAAGAAACCTTGAGTATAAGTGTTATTTGGAAACTTGTCACTGACACTCTATGTTACAACCCTACAGCTCACATTGACCCCTATTGAGATAAGCCTGGCAGCTCACAGCTCAGTCACTCTGCCAACCTGTGTAGTACAGACTTATACCAAAGGTTGGGTTACCTATTGCCAAGAGGACAAGGCTGGCGTAGTCTCCCACAGGGTTACTACATACAATCTTGCATAACAATATGTTTAGGCATTTGGCATCGATGGGATCTTTCCATTTGAAAGACCCCTCACAAGTTGTTACCTAGCCAATAGGGGTTGCAACAGTACCACGTTCCCAACATATGCAAAAGAAGAGAACACTCTCTGTTAAACGTTAGCTATGATGTCTATTACTGACATGCAAAAAAGGCATTGCTTTGTATGTATAAACAAATGTTCTTAACACCATACACCATAACAAACTGAAAGTTTGTCACAAAGGTAGTCTGTACCTAAGTGACACTACCACTTAACTGTTTTGTGATTCTAAAAGTGATTAAAGGACAGTGGTGTTAAAAGAAACCATTTTTCAGAATTGCATCATTTTGCATTCTGAGACATCTCATTTCCCATTTTGAATATGGATACTTAACCCAAAACAATATTCTTTTGACTGAGCATGTTTCTTTAAGAATTTACATATTGTAAGATTGCTTTCATACAAGTTCTGTATTTTCAAGTACATTATCAGAGTTCTCAAATGTCCTGTGGCCACGCATGAGGACACCTAGTCCTGTTTTTCCATTAGAATTTTGGGACTTGCAGTTTTTTCTTACTGATTTGAAATTTAGGAAAACTACAAATCCTAGAATTCCAAGCAAAACAGTACTGAATGGCTTTATCAAATAAAGCCATGGTAAAGGTAATAGCGCTGCCCTACAGGACAGTATTATTGTAGGTCTTGAAATACAAAATGTAAATATTTGGATCTGGTTGAGTTTGGGGGTATGTGTTCAACTGTGTAAAGCAGGGCTGTCCAACTCCAGGCCTGGAGGGCCGGAAACATGGCCGATTTTCAAGATACTCCTCATTAATATTCATGAGATAAATTGCACACAATTATTCTAAATGTAGGCACATTTCTTCTCATGAGTATAAAGGAGGGCTATCCTGAAGACCTATCAGGAATCTGGCCCTCGGGCATGGAGTGTACTGTAGAGTGGTTTAAAATCCCAGATTCACTGTTAAACCAGAGTGGGTGAGCCCGGTCTTTTAGTATAGAAGACTGGCCTCAGCAGAGCCAACATACATTTTCTTACCATCTTGCTGCCTGTCCCCAAAGTGGCATTGGCTGTCCAGAGCACTGGGCCACAAGGGAATGAATGAAACTCGTTCCTATGACCTGTATGCTATGTTATTGAGTCTTGTAAAGCACGCAGTCTACCATTTTCACAGTTTCTTGGAGTTCCAGGATCTGCCAGAGGCGGGGTATGGGACTAATTTAGGCATAGGGCACAGTTGTTGTGTGGCAATGTTTGCATATCTCAAATAGGGTGCTCAGTGATGTGTATGTTTTATATATTTTGTGAATTATCTGGAGAAGTGGTGAATGAGTGACGCATGTTGGTAACGAAAATTGGTATCTGCTGGAGTGTCATTTAAGGAAGAGTGGAGAGTCCTGTTGGCATATCTGTGGTGGGCTAGCATAGTTGCCAACATGATCTATTCTAATCTGTAGGTGCTTATACAATCCTGGTTTTGTGCTGCAGAACTGTAGTCGAAGCTTTAAAATGCAAAAATCAGAACTACAAATCCCAGAATGGAAATAAATAAAATGGGACTGGATAACCATCTACAGATTGGAATGGATCATGTTGGCAACTATGGGGGCGAGTGTGTATTCAGGGAAATTTAGTGTAGACAAGTGTCTTCGGGTGGTGTGCATTCTATTGTGTAACATGTGTTGTTTTGGTGGCAGAATTGTGCGTAGAGATGTTTTCAGGTGGTTCCTGTTACCATATCTTGTGTAACAGTCCATCTAATAACAACTGGGGCCAGATTACAGAAACTTTGCAGCAGTGCAAGTGCAAAGTTTGCACGCTTTTAGCACTAGGGCAATGTGTGTCTTATTTTTAAAAACACTGGGACACATTAAAAAACCATTGCACCTCGACATAAACACATTTGGTGTAAAACAATATTTTCCGCTACTACTTCCCAGAACATCTCACAGAGTTCTGGCATCTCTTAAACCGTGCATCCAGAAATCACATTAACAAATCTGTTGTTGACATATTTTTCACAATTTTACACAATAATTTATCAGTCTTTTTAAAAATGTACTTTTGCCTTTGTTAAACAGCAAATGGTGGTTTGTCCCCGCCTCCTTCTCCTTCTGGGAGCTCAGAAGCAATCTCCGCCCCCTTGCTTCTGGGAGAGGCTGTTTATGACTCTTCACACTCTGCATATCCTTTCAGCCAGAGGAAGTCCATTGTCCTCTTCCCCTGCAGCTCAAGATCTCCTCCCCTGATATAATCCTCACAGACGTGTGATTTCCTGACCTTCATGGGAGGAAGCTATCATACTGGTTGGGTGGCTTTGAGGCAGCTTAAATTCAATGTCATTTTGTTACATCATTTTTTCTTGGTTTAAAACAAACTTGCAATTTTCAAACAAGCAGCTAGAACACTTATTCCAGCTCCTAAACCATGGGATTTAAATAGTTACAACCTAGGTTACTCTCAATAACAGGTCACTTAGTTTTCAGACATTAGATTTCAATGGTACAAGTTTAAATCTTTATGATGCGATCTACTGACAGCTTTCATACAGGCGGCCGCTGGTACTGCGCCCAGATTTTGGCAGATTTCACAGGCAGGCACATTTGCTGTGAATGGTTTGATGACAAATTCCGCTTTTCACGACATTGTATGTTCATAATGATTTCTTGAATAAAGTGACTAGTAACACCCAGCAAGAATATTGGATGTTTGATGGTGTTTTGGACCGGCATTCTGTATTTTCAGCAACCGAGGAAAAGATTTGAAAACAGGATTCTGGATTCCTTTCAGCAAAACACTGCTTTTCATGCAGTCTCCATTTTTACTTGTTGTGAAGCCCAGTGACATGTTTCAGCAGTGAGGTCTCCGTTCCACCACTGACAACATGCATGGTAGATTTGGCAGCCATCTTTTTGTGTTGTAAGGCGCGATTTCCATAGGTTTTGGCACGCATATGGGTTTTGCGGCCATTTTGATAATTCTGGCACCATCAGCAAACAGTGATGCCGCAGGGCAGAGCATAAGTGGGTTAATACATCCCACATATGTCATCTGCCCACTGCCTAGTGTCACCAGACCCGTCTTCTCCTAGCCCCTTCACCCACCGTCCCCTCTCGTCAGTGTTAACTCTATTCTCCCCATGTAATCTGCCCCTTTCCCCATGCCACCAGCCTTTCCCCACCAGTTTCACCAGCCCATTTCCCCCATACCATCAACCCCTTCACCCATCTCACCAGCCCCTTTTCCCCCTGTGCCCCATCTTCACGCCAACTGCCCCTTTCCCCATATTAACCTCCTTCTCCCCATGTCCTCCGCCCTTTTTACCCACATATCACCAGCTTTTCTCCCCACTAGTTCACCAGCCCATCTCTCCCATTGCACCTGTCGCCGCCCCTTCTCCGCCCATTTTACCTGTCCATTCTCCTTGTGTCACCTGACTTCTGACACCTTTTCCCCATGGGACAGCCTCTCCCACCCCACAATCGTGTCACCAGCCCCTTCTCCCCGTGCCTCTGGCCTTTTCTTCTCCCTCCCTTCTCCCCCTTATCACCAGCCTTTCCCCCAGCTACATCATGAGCCCTTGGTTCCATGTCATTTCATCGCCTGTGATTTCATCCCCTCTCATTTTAGCGTGCACATTCCATCGAAAATGCTCATCGTTTTTATTTTATTTTTATGTTTTTAGGGGGGTTCCCCCCAAGCCCCTCTCCCACACTTATTTTTGCTATTGCCTACCCTCCCAAACCCTTATCTGCCCTTTCCCACCCCCCCCAACAATTCGATGAGCACATTCGATGGAATGTGCCCGTTAAAATGCCTGGGGATGAACATGCAGGCGATGAAAGGACGTCGTACCGAGCCCTTCCCCCTCTTATCTTCTCAGCAGAGGGGTGTTTGCATTTTGTGAAATTTTGGATAGAGAACCATTTACAAAACAGAACACAATGATCTCCTCCCTCCCTGGATATAGGGCAATATTCTGTTTTCATCCGCAAAATGATTCTACTGCTAAATCGGATAGACAATGCTGTTTTACCCGCCCTGTGCATTTTGAAAGGGAGCATTGATAATTTCTATAGCACACCCACAAACACAATTGTTTCTTGCAGTATGCGCTATAGGGATGGTGCAACACTTCTCTGCATGCATGGGGGATTTTTGAAATTAGTCTTTTATGCAAGTGTTAATTATTTACGCCAATGAAGAGGAAAAGGTGGTGTTTCAAGGCTGGGATTAAGCCCTGTGAAATTCAGACTACACCCTGATTCCTGCTCTTAAGTATTACCCGCTGAGCTATTGCAACCTTTTTTACTTATTGCCAAGTGGCCCAAAGATGGTCAGATGTACACAATTAGGCCACAGAAAGCCCTGGTTGTGATTCATAAAGTCTGTGCTGGGTACCAGGCAAAGGTGAAGTGATCTACACTTAATACAATTTTGTAACAATGGGCACACTGAATATCCGACCCGGTAAAATGAAAGATGTCAAATGTGTTGCACTGTAGTGTGTAGCGAGGAGTGAGCCAAGCAGCCCCACATTTCATATGCAATTTTTCACTGGTATAGAGAATGTGCATAGCAGACAGTGGGCACACTGTAAAATTCAAATGATGAATTTGTCAAATAAATGCAAAGGTTGTGAAACAATGTTGTCAAAACTACAGATTCCCATAAAAACAGCAAAGTGTCTATCTGTGTGTATTGGGGTAAAGGGGCAGGTGGAGGGCAAGAAAGGACCTTTATACTCAGTGGGCCTCATTAGGAGTGTTGCGGTAAGGCAACAACGGTGTCGGTAGTGCTACCGGCGCCGTTGTTACCTCGCCACAACATTCAGAGTATGCTCGCAGGTGCCGCTCTGTAACACCTGGTCAGACCAGACGTGCAGAGCAGCACCCGCAAGCAGTATCGGATGGCAGCAACCGCCCCGTTGTTAACTGCACCGTTGTTAGCATCCTACCCATTTCCAATGAGCCCTGTGGGGGCTCAAATGGGAATGGGGACGTACCGGGTCCGGGTCCCGCGAAAGGGAATTACCGGGTCCTCCAAGGTCAGAATTGCATGGTAAGTCCCCTTTTGCGGGACCCGGACCCGAGTTTGGGGGTAGCCAAGCCTTATTAAGAATATGTCTACCTCCAAACTCGTAATGAGGCCAGAGCGTCATAAATCAATATGCATGCAGCAATCATAGCCATTGGGCTAATGTGCCTACTGACGAGATCTGTGTTTAAATTGCTGACCAAGTTTCATCCTCCCGAGGTCAGGTTGGGGGGATGTCATTTCTTGTGATGTCACTTCCTGTGATGTCATATTCAAATGAAGGCATCCACTATTAATTCACTACACTTGGCCTCACAATTCCTATGGCAGGCCCTGCTGCTGATAAGGATGGCAATAGCCTCAACCCTCCTACATGAATGAGTTAACCGTCTCCTTCTGAAACATCAATCAACATCCCTGGTGCTTGAAGGGCGAGAAGAAAGCAATGACGGACCTTAACGAGTCGCAAAGCAACATGTGGGAGCGAGGACTAACAGGTATATGCTGCGGCCTAGGAATCAGAAGTACCCAAGGCACTTTTAGAAGACCTGTGCAATATGTCTTGGCCCAAGAGAATATATGGGCTGGTGTATTACATTGCTTGCGCCAAACAAAGAAGCAGCCTTTTTTCCCACTGTTGTGTTTTTGCGCAAATAAGGGAGGGTTTTGCTCATCCTGAATTCGCAAACGGGATTTGATTGATTGATTGATTGTTTATTTGTATAGCGCCTATTCACAATGTGTTTCAAAGCCCTTCAAGGGGGAGGGAGCATGGGAGAATACAGTTACATTCATATGGGTCCTTGAAACAGTACAGAATGTGAAAAATAATTATCACATCATAACAGATAGTAAAAGTGCATGGAACAAAAAAAGGAGAGGATAGGGAGGAAAGAAGGAGACAAAAACTAGCAGTAACATTGCTATGTCTGACGACAATTGTTGCAGTGCAAGAGTGACAAGAGGAGGGAGGAGGAGGGGATGTGAGGGAGAGTAGAGAAAGGGTAAGGTGAGGAACAAAACATTAGACTATCCAAAGGGTCTCTTATCCAACGGCTGCTCAGGATAATACTGGGGAGGGGGTGGGGGGAGAAAAACAAGAGGGGAAAAGGGGGGACAGACAATTTGTTAACAGAAGTAAAGAGAGCGATGATAAAAGTAAGTGCTAAGAGTGGTCAAGAAGGGGGGGGGGCAGGATGGCTGACAGCTGACAGAGACAGGCGGCTACAAATTACTATGCCTGAAAGGCAATTGGGGTAGTACCGGAATTTGCCAGGGGGAGAGAAGAAGGAGAGGAAGGGGAGAAGAGGAGGAAGAGTGAAGGAGGGGGGCGAGAGATAAAGGCAAGACTAAGGGAGAGGGGGGGCGAGGATCAAGGGATGCGCTTTTAAATTAGCAGCAATCATGGGCGCCTCTTTGTGCCTTTGGGACCATGCGCAGGGGGGGGCGCAAATAATTACAGGGTAATTCTTGTCACTGTCATGATTTGTTTTGTAAGTGTGACAGTCGCGGTTTAAACCAGAGCTGTAACACTTGCATTTCCTTCCCCCAAACCGGGATAGAAATAATTTTTTACAAGCATTTCACAGAGGCAAGCCCAGTTGCGCCACTAATGTATTCAAGGGGGCTGGGCAGTGCATCTTTGCGCTATTTTCCTGCCCCTCCTGAAATGTGCAGCTGACCTTCGAGAATAATGTGACCTGCAATTCCAGCAAGGAATGCAAATGAAAAAAAAGGGCATTCTCTGCACCTTTTCAATTTGCCCTCATTTTTTTGAATCTGCCCCAATATATTAAATCAGCAGTCAAAACAATTTACTAAAACACAAACATTCAAATCTAAAAAGTTAAATCTAAATAGGTTGATGCATGTTTGAATACCTGAGTTCTCTTAAGGGGAATCCACGACTCCAATGCATTAATTAACATTAAATGAATCATTCTAAAGGGCACAACTTCAATGTGATATGCTGCAAAAATCAAACAGTATTTCTCTATGTTTTCTTTTCCTTGCAGAGTATTGCAAAACAGGTAACATGTCCCAAACTGATGCTGTGAATCTAAACAAGGTGGCCTCTCCTGGGTCAGAGCAGTGTTGGATGTTCAGTGACTTTAGCACTGGGAATCCGGCTGGTAGAGGAACCCAGGCTGCAGAGACATTTTTGGACCCTGTCAGAGTTGAGAGCTTGCTTGGCACAGCCCACTTAAAGTAACGAGCGTCCTGTGCAAGAGCCGGATCCACAGTTTGAAAATCACCAGTTTATCACCCTCCATGACCCTATACACTTCTTCACTTGGCTGTCTAGGATCGAGGGACACGATGGACGATTAATGAGAGCCCTGATGGTCCCTCCTCACCTATACAAACTTCAGGCAGCACTTCACGGTTACCCGGTTTTTAGCTTTGCTGCCTGGTCTACTTGAGTCTACTTTAGGATACTGTCCGCGAGTCCACACTGTTATGTGGACGTGGCTTAGTGGAGGCCACATGAGAGCGCGAAGGCACCAGGACATGACGTTGGGGTTAGGGAGGGGCGGGCACGGGTTTCCGGCAGTTGCCTTATATGTTTAATAAAGAGCAGTTAACCGCAGCTGGGCTCCGTGTGTTCTATTAAAGAGCCGGCTTTTCTCTGCCATGTTTATGAATCTAACAATGGCGACGAGGGGTGCAAGACCCACTCGTGCCTAGGAGCGAGGCCTGCCATCGGGCAGTACAGCGCGTCGGCGCGCCTCCCGAGCACGGACGGTGCCGGCACGAACCGGGCCCCGCTGCGCAGATACGCGTACCACGCGTATGTCAGGCGAGGCGGATGCCGCACTGAAGACTTGCAGCCACCCCGACACAACAGCAGCACTTCAGCGAAAGCAGCTGGCAAGGCGCCCACGCCCCTGTACTTCATTACCTCTGAAGCGGAGTAGCTGGAACAGGCGAAACAGGTCCGCATTACAGCCGCAGAAGGGAGAAGGTGTCACGCGCACGCTCCCAGCTGACTGAGGCCCGCGAGGAAAGTAGAGTTCATGGCAGCAATCTAAAGGAGGCAAGTGAAATGATGGATGAATGAAGGATAATTACCCAAAGGAAAACGCTTGAAGGATAGTCAAACACAGAGCATACAGGCACCTTGAAAGTCACAGAAGATCACCAGATACAGCAGACATCGCATTACAGAATCAGACATGTCTGACACAGCACAAGCCACTGCATCCTCATCAGGAAGCGCAGACAAAACACGCAAGGAGACAACCAACCGACACAGGAGGCAAGTGGCGCCGCGCAAGTCATGCACATGCCAGGCCCATTTGAAATAAGAGATATGTCAAACCTGGGACCCCACTGGACCACGTGGCTGCGAGACTTCAAGTTCTACGCTGGGGCCATAGGGCTGAAAGATGAGGAGAGACTCAAAAACACATTGTTTATGGCAGTGGGTCCAGCAGTAAGAGACATTGCAGGCGAATTAATGAACGTCGAAACAGTAACATATGGAGAACTCCATGACAAACTCTCCCAATACTTTGCCCCACATACCAACATTGACTATGAACGCCACATATTCCATACCACACGGCAAGAAAAAGGCGAATCCATGGACAATTTTGTCATGCGACTCTGCATTAAATTGAAGCACTGCGAATTTCACAGGTATTCGAATGACGAAGCACTGAGATCACAGGTCATTGCAGGATGCCTGTTGCAACCGTTCCACAAACAACTCCTGCAAAAACAAAGATCCCTGGACGAGATCCTGGCGCTCGCTCGCATGGAAGCGGCGGTAGAGTCTCAACTGGACACCCTGGGCAAAGTCACCATTCAACAATCCGCAAGCAACCCCGATACCATTAACAAACTGTACGCAGCCCCCAGCCCTGGAGGCAAGCGCCCGGACGCCACATGCTACAGATGTGGCTACGAATACCCGTACACGGGTGAGTGCCCCGCCATGGGTCAACAGTGTGCCTAGTGCGGGAGTATGGACCATTACAGAGCAATGTGCAAAAACGCACCAGGCCCGCCACGCACAAACAACGTACCCAGGACAGACGAAGATTCACACGACGCAGCCCGCTGATCACAAGGAGGGAGGATGAACAAGCCACACCCAGAAGGGAGGATAGAGATCGCCTGGGTCCACCTGACCGCGAGGACAGGCGGTCACATGAAGGATCCAGACGCTCTCAAAGGAGAAGCTTCGTCCGTTACATCGAGATGCGCTCTCCCTCCAGCAGCGACACCCCATCATCAGAAGAGGACCAGAGAAAGAAGGGGTATGTATGGGCACTCAACAACACCACGGCCACCCAGCACAGCCCAATCCTCACATTGCATGTTAACAACATCCTCACTAAACTTCCTGATTGACACGGGTGCAACTGTCAACATCATTAGCGAGCAAGCCTACGAGTCGCTCACTCCACTACCAAAAATCAAGCCGACCACTGTTGACATTTACCCCTATGGAGCGACAACGCCATTACCATGCAAGGGCGTGATCACGGCCTAGTGCACCCACAAGGAACACGCAGCCAAAATTCCCTTGCACATCCTGAAAACGGAAGCCAACAGTGGGTGCATCCTGAGCTTCCGCACAGCAGTAGAGATGGGGCTAGTACACATATTATATCAACTAATGGCTCACAAGTACTTTGCCAAGACGGAAGCCATTGAGCAAATGTTCGCCAAGCTATTTAGCAGGCTCAGAAAACTGAAAAACAGAAAGGTACACCTGCGTATCAACCCCAATATTGAACCAGTGGCGCAGCACTACCGTGGCATACCGATTAACATTCAGCGTCAGGTTGAGGAGGGACTGGACAAGCTCATCAAAATGAATGTCATCGAGCCCGTCTCAGGCCCCACACCCTGGGTATCACCCATTGTTCCTGTACCAAAGAAATCCCCCGACGGGTCTATACGCCTGTGTGTCGACATGCGCAGAGCAAACGTAGCCATTGAGAAAGACACCAGTCGCCCAGAATAACGGACATGATCCACCTGTTACACGGGGCAAAAGTTTTCTCCAAACTGGATTTAACTAAAGGATACCACCAGATTGAAATTGCCCCAGAATCCAGGTACATCACCACATTTGTGACACACCTTGGCTTATTTCAGTATAAACGACTAAGCTTCGGCATCTCATCGGCAGCCGAGATATTCCAGGAGGAAATACACAGAGTGATCAGACACGTCCCCAACTGCCTGAATTATTCTGATGACGTACTCGTATACGGAAAAACACAAGAAGAACATGACAGAGCACTGCATAGGGTGTGTCAGGCCCTGGAAGAAGCGGGACTCACACTGAACAAGGCAAAGTGTGAATTCTCCAAAGGAGCGCTGAGATTCTTTGGGCACATCTTCTCGGAAAAAGGGATGCGCCCAGACCCCGATAAAGCGACCGCACTGAACTCAGCCCCGCCACCCAAAAGCACGTCGGATAAACACTTGTTTCTGGGCCTAGCTAGCTATTGCTCCAGGTACCTGTAGGACTACGCCACCATTAGCAACCCGCTACGGCTACTCGCCCGCAAAGATGCTCCATTCACATGGTCCACAGAGTGTCAGCAGGCTTTCGAAAACATCAGAAACGCCATCTCGCATGCGGAGGAAATGGCATACTTCGACGCCCAGAGAGACACCAAAATCATCATAGACGCCAGCCCAGTAGGACTCGGCGCCATACTGACCCAGAAAGATCACATGGACCCGCCCAACATCTACATCGTGGCCTACGCCAACAGGAGTCTCACCGCCACAGAACAGGCGTGCTCCCAAGCGGAAAAAGAAAGCTTGGCAGTCATATGGGCGTGCGAGTACTTGCACCTGTTCCTCTTTGGAAAAGAATTCATGATAGTGACAGATCACCAAACGCTATTGACCATCTACAGTGAACCAAGAGCACGAATGCCCCCGAGGATAGCAAGATGGGGCCTACGCCTACAAGATTATAAATTCAAGGTGGTGCACCGCCCAGGAAAAGACGAAAACCCGGCGGATTACTTATACCGACACCCCACGGGGCCAGCAGAATCACAGCCCTCCATAGCAGACACGTACATAAATTACATAATCCATCACCTGCAGCCCCTACCGGTAGGATGGCTGGAACTGAACAAACACTCAGAGCAAGACCCAGCACTCCGGATTGTGCGTCACTGCCTACTTTCAAACAGGAAAGCTCTCATGAGACAACAAGCCAGGTCGGAAGCTGAAACAGTGCGTGAAGATGTCAAATGGCTCGACCAGGTGCGAGAGGAACTGACAGTGGTAGAAGACCACATAGTGCTCAAAGGTTGCAAAGTAGTGATCCCAAAGGAACTCCGTGAAAGGATAGTGCACTTGGCGCACAAGAGTCATAGAGGAGTGGTAGCCACCAAGTGCCTCCTCCGCCAAAAGGTGTGGTTTCCGCAACTTGACAAGCTGGTGGACAACATAGTGGGGGGATGCCACATCTGTGCGCAAGTAGCGCCGCCTCCACACCCTAACCCACTACAAATCTCACTGCTGCCTAATCAAGTCTGGGAGGAACTAGCAGTGGACCTTTTTGGGCCTCTCACGGATGGCACCCATGTAGTAGTTCTCATGGATGAGCACTCACGTTTCCCGGACGCGCAGATTGTGGAGAGCAGCGCGACTGCCAGTGTCATCCCGGCCCTAGACCGAATTCTATCAGCATATGGAATACCAAAGGTCATAAAGTCGGACAATGGCCCGACATTCGCAAGTCACGAATTTCACAACTTTGCCAAATACATGGGTTTTCAACATCGCAAGATCACCCCACGATGGCCGCAGGCAAATGGCATGGTCGAACGGTTCATGGCCAGCATTAACAGAACACTCCAGATAGCAAACATCCAGAACAAATCATTCAAGCAGGCCATCAACCAATTGCTGGGAGAATACAGGCACACACCCCACAGCACAACAGGGATATGCCCGGCGGATCTAATGTTCCGAAGACCGGTTAAGACGAGACTACCGGAAGATCCCAGGACACCCGAAATGACCAGGCTGGAACACGAAGCCAAAGACAAGGATTAAACAGCCAAGGCAAAGATGAAAGAAGCAGCAGGCCGCAAGAGATGTGCAAGAGAAGCACCTGTACAAGTGGAAGATGAAGTGTGGCTTTGGCAACTGAAGAGGAGGAAAGAAGATGCCACGTTTGCACCCATCCCACTCGTAGTGACCCACAAGAAAGGCACAATGATTACTGTACAAGGAAATGACTGTTCGTCAATAACCAGAAACATATCATATTTTAAACGTGTGGCCTCCAATCATAGGGGGACAGTAGAAATGAACAGCGAAAGTGAGGAAGAAAGAATGCAGGAGGAGCCACACCAAGGAGATGGAGAAGAATCCGAAGGAGAGCGAAACACTGAGCTCCCCGCAAAAGAGTGGCCCACCCCCAGAAGCTCAAGACGCCCACAGAGAAGTCGCATGAAGCCAGTCCAGCTCATAGAAAAAATGGGGTAAGGGCGCTGATGCTAAAAATGGGGGAGATGTCCGCGAGTCCACAATGTTATGTGGGCGTGGCTTAGTGGAGGCCAAGGAGAGCGCAAAGGCACCAGGACATGACGCTGGGGTTAGGGAGAGGCGGGCACGGGTTTCCGGCAGTTGCCGTATATGTTTAATAAAGAGCAGTTAAACCGCAGCTGGGCTCCGTGTGTTCTATTAAAGAGCTGGCTTTTCTCTGCCTTGTTTATGAATCTAACAGATACAGCTTAAAAAATAGCCTACTTGTTCTATGACCCACCCACATTTTTTAAGGTACAGGAACAAAAGTACCGATGCAAGTGGAAAAGCTGGAGACCATGCCGGGTTTAGTCAGTGAAAGCATTTGGAGAAATTGTCAGATTCGCTTTCCCTTTCCAGTGGGAAATGGTATGTTCCTAAAGCGTAGTCTTGATGCCATGGGGGCAGTATCCATGAGAGCTTTTTCTATTTTCATCCTAACCATGAATTTTTTATAAACTTGAAATTCAATCACAAGGCTAAGGGCAAATCTATGTAGGCTAAAACTACGAAATATTGTGAACGAAAATGTTACAAACATCTTAGTTTGTAAAACTTTGTTCCTGTACTGAAGGGAAGAACAAGAACTTTACTGCAGAGGGAGAAGTAGGGATGGATATTCAAGGGGCGGGGCTTCTTCAATCCTCGCCTTCTCGCTGCCTTCGCCATCTAATGCATAAAGTGGTCACAATTGATTCCTATGTGTTTTTTTTAATGTGTGCCGTGGCAGGATGAGCTGCTACCCTATGCACCCCATTTCCATCCTCAAACTGATCGTGGAAATTGATGGAAAAAAATGCATGTCGATTTCATAAATACTTCATGCGGTGTTTCTGAAAATCTGCTTTGGTTACTGCCAGCCTGGCAGATTTTTCATAATTAACTTGAAGTCCAGAAGTATCACAGGTGATAATGTTAATTGCCCAATGTGGTTTTCCCATTCGGAAATCTCAATATCCTATAATGACGGCCTTATTAATATATTGGCATTTCTATTATTCCCAGAGACTCGCATGTTATAATCCTAACCTAATGTAATGGGATTACTGTGAATTTACCGAATTAGAAATGTTCGAGGGGAAAAAAAAAACGAAACGAACGAAATGACTTTGGTTTTCACTCCCGCAAACATTTCTGGCAACCCACTGCCCCAACCCCTTACCTCTTTTTTTTATTTTACATTTTTCGAGGGGCTGTTACAAGAATTGTTTGTTTTGTCGTTGCGTATTTGTTTTATAAGCATAGACCTGGGATCGAACTGTTGCTTCTGCTGTCTTGCTTCCAAGGCGCGCACGTTGCCACTGAGCTATCCTCCCGGGACCTCCTGGGACTCTTGGTGGCACACCTCCCTGTATGCCACCTCTCCTGCATCCCTCTGCAACGCCAGTTCCCTTCACTTACGTGAATGGGAGCTGGCGCCAGGGTCCTCTTTTTTTTCTTTTTTTTACAAATTTTCTTCATTAGTCTGTGGGGGACACTTCTGCAACCCCAGATGGCATTATAGTGTACAAGGGGGAAGTGGACCCCCGTATCCCCTGCAGCCCTTGTTCACTATAATAACACCGAATGGGAGATATTTTCAAATAAATCTCTGATTCGTTTTTTTTAATTCAGATAAATATACAGATTCCAATCTAGTGCTCACTTTAAGGTGTACATTCACTATACAACGCATAGGATGCAATTCTTTCACTTGTGTGAATCGGAGAAATGCACAGATCACTTTATTCACAAAGCCAAAGGTGACCTGCATAGTTCTCGGGTGCTGTGTCCAACACAAATGATCACTTGCTACTCCCCTTCCATAGATTAAGGTTGAGTGAGAACCCCCAAAACTAATTTATCATAGGTCCCCAGCACCCAAGTGGCACCTTCCTGTGCGATGCGCTTCACCCAGCAGGTGCTTCATATAGGCGAGGATGCTTTTCATTTTCACGCATCTCAATGTGCATCCCATTTATGAATTGGGATGTGCTTTTGAAATGTGTGAAAAAGCTCCATTCTGACCCCCAATTTCTGGAGTTGCACACAAGATGGGACAATGGGCATCCGAATATGCACACCCGGGATGAGTACATTGTGGTGCCCTTTTGTGAATCAGGCAGAACTATTTTGGATGGGCACATTAGTCATTATTGCACCAATCTCTGTCTACTCTCCAGCATACCTTAGACTAGGTGATCCCATCACCTCTATTTCCCCACCAGGATACTTGTAGATCCATTGCTGACAATTGCCCTCCGTCCCCTGTATTTAGATCCTCGATTCCTTGTGTCTATGCTTCCTAACCTTGTTCTTCGCGCTATGATTGTAAAGCGCTCCATTGCTTCCCGAAGCTAGGTCCACGCTCCATAAATACTCTAATAATGATAAAAAAAGATACCTCCTTCAAGCAAGAAAATGTACAACCAGAGTTGGGAGAAAAAGTTCTCACCTCAGCCCAAGCTGCATAGGTAGTTCTCTGAGAACACTTACACACCAAAGCCAAAAGGGCACGTGGCCAAGGGCTGCCTGAATACTACTTGAAGAGTGTCATATTACGTGACTTATTAGGGGCTCATTGCCGGTGGCACAGCCAAAAATGGTGTAACGCCAAACTATGGGTTAGGAGGTAATGCTGCGGCAAAACCTCCAGCAGAATGCCAGAGGTAATTCCTCTAACTTACTGCGAAAAAAGGACAAATCAGCGGATTTACCACCAGCGGTAATACTGCCGGAATTCACGTGGAGTCCTATGGACTCCAATAAATGACGACTAAGACCACCTACCGCCACTTGTAATGTGGCAGTAATTCTGCCAAACCTAGTGGCAGTAACAGTAAATCCATTTGTTGGTATTTTAGTGGATTTACTGCTGAAATATCACCAAACTTGTAATGAGGCCCTTTGTATTACATTTCCATAAAGTCTCATATTTTGAGATGTTAGTGTTTAACTGAGAGGTTGGTACTAGACACTTCCTCATGTTCAAGGAAAATCATGAAAAGTGTGATTGCTGCATTACTTGATCTACAAAATCTGCAGTAACTGGCTCATGTTCCATCACACACCCCTGTATTCTGCACCAGGTGGTAATCTGCAAAAACACCTTTTGAAACAGACAGTCTAAAAAAAATTGCTTTCCAACAAAAACGCCCCCACTCACACATGAAGAATGACAGCACCTTGATACAGTGAATGAAAGCAGATGCAGCTTAGCCAAGCGGCACTGCAGAGGAAAACAAATTAAATTGCATTTGCAGAAGGGGTGTACCTGGGAGGGGGCAGCAGGAGCCCAAGGAGTATGGGAAGCGGATGATAATATGGAAAGTGTTGCAGTGAAACAATTTAAAAAAGACATTTGGTGTGGGAGTGAGGCAGAGGATAGAGGGATGAAGGCAAAACATATGGGAGAAACAGCCCGTGCAGGACAACGGGAAAAGGGCATAAAAAAACAGGAAACCGCAGGAACAAATGCAAACACCCTTACTCTGATGTCTAAATTAAGAAACCAATGCAAATATTATACAGATATAGACAGAAAGTTGGTCCAATTACAAAATGTAACATTCTGAAGGTTTTATTAACAAAGACGATTTTCAAAAATACATTATAACATAGAACCCTCAAGGTAGCATCTGAAGCCGGGCGCCCTTCTACCCTGGGTTACCAATTTACAGGTGGGTTGAGGCACTGAAATGCTAATGGAGCTATGGAGAAATTGACAAACTTGGATGACCATGGACTTGGGTCAGCCCCTGAGGCTTTCCTAGTCTCATGTATGTAATTTTTTTGAAACTCACGACCGCAGGAAGCCACTTCAGAGCACAATGATTGTGGGAACATCTCCGGGTCAGAGTTGCATTGCATAGGAGAGTAGGTCTGTTTTCTTTTGTAGCTTTCCGTGCGCACTGAAGTCTTACCTATTTGTATGTTTATTTTTGTATTTGTAGTGTGCACTTATTTGAAGAACAGGGATGTCAATTTCAATTAGCAACGACTTAGAATAAGACATGTACAGATGGTGGAGGCATTCGCCCAAAGGCTGCCTGTACAATTGCACAAAGTGGTGATCAGTTTGTGATGTGGTGAACAAAGTGGGACATAGACCAAGGACAAAATAAAAAAGGTGATTTACAAAGGTAACATTAACCTAGTGGAACAAGTGCTGAAAGCCTAAGAGCAGTGGTGTACAGATATGGGAGTGGTGGTGTGAGGTAAGGAGGTTGAGAGAAGGGCGGGTGATACAGTCCGTGAGATACCATGCAGTCATAGGGTGGATGGAGGACGAGGTCCAATAGCTTTCAAGGAGGGATTGCTCATGACGGTTAGATTTGAAGGCCGAAATCTTGGTAGAAAAGTGATGTTTGGAGCTCTTTCCTATAACGTTGCTAGTTATATTGCTCTGCA
The DNA here is from genome assembly GCF_040938575.1 of Ambystoma mexicanum. Classification (NCBI taxonomy): domain Eukaryota; kingdom Metazoa; phylum Chordata; class Amphibia; order Caudata; family Ambystomatidae; genus Ambystoma; species Ambystoma mexicanum. The sequence continues at coordinate 825,955,632 of NC_090921.1, forward strand.
TTTTATTGGGACCGTTAAATATATTATATATTCAAGGAAAAAAACTTTAGTTGCAGGGACGTTAAGGTGAGAAATATACATCTATGTACATTTTTCCAAAGGAAATGTTGAATTTTAAAATGTCATTTCTTTTCTATACATATATACGTTTAGAGTAATAACCCCTTTTTTCAATACCCATGTATGTAAATTCTTCAAATATATCCTAATACTTAGTTGCTCCCAGTTTTAAAGCACTTCTCATGTCATTTAGAAAATTGTACATGTACACATTTCTCTTACAATAAAACAATTGAGTATGTATGTCTGTTTACTTGAAAACGTCTTAAATAATTAGGGTTCAACATGTGTCGCTTTCTATTTATTTCTACAAATTGTTTTTGTAAATGTATATACAGATTGTATTGTAATGAACATGTGTTAGATATATTTTTCACAAACAGGAACATTCTAAGCAGGATACTATTTATAATTCTGATTTCATCTTTTACCAACGTACTACAAAGTAAAGCTCCACAAGTAGTGCTATGATGTATGTTTAGCTGTTTACTGTTTTAAACAATGTACTCATTGTTATGCACTATTCTAAAATGCTAATATCACATTTGTCGAACCATAAGGGTGGCCTAAGTATGGGAAAACACGTAGAGTTATCTTATGTCTGATGCCATTAGTTAAATAATCATTGATGTCATTTATGATGCTACTAGCGATGTCACCACTGATGTAATCATTGCTGTCATAGATGTCATTCGTGATGTCACCAGTGATGTCATCTGTGATATCATCATTGTTGTCATAGGCTGCACAACATTGGGTGCAAAATTAAGGTGGCTTTAGCTGAATTTCAGAGGTTATGTTGGTTAAATTCTCACCTTAATGTCCTTGCAACTAAAGTTGTTTCCTTGAATTTCAAGGGTTTTGTTATTCCATTGATTTTTAGAAAACTGCCATACACCTAGCCATGGCCTTCAGGCACAGCATCTGGCCATGCCCACTGTCCAATTAAAAGCACTGCCAGACGGTGGGCACGGCCACTCTATATTTGAAAAAACTTGCAACCCATTGCACAACGACGTTCATAAATCACAAACTGATTTTGACCTGTGTTGACAGTGGTATTGTTATGCAGGACAGCTGTGATAAGCCCATTATCGGAAGCACGTGAATGGCCTTGTTCTGCACAATGATGTAGTTAATGAACAAGTCTCTGCTAGAGTTCATGCTATTCCAAGAGGTCTGACTGTGTTTGAGATTGTGCTAGTAGGGGATTAGTGGGGACTGCTGCCTGTTTACATACATTCTTAGCTTAATGATGACTGTCCATTTGGGCTTTTTTGGAGGCACCAGAGCTTGTTCTGTGGTTATGGGAAGAGGCTCAGCAGGTAGATCTAAGACATTTTGAAGGGCAATCAGGCTGTATAGCAGTGAACAGCTGCATAGCAGTCAGCAACAGCAGTGAGTCAGGCTGCATAGCAGTAAACAGGTTGCATAGCAGTCAGCAACAGCAGTGAATCAGGCTGCATAGCAGTGAGTCAGGCTGCATAGCAGTGAACAGGCTAGCAGTCAGCAACAGCAGTGAGTCAGGCTTGCTCACATGCAGAAGTATTTACCCATACTGCAGAGGCATCTGGCGGAATAGCTCATACTGCAGTTGTGAGGTCGAAGGCAATACGCCAAGCTGGCCATCGGGTCTGCATGGACTATGCAGAATCTCCCTGATGGCCACTGTAGAGCTGCACCATATCCCAGGCAGAGCTGTAGACCTGGTGGCAGATGTGATAAACTAGAGCATGCAATGAAGGGCGTAGAGGATTCCTGGGAATGGAGAACAAAGCTGCCAGGCTGGGGGTGGTCGCATCACGGTGGATGAAGTGGCTCCACAGAAATGGGATCAGATTTGAAGTGAGGACTTTGAATAGCCAACGTTATCCAGATTGTATTGGATGGCAGGCACAGGGGGTGGTGATTTAAGCCAGTAGAGGCCCAACAGACACCCTGCAGTCTACCATTTCTTTTGCTGTTTATGTTGTGATGCAGTAACATCTGAGGGCATCACATAAAGAGAACTGGGGTGATCTGGCGGTCAGCGTAAGCCACCCGCTATGAAATGCAACCCCTAAAGGTGATATACAGGGGACCCCCTAGAGCCCAATCAGTCTTCTATTTCCAGGACAACATTAAGCCCCACAATCACCCCAAAAGGAACAGGCCGAAAGAATAGCGTGTGCTAGGTTGTGACAGGAAAGGACCTCCTTTAGTGAAAGCCATTCAGGAGAGAGAAGGTTTAGGAAACAGAAACACATGGCAACCAGACATCCGAGAGAATCTGTGGGAGGCACTATCAAAGTGAGCTAGCCACCTGATTTATATTTGCACACCTTGCTGCAGAGCGGACGAACCTTCTGCTCTGCGCCCCAAGGGCCCTAGAGATGAGCAGGGAGCTGGAGCACGGGTGTGACAGGTGCCATTTTGAATCTGCCTGGTTCAAAGACGATGGAACGAACGTTTGAGACTTCAGCTCGCAGAGCCCTAATTACCAAATGGCAACTTATTTTATCAATAAAGAGAGGGAAAACATATGAAAGGGAGGTGTTCCCACATAACGCTAGCCAATGCCTTGACACAAAGTTATGGATGGAATGGCCCAGCCAATCACTGAAATTAGTGATACACTTCAATACTGTGCCCCAGTATTTAAAAAAAAAGCAGAATGATGCTAGTCGTGTCAAAGTAAGGACATAGTTGGTGTGTATCTAGAGCAGCAGCTGCAGAGGCCATGAGGTGACTGAGACAAATGAGCAGCCCTTGAAGAGCTTCAGAAGAGGGGTCTGAGTCTGCTGTGGCCTGCACCTCAGAAGTTGGCGAAGAATGATCAGAGATTACCGAACAGCAGCATCTTCCTTAGAGGGGCATAGCCCAGATCCTGGGGGGAGTTGTGAAGTCCAACAGAGCTTTAGGGAATGAGACAGCAGAGCATGGTCACTCTGCTGGGACTGGAGCTTGGCTGGCACTAGAGATTTCAAGAAGCTGGGAAGAGCCTCCTGCATGGTCACAGACATATAGTGACCCTTAGTCAGGGCTTATAGTTCCCGCAGCCTGAAAAGCGCCCAGGTGTGAGGGAGAGGGGTCTGTCCAGATCCATTGACCATACCCCAATATAACGGGGTGACGGCATAATGGGCCTCATTACAGGTTTGTCAGTATTATGGCAGTAAATACGCCAGAATGCTACCAAACGGAATTACTGTTACTGCCACTTTGTCCGGTGGACTGTCTGCCAGATTACAAGTGGTGGTAACTCCCCATTCCATGGAGTCCCCTAGGCTTTAATGCATGACTCTTCTTCGATGTATTTTAACGGGGTGAGGTGTGGGGAGGGGAGGGCTACACTTCTCTCAAGAGTGGGGCTCAATGCATCAACGATTTTCAGAGCTCTATGTGCGAGGTGCGTTATTCAATGAACCCCCCTCCCAGATTGGCACATGAATGAAGCTTCCCCAAAGCCCTTTCCAAGAAGGAGTTTGAGTGGGGAGGGGTGGGTCATTCCATGGCTCTCCCACTTCTGCGACTCTGTGTCCAAAGCTTATTTTCTTAAACAGTGTTGTACCAGAGCAGTGTTCCTGGTCGAGTTTGCGGCCACTCCCAAACATTCACGTCACACTTCAACGCGTTCAAGACGAGCAGTGCCCTATCAGTGGCATGGCACCACATGTGGGGGGCCCATGTGAGCCATGCTGAGGGCCCCCCAGCACCATAACAAAGCACAGGGTACGCCACACCCTGGGCCGGCCCACACCACCACGTGTGTGCAATGTCCATGATGATTATGCCGTTGAAGTGGCATGTACTACTCCAAGTGAAAGAAGTAAATATGTTTTTTAATCAAATCGTAAATATTTCACCCAGTGTAGAAAGAAGGGGGTGATGCCTGGTCCCAAAATATACTGCTGGAGAGTTCTTCTATTGGAGGGTGTAAAAATTTGCCACAAATATGCGATAGCGACTGAGCATAGCGAGGGTGCCTAAAATAATGAAAACGGGTTGGGGAGGTCAATTAAAAGGTGTTTTGAATAATGGGTCAAAATGGTGCATTACACAGCACACTTTCTGTGAAAATCTGGGTAGAAAGCCAGACAGTTTGCAATCGGTTTCGTAGGGAGAAGGGTAACTCGTGGAAAAAAGATACTATACATGCAAGTCACCAAAAGTGTACAAGCGCATTTCCCAATGCATTGTCATGCCTTTATTATATGCCAGTATAAAAATATATTTTCATGATGGCTGTGCCCATACATTTCCATGCTAGCGCCACAAACATATGGTATTTACATATAAGAACATACTCATGTTTGCTTTGAGATGTTTTATTTATACTTTCATTACTGCCACTAGGCCCAAAGCTGGCTCTGCCAATAAAGGCCACTACTCCTATTTAAGAAAATAAAACTGTTAGTTTGGCCATTAAAAGAGACATGTCACAATTAGAAAACATGTTCAAACTGGTTCCAATGTAAGCCAGTCTAGACCCATAAGAACACGTATCATCCTTGCTTCAACATAGATGCTCAGTTCATAAAAAGTCATGATAAAGTAAGAAAAATGTCAATCTAGCGAGGTATTACGATTTATCGTGCTTGCTTTATCAAAGATAACGAGTAATAAATGGCATGCCACAGTAAGCAATGGCTAGACTGGCTGTACCGAAATGCCAGCCCTAGTCAGGTAATAACACACATGAACTTGGCTTTGCTTGAAAATACCAGTAAAACATGCACAGGGAATGATCCTCAGTCTCCCAGGGCCTCACACACACATACACAGGCATCCCCTTTCACCAACCCATACATCTCCTCTCACATACATTCACACTGCATTCACCACACAGGCATGCACCCACCCACCCAGAACATTCAACCCACCTAGAACATTCACACACACACAATCACATTCAGACCCATTCACCCACCAGTTACTCACTCATATTCCTTTTCTCACGTACACCTACACTGGCACCCACCCACCCAGAACATTTAAACACACACTCACATTCCTACTCATTCACCCACCATTCACCCACCCATAAACCTCTCACATCCACTTGAACTGCATTCTGCACACAGGAACACACCCACCCACCCAGAACATTCAAACACACACTATCACACATCTAGAAGCCGGTAAGATAGCTCAGTGGGTTGAGCACTCTCTGCTGCGATCTGAGTGTGATCTGCAGGTCGCAGGTTCGAATCTTGGCAAGGCCAACTCAGCCTTTCATCCTTCTGAGGTTGATAAATGAGTACCAATTTCGGTTGGGTGATATTGTATGTAAATATGTGTTCTGTAAAGCGCTTTGGGTTGGGGCGCTATATAAATAACATATCATTACTCATTCACCGACCACTCATACACCTTGTCTCACATTCACTCATGCTGCATTCTCTAGACAGGCACACACCCACCCAGAGCATTCAAACACACACACACTATCAAATTTCATGTCATTCACTGACCCGTAGCACATACATACATCTCACACTCACTTCTTACATGTAAATCACATTTCTTTTTTAAAAAGCCTTGTTACCTGCTTTTCCAACTTCGATCTGTAACTCTAGCCACCCTCGGCTCCTCTGTGCTGCTCACAAACAGGGACCAGGATGTTGGGAGAGCTACCTGGTTCTTGTATATGAGCCGCGAGGAAACCAGAGGAGAAGCAGTTGGAACTGAACGTGGCATGGGACACATGCCACGTGTCACGTTCAGCTCCAACCCCTACTGTGCTGGGAAACCCCCAGACCTGGTGTAGTGAGGCTCACGTACCGCAGGGGCTGCGGGGCTACACTACTCCAGGAACTTTTGTATTTATTAAGATTTTTTTAAAGGGTTAGCAAGGGAGATTGCAGGTGTACCAATGTAGAACACAGGGGTGCGGCTGTGACCGTTTGGTGACCCTCAAATGCCATCTCTGAGACTAGACCCGTGCACCTTAGTTACTCCACCAGCCTGACACTGTTGAACATAGTATAATAGTATATTTCACTACACAAATGGAATTTCTGTTGTTTTGTAGGCACTCACCCATAATCAGACAGCATTAAAGAACATAAGGGGCAAACCTCCACTATTCTGAACGGAGACTAGCACAGAACCTTACTGTCAAGTCAACGTTTTAAGTATTTGTATTTGTATTTATTTTATTTCTATAGCGCACCAGGCCCATGGGCAACCGGGCGCATCTCTTAGATACAACATGATGACAGCAGACAGGGCAGTACTTACAAGGTTTACAGGTATATTACAAAGTTTGGAAGCTATATAATAACAATAAGAAGGCAAGCAGAGTTTATATGCAAGGGTACGTCAAAGTACCAGTTAAGCAGTGAGCCCAGTGTTAGATGTCTTGGGAGGACAGCCAAACTTTGGTAAGGTGTTTGAATCTCAGAAAGGAGGGTTCTGCTCTCAGCTCATTGGGGAGTGAGTTCCATAATTTGGCTGCCATGATGGGGAAGCTAGTTCCACCTGATCTTTGGAGATTGAATCGTGGGATGACAAGGCAGTTGGCTTGGGCCATTCTGCGAGGTCTAGTGGAGCTGTGGAGGGCAAATCTGTTAGCCAGGTAATAGGGAGCTTGGTTGTGAAGGCATTTATGGGTAAGAGCCAGAGCTTTCAAGGAAATTCAGTGTGGGATTGAGAGCCAGTGAAGGTTACGTCTAGTGTCAGCTATGTGTTGGCACCTGGGAATGTTAAGGGCCGCTCTGATCGCATTGTTTTGGACAATTTGTAGCTTATTTAAGTTACAGCGATTAGTGCCTAGGTAAAGTGCGTTGCAGTAATCAACCTTTGATAATACAAGGGTCCTAGCCAGGGTCACACAATTAACTGTAGAGAGGAAAGGGCAACAGGCTGTAATAAGCTTACAAGTATAAGCCGCTGCGGATGAGACTGAATTGGTTTGTCTGGTCAAGGATAAGGTCGAGTCAATGTAGATCCCTAGGGTTTTAGTGTCCTTGGCAGTTAGGATAGTATTCCCATCAATGGTGAAGGACTTAAACGCAGAGTCAAGTTTGGTAAGTTTTTGTGGCGAACCAAGAATGAGGAGCTCTGTCTTTTCATCATTTAGACAGAGTCCGTGTTGAGCCATCCAGGTTTGGATGACCTGGTAGATGGCATTGATAGAGAGGGAGTCAGTAGTGTAGTCACCTGTGATAGGGATTAGTAGATCATTACCCTATTGTTATTCTATAGATTTTCAAAGCAACATGTAACAATGCACTTTATCAGCATTTAAGCTAAATGGCGCTACAATATTCTGTTTCAGCATATAAAGTCACTTTAAAGACAAAATCCTCCCGAAGAACCGCTGTGATATTCATCAGGGAAACACGTGCCGAGGACAGATTTTCTTTTTCTCTTTTGCGAAACTCTACAATTTCAAAAGGATTACCTTTCATTACCTCTATGAATAACTAATGGAGGTTACAGAAGAGGACATTGGAGTACAGATTTTTCTTTTCTTTTTTGTGAAACTCTAAAATTGTATAAGGATTACCTTTCATCACCTCTATGAACAATTAATAGAGGCTACAGAAGAGAACTTATTAAGTGAAATTCAACAAATATACAAGGATAACCTTTTCAAGATAAATACACTGCAGGTTTTCTTTCAAGTCAACTAAAACAGTGAACTTTCATCACAAGTTAGCAAACTAGGGACATTGAAAGACATTAACCATCTGCTAACAAATCACCTCTATGAATAACCAATAGAAGCTACAGAAAATAATTAATATCAATACATCTTTACATTGGCACAACATGCTTGATCTCCAGTGCCTCATTTGTACTATTTTCTAATACTGGACAGCCTCAGTATAGGGAGATCGTAGTGCAGCCTTTTATCAACCAATCTATTTCACCTAACAAACTGATCGAAGTATAAAATTAGGAATCGCTCTAAGTTGCCTAGAGGCTTAAGGTAGCTCTTTCACTGTTGAATATAGTTTTCCTGTTGTTATGTTTGCGATGGTACACTCTCACGTCTGATAGGTGTTCTACCTCTAACCCTGATCTTTGGTGTCTTGGGTGAGGGGAGAGTACTTGGAAAGCCAAACCAGGACTGGAGAGAAAGAGAGTGGAAGCAGGGGGGAATCGGGAGGAGACTATCCCGATGGTCGTGTTTGTTACTCTCTGCACCACTCACTGTGATATGCTGCCAAGCTGACTATCTTTTGTTTATTGTGTATCCTTTGTTCTCTTTAGTTAACCCTTGATTTAACTGACAGTAAAGCCATTGTTACCCTTATGAAATTTGCAATGTGTGCTAGTTCCTCCTTTCACGTGGCTAGGGTTGCTCTGAGAGGGTTGTGGCAAATCTATAAGGAAACTTACTGTAGTTTAGGAATCTTGCTTTTACAATTTCCTTCCAGGCTATCTCCCAGCTGTTGGCCTGTCAGAGACTAATCCAGCAGCACCCACCTCCATGAAAGTTAAGACCACCAGAATGTGAGCAAGACTGGGGGTGGTGGGGCTTGCACCCTCCTTCTAAGTGTGCACTGAGAGAGAACAGGTAAATATGCATTTTATGTTTATTTAAGTGTTTTACTGAACACTGCATTTTGGACACTTCACAGAAATAGTTTTCTGATGGATTTTGCATGGATGGAAGGTCAGGATTCCAATTGATTAGCCAGGAGCATTGTCTAATCAGTCAATGGTTCTATGATTCGAATTCTGAAACAGAGCGACCAACACAGTGTTCTCTGATTGGCCAGGCTCCGCCTCTCTGGGCTGGTCCATCATCTATGGGGTGAAGGCAGTGCTCAGGATCCCCAATGTGCAACAAATGGGAATACTTAAAAACAGGTCAGAAGTCATCATTAAGTGTAACGTCGTCGAAGCTGAATAATTTCTAGAAGTAGAGCTTTGGGGAAGACCCTAAGATGGTGAGTTTGGAAGTAAAATCAGGGGGTGACAGTGAGTGAAATCAGGGCATGAGTTGGAATTAGAAGCCAGAAGGTCCCAGCAAACGAAAGCTGGTCCTGAAAGTGAGTTAGAAATCAGGAGGAACAGCCTGTGAGGTTGGACATGACAGAGAAAGCCCAGCACGGCACCTGACTCTGCTCCCCCCTCCCGTGGCACTTAATATCTGTATACTGACACTTCCTGTCAGTGCTTCATTTTTGCCAGTGTTTGCCAGGGCCGAGCCCCAGAACTTATTTTCTGTCGTCAGCACTAACATTCTCAGTTAAATCGTCATGAATTGAATCTATTTTGTAAAATGTCTTGGGAACTTGACTTCATTTCTTTTATTTTCACTGCCAGCGGAGGCAGTCCTCGCTGCAGAGATGGCCCCTCGCAAGCAGCAGACTGACTGACTCCCAAGTTCTCAAATGATGTGCAGGGCTGGCACTTTGGCATTAGTATCATTGGCCTCAGTTCCTCTATTTTCATGAATGCACCCAAGGTGATGGCATTCATACTGGTCATGCCTGAGTGCTGCCTCAGACAGCTTGCATCATTCATACTGTTGCGGCCCGACTGCTGGCAGGATGGGCAGCACTGGGTGCATGCCACGGATGCATGCCGTGTCAGTAGCGGGATTGCACCCACGCACTTCCTTTAGTTCAACAGAGGGCACGACGTCCAGTACCTGCCTATGGCCATGATCTCTTACCCATTTGCCAGCACGGAGGCATGGATTTATTTTATGTATTTATGTATTTATTGTTTACTTGTTAAGCGCTTATACAATAAGAAAATACTGTTCCAAAGTGCCCACATGGCAAGGGATGGAGCAGGAGTGGGAAATATATTAAAATACAAACAAAACACAATATTTAAGAGCAGTGGGGGTAAGAGGAAAGGGAACAAACCTACTATGCCTTGTAAGTATTCAGAACGTGCAAGTGCAGCAAGGAAGAGGGCAGAGGGTAAGGGCTGGGGGTCTGAGCTCATGCGTCAGCTACAGATGGCGTGTTAGGAATGTTGAGTGCTACACAGCCTGGAGCCGCAAGGGGTGTAAGTGCCAGCCTTCAGAGCAGAGGGTGTAAGTGCAAGTGCAGAGGATAGGCAGGAGCTGTGCTGATGGGCTGCGGGAGATCTGGGCTCCGAGGATGCATAAGGGGCCAAGACACCAATCGCAGCAACTGTGGGATTAGCAGGGGCGAGAAGAAGGGAAAGAGGAGGTGAAGAGGAGAGTCTTAAGGAGCTTGCAGGATTTTAGAAGATCCTACTGGAGGCGCAGGGGGGGGCTGTTTCATAGGAGGGAGCCAGCTGAGGAACGTGAACGACCTCTGTTTAGCAAAACGCTTTACACACAGAGAGTTGGAGTCAGATGGGTGTAGTGGTCTAGAGGGAGTGTATTTAGTAAGATAAAGTTGAAGATAGTGTGGTCCCCAGCCCAGACCGCCTTGTGGATGATGCATAGGGATTTCTAATTTAATCCACAGACATAGGCATGTGCCAAGATGCATAATCAGTGTTTGTTAACCATGCCACAGGACGTGTCTATGGTTAGTGTCACATAGTAATTTACACTCGCAGCCTGATGGGGGTTGGGGATGGGGGGCGGGTCATGCAAGGACAGCACCACCTGTACCACCATGTTAGACCTGAAACAACCCTATAGTATGTTGGACAGAAACCAATCGCATCATGTGACAAACATCGCGATCGCAGAATCGTCAATGTAACCAGGGGGCGTCCATTTTGTGAAATGTCGGCCATTCGCTTTTTTCCTTTCTGTCAAAACACTTTGCAAATGTATTCTATGCTTCGAACTCACACACGGTGCAAGGCCACGGCCTGAATGCTGAAATACTAACACAGACAGGAATGTCAAACTATACAGAGATACATTGTTCTTCTCCCCCACTAAGTCCTTGAAGTCGAGCAGAAGCCACATCTAATCAGTAGTCCAGGTGCCAGCCTGTCTTGCAAACGCTGTAGTAAAAGACAATTAAAACATGAATTATATTCTTTCAGCTGTACTCCTTCGCGGAAGGTGGTATTTTCTGCTTCAGAACTATATGACCTTTTAGCTCATGACCTGAGTCATACAGATAATTTAATAAGGAATGTTTACCCTGCCGAGAACACGATATTCTTGGTGAGCCAGAAGCTCCATGTTCCCCATAATAGGAAAGCTGTCTCTGCTGCCATTGCTAGAATAACTATGTTTAGACTGAATGAAGACTTGTCATAATGTGTCATATTTGTCACTACTATCGATCAACAAACCCTAGCCTAAATGATACATTTATGGGCGGATCGAATTGCCTTCGTAAAGATTGTATTTTATGTATATATTGCTGCTTGAGCGTTGCTTGCTCTCTTGCGTCTCACAAGGTCTGGGAACACACGTTGCAAGATGTTGAGACCCAGTCGGCCGACTGAGATACTTTGAAATAAACCAGACTTGTTTGGAAATCGAACCTCGTGTCTGTCGTGTGACTAGTGTATATTGTTATTGTGCCTTTGTTTCCATATGTGGTCTTCATGGCCTAGCAAATATGGCTCCCGAATAGGGACCTTCCCACTTATGCTCCATTGTACATGTTGAGTTTGAAGAAGGCAAAAACGTGTTGAGGACGAAGCTGTCAAGCCGGGATTGAAAGGTGTTTGGGGCGCCCCTGGAGAAGTGATGAGAGACTCCTCTGCAGATCTGTACACAGCCGATCCCTGATCGACAAGCAGCATCCAGAAAGCATTGAGGCGAGGTTCTTGGAACGAGGCAGATTGAGCCAGACACAAAGTCACAATGATTCTTGGTTGCATCTGTATAAGGACAAATTGCGTCCTGAGTGACAAATAGGTTGATCAGGTGAGTTGTGCCCCAATTCTTAAACGTCCTGATATTGGTTGAGTGTTGCTCTTGGAAGATCAAACGCCCAGGGTAAGAAAAAGGGTAAGGATTAACCATGCCTGGGAAATTGTCTTCCTGTCTAGTGAGATTTTTCCACTGCGGTAGACAATCTTTGGAAACTGGCCAGATCGCACCACCCGAGGGGTCGCCGGCACATGAAATGTACGTAAAATACGGTATTGGGGGGCAGACCAGACGTGTATCAGACCTACAGTGACCTAATAATGGGAGCTTTGAATTAGCATGTATAGAACATCTAGAATCAGTATTGCTACGCAAGAAGGCCAGACCAGCAGCATTCGACGTTGTGAGAGACTGGAGGAAGGAAGCTAATCTCCGTTTTAGAAGTAGAGAGAAACACGTGCGCAGACATAAAACAAATGCAGAGAAAGCGCTAGATCATGATCAGCAGACAGAAGCCATTAGGAACATGGATAGGGCTTTCCAATTAGATGTACAGAAAATGGTTCCATGTCATTTCATTGCGGGATGTTTTTTTGCAGCGTTTTTTACCATGATTTTTTTTTAAACCCATACACATTTGTTTGGGGGGGTTCCCCCAATTCCCCCATTTGCTAAAAAATTCGATGTTTTTTTTTTCGAAAAATAAATTGTGGTAAAAAAAACCCGCAAAAAAACATCCCGCAATGAAAGGACGTTGTACCCAGAAAATATATCCTCAGCAAGATTTGCATACATTAGATGAACTAATAAACAAAATATTGAATGAGCGAAGAAATTAACATCAAAGTACTGACCCAGTTGCACCTCCTCCTTATGTGCCTCCCATTCCTGTTATTCCATCTGCACCTGCCGTAAGCCGATCCTCTCCTCCTGTGCTTGTGACATCATTTCCTCCACTGCTGCAATAGCATGAGTTAGCCACTTTAGTAGTCAGTTCTACAGAGATGGGGCCTGTGCAAGGAAGGAGTAGGCAGACTTGTAGTATGATTAGGGAAGACAGGAAAGAAGAACTGAGAGAGTGGTCAGAAAAATATGTTGACGGTGATGATGAAGCAGCTTTGTTAAGTTCCATATCTGATCATAGAGATCTTGATGAACAGCAGGTATTGTTAGAATGCATGGGGAATTATCTTGTGAAAATATGGGGTGATTTGACCGATAGAGTGGCACCACAAGAGTTGCGTGATTTGGTTGTTTTTTTTCTCAAATTTACGAGATAATGTGATGAAAGTACGAGAACATGTAGGCCAAATATTTGTGTTTAAGCACAAGCTTGATCGATTGCATAGAGAATTAATGAAGAAAGATAAACCACAGATGTCATATGTCCAACAACGATTTTTGCCGCCGTTGAAACCCGTTAGTGAAGAGATGAGAATTTGGACGCGAGATGTGCTTAGATGGATTACAGATGCTGCCATTTCCCTAATGGAAGTGCATGATATGTTTAGTCAGTATACACCAGAAATGCAGAGAAAGGTATTACAGGTCATGGTAGAGTATTTACAAGATGAATGTATGAAGAATATGATATGTTGTCCTGCTGATTTAATGACAATTTACAAAAGAGCATATTTACCTGGAACTGGAACGACTGCTTTTTCTCTGCTTTTTCTCTTGATTTAGCTTTATTGGTTCATAAACGAACAAATGTAGAAACACTTAGTTTGCAATTACCCATGAAGGAAGTGCCTCCCACTTTTGTCCCGAAAGTAGAAGTTGCTGCCTCTGCAGGAACTCCAGCGAGAACGATAGAAGCCCATTATATTGCACAGTTTGTCGCTTTCTCTAGGCAAGGAGGTAAATACTATCAAGCAGACGATCCCTGATATTAGGAAAAACCTGTCAGGATTCTATAAATAAATTGAATCTGTTTTGAATTCATCTGTTTTTACATTGTGACATTGATTCATTGTTTCCCGTGATTCTTCCTGTAGACATATGGAAGCAGGTTAGAAATATAAATGACGCACCAATATTAGGTGAAACATGGGAGAATTTGACAAGAATTGATAGTGAGAGAAAGGCTGGAGAAAAACCGCTGCAAGTTATGTTGGCTTTACCATCGTGAATAGTAGAAAAATTGAAAACTTTGGTACCTGAAAAGAGTATAGTTTGGGATAAATTGACTGCTTGTTTACAGGGCAACTAAGAAGGAGTGACTGATTATTTTAATCGATTTGAAGAAGTACTTGCAGATTTCAGTGGTCAAGACTTGAGTACTGAACCCGGAAAGAGATTGCTTGTTGATAAGTTTGTGCAAGGGTTGTTAAAAAAAATTCTAAGTTTAATAATGACGTCTGAAAGTGCATGGCAAGCAAAAACACAAAGTGAAGTATTACACATGGCCCAGTATTATGAAAATAGAGTAAATTTAGAGAAGGACAAAGAAATGAGGGAGAAAGGGAATTTGAAAACAAGAGTATTGTTGCAGCAAGTAGCAAACAATAATAGAGGCGGTGAGAACACATTGTCCAGAGTCCAATTTGCATTAGCGTCCAACATGCAGGGTGGTCCAAACAGGATTAATCAATGTGCTTATTGTAGACAAGAAGGCCATTGGCGAGCACAGTGCCCGCATATACAGAATCGAAATGGGACTCTCCCAGAGAAGACAGAATAGAGGTCGCCGGGGATACATGACAGAGTAGAAACCAAAGAGCGCCACAATTTCAGGATAACCAGGGTAATCAGAATCAGAATCAGAACCAGAATCAAAATAAACAGAGAAATAATACAAATGGTAGGAATATTTTTGACAATCAGTCCAATGCATAGTACACTGGCTACTTTACATCTGATGATGTAATGTTCTATTAGGACAGCCCGAGACAGAGGTTGGAACCAGTATCTATTCCCGTAGACCAGAAAGGGCCCTACATAGAATTGAAGGTTGGGAATAGGGAACACATTTTTCTAGTGGACACAGGTGCACAAAAATGTTCGATTGACCATCAGTGGGTTCCAGATATACCACTGTCAGGGCATAAAAATGTCTCAGTAGGGTTCTCAGGTACACCAGTAATTAGTCCAGTGTCACAACCAGTACCTATAATGCCCATTTCTTTTGACGACAAATTGCAGCGACATCTTGGGATTAAATTTGTTGAAGAAATTGAATGCAGTTATTTATTGTTCTCCTGATGGAGTGTATTTGACGATATCGCCACAAAAGACTCCTGTATCACAATTTTTATCTAAACCATTACGGACTGAATTGAGTAAAGTACCGAGTTGTATATGGGCAGTGAATGACAATGATGTTGGTTGTTTGAAAGTAGAGCCAGTGAAAATAGTTTTGAAAGAAGGAATTATATTGTCGCGTATTCCGCAATATAAAATTTCGGCCGAAGGAGAATAAGCATTGAAATGCATTGCGTCAGATTTGATTAAAAGAAACGTAATTGAAGAAACTTCTGGTAGTACTTGCAATAGTCCGATTCTTCCGGTTTACAAGAAAGGAGGTAATGACATACCGTACTGTTTCATAATTGATTTGCGCGGAGTGAATAAAGTTGTTGATCCGCAATTTCCATTAGTCCCGAATGTGACTACAATTTTGACTATGATTCCAGCATTTGCATTGTATTTTAGTGTTGTCGATCTGAAGAATGCTTTTTTTTAGTATTCCAGTACATCCAGATCGCAGATATTTGTTTGTTTTTACTCTAGGAGGACGTTCATTTACATTCACGCGAATTCCGCAGGGCTACACTGAGAGTCCGAGTATGTACAGTAGAGCTTTAAAAGAACAACTAGATATGCTAGAATTACCAGCAGGTTGTGTTTTGTTACAATATATAGATGATTTATTGATAGTAGCAGACACAAAAGAAATTTGTAAAGAAAGTACAGTTGCACTATTGACACATTTAGCAGCACATGGACACAAAGCTTCACTAAAGAAATTCCAGTATTGTCGAAAGGAAGTGGCCTACTTTGGCTACCTCCTTTCGAAGGAGGGAAGGAGATTGACACCAGAAAGAATACAAAGCATCTCTGATATGCCTATTACAAAGACACAGAAAGAAGTCAGGGCTTTGTATTGTAGGCAGTGGATAGCACATTTTTCTATGATCGTGAAACCAATAGTGGCATTGACAAGAAAAGATGTTACCTTACCTTTGCCATGGAACATGGAATGTCAGGAAGCATTTGAGCTGCTCAAAGCTGCATTATGTTCAGCTCCAGTTTTGGGCATGCCAAATTATGTTAAGAATTTTAAGTTATTTGTGCATGAAAGTAATGGATGTGCTTTGGCTGTTTTGACTCAGGAACAAGGAGGGAAAAATAGACCATGCGACTACTTCTCTTCCACATTGGATCCTGTTGCATGTGCTTTGCCGCGCTGCTTGCGAGGCGCTGCATCAGTAAAACAAACTGAGGGAATGGTTTTAGGTCATGCTTTAACCGTTATGGTGCCCCATTCAGTGGACATTCTTTTAAAAAGGACACAGACGAAACACCTTACATCAGCTAGATTAACAAGACACAAAATTGTCCTATTTGCACCACATATCCAAATTATGAGGTGTTGTGCTTTAAATCCGACAAAAGGAAGATTTGATTTAACTGATACCCCACAGAAATAGCCAGATGGAGAACTGTTTTGTGACGGTTCTTGTTTTAAATTACACGATGGTACATAAACTGCTGCATATGCCATCACTACATTGAAAAGTATTGTAGAAAGCAAAAGAATCCCATATAACTCAGCACAAGCTGCAGAGATAATAGCGTTAACCAGAGCATTTGAAATTTCTGCAAACCTTAATGTAAACACATACACTGACAGTCAGTATCACTTTGGGGTGGTAAACAAGTTTGGTCGATTATGGGCTGAAAGGCGTTTCCTGACATCACATGGAAAAATATTCCAACATGGCGCTTTGATAGTGAGACTATTGTCAGCACTTGCGCTTCCCAAACAATTAGCAATAATGAAATGTGAAGCACATAAAAGAGTAACATGTAATGTTGGAAAGGGAAACGCATTTGCAGGCAAAATTGCGAAACAAACTGCCACTGATTTACATACAAAAATGTATGTTGAAAAAATGAAAGAAGTACCCTGCATGATAGAAAATGGGATTGCCACAATTAAGGAAATGCAAGCAGAAGCTACTGCAGATGAAATAAAAACCTGATCTGAGGGTCCAGCAGAATTAGATTCTGAAGGTGGTTGGGTGGGCAAACAGAATAAAAGATGGATGTTGCCAAATGCCTATGTAATGGCAATGGTCACGATGGCCCACAGTCCAACACACATATGTGCTAGGAAAAAATTATTCAGCACCTGGATTCTGTATAGCAGAATCTACACATTAGAAAAACTGCTGACAGATTGGTCCAAAATTGCATGACTTGTTTACAACAGAACATTGGAAAAGGAACAGCGACGCCAATAGGAAGTTTTGCCTCCTCCCTTATGCTGTTTGAAGTCATCCAGTTTGATTTCATAGAAATGGAAAGGTGCCAAAACTATAAATATGTCCTCGTGGTGGTCTGCACATTCAGCAAATGGGTAGAGGCCTATCCCCTGAAAGATTGTACAGCTATGTCCACAGCTAAAGTCATACTAAAAGGATACTTTCCCCAGTTTGGCCCACCCCGTGTCATATGGTCAAATAACGGTCCGCACTTCATTGCAGCCGTGATATTACAAATTTGTGCAGGCCTCCAAATTGACAAACGATTCCATTCGGCCAGACACCCGATGAGTGCCGGGTTAGTGTAACGTCAGAACGGTATCTTGAAAAATAAATTAAGTAAGCTCTGTGAGGGGAGCAATTTGAAATGGCCCGATGCATTACCACTAACTTTGTTATGTATGAGAACATCTGTACAGGTGAGGACTGGTCTCTCCCCTTACGAAATCGTAATGGGGAGACCAGCAAATGTTTGGAATGCTCCGCAGCCGAAACGGCTGAAGGACAAAGAATACCCGTTGCTTATTAATTATTGCAAACGGTTGACTCAAAACTTGTGTTTAATTCATCAGCAGGTGCAGGAGGCTCTTCCTGTCAGATATACTGGTCCAGGACATTGTCTGCAGCCTGGGGACTGGCCATTGATTAAAGAATTTGAGAGGAAAACCTCACTCGCACCACAATGGAAGGGGCCCTTCCAGGTCTTGCTGGCTACGCAGACTGCAGTCCAAGTGGATGGCCGCAAGCACTGGATCCATGCAACACATACGAAAAGAATTCTGCTTCCTTTGAAAGAGCTGCTTGATCCTGACGTCCAAAGAAATACAGCTGCACCTGATCACAAAGATACCATCGCCAGCTCTCAGCCAGAAGTGCTTGCTGAGCCCAAGAAAGGGCCTGGGGGGATTGCAACGAAGATCGAAAGGCCAAAGACCTCAGCCTTGTCCGACCGCTGCCTTATCACCTTGCATTGCATCGCAGGCTGGCCCTGATCCTGCTTCTGGAAATGAGAGTGCATTGTTTATCGATCATACTGTACCTGGAGCCCTAAGGTGCAATCTACATTCACAAAATCGGAAGTGATCAGTGTTTTGTTTTGCCTTAGTTCCCAGCATGGATGAAGTGGGAACAGAGGCCTAGGGAAAAGGAGCGTATGAGCTGAATCAAGCTGCATCAAATTGAAAGCTCTGAAATGCAGTTTCGCGGTGCTACCATTGAAAAGTGAAGGACCAGTGCAACCTTGCATGAACAAGCGGGGGCATATGGTACCGACCCAATTGATGCTTGCTCCTGCCTGTTTGGAGCTCTGTCCAAATTCATATTAGTTTGCTGTCATTTGTTGAGCAGGCTAGCCTGAACTGGCCTGAACGCTTTGCTGCCTCTTGAACGCTTTGCTGTTAACGTGTGTTGCTGTGGAGAACTTTCCCCGACGAACATTGAAAACCTTTCCTGAGATAACATTGCAAGACAATGTCTATATTCACTCCTGCTCCCTCCTGCACCAATGCTGTTGATATTATAGAAATAGAAACTGAGCCTGCTCCTAGAAAAACTTGGTTCGGAAAGAATAATATGCTAATGATTATGATACCGCTTTGCATTTTTATTACACTGGTCCCAATATTTTGGTATCTGGAAACTGTGCATCCTTTGAACTCTCTTTTAATTACTACCAATGCTCCTACTATGAGTAGCCCAGTGCATGTGCTTTCTTATGCTCTCCCCTCACAAGAAGTGAAACATAGAAAAGGTTATGACAATAATACATTGCCATTGATTATGAATATGACTCATGCTATTCTGAATAGGTCCAATTGTTGGGTATGTTCCCATTTACCCCAGCATGGTGAAAGAGGAATGGGTTGGTATGTACATCCTTTGTCACTTAATACCACTTGCTATGCATCATTAAGAGCGTTATTTTATGGAAAATGGAATGATAGTGTCACTGGTCAGTTTGATGGAACAAACATAAATGAATTTGAGAGATTGGTATTAGAACAGTTGGGTTGTTCCGTTTTTACAAGCGGAAGCAAAATAAACACAGTAACAATGAGTCCAGTAGATATGCTCTCTAGACCTTACGAATCCTTAATCACTTTTAAAATGGCTCCAGCAGGAAACAAAGATGCTGTGCCTCCCTCCTATACTATTAATCACAGTCCACGTTCTGTCCCATATTGCCTATGGAAAAAGGGTTCCTATCCAGCTGGAACGTTTACTAGATGCATGAATACTGCTGTACTTCAGCAAGAAGAGAAACAATTATATATAGGAGGTTCTGTTTATTTTGTATGTGAAGATCAGGCCTATCCATTGTTACCTAGAACTTGGGAAGGGACCTGTTATTTAGGTATACTTTTACCTGGTGTATTTCTTTCCAAAACTTCTGAAATATCAAAACTAACCAGATCATGGCCACGACAAGATGATACAGCAGGACATATTGTAGGGGATATAGCAAAGTCATTCATACGATTTTGGGGACAAGCAATACATTCATGGAATATAGGGAAACTGTCCAGGGTGTTAGAAAAAACGATAAATGGAACTACAGATATACTCTATACTATGACACTGGAACAGAAAGTGAGCAGACTAATGGCACTTCAGAATAGAATGGTACTTGATATAATCTTGGCTGATCGTGGAGGGGTATGCACATTGGTGGGGTCAGCGTGCTGTGTATTCGTAAGTGACTCCTCTCCCACGATATTTCAAGCGATCAAGAAATTGCATGTCCTAAGTTCTGAAATTCATATTCCTACAGGTGGTTGGAATCTGAATATAAGTTCATGGTTGTGGGAACTGCTCCGATTATGGGGATGGAAACTAATTGCAATTTTGGTCATGATATTAGGAATCCTCATGTTCTGCTGTTTTTGCATACAATGCCTGCCAAACCTCTGCTCCCAAATTACAAATGAATGTGTACATGCGATCAAAACGAAACCTCCTTGCATACTAAGTGAAGGTGCACAACAGGAAAATGAAATTATTAAAGAATGTATGGCAATTCATATTTCTGATGACGATTACAGCAGTATGGGTAGTTTCGGAATTGGACACATGGTCCGAAGAAGATGCAATGTGTGGATGATGCTCTTGGCTTACGGCCAAAAGGATGGTTTGTTAGACCCGAAATGACCACATAGTATATATAGTATGTTGGCCAGAAACCAATCGCATCATGTGACAAACATCGCGATCGCAGAATCGTCAATGTAACCAGAGGGCGTTCATTTTGTGAAATGTCGGCCATTTGCTTTTTTCCTTTCTGTCAAAATGCTTTGCAAATGTATCCTATGCTTCGAACTCACACACGGTGCAAGGCCACTAACACAGACAGGAATGTCAAACTATACAGAGATACATTATTCTTCTCCCCCACTAAGTCCTTGAAGTCGAGCAGAAGCCGCATCTATTCAGTAGTCCAGGTGCCAGCCTGTCTTGCAAACGCTGTAGTAAAAGACAGTTAAAACATGAATTATATTCTTTCAGCGGTACTCCTTTGCGGAGAGTGGTATTTTCTGCTTCAGAACTATCTGACCTTTTAGCTCATGACCCGAGTCATACAGATAACATAATAAGGAATGTTTTCCCTGCCGAGAACACGATATTCTTGCAGAACCAGAAGCTCCATGTTCCCCATAATAAGAAAGCTGTCTCTGCTGCCATTGCTAGAATAACTATGTTTGGTCTGAATGAAGACTTGTCATAACGTGTCATATTTGTCACTACTGTCGATCACCGAACCCTAGTCTGAATGATACGTTTATGGGCGGATCGAATGGCCTTCGTAAAGATTGTATGTTATGTATATATTGCTGATTGAGCGTCGCTTGCTCTCTTGCGTCTCACGAGGTCTGGGAACACACGTTGCAAGACGTTGAGACCCAGTCGGCCGACTGAGATACTTTGAAATAAACCAGACTTGTTTGGAAATCGAACCTCGTGTCTGTCGTGTCACTAGTGTATATGGTTATTGTGCCTTAGTTTCCACATGCGGTCTTCATGGCCTAGCAACCAGGCAAGGTTAGGGAATATGTCTAACTCCTAAGTGCAGGGAGAGGGACTGCCAACCTACACTAATATAGTATAGAGTGCACACTCTCTCTGATTGTCTCCTGCATTGAGCACACTGAGGTCTGGCGCTTAGAACATTTGATTTTTTGAGACTAAACAAGGAGATTTGTATTCTTTTTAATAATATTGCAACTAGCATGTGCTTGAAAATTGACCATTTGGACTGATTCCATTGACAACGTGTGAGAGTTTGCTTCAAATTCACACCAAGAGTTTGGTGCTACAGTTACTAATCTCCAGTGTAAGAGTATAAATGGATGCCTCACATAAAGCTGGTGGATCTTACACATTGTTCCAGGGTAGTGGACAAATCAGAGTTGAGACACCTGTGCATTTTAGTGGTCCAGAGAACAGCGTAATCCTTGTATGTTCCTCAGAGGTTCCATCAGTGTGGTGCTTTTATTCAGCTGTTGTATGCTTTCATTGTGGTCTATTTTTAAAATTCTTTCATGGGAAAGAACTTGAAATGCTCCTCACCAAGGAGTGCTGGCATAGTCCCATTAAAAGCAGAGCAGTAGGGCGAAGTGCTCTTACAATCCAATTACATTTATTCAATCCCTGTTGAAGAGTGTGACAATTTCAGGGGGGTCTTTACCTCTCCCAAGGTGGAGCCCACCCTGTTTGGTAAATATGGAGGTGTGCCACCTATGCTTAACAACCCTTTGGGCACAGGGTAAGCAGGATCCCTTTGGAAGTGACTCACCCTTGGAGGATGGAAACTCCAGCTGGGGAATAAGTCACTGTTTTCTGTCCCCAAACACTAACATCTTTGTCGGGTATTTAGGAGTAGGATTTTGTGATGAACAGGAACACCGTTTAGTAATGGCAGACTTGGCTTCTGACAATTGTTCCAAGACCTTGGCTGTGAAGCCAGCGGTGCAGGCTCCACTCCCGTGACCACTACTATGTGGTGTCTCTTCACTTCTACTAAGTATATGTCCAGAATTTCAAAACATATTATAGTCAGTCTATTTTACGCATTTCTTCGGAATTTTTATTCATAGAATTCTGAGATTATAAAATCTCTATTAGTGCAGGTGCCATTAGATGGGCCGATGCATTTCGGAAAAAACTTCCTTCATCAGGGCCTTATTTGTCTGGTCATCATAATCATAACACAAATCAGTAATCACCAAAGTCAAACAAATCATTTTAACAACCATTTTGGTCATAGCCCATAGATTGATATTGCGCAAGTAAAATATTAACCATGTTCATTCGATGTGAGCATTCCATTTCGTGAATACCACATTTGTGACAGCCATTGAAGTCACATCCCATAGATTGATGTTATTGAAGCCAAATATTGTCCCCGTTAATTCAATGTAGTCATCCCATATCATCAGGTGAACCGCCATTACATATATCAAGAACATGCATCACAGTTATTTGTAAAAAAGTATTTTAAATGTACATACAGGTTGTAGTGGTTAATTGAATGGATGGTATCACAGTAGCAGAAAAAAAGAGAAATAATACATTTATGTTAGCACTTAGATCCGTAGCGAGTCAGGTAAAGTATATATTAGATAGAGCAAAAACTAACCTTTACTGTTACACTAGGGTAACTTCTGTGTGTATACAAGCACAGAAATGCAAGCACATGGGGCTGATTTGTGTGTCTGTGGGTGTTTGAACGATCTATCTGAGCGAATCTAAAAAAATGTTTAAAGTGAAAAGTCATCACTACTCACAGTCAATGTGTAGAGCCTGCAGAATTCTGTAATCCTGCCGTCTCAGTCTTACCTCGTATCTTTGTCAAAACGCCGGGAAGCAGCGTAAACACGCTCTTCGCTTGCAGTCACAATGTTGTTATAAAATTTACTATGGAAACGCTGTAGAGACCTGAAAACAGTAAGTGACAGTGGCAGCCATATTGAAATGTCAAAACTTATCTTTACGAGATGCAGTGCTGAGTGTATTCCGTAGGGCACTGTAATGAGGAAAGCTAAATAATGTATTACATTGGGTAAGTCTATATCCCAAAGGGTAAAACACAATATGGGACAAGTAATAACAAAGGGCGGGTGTCTACGAGTACGGCCCGTTACTATGAATAAATTATAATACATACCTCGTTGGTATGAAGTACCATGTTGTGTGGGGCACTTAATTACAAGAACAGAATGTAATGCTACTATGATTCAATTAGCGTATAATCAACCGTACCAGTAGGTATACGTGGGAAAAGTATATATAGTCCCATGGCGTGTTCTGTTAGATACCGTTTTACTTAAATAGGTTAAGACGTACAATGTATACTAACTCATAATGTAGTCAGATTCTAATGAGCGTGTTCGTGACTCCCAATAAAACAAATCTTTGTTGAGGAGGAATTAACAAATTCTAAATAGATATAGACTCAAAAAATTGATAGATTAATGTACACCACGTTCTGATCCAATATAGTTTTTCAATTGCACTTGTGGGATTCACAGTTTTGTCTGCTGCTCTTGACTTATGTCTGTCAATATAAAGCACATGTGGGATATATGTAGACATTATTTATGTCACTTAGGTTAATAGTTACTTGGCTGGGTGTAAAATGTTCCATTACAGAAAGCAACTCAAATCAAACTCCTCATTAATTCCGTCCGGGGTTAATGAGTCCAATTTGTTGATCCAGAAAGCTTCTTGTTGCGCCCTCCATTTCTTCATGTCTTTATTTGATCCTTTAGTCGATTGCACTTCAAGTACTGCAAACCGCAGTTGAGTAATGGACTGTCCATTAGCCTTAAAATGTCTTGCTACTGCTGAAGCAGGGTTGGCATTGCAAATACATGATTTATGTTCATTGATCCTAACTCGTACTTTGCATGCCGTTTCTCCTACGTAATAGATACTGCAAGGACACTTGATGGCATAAATCATGTTTTCAGACATGCATGTGGCACGGTACCTGAGCTTGATTTTAGCTTCTGTTTTTTGGTGTGTCATAGTGTTGCCCTTCTTAACGTTGTTACAGTTGTTGCAGCTGATGCAGGGGTAAGTGCCTGGATGTTTGTCTGGTTCTCTGATGGTATTTTTCCTCTTGTTTTGACTAGCATGTTGTGCAGGTTGTTGCTTCTTTTATAAGCAAAGACCGGAGGTTGTGGAATGAGATCTTTAATTCGTGCATCGCTTGTTAGTATGTTCCACCTGTCTTTGATTATTTCTTTGATTTTCCTGCTTTGTATAGAATATGTTGTTATGAATACTAATCCTGGGTTTTGACGATCTGTTCTTTTGGTAAGAAGCTGGTCACATGTCTGTGCCTCTGTTTTGTCACGTGCTGCTTGCAGATCCGTTTGCGGGTAGCCCCTCTCTTTCAATCGCTCTTGAAGTAAATGTAATTGTCTTTCATAATCCTCTGGGTTACTAACAATTTGTTTAATCCTCAACATTTGTCCAAATGGTAGATTACGCAGAATGTTTGGTGGATGAAAGCTCATGCAATGTAGAAGATTGTTCCGATCTGTTTGCTTTGTGTAGAGTGTTGTGTTTATTCTGTTTCCGTTGATTACTGTCTGTGCATCAAGATAGTGTATACTGGGATTTCTAATTTCTAGGGTGAATTGCAGCCGTGTGTCTATGCTGTTCAAGTAAGCTAAAAAAAGCTTCCAAATCTTTCTTATCTCCTAACCATACTCCAAAAATCTTGTCGATATAACGAACCCAAGTTTTCAAATATTGTTTCCATCTTGTGATTCCCAAGATGTTCTTGATTTCGAACTGATACATAAAGCAGTTGGCATAGGCAATCGCCATGGTTGCTCCCATGGCTGTCCCGGATGTTTTTCTGTAGTATTTTTGATCATACTTAAAGCAAGTGTGCATAGAGATAAATCTAAGCAAGAGCATCAGGAATTCTTTGTTTGCTCCAATTTGCCCTGTTTGGCTTCTCACCCTAGGTATGCCCAATCTCTCTGTTGGATGGCACAGACCCCAGCAGAGTGGCTAAAGTGACTCTGCCCCAACTGAACTGTGAGAACGAGAGAGAGTCGCAGTAGGATGGTGCAGAAACAATTCATAAGTGGCTCCGCCCCAACCAAGATGAGAGAGCGAGAGAGATGATCTCAATGGGAAGGCACAGATTCCAGCCAAGAAGCCACAGAAGCAA
The DNA here is from genome assembly GCF_040938575.1 of Ambystoma mexicanum. Taxonomy (NCBI): domain Eukaryota; kingdom Metazoa; phylum Chordata; class Amphibia; order Caudata; family Ambystomatidae; genus Ambystoma; species Ambystoma mexicanum. Next base: position 825,981,076 of record NC_090921.1, read on the forward strand.
CTCTGGTGCAACCGAACTGTGAGAATGACAGAGTCTCTGTAGGATGGCACATAGCCCAGCAGAGAAGCCACCTAAGTCACTCTCCCCCAACTGAACTGTGAGAATGAGAGAAACCCTCAGTAGGATAGTGCGGAGAAGCTTCATAAGCGACTCCACCCCTACCAAGCTGAGAGAATGAGAGAAAGAGTCTCGATAGGACCGTAGAGAGTCCAGCCAAGAAGCCACAGAAGCAACTCTGGTGCAACCAAACTGCGAGAATGAGAGAGTCTCAGTAGGATGGCGCTGACTTAGTATGATAGCAACCTCGTCTGTCTCCTCCCCCATCCCCTTACTTGTTTTTTTCCTCCCCCTCCTGCACTATCTGAGATGTCGTCAGGCCTAGTATCATAGTTGCCTGTCTGTTTCCAATTCCGTCCCTGTCTCTCCCTCCCTTCCTTATCTATGTCTTAGCTCTTGAACTATCTGAAATGTCGTCAGGCCGAGTACGATAGTTAATTTCACATCCTTACTCTTCATTGCCTGTAAGAATGTCATTGTATTTTCCCTTGTTCCCTCCCTTGCCTTGAAATGCTTTGAAACACATTGTGTATAGGTGCTATATAAATAAACTATCATATCATCTTATCCCCTGCCACTCCCTCCAAACAAAAGAGGCCAAAGGCCTCATTGTGCAAAACCCAAACTTCCTTAATGTGCCTCAATTTTGAATGTGAAGAACACAAAACAAGTGGCAAAGACAAACAAAAGGTTTCTCACAAGTGTCACATGATGGGGAAGGGCTATCAACACACACACACACACACACGAGTGCATGCGCGCGCATGTGCGCACATGCACGCAAATGTGTCTGATACCAGCACAGGAAGACTTGTAGGGTTCACACACAAGGTTTTCTCGACAAACACAGGAAAGAGAAGGTGTTAGGAAAATGCATTTACTTTTTAATGTTCGCGGTGACATATGGGGACTAGGCGAAAGTACAAATGGAACTTTTTAGCTTTTTTAAATGTCTTTTAAAATTGAATAAATATAAAAGGGAAGACACGCACAAACAGAAAAAAAGAGATAAAATGGATTAAGAAACACCCAGATCACCACTAGCAACTTACAAACTCCCCCAAAACTCTCCTAAACATACCTAAAACACTCCCAAACCACCAGTTTGTGAGCCTATAGTGTCCACTTGTAGCTTGACAGTCAAACAAAACCCATAAAGGAAACAGGAAGCAAATTGGGTCTTTTAAAGACTCTCAAACATCTTGGACACCAATTGGCTCATCAAACAACCCTCTCGAGTCTTGGCCTTGCAATAGGACGGAGGGCATCAATCTCCACCTAGTGGCCCATGACAGGGTTAGACCCTTGGGTAATACCACAGGAATGTGAAGGGGTGGATTGAAACCAGCCAGAAGAGCTACATCTTCCCACAATGCACATTCTGCAAAGTCTGAGCTCCCCTCGGAAAGAATCATGGCTCACAAGAGATGGTGCCTTGAGTAATAAGCAGGGTAAAGGACAAATCAGCCTGCAGTGTGAACTACATACACTACTACTATATTATTAGTATTATTAGTATTATTGTTATTAGTATTATAATATAGGGAGCAGACACTGTACTTGCATCGGTTGGGTATTTTGTGCAGTGTACACTTAACAGAATAAACTCTAGTTGATCCCGATTTTGGCAAAAAAGAGAACAAGATCCATTTAGGTAGAGTGATTTGCCCAGTATCCCGTAGATTAATCAAATGGGTAAACCTAGTTGGGAGCTCAGTGTTTCTGGGTGCAGACTCTAAAGTTTTGTGTGCTTCTGACTACCCATCTTCCTGTTGCAACTATAGGATTGTACCACAGTTCCACCTTGTTAGCATAGTAGTCTGGCAAGAGTTAAGTTAGTACTCAGTGCATGGGTGTCATCGTCTGTATATTCTGTGTTGGCTAATGGGACCTCATTCCAAAATCATAATCATAGTCTGAGCTGGATATTTCATTACGGGAAAGGCTGATCTGCCCCAAACAAGAACAGTAATTAAATGGGGTGCGTGTGGAAGACCTGGGCCTGGGTTTCAAAATCATCCCCTTTTAGACTTGGCAGAAAAATGCTCTCTGGTCCTCCACTCTGCCATCCAAATCGATATATATAAAAAAAAAGTCATGTTTGTTTGTGGCGTTGATATGGGGACATAACTCCTCATGAATGGTGAGGTCTGGCATCATGAATTTTGCATGGAATATTCTTTATTTCATTGCCAAATTATTGCAACTATTTCTAGCTCGATAGGTCATCCTGTTCCCGAGATAATTAACTTTTTTTTTATTTTTTGGCATTACATTTTGTGGTGTTCTATGCACCATCTACAGGTCATTTGTAGACAGTGCTCATCATTGTGCTGTCTGTGCTGAACTGGTCTTGTGTTTTTTTCATTTTCAATTTTATTTTAGAAGAGAGGGAGTGTGTCTTTCCTTTCATTGATTTGTTTTGCAATAAACTCCATACATGTTAATTTCACTAACACCACATTTTTATTTACCTCTGAATTATATTTTCAAATGAATATCATATTTGAATGCTTATTCTGATTATTTGCAGTGTGTGTTTAGCGGCAAAAATGGCCACCACTGCTAACAACACTGCAAATAATCAAAGCAAGCATACAAATATGATATTCATATGAGAATTTAGATCGGACATAAATGAAAATTTGTGTTCGATTAATTAGTGAAATTAACGTTTTACCTTTGAGGCAAACAACATGTGTTCATCTTTTTCAGTGGAATATGAAAAGAAATCTGAGAATGGACATTCTGGGTCAAGCCGGATACTTAGGCTAGGATCTTAATAATCTGAAGATGTGAAACTGAAGACTAACCCACTAAAAGTGTTGACTCTGTACACTAATTTCATAAAAAATATGGGGGGGGCGCTGTCAAGCAGCCAAACAAGATAGCCGCCTGAACGAGGAGCTCCAGCCTCGTATAAAGCTGTATTCCTAAAAGACCCAGTTGTGCCTGTCTAAATGAAACTCTTCTGCCAGCTTGATATACATTAAGGCTCTGAGCACCTGATGGGACAGTTTTGTGTAAAACCGGAGTACTGTGGCACAGCTACGGATGTTTGAAAATTCTACCTCACCAGCACCCACACTGTACAGTGAGAAAGGGGGTGGCGGAACACTCTGCGGTGGTGACGGTCTGATGCCCTGCCTCTGCCGAGGTGTATGTCATCTCATATACTACTAATTTGGCGGGCAGCAGAGAAGTCTCTGGTGCTGACTCGACAGATTCGGCACTACTACCTCGATTGAGAGCCCAAGTTGATTGCAGGGCTGATCAGACTTTCCCTTGCCGCAGAGAGAGGTGCAGGGAGCGGGGATGCTGCCCGGCTGCTGGAGCTTCGAGGGCATGGTCTTTGCGTATCCTGCAGTCCTGGAGAAATCCGGGGCCGTAGCGAGAAGTCCACTGCTGGCGATTACTCTGCGGCAGAGGTAGCAGTAGTCGCTTTTCCATGTCCGCACACGGAAAAATATTTGCTGGTAAGCCTTTCCTGTGCTGAGGCAGGTGCCGCTGTTCTGGGGCCTCGCGGTCTGAAACATCTGGTCTGCTGCAGAGAATGCACCACCACGTGATTGTGCCCGATGAACTGGGTGCTGGATGGAATGAACACTGAGGACAAGGTTGCGGTCCTGGGTTGCCTCCGGCGCCCCATTTCCGACCCGACAAACTGCCTCATACAGTGAGGCGACTGCAGGCAGTGGCTGATACGCCAAGAACAGCAAACTGTTTCCCTGACCGGGGCTATGTGGCTGCGACAACAACACGGGTATACCTACTACGGTTGAAGCGCATTTGATCATGTAACTCTACCTGACAGATCCAGGCACAAGCAAGACGTTGCACCACGGCTGGCCCTGCCTGCACAGGGGTCCTGGCTTCGCTGGGTTTGAGGTGAGAGGTGGGGTCGCATTGGGATGCATATGCTGCAGCATGTCAGACCACTCCACTGCTTACTTCGCAAGGACTGCATAGCTGGGACCTGAGCTAGGAATCCCAACCACCACAAACGCTGAGTCAGGCCAGTAGGGCTGTATGTACTCCTCCGGTGGGCGCTGAACTGGCTCGCAATATTGCGTATATCGCCTGGGACTGGCACCCGTACTTAGTGGGTCGTGGCCCGCAGACTTACTCCCTGGGCATGTGCCTTTAACATACAAATAATCAAAGGCTCAGCAAACCCACCAGGAAGCCTACACAGACCAGTGCTGCGGGGGTATGAACGTTTAGACGTACCCAGACATAAACTAGCGGCACGACCCGGTCTGGAGAGTTGGTGCTAGACAACATCCTAATTTCTACTGGGATCATCGAGGCGTGCAAGGCTGATGCAAGCGGACAAACACAAGCAACAAGCCGCAGTGAAAACCATGACAGCACTATCTCCTGTGACCATTGCGCAGCAGCACCCCTGGGACGTAGTGCACCTATAAAGAACACATGGTCAGGGTCGAACTGAGTTCCGTCCTTGCTCCCAATTTAATGCAAATATGGGAGTAGTCGCTTTAAACTGGCTGACTCCCCCTTCACTATCGGAAACAGTAATCACAGTAATACTGAAACCTAATAGACCCGCCTCAGTAATGGGCTCTTACAGGCCATTGTCCCTAATTAACGCAGAAATGAAGATTTTTGCCAAATTACTAGCCACCAGACTTCTCCAACACATGACAAAACGAGTGCACTCTGACCAATCAGGATTTATTCCTGGGCAGTTGACGGCATTCAACTTCCGTAGGCTCTTTGACATTATTTCAGTACTCAACCCGAAGGCACAGGCGGTTGTGGCTTTCCTGTATGCCGAGAAAGCTTTCGACTCGGTCTCCTAGCAGTTCCGGTTCTTGGTGCTGCGTCGCATGTGGTTGGGTGTCCGATTGTTGTATTCGGCCCCGCGGCTAGGGTCTGAACTGGGTTCACGCTATCCCCAATGTTTATGCTTGAACGCGGCACGAGACAGGACTGCCCACTATCCCCGTTCTTGTTCGCTCTCAATATAGAGCCTCTGGCAGGTTCATCGAGGCTTACGCATGACAGGTCCGGCACACATCATCTCACTGTATGCTGACGATTCATTACTATACATTAGAAACTCAGCTGCTAACCTCGTCCCGATGTTGGATGAGGTACGCAAATTTGCTATATATTCAGGATACCGCATCACTCCCCCCCCCGACCTAGCAGGATTTCGATGGGCCCAGGATAAATTAAAGTATTTGGGCATAGTAGTTACATGCCAACACCACTCGTTGTTACTTGAGAACCATGAAAAATATATGCACATACTCGAGACAAATTGAACCTATGGGCTAGATTTCCGATCTCATTATACGGTAGATTGTCCCTTTTAAAGATGATTGTAGTCCCAAAATTATTATACTACTTCACCAATATTCCGGCTTGGCCATGTCGCACATTTTTTGATAGGCTATGGCCGCTGGCAGTAGGATTTACATGGGGTGCTGAAACACCACGGATGAGATGGGAGGCCATGACCAGACCTTATGAACAGGGAGGTCTCCAGGCATCAGACTTTGAGTTATAATACGAAGTGGCACAGGCACATTTTGCTGGATATTGGTATTCCGTACACGATCGACCACTACACATGGGCCTCGAGGAATATAGCGCGTCCCCGTCAGACCTGCACACAATAGTTCTGGCCAACCGACACACGGACTCATGCACGTTCGACCCGGTCCGCATGACCGTCAATGCTTTGGCCAGGATATTTAAAAAGCTGAATGTCATGGAGCCCTACGTGGGGGCAATCCCACTATGGAACTTCCCAGGACTGCCCCCAACATATGATTAGGCCATTCATAGTGGGTGGGATCCCAATGGCACATTGACACTGAACAACCTTTTTCCGAAGGGCTCTTTTGTCACACATGCAGATTTCACTGAGAAACTGGGCACTAGTTCCATTAAAACATTAGAGTATTATTGGATACGAGCGGCTGTGAGGGGGCACTGGCCTTCGTTCCCAAGTGAACCCGAAGCGAGCAAGGTGCTAAATATGGTGGTAACAGGCGGGAACCCCAGAGGGCTGGTGTCCAAATTATATAAGAAAGGCCAAGATGCACAAACACAACCCCAGAAAGCCAACGAGAGATGGGAGGCGGATTTAGGATCCCCACTAGACGATACACAGTGGACACAGTGGTGTTGCCTGACTGGGGAGGTGTCATTTAATGCTAGAAACAGACTCATGCAATTTAAGATACTCAACAGACTGCACTATACCCATAGCGAAAATTGCAAGGTTTATACCCCACTAGCAAACGGCGGCTGTATCAAATGTAATACAGAAGTGGCCGATGCGCATCACATGTACTGGGGTTTCCCTCGGGTAGCCCAATTTTGGCAGGAGTTTGCTGATGTATTGCAGGATTATATGGGAATCGTCCCCTGATTGACACTCCCTAAATACCTGTTTGGGGATATGGGAAAGGTAACAGTTAAGTTGAGATGCCTTTTTAATCTTGGCTGCTTGTTGGCCAAAAAATGTATACTACTCAAATGGGAATCTAAGACTGCTCCGGACATTAAAATGTGGATCCAAGAAATGACATACGCCAACGAGTGTGACGAGGCCTATGTATCACTTGTAACACTGGGCTGCAGGCCTAAGGACATTTGGGGGCCTTTCCGAGAATACTTAAGTGTACAGTGAACTGTATAGTGACAACCAAGTCATACTTAAATGTATTAAATCATGTGACTTGTGATACCTACATGTGGGGGCATTGAAACCCTGGTTGATGTAAACGTTATGATTCTGTTGAAAATTGTATTTGAGGATGTATCTTTTCACTGCACTAAAAATAAGTTTTAAAATAAATATGCAGATGATTTGAAAATACTTTTTTTCCCAAACATCATTCTTGTATTTGTAGTTTTATTTTTTCAAGTTTAAACATAGGGCTACATTATTTTTATTTATTTTTATTTATTTCTTTATTGAATTTGATTGTACTCCCAAACCTGGATGTATCACAGTGTGTGTTTACAAGAGTACTTAGGAGATTATGGTTACATGAAAACTTACAGGCTTCTTGGTTACATGGTAGAAATGCTTGGTCATCATAACAGGCATAGTTACATGGTTTATAGTACAAAGGTATAGGTTACATGGTATACACGAGTAGAACAGTAAATGAATAGTGGCACATTTGGAGATACAGTAATTAGTCATGGGGTTAGTATTTATTGAAAAGCCAGGTTTTTAACAGGTTTTTAACAGTTTCTTGAATTGTGGGTGTGAAGGTTCGTTACAGATATTGGAAGGGAGTGAGTTCCAGATTCTGGGGGCAGCTACGGTGAAGTTGGAGCTACCTCTTCTGGAGTTCTTGGATCTGGGGACAAGTAGGTGAACGTTGGAGCTGGATCTGAGTGTTCTGGCTGCTGTTTTGAGTGTGAGGCATTGATTGAGGTAGATTGGGGCATTTGAAGTGACATATTTGTGTGTGATAGTGAGCTTTTTGTGGAGTATTCTTGCTTGTATGGGCAGCCACTGTGCTTCTCTCCTATAGTCTGTGATTGTGGTCTCTTTTTCTTTATACCTAACGTTGCTCTCAAAGCCTTATTTTGTAAGAGTTGCATTTTGTTTATGTTTTTTTTGGAAGTCCCTACTAGTAGTATGTTGCAATAATCTATCTTGGCCAGAATGAGGGCTCTTGCATGGGTTATGCAGTTTTGGGGTGTGCGGAAAGGACGGCTTAGGGTAATAAGTTTGGCTGTGTAAGACATGGAAGAGGGAAGAGCGTTTATGTGTTTGCATATCGTGAGGCTGGAGGTGAGGTAAACACCTAGGGTTTTGACTTGGTTAGATATGTTGATTGGTGTACCGTCTAGGACCATGGAGGTATACTCTGGCTGTAACTTCTTGAGGCGGGCGGGAGCACCTACTATGAGAATCTTTGTTATTTCTCCATTTAGGCAGAGGCTATTGGTTGCCATCCAGTTCTAAATGAGGGATGTACATTTTGTTAACACAAATAGTGTCCTGATCTAGATTCCCTGTGATGGGAATAAGTATTTGTGTGTTGTCCGCAAACTTGGTGTATATTACTCCCCTGGCAGCGAAGAGAAGTTTAGTGTAGGCATTATACAGGGTTGGTGAGAGGCAGGAACCTTGTGGGACGCTTAGTGGGACAGCTATGGGATCGGCAGCTTCATCACTGATGACTACTCTAGAGCTACGATCTGAGAGAAATGATTTGATCCAGGACTTTGCATCGTTTGAGAAGTGGAAATTATTTGCTAGTGTTAGGCATAGTTTGTTGTGGTCCACTACATGAACCAGAATGCAATGTGATGGGAGCCTAAAAGCCACGACTTGGTGAGTATATCACACCTGACATAGGCCAACTGGAGCTGATTTTAATCTCATTTCTGGGTTATACCTGTGTGATAGCAACACGTGTTCTCAGTAATTGTTGCTGTTATTCATTTTATTAGTATGTATACTGCCAACACAAGTTGAATTCACACAAGAAAACGAAACATCGAGTAATTTATGGAAGTCTAAAGGTTCTAAATCTTTTTTTGTGGAGAAGTTGGAACTGTTAGCAAGACTAACAGTAGAGCTTGTTCTTTTTAAAACAAAAAATAAAAATCCATTGGTTCTTACAGAGATACTTGTAAGCAGCCATTTTCAGGAAACAACGTTGTGCCACCGCAGATGGGAATGGCACCTTGAGTTAAATGCTGCCTATCTCACTATATCAGTCCCTGCTTTGTCTGAAGCGTTGGAGTGCAGCCATCGCTATGGTAATCATGGCTCTGAGGTTGCCGTTGCAGGAGTGGTCCTTAAACTACCTTGATTGTTTTCGTTGTGGGGGGAAATTCCATGCACCAACAGAGTCAGCGCCAACACCAACATGTGCCATGTCAGTCGGGAGGTGCTCATCGACTTCTTTCTTTGCAGCATAGGCTTTGCAGTTTGGCTTTCCTCGTTATAAATCCAGAAATGGAACCCTTAGAATGCAAAGAAAAACCAGGGCTCCGTGAAACTCCCCAGATTGACATGGGGCATGTTGGCAAGTATTTATCAACCTCGGGAATGATGAAAGGCTGAGCAGACCCCAGCTAGAATGAAGCACACCACTGTCCCCACGGCAAGCGTGTCAACCCACTGAGTTAGCTTCCCCCGCTCCTACAGAGATCTCATGGCTAGTCCTCGTGGCTTGTTGTGCTGGGTAGGTTTGTAAAAGCACGCCTGTGGTTTTGCTCAAATTTAACCTTCCTTGGCTTTTATAGATTGATTGTCTATTTTTAGCTCCAAGAAAAAAAGCGTGATACTAATTTAACCACTGAACAATGTCTCGTGGGCAGAGCATGGCTGAAATGCAAATCTCCCTGCTGTTAGCAAGCCTACCGAACAAATCAAAGACTGCTGTTAAACACGTGTAAGCAAATTTTAGCAGTAGTTAGACAGTGTATCCTGCTGCTGTTTGGTGAAAATATACTTTGAATGTAATGGCAAACTGGGGAAGAGAGAGAAACAGAAAGAGAGAGAGTGTGTGTGTGTGTGGTCGCGCACGCGTGCATGCGTGCGTGCGTGCGTGTGTCAGGAAGTGGGTGCCAAGGAGAGCTGTGATACCTTTCATTAGCTAAGGGATAATATAAGTGGAATTCTATGGCACATTTTTTGTCAGTTTTGGGGACCTCACTGCATGCCACACTGTAAGAAAAAAGAGGTTGTGGGGAGTGGCTAGTGGGACAGTGGAAGAGGCAGATGCGAAACCTGTGGCATTGTCAGGTGCAGGTCAGAAGTACTGGTTCCTTTGCGTCACTCTGCCTTCTATGGGTTTAGTGGAGAAACTTGGGAGCATGTTATCCATCGGAAAGAACCCAAGATCTGATCGATTACAGCGCTTTGGGTCTGATTAGTTGCTGATGCGGGAGTGTGACAGGGCTAAAGAGGAGAAGTTATGAGTGGTTCGTTAGTGTTGATGTGCTAATGGCTATGCCTATGGAGGCTGTCTCTGGGGCGTTTGTTGGTGTAGTGTAAGGTGCGGTGAGTCGGTTAGTCAGGGGAAAGAAAAAGTAAGCCTTACAAGGCAATACCTGCAACCCTGCACTCCCCCTGGCCATCGGCAGGCAGGTCCCATTTCTCTAGCTCCATTGCCATCTGTCAACCCCTGCTCTCTCTCTTTGTCTCTGTCTCAAACAGACCGGGCAGAATGAAAGGCACCCGTGAGCACAACTCAGAGTTTGCCGGTGCGGATACAACGGTACCAGTAACCTTACCGGTACAGTTGTATCCGGACCGGCAAACTCGTAATGAGGCCCAATGTGTCCCATTTCCGTATTCGAGATATCCGTATCCAGTAGATCCTAAGAAACTCCATCAGAATGTTTCTCTCGCTTCTCCTCCTTCAGTCACTGTGGAGACCAATGCCTGTGCCAGTAGTGGCCTCAACAGTGCTACCTTCGGTTGGATATACCCATTCTCACCATTCTCCGTGAGCCATCTTTAAACAGGTCTTAAGTATGCAATGTGATAACCCTCAAAGTCAGGCAGTTACCAACTCCTACTAGTCTCTCTGCATCTCAGTTTCTGGGCAGCAATGCTAGCTGATTTTCTGTTCTATTTGGACTCCCTCATCAACCAGTCAAGTCTTGAACACTCTTCTGGGTAACTGTAGTGGGAACATGGTCAGCATATAGTTTACCTTTGGGGCAACCACAGTTTTGATTGAACTGGTCCACCCCCACAGAGACAACAATCAAGGCTGTTTTTGACCTGATTCAGCCTGATCACATTATTGGTTTTCATCATAGTTGGGATATGGAATTTATATCAAATGCCCAAGCATTTCATCTTCTTTGATTAAGGCCACATTTCCAATCATGTGTTGTTGCCACGCTGCTATCATTGGTAAGAGTTTGGATTTTGCCCAGTTCACCATCTATCCAGGAATCAATCTAAATTTTTCCAAAGTCTGTAGGGTTCTAAGATGGGGATCTCCTTAAAAACCAACAGATAATCTGCATACAGCCAGAGCTTCTGATGAGCTCCTCCCCATATAACAGTCCTGCATTTGAGTCATTTTATCTCATCTTGACAGCCTGGGGCTCCATAGCACTCATGAAAGGTAGTGGGGACACCGGGCAGCCCTGTTTAGTCTCTCCTCCCATTTTGAAGGCCTTTGTGATCAGGCCATTCTTCAGCGGCAAGGTAATTGGGGGACCCACATAGCAGCTTTGTCATGTCAATAGCCTTTCACTGATCCCCATCCGAGACATCGCCCCAGAAATGGACCCCCACTTCATCCAGTCGAAGACTTTCTCTGCATCCAAAGATTCCACTGCATTTCCTTTCTCTGATCCTCGTTGTTTGATCAACACCTGCCAAAAGCCCTGGGTCCTGTCCATCACACACCCCCTTCCACAAAGCTACTCTGGTCTTGATGAATCAGTGATGGGATGAACCCTATCCAGTTCCCTTGTCGGTATCTTTCTTCGTGAACATCTTTCTGTCAGAATGGTGGAGCCGGATAGGTCTTTAGCTTACACAAGAGGTTGGGTCTTTGTTTCTCTTAATTTGGAGGCTAAGCAGGGTGTGACCCAGTGATGTATGCATTTTTCCCCAGTCTAAGAGGTCGCTAAAATACTGCATGTGGCAATCCAGTTCCTAGTTTATCCAATACTTTGTAGAATTCTGCAGGGAACCCATTCGAGCCTGGAATTTTCCCACTGTTCAGGGTGCCTGTATACACGCGCACTTTCTTCACACTAATCAGTTCCTTTAACATAGTCCTTTCTTTCTTGGTCAGATATGGCCAATCCAGGCCATCGAAGAACGACTCCCTTGAGTCCTCTCAACCATTTATTCCCGACTCATGCAGTTCTGTATAGAATTGGTGGAATTCCTGTTTTATCTCTTCTGGAACGCACGTGACCCCACCGCCATTGAGGTTGATCCCAGCAATAGTCCTGTCAGCCTCCATATAGTTCAACCTGTGTGCCAGTAGTATATTGATCTGCTCTCCTTGTTCAAAATAATTGATGTTCAATCAGAACAAAGCATATTCAACTTGTTCAGAGAGTATTTTGTTAAGTCAAATTTCTGTTTCTTTAATGTTCTCCTTGTTCCCTGATCCCTAAGGCAGGAATAAAGGTTTTCTGTGTCCTTGATCTCCTTCTACAAGTTCTCCACAGTTCTTTTCTCTTTCTTTCCAAAGAAGTACCTTAGGAACCCTCCCATTTAGCATTGTAATGCCTCCCACACAGTCAAGTACCTCACTTCACCTGCAATGTCAGGAAAAAGTCAAATCTTGTCTAGCTGTCATGGATTTTTATTTTTTTATAGGTCATTTATTATGTGTGTGTGTCTCAAGGCGCAAGGAGGCAAGGGATGGGGTGGGTGAGGGTGGAACAATCCTACTAGGCCTTATACATTCCGATCGTGCAAGTGCAGGTTATTTATAACGCGCATGGTTTCAAGTGTGGATCCAGGATTGGAACCTGTGTTTATCAGTGGGGTCTTGCTTCCAAGACACGCGCGTTGCCACAGAGCTATCCTGACTTCACCTGAATTGATTGCTGAGGAGTGCTCTCTCCCGTCAAATGCTGATGTCTCCAAAGGTCACAAACAACATGTTCCCTAATCAGTGTGCTCAAGGGCCTAGTAACAGTTTTTGGGGGGCATGCATTTAATCCCCCAACTGACCTGTTAAGAAAATGATCTAGAACCGCACATGTGGTATTTCCATTTGTCCTTTATAGTCTTTCAGTAAATGAATATACAGGTAGAGGCAACATGCCTATCAGGAAAATGCAGTAAATACTTAAAAGCAGCTCGAGGTTGCCTAATTTCAATAACCCCCAGATCTCTCAAGTTGCCAGTGGCCATGCATCAGAAAGCCATCCCAGCCTCGGTGTGGCTTGGAATTATGTGATTTGCAGTATTCCTACATTTTAAATGGGAAATAAAAAACTACAATTCCCAGAATCCAAAGGAAATAAAACAGGACTGAATGGCCTTCTCACGCTTGGCCACATGAAACCTGAGAGCTCTGTGCTTGTCTATATGGAGATTCCCCTCTTTACTATGCAACATCTGGCCAGGTTATTTATTTATTTATGTATTGGACATTTGTATGGTGCCTCTACACAGGTGATTCCAGGCACCACAAGACCAGAAGTGAGGGGACATGGTAATCAAAAAAGTAGTACAACAAAACAGTTATATTGGCTTTGTGACAAGCCTATCGTGCAAGTGCATGACAAGGTGGTAGGTGCAAGGGGAGGGGGTAGAGGGAGAAGTGTAGGAGTGGGGTATCCCCAAGGATGGTGGTGGGCAAGTGCTGGGCAGACCAAGACGGCATGTGCCAAGGGAAGAGGGTGGGGTGAGTGCAGTGGGCAGGGAGGACCAATTTGGGCTAGTGCTGGAAAGGGAGCCCAAAGGAAAGTGCTGGGAAAGGATGATGGGGGGCTGGTAGGGGGTGGTCTGATCCCAGTAAGACTTTGAAGGGACCAGGCCCCAGTCGCAACAGCAAGTGGAGCATCAGCATGGGAGGGGGAGAGGGAAGGAAGAGGAGAAAAGGAAAGTCATGAGCAGTTTCCAGCACTTAAGAAGATCCGGCTCAAGTCTAAGGGGGAGGGAGGCTCTTCGAGAGGGAGGAGCCAGCCAAAGAAAGGGATCTACCCCCACTCCTGTCTGCTTGGAGAAACGTTTGACCTGAAGAGAGTTGAATCAAGAAGAACGAAGGACTCTGGCCGGGAGGTATTTAGGGAGGGAAAGCAGGATGACAAGAGGTCCAAGGCCACAGACAGCCTTGTGGGTGATGTAAAGGGTCTTGAATTAGATCCTTGCAGTCACCACAAACGATTGGAGAGATTTGAGGACTGGAGAGATGCAGCCCCTAGACTTGAGGCAAACGATAAGTCTTGAAGCCCTATTCTGGATTAGTTGAAGCAGCGAAGGGAGGAAAGAGGTAAGTTGAGGAAGAGGCTGTTACAGTAGCCAAGTCTAAAGATAACCATTGAGCTTCAGGGGGAAGGTGAGGAAAGATAGAATTCCCCTGAGGAGATAAAGCTGAAAATTGGACTTCTTGTCAAGGTCCATGATGTGTGGAGAGAAAGAGAGAGGAGGCAAAGATGATCCCAAGGTTTTTAGCTGCACAGGTGTGTGAGGGGAGAGGACCCAGGGAGTCTAGCCAGAGAGTGGGGGCGAGGCAAGAATCAGGTGTCCCAACGAGAAAGATATCTGTCTTACTGGCATTAAGGCAGAGATCATTGGCAGAGCACCATGCCTGAATAGCATGCAGGCAGTTTGGTAAAAGGGAGGAGGAGGTAGAAGAAGGCAGCTTAAAAGAGAGCTGTATGTCGTCTGCATAACACTGGAAATGAGGGGAGAAAGTGGAGATCAGGTGGGCCAGAGGGGCCAGGTAGATGTTGAAAAGCCATGGTGATAGGCTAGAGCGCTCAGGGACACCACAGGTAGAGAGTGAGGTGAAGGAGAGAAAATTACCCATTTGCATTTGGGAAGGTCTGTTTGAAAGGAAGGAGGCAGCCATGCCAGTGCCTTGTCCTTGATGCCTAGTTAATCATGGAAATGGTTTATGAGGATGGAGTGGTTGACTGTATCAAAAGCAGAAGAAAGATCAAGGAGGATCAAATAAGAGGGAATGTTTGAGTTCAGGTATTCAGGAGAGCAGTTTCCGTGCCTATGACTGCCCTGAAACCAGACTTGAGGTCATGGAGGCAGCTAGCCATTTCGGTATGGAGGGTCAGTTGGGAGATGACCAGCTTCTCCATGATTTTGCCCAAAAAAGGGGTGATAGAGATAGGGCGATAATTATCCGGGAAAGGAGGGTCAGCAGATGACTTTTTTAGGGGGGGGTGCACAAGAGAGTGCTTAAGGGCTTAAGGGAAGGAGCCAGTGGTAAATGATCGGTTGCAGAGGTCAGCCAAGGCTGGAGCGAGAGATGCAATCTTGTCCTTGAAGATTCTGAAGGAGCAGGCGAGCGCCTGTTTAGAGGAGACTTTCATAGAGCGGACAAGTCTAGAGATATCATCTGCTGCAATGGGAGAGAAAGAGGAGAGTATGAGGGGTAAGAGGGGCCAAAGGAGGTGAGAGAAGGGGGCCAGATGAAAGGAAGGACAAGATACTCAGAGTTTTGGAGGAAAAGTGGGTGGCCAGTGCAGAGCAGAGTACTATAAAGTAAGAGTTGTATCCGTGGTGTTTCCGGTCCTTAGTTGTGTGTTAACAGTCTAAAGCCTGCTATTCCCAATGCATTTCTTGATTAGGAACTAAAAAACGACTAGTTGACAATGTTACGCTGCCTTTCTAAAAGGTTATTTTAACTTACGATATGCCCTCAAGGGATTATTCATTGACATTTGAAATTAGGATACAGTCTATATTGTGTTACACTACACAATAGCTTAGTTAGAATGTGATCCGTAACACGTGCCTGCTAGTTAAGATTATTGTACTTCACAGATTTTGTAGTTGGTATCACCTATATGGGGTTGGGGGAGCCCAGGAGACTCCACGCAAAAGCTGCCGCAGTGAGATGCACTGCAGCATTTCAAAACAACCGCGTTGTGTTTCTGCCTGCAGCGGCTTTCACTTTGGGGCTCGCGGGCTCCTCGGGGAGCCCGCGAGCCCCAAAGTGAAAGCCGCTGCAGGCCAAAACACAACGCGGGTGTTTTGAAATGCTGCAGTAGGACACGGACTACTTTCAACTAATAATTACGTTTACAGGGGCTCATCTGAAAGAGGTACGTTATTGAATGTATCCGAAGACAACTAGTGATGGATTATTGCTGATGGCGCACCATTCTAAAATAGTTCCTAACACGTGATAAATGCATTTTTGCAGCAATGCAAATTGCACGTCCTGGTATTTGGGCAATTTACCAACATAACAGAGAATCTAAAATCCATTTGGACATGGCGTATCTAATTGATATTTTGTGAGTGTATCTCAATCGATATATGTAGTTAAAATATTGTGACAATTGTTAAATGTAGGTGGTCTCTAAGTGGGACACAAGGCTTTTCCAGCGACTTGTCCCACTTGAGACCACTTTGTAGTGTTAATTCCGACATCACAGAATTTGTAATTGATCTTAATAAGAAGAGTGAAGGGAACCGTCATTGGATAGGCCCATTTACAGGTTAGTGCAGTGGCACTATGTGATCCTTTTCTAAAGTTACAAATAAGCACAGTGTTAATTAGCTCACTAAAATAGTATCTACTTTTATTATATTTTCAGAATTACATCATCCCAGATACTTATACCTGAAGAAGGGCCAACAAGCCTGAAACGCGTAGAAGCAGATAGGTTGTCAGGATCTCCAAAACCCTCCCGATTCTCCTCCTCACCTGTGTCTTCCACCGAGCTGTCAAGGACTTCGGGATCCTTTTTCTTGCAGGCTCTACGAGGTCCCTTCACCTTCCTTCAACTTCTTCTCCATCCTTTGATGCAAGTAGGGGCAAGCTCCCCTGGAATTCACCTTGGCAGGATGTACCACCAAGCCCCGGAGGACTCCGGGAAGCAAGCTCCAAAAAGTTCAGGGAAAAAGCCAATCCGGCATTAAAAAAACCCTGGTAGAATGTTCAAGTGGAGGATGATGTCATTCTTCATCCCTCTTTTTGAGAATAGCAGGTGATTTCACGCTAAGCTCACAAAAAATAGTCCACTTGCAGCAGTCAGAACTCTTCCGGAAAAAATGCTGAATGATGGAAGCAACTCAGCTCCAAGAAAACATAGAATCCTTAGTTGAATCAAGAAGTGCCGATGCCAATGAAGACTGATAGTGGCAGATAAGTGAAAGAAGCTAGACCAAGTAAACAGATCAGAACTGTGAGGCACGGGAGACGGAAAGCAACAGGTAAGTGAAAGAAGCGTTTTAGAGAAAACAGAACAGAACCGCAAAGCGCGGAAGGCGGAAAGCAAAAGGTAAGCAAAAGCAGTGTTTAAGGGTAAACAGAACAGAACCGCGAGGCGCGGAAGGCGGAAAGCAAAAGGTAAGCGAAAAAAGCGTTTAAGGGTAAACAAAACAGAACCGCGTGGTGCGGAAGGTGGAAAGCAAAAGGTAAGCAAAAGCAGCATTTAAGGGTAAACAGGACAGAACCGCTAGGTGCGGAAGGCGGAAAGTAGAAGGAAAGACTAAAGCGTCGCCCGGAGGTGACGCTTGGCGGAAAAAGAAAAACAATTACAGGCACAGCCCGTGAAATAATAAACTGAGCAAAACAATCAAAAAGGAAAGAAGGAAAAGTAACATGAAAAGTCGCGGAGGCGGGAAAAATCCCTGAAAGGAGACGAACCCGAAGATAGTCAACAGAGAAGGTTTAAGGAACTAATTTGGCAAGGCAGGCAATAGAAAGACACATGGACTGTAGACAGAGAAAACAGGGAAAAAAGGGAAAAGTAACGAGCACAACAGACACTGGAGGGTAGTACGGGAACCGGTACGAGAACCGGCTAGCGTGACAGTGAAAGTATATATATACACAACACACTGCAGTCTAGGCTGCGCCCACCCTTATAGAGGTGGCAGCCATCTTAGGGGAAGTCTAGACCGGTAACCTGGATTCATTGCTTGTGTTTCCAATGATGCCACAGTTTCCACGGACGGCGCATGACACAGGTGGACTAATGGTCCTCACAAATAGTAACAACTCCTATAAAGATATCTGGAAATTCATGCTTTAATTCACTTAGTTGTTTTGAAATGTGTATGTAACATGAATGGAAATGTTTTTCTTTTTTCTTTTTTACACATGAAGGAAATTCTATTGATGTAAACAGAATAATGTCAATAATTGTTATGTATAGAAATTGACGTATGTAAGAACGGTTCAAATGTCTGTTGCATTATATTACGCATGGTCATAAAACACTTCTTTATGAAACAATATGAGAGTTTTTTTAATACTTACGAATGATCACAACGGTTTAGTTGTATGTGTGTGCCCTTGTTTGTACCTCGTTTGTTTCGAGGCACCTATTTCTTTCTCACTAAACATATAACATCTCAGCAACAGTTGCATAACCTGCTGAGTTGTATTCTACAATAGGATCCCCTGCTTCCTGCTACTACTCCTGTGCCCACAAAATATATTTGGCCTGCCCACCCCCAAAAATCAAGGCTCAGAGGGTACATTGATTACACTCCCTTCCCATTGTGAAGTGAGCAGCAATTGCTAATTTTGAAAGATGCATGCTAACACGCCAGCAAGCCTGAGCCCAGCAGGAGAGGAGACATAAACCCTGCCACAACTAGTGATTTAGATGAGCACAGCAAAACCGGCTACAACTGTACCCTCTGCCACCATGTACTGAGCACCTATGCATATTTTATTGAGCTATTGAGCCCCCTTCACTTTTTTTATTGGACATGAGCCCTGTTAAATTTGTTAACATTTAGAGACCTGCAAAATGTTTACTTCACTGCCTCAAGACCTCCCAGGTAATAAGGCTCTATTGCACTATAAGGCAACCTTTCAGTAGACGCAACTTCCCCTGGCTGCCACAGGGCCAATGCCTGCCCTGACATAACATCATTGGAACCTGCTTGGAGTTTATTTCTTTTGTCAGCCAAAATAATATTTAGCTAGCTGTAGCTTCTGCAATAAAAACTAGTTTGTTTTGACAGTATGGCCAAATATATACACAATAAAACAATGAAAACAACTGTGAAACTGCTGCAACAGCAGTTAATTCACTTGCAAAACACAGTCATATTTTTGCAATGCCTTGCAGTCAGATCGTGTTTTTAAAGAAAAGTTTAAAAAAGAACTTTTGAAAACAATATTTCTACCAATTACACCTGGTATTGAAGTGCATGAACTTCAGATTGGTCTCAAATCTCGGCTTCTCCACATAACCAAAGTGTGTGCTCCCGGGCAAATTTGAAGTGGTCAAATACACGCAAGATGACGTGGTTAGTTAACACGTTATTTATTTACTCTAAGTGCTTAGTGAAAGTGAATCGGCCCCACCGACCACGGAAAGCAACTGAAATAAAGCGGGTTTGAAACTCGCATTCTAATATACGTCTCTACATTCTATCCATCCTTCCATCACGAGAGGCTCGCGCAGAGTCTCGTGATGAAAGGATGAAAAGATATTACACATCTCCCCTCCTTAGTCTCTTGCTGTTTATGGAACACAGTCTAGTATTCTTCTTCTGTATATTCGGTATTATTAGACAAAATCCTTCATGTGGTCTGGTTTGCGGATTACTCTTCCTGTTCTTGACACATGCAAAGGATCTGGTTTAGGTTTTGGCAAGGAAATTTTCGATATCACATTTCTATTCAACATAGATCTCACATGCTCACCATTCCTCTCCATGCTTTCATTACCACCCCTACTAGATTGCTCCTTGTGTTCCGTAATATCTTTTCATCCTTTCATCACGAGACTGCGCGAGCCTCTCGTGATGGAAGGATGGATAGAATGTAGAGACGTATATTAGAATGACCTAAATGAATATGAGCGGTCAGTGAAGAAGATGGGAAAACATTACGAAAAGAAATAGAGCACCATTTTGGAACGTTATAAGTTTGGGAAAAGAACTCAAGGAGAGGGTGAGAGCATAGAACAATACATCACTAATTTGAGGAAGCTAGCCAAAACATGCAATTTCAATACTCAATTGGACGAGAGATTGAGAGATCAATTTATGTTGGAGTGTAGGAGTAGTAAAGAAAGAGAAAGATTATGGGCTGAGGACGACCCCAGCTTGGACACCCTCTTACGTGTGGCCAAGGAAGTGGAACACACTGAGAAATGTGTTAAAGAATTAGAAAGCAGGATACAAACTACTGATATTAAACATGAAATTTCCAAAGAGAAGTATGCGACACTTACCGCAAGTAAAGAGAATGAATCCATTGCTCAAATATCAGGAAATCCCAATAGGAGATACAAATCAGAAAGGAGCGGGAGATTGCCTTGGAATGATGATAAAAGAAAAAAACCAAGCTCCAGAGTTAATAACAGTGACGGGAGAAAGAAAAGTCTGCACAGGCGAGGAGACGACCCTAGAAGGAAAAGTACAGGGAGATGTTTTAGATGTGATAGCGTGGATCATTGGGCGGATAACCCGGAATGTCCTGCCTTGAAAATTATATGTGGGAAATGCAAAGGCAAGGGGCATTACGCCCGATGTTGCAGAATGCAGAACACTTCCACTAACTGGATAGGAAACGATGATAATAGTGATGAAGATGGAGAAGAATGCGTGTTTGTCGTAACTGACGAAGAAAATGAACAAGAAATAGAAAGTCCCAAGGCCGTAGTTTGTGTTGATGGAACTAACATGCACATGACGATTGATTCAGGTGCAAAATATACCTTGATACCACAGACCCCCTGGGACAGGAAGAAACATGAATACCTGCATGAACCAGACATAAAACCCAGGGCATATGGCGAAGTTAAAATAGATGTCATTGGATGGTTTTGGGGAGCACTCAAATTCAAGGAGAGGAAAGCCAATGGGAAAATATACATAACAAGAAAGGGGAGAACGCCTTTGTTAAGCTGGACTCACCAATGCAAACTCAAAGTGAAGTTAGATGCTGCATCGGATGAGTCTGTATATTCGGTTGAAAGCAACGCTGGAGGAATTCAAGAAAACAAAGAAATCACCAGAGAGGCTGATATGATGAAAGAAATTTTCAGGAAAGAAATTGGATGTCTGCGTGGGTTTGTTCATGAGATCAAAATGAAACCAGGACATTTTCCTGTTGCACAGAAGTTGCGCAACGTCCCGCTCTCAATGAGACAAGAAGTAAGAAAGGAGATCAAATTATTAGAAGATCAGAAGATCATCGAGAGAATAGATGCCAGTGAATGGGTTTCACCATTAGTTGTATTAAGAAAAAAGTCCGGAAAATTGAGAATATGTGTGGACATGAGAGAATTAAATAAGAGCGTGATCCCGGACAGACATCCACTCCCCAATATTCAAGAGATTGTATCCACTATTGGGCCCTCGAAGTATTTTTCTACTCTGGATCTAACGTCAGCGTACCATCAAGTTAGACTTCATAAAGAATCCAAGAAAATGACAGCCTTTATCACGCCAGATGGATTGTATCAATACAGAAGATTACCATTTGGGTTGGTGTCAGCTGCTTCAGTATTTCAGAGAATCATGCACAAACTATTTGAAGGTGATGAAGGGATTATTTGTTTTCAAGATGACATATTGGTACACGCCATCAACCAGAAGGTGCATAATGAAAGATTACAACATATCTACAAGAAGTTATATGAAGCAGGTATGACCCTTAGTAGAGACAAATGTAACATAAATCGCAGCGAAATCGAATATTTAGGACATACCATATCTGCTAGCGGCATAAAGCCAAAGAAGCAACTTGCTGATGCCATAATGAACATGCCGAGACCAGAGTCAAAGGAAGGTGTGCGTACGTTCATTGGAATGGCGGAGTACTATTCGAAATTTATAAAGGATTTCGCTATACATACTGTTCCGCTCCGTGAACTTTTAAAGAAGAAGTCATTCGAATGGAACAGGGAGTGCGAAGAAGAATTTGAAAATATCAAATCAGAATTAAACAGAGCACCATCATTGAAGAATTTCAAGAGTGGGAGGAAGACTATAATAACAATAGATGCAAGCAACCTAGGGTTAGGAGCTGTTGTCACCAAGAAGTCGAAGGAAAAGAAGTTCTTATTGCATTTGCATCTAGACTGTTAAAAGGTGCAGAAAGATCGTACGCTGCAATAGAAAAGGAAATATTGGCCATCAAGTGGGCAACAGAAAAGTTCAGGAATTTCATCTGGGGAGTGGAGGTGGAGATTCGCACTGACCACAAACCATTGATACATGTCATTATGAATAAAGGTTTGGACAATGTATCTAACAGGATCAAAAGATGGGTTGTACTTCTGCAAGAATACAAGTGTACCGTACGATATGTACCAGGAGTGAAAAATCGTGCTGCTGATTGTCTGTCGCGGCTTACCAACAATTCTGAGGCAGATAATGAAAGTGAAAATAATCCAGAAGTTGTTTTGAACATTGAAGCGCTATCCATATCCAAAACTGAGTGGGAAGAAGCAGAGAGACAAGATGATAATATAAATCAGTTGAAGCAAATTATACAAAGCAATGGAAGTCTAAAGAAAGTTATGTTTGAAGGGTCCGGTCTCATCGAATACTGGAGAGTTGCAGATGAACTCAATATAGCAAGTGACAGAATTATGAGGGGAGATCGAATAATTCCGCCTACAAGTCTAAGACAAAGAATCATCGATCTGGTCCATGAAGGCCATCAAGGGATTGTGAAGACTAAGCAGAGAATACGTGATGATTTCTGGTGGCCAGGATGTGACCTGCAAATCGAGAGAACCATCAGAGAATGTATCCTTTGTAATCAGAGTGACAGGGCGTGTGTGAGTGTGAAATACCCGATGGTAATAACGAATATTCCAGGAAAAGTATGGGATGAAGTAGGCATGGATATACTAGGGCCTATTCATTGTGATGGTAAGCAACAATTTTGCTTGGTGGTCATTGACCTTCTGACCAGATGGGTAGAAGTCTTAATCAAACCTCATATGAGTGCTAAAATAGTGGTAGATTTTTTGTCAGAGATATGCACCAGGGAGGGTTTCCCAAGAAGAATATTAACAGATAATGGTGTCCAATTCAGGTCAAAAGAGATGGAAAGGTTCTGTACCGGTAATTCCATTGTACACAAAACTAGCGCAATATACCACCCACAAACCAATGGAGTGGTTGAGAGATTCAACAAAGTACTCAAGGATGCCATTCGGTGGGCTTGGTCAAATGGGCTTAACTGGGAAGAAGCGGTAAAAAGGAAGATAATTGCTCACCGCTTTACTCCCCATAGTACAACTGGTCTATCACCTTTTGAGTTAAGTAGAGATGTGAGAACCGGTGAAATGGAACACAAGGAGCAATCTAGTAGGGGTGGTAACTTCACTTGCAAAACACAGTCATATTTTTGCAATGCCTTGCAGTCAGATCGTGTTTTTAAAGAAAAGTTTAAAAAAGAACTTTTGAAAACAATATTTCTACCAATTACACCTGGTATTGAAGTGCATGAACTTCAGATTGGTCTCAAATCTCGGCTTCTCCACATAACCAAAGTGTGTGCTCCCGGGCAAATTCTTTTATCTCACTAGGCTTGATCTGCCAAAATTAGAAGCCTATAAACCTGCACTGTCTGACACATCAAAAAAGCCTCACTCCTGAAATTGCCAAATAGTTAAATATTAACAGTGACAATTCATATACTGTACTTCACAGTTTGTCTCCTGCTTTACTCATGGCAGCGTGTTTTTAATGCAGTTTACCATGATACCTTTGCATATTAAAGGCTCATTCTATCATCTCATTTTCTGAAACATCACTGATGCAGCTATTTATGCAAATAAGGGGGGCCTGCACATCTTTTCCTGCCCAGGACCCCACAAATCCTAGGGCCGGCCCTGACTGCAGTGTTGAATGGTCCAGTACAGAGGCGTGTTAACGTAATTTGGCAAAATGTAAGGCGACGGAAGCATAGCATGCACGCTTCCCTTTTTAATGTCTGTGACTGTAACCACTGAATTGAATTGTGATAGAAAGTTGGGCAGATGATTCAGAAGCCTCAGCTTCCTCCATGTTCTTCTTATGGCGCGGAAGGATTTCATCGAAATGACTCATTGTAAGCATGTGGTGACAACATTTAAGGGCAGGGCACACAGGCTTCCTACTAAGCTTCCTATTTTGCATCAAAAACTCTTTTTCTCTATATCAGCAAAGAAATTATCAAAATCTAGAAAAAAGAAAATATATGAATATATGATATATACATATATATATATATAATATATATTCAATGAAAAAATGTTGTTAAATGGACTTTATGGTTAAATTGCACTAATACAGAGCTATGGAATTCAGAGAAAACTTTGTTAAAGGGACGTTATGGTTACAAGTAAAACAAAAAAAAAACGAAATTCACCAGTTATGGAAAGCTGAGCACCCATAACTCGAGCCACCATTGTGCACTGCTAAGACAAACACACAGTACATGAAAGATTACATCACAAATGTCATTGATGACATCACTGATAACATCACATATCTGGGCCACTTGTTTTTGCTCACTGTCATGCCTAGGCTAGCTTTTATTTGTACTGACAACGAGAATTTAAAAAATTGAAAAGGCGCTATATATATATATCTATATATACATACATTAGTGGTGTAATAGGTGGCTATAATCCGTATGCATTCTTGGTTTTTATATTTATTTTTTGTACTAACACAATTATCTCGTAAGTTTGAAATTGTTATCTAAGTATTCCATGTTTAAAATTACGCAAAACTTTGATAAGGTAACATTTATTATTTTACTATCAGAAATTACCAGATTAAAAATATTGTACTTTTTTGGTACATGCTGCAGCCATTGCCTATGTGTATGCATGATTAGGTTCTTGTATTAACAACAACACTCAAATATAATGATTTCTTTCGATGAGAACATTCTTTAATACATTAAGTCATTTATGATAAATCTCCCAATCACCTTTGACATCTTGTTACCAACATTATAAACACTACCTCTTGTAGGGACTGTTCAGGAAAGTTATCAGTGATGTCATCAATGGCATTTGCGATGTCATCTTTCATGTACTGGTTGTTTGTCTTAGCAGTACACAGGGATGGTGCGAGGTATGGTTGCTTAGCTTACCATAACTGGCAAATTTCTGGGGTTTTCCAGTTTTACTTGTAACCATAACATCCTTTTAACAAAGTTATTTAATTGAATTTCATAGCTTTTTACTAGGGCAACTTAACCATAACTTCCCTCTAACAATGTTTTATCATTGAATTTCGTGGGTTTTTATTAGTGCAAATTAACCATAACGTCCCTTTTAACAAAGTTGTTTCAGTGATTTTCATGGGTGTTTACCAGTGCATCTCTAATTTGCTCCAACTTACTAATATCATACTTACCCCAATATAGCAACATTTGCATCCAATTTAGAAAGTTTCACCTTTAAACTCTGCCATTTCCCAGCTTCTAGCATCATTTTTAACACTTCTATGCACTTTTACAACTTTTTCCACTGTTTTAGTGTAAGCCGATGTTCACTAACGTCCCAAGTCATTGCTGATTTTTCGGACAGTTTCACGTGTCCACGGGCTCGCGCGTGGCTTGATCATATATCAGCAAACGCGTCCGCACTTCTCGAACGGGTCCGTGCTTCGTGTACAGTTCAGAATGGCATTTTGTAGCTCATCTAGGAACTTTGAAGCTCAAAAGTTACTCTTGCACAGCTGCTACACCTATTCTTACTCATTATCCATTAACAATCTAGCACATAGTGCATACTTGGAAGAATTTCAGGAAAACTGCTATTTATCTTAAAAATGGTATCAGCTATTGTCATCCCTCCTCCCCAAGAGCCACCAGCTGGAGGGCCTACATAACAAAAGAAGCGCAATACTTCAAAAGACAATCAAGAAGACCAGGAAGATGAGGTAGAAGAAGTGTTTACCTATAGCACTCAGTGAGAATCATGGGTGTGGCAGTTCTTTACCACTGTTGGAAATGTTCCAAAGGCTAAAGGTACCAAATTGAAATGCACTGATAATCAATCATGGACAACCTGGGCAGTAGTCCTACGGGACCACCTCCATGTGCCACTTTACCAAATCCAACGACCACAATGCTCTCAGAAATGCTGTTCCTTTCTTAGGAAGTAGTAGGCTGACTTCCTCTGCCTCATCTTCCTCAACCAGTGCTGTAACCACACAGCCCACTGCTGTAGGACACAAAATCCCACCAGCTACCTTGCAAGCAATAAAAGAGGATGTTGATCCATATCTTTTGAAAACTACAGTACTCTGTATATACTGCAACACACCACTATGCAGGTGGTAGCAATTTCAAAGTGCTTTTGAAGCTGTAATCAAGGAGCATGAGAAACACTGCCCTCTACCTTAGATTTAACACACATGCAACATCTTCCCCTGTCCACCTGCCCCTCCATTTGTGTGGTTGGTGCCCCTTCGCTAATTTCTCTCCCCACCTTACTTTCTGGCCACTCCTGCAAAAAATAAATAAATTCTAAAAAATCATTAAAAAAAGGTTGCTTTAGGAACCACCTTTCACAGTTAAAAAATAGAACTAAAACAATAAGCTTATAGACTCCACCTACTTTACATTTATCAGTAAAGTAGATACATTCAATAAGATTCTCCAACATTCCCATTAGCATGTTCTACTATGCTAATGGCAATAATGGGCAATTGTATGCTAGAGAAAAAGAAAAAGGCACAGAAACAAACTTCTGTCCGATATTCTTCTCTATTCTATTCTAATAGATTTTTGTAAGGTGCCAACTCGCCCGCAGGCCTCAGAGCGCTCAACAGACAGTACAAACAAAAAACAGGACACTGACCGGACAGTTACATCAGCAACAGATGCCAATGAATGCTGAGGTAACTGTCCGGTCAATGGGTAGGGTAAGATGGGTTTTGAGGGCTCTCCTAAATTGAGAAGACGAAAGCAGTTGTCTAATGGATAGGGGAAGATTGTTCCAGACTCTTGGCCTCCAGGCTTCAAAGCTCAGGTCACCGAATGTCTTCAGTTTAAAGCGTGGTTGTGATAGAAGGTCCCCATCGCTGGAGCGCAAGGTTCATCTATGGGCAGTCTCTTGATACGTGACTGAAGATACCTGGGGGCTAGGCATGCAAGGCACTTGTATACTAGGCAGGATGCTTTGAAATGAGCCTTTTGATGAACGGGGAGCCAGAGCACCTTTCTCTGAGCATTGGATATGTGGTCCCTGTGTCCTAAACCACACACTGCTCTGATGGCTCCGGTCTAGATCTCTCTAGTACACAATAAGCACCATAATCCATTAACCACAGTCTCTGCATTCCACTTTCTAGCCCATGGCTTATTAGAAAATCTGGATTGCACATGCACACCATCACACAAAAAAGCACTTCTACACCTTTTAATGTTATGTTTGTAACACTCCCTCAATGGCTTCTTTAAACCATTCACACATATCACCACCAGTCACTTAGAGAAACTCTACATATAGCCTATCAACATACTAAACTTCCACCCACCAACTGCCACTTAACAATGTTCTACAAATCTTTTGCATCTACACTTCCCATACGTATACCAACATGTTTACATTGTGCTCCTATAAATGCACATATGCATTGTGCAGTGACAGAAGTGCATAAATAAAAGGGACAGTACGGATGGACAAGTGTTCATGGGAGCCGAGGAGGGAAGTGCTAAGGGATCCCAAGGTGGGAGGCCACTAGCTAACTGCTAGGGCTGAGGAGTCCCAAGGGTGGGGTACATCTTAACCGTAATGTCCCTTTAACAAAGTTCCTTCTGTCAATTGAATACGTTTTAATAAGTGAAAATGTTTCATAATGTTACATCACTGTATATAAGTTATTAATAATTCCTCTTTTAACATACATGAAGCAAAGATAAACCTCCTTTAACAATAGGCAAATCAGATTAGACATTTGTCCTTGCAGAAGGCCAGGCCCTCTGCCCACAGCAGAAAAGTTATATCACTATTTTTTGTACTTACATTTTGACAATTTCAAAAAAGTAAAACAGGTTGTGCTCGTGTATCATGGCCACCTGAATGAGCTGCTTTGTGACGGGGAACATCCTTTTTTACTAATTAGTCCTGTTTGGTGCTGCGCTCCTGCTTGGAAAACCACAGACTTGTACCCACTGCAGAACTGCACGTTCTGTCTGGCTCCTGTGACTCATGGATGAGCCGTGGCTGAGGAATCACCCTCAGCAGGGTTGCCGTCTAAACTATCTGCGGCGCCCCTCTCCATGCTTCCATGGGAGGTGGAACCTGATCCACTCAAGAGGCGAGGCTGTCGGGCCCGGCTGGGGGAGGGGCATCCACCGCTGATATTCTCACACCAGTGATTCCGGCTCCCCCCAGACAGCCGGGCTGAGGTTACAGCCAGGTTACCTACTGGAACCCCTGCGGTGACCATCCCCATGATTGGATCCTCCGAGACGCCTGACCGCAGCCTCCGTCCCGGGTCTGTGGTCCCTGCGGCATGCAGAGGCCGCCTTACTGGCTCCATCAACTGCTCTCTATCTACTGCAGGACAACCTGTGCCCTGAAGCATGTCCGACTCCATCAGCTCCAGAGACCCGCTATGCCCTGCAGTCGGATAAACCGGCCTGTGGAGCTCGGCGAGATGGCTCCGGAGCACACGGCGATGTCTCCTTTTTTGGAGCCTAAGGTACGGAGCCCCTTGAGCGCAGTGTCAAATGGCATACCAAATATACATTTACTTTGCCCTGATGAGGCGCTGCTGCCACTGACAATGAGCAAGGGGTGTAATTGGCACATAGCGTCCTCATGCCCCCGAGCTGGTCCCCACTGGTCTGAGAGGTGCCTCTGCGTACCAACCAACAACACACTATGTTTTTTGGAACTCCCAGCTGTTAACTCTCAACCACCACGGTCTGTGCATGCCCGCTGCGGTCAGTGCTCTGCTTACTTGAAATGCCTACTAGTGCCTCGCATCAGAACAACCATGTGAGTGTTCCATTGAACTACAGGACCTGCTGGCAATGAGGAGCGGCCGAATACCTCCTTGGCCCGTGTGGGGTTCGCCTCACTGTCTATCCTTCCCCACATTTCTAGACACTATCCCAACAGGCGGGGTTGCCCACTCAGGTGTGGTTGGGGGCAGGAATCCTCGCTCAACTGCCTACTGAACACCTGGTCTGCCCACATAACTGCATCTCGCCCCCCCCCACACACGGGAGGCGACAACACTCCTGAGTGCAGTATACTAGTCCCAGCTGACACAATCAGCAATACAGGTTGTTCTCGAGGACCCAGCCCTGCACTGAGTAACTGGCTGGTTGAACCTCAGTGTTGCCGCGCATCGCTCCTAGGGTCAGGATAGGTGCATCAGGCTCCTCCTCCATCCGCCAGAGCCTGGTTAGGCCCAGAACCCGCTGGTGCCCTACGTGTGACCCAACTGCTATCACCTGGGTTGTACTTACTCCGGAGCCCAGGGATTACAACATCCGGCTGCTCAGCCCATTGGGGTGGAAGAGTCTGAGTGCCATCACCGCCTGAGCGGCTCTCTCTGCGCAATCTCCTCCTTCTACTGCCAGCCCCACCATCGTTGGGGAGTATAGTCTCTACCCATGGCGGAGTTGTTGCTTTTCGCCTTTGCGCAGGCTACTACCTATGCCTGGCTGTTGGTAGCTCATCTTGAACGCCTCCATCAACGTATATCACCCCCTTGTACGTGAGAGGCCACAATCCGTTCGACTTTAAATCAGGTGGTCATTTAGACTACAACTGTATCATTGATTGACTCAGGCTGCCTGCCTTTTGCTTGGGAGTGTAGTGAGACACGCAGACCTTGTGCTCATTGCGTCTACCTTCTGGAACGTTGGGCATGTGACTGCTCCTAACCTCCCTGAGTTGCTGGGTCCCTTCTCGGTCTGCTCCTGGTTATACCAAACCACGACTGACATCCCTCTGCACCAGTCAAACCTGGCCCGACAGCACCTTGTGACGCACGACCCTGCACCTGGCACTCAATCGTGGGACACTCTGACCATTCCCATCATATATTACTGCTCATTGTCTGAATGTTTTATTGTTGGAAAAATGCTTGACATGAGGCTGGGATTCCGAGCTTTTGAACCCTTTCATATTGGTACTGTCAGATAGAGGACCTGGTGCTTTAGGTCTGGCCCTTGTCGATCATTCCTTGGTGGGGGAACTCGCTCATTGTTGTTGATTTACTCTTCAAATGGCTGATAACAATGTTACGTGTATGAGCTGGAATGTCAGGGGGTTGGGTAACCACATTAAAATGCAGAAACTGCAGATGTACATTGAAAGGTAAAAGGTTAAATTACTTTTTTTGCAAGAAAAACACGCTCTCTCTAGTTGATGAGAGATGTTCGCGAGATCATGGGGCCCCCCAATGCTTTTACACCTACTATTCTACCCAGAACCAAGGAGTCATGATCATAATTCGTAAAAGCCTCAAATTACAACATAAAGTGTCTCATGTAGATCCCCTGGGACTTATGTGTTAGTATTTGGGTCCCTGATGGGCAGGGAGGTGGTCTTACTTAACATATATGGTCCCAACATTGATGATCCAAACTTCTATAGACATCTCTCCTCCCTGCTATCTGGATTCCCTCTTATCCCTATCCTCTTGGGGTGGGGACTTCAACACTATTTTAGATATTAACTTTGATAGATCAGGCTCCAAACCTCAACTTTGCAAGGCAGCCAGAACCATCATAGACTTGCAGGTCCAATTCGATATGTCTGACGCCTGGCGACTAATTCATCCCGACTCCTGTACATTCTCCTTTTACTCCTCGGTCCACGATTCCCACTCACGTATAGATAGATGGCTTACATCAGATGCACTTGTCAGGACCATCACTCACATGTCTATCCTTCCCAGAACATTTTCGGACCACTCACCGGTGACGGTCTCACTGAGCTGGGCTGCAAACGGTCCGGGGGCTCGCTCGTGGAGGTTGACACTGCATTCCCTACAAGATACCACCATTGAGATTGAACTGGGCACAAGCATTTATGACTTCACACTTAATACTGGTACTGTCAATACACAGGCCACTTTATGGGAGATATTTAAGGTTTATATCAGGGGCATTGCAATCTCCAAGGAGTCGGGGATACTTAAGGTAATCAGAATCAGGCGGGACATTTCCGAGAGCGAATCCCAACTTGCCCTCCTTGAGGCCCAATATGCTTCTTCTCAATCACCCGTCGCTCTAACAGATCTAGGTACGGAATTGGACGCATTCCGCACTCATGGCGAGTGCGAACGGAAGTTCCTCAATGACCCCCAGTCTGCTCGGAGGTATGGGTAGGGCAAGCGCCCTGGCCGCGTACTGGCCAGATTGATCCATCAGAAAAATGGAACGTCACATATCACGGCCATTGAGAGGGCAGACGGTGCTCTAGCTCTGTCATCGCCTGATAACAATGCTGAATTTCGCACCTTTTATGAGAACCTCTATTCTAAGATGGATAGTGCTCCCACCACCAAAATAGAAGCATTCTTAGACAGCCTCCCACTCTCTATCCTTTCCCCAGAAACTAAGGATGCCCTGGACACCCGATCACCCATGAGGAGATCTCCAAGGCCATAGATACGCTGGCCTCTGGGAAAGCCCCTGGGCCTGACAAACTCCCCTTTGAATTTTATAAACTGTACAAGAACTCCCTGGTCGCTCACTTGTCCATTCTCTGGGAGGAGGCCTGCGGAATGGGCATCCCCCCACTCTTCGTGAGGCAGTAATTTGGGTGCTACTTAAACAAGGCAAGCCTCCCACACAATGCAGATCATACCGACCCCGCTCTCTTATCAACTCTGATGTCAAAATGTATGCGAAGGTACTAGCCCTGAGATTGGCTCCCTGCATGTCACACATAATTCATCCTGATCAGTCAGACTTTATTCCGGGGCGCTCCACCTCTCTCAATCTGCACCGCCTATTTAACAAAATTGCCCGTATTGACCCGGACACGCAGGCAGTCGCAGCTACCCTCGATATGCAGAAAGCCTTAAATTCTGTGTCCTGGAGATATCTGTGGCAGGTTCTTGAAAAATGTAACTTTGACCCCTGCTTCAGATCCTGGGTTAAACTTCTCTACTCCTCTCCCGTCACTAGAGTTCGCACGGTGGACCGGTGTTCAGCCCCATTCCCAATAGCTAGAGGAACGAGACAGGGTTGCCCCTTCTCGCCATTCATTTTTGCCCTGGCCATCGACCCCTTGTCAGACAGGATACGCCAACGGCATGCACACAGAGGTATAAGACTGTCAGGCCCACCTGAGATCATTTTCCTCTACGCAGACAATGCTGTCCTCTACATCCCCTCACCTGATCGCAATCTAGCTTCGATATTGGAGGACGTCATGCACTTCGTTGTGCTCTCGGGGGTCCGTATCAACTGTTCTAAATCTATATTATTTCCCTTGACCAAGGTCACCACCCCCTAGACCATCTGGGTTTTGCATGGGCACAATCCGAGATTACTTATCTTGGAGTGGTGGTTATGCGTCAGCAGGGCTCCTTGTTTGAAGCCAACTTTGCGAAATACCTTATAACGCTCGACTGGAAGTGCGCGGGCTGGGCTGGACTACCGATTTCCTTGGCCGATTTCCTTGGCCGGCAAGACCGCCATCCTTAAGATGGTGGTCCAGCCCGTGCTCCTGTACAGATTTCTGAATGTCTCCCGCTGGCCGGGTCACAAGTTCCTTTTTGTGGCACTCTGGCGCAGTCCTCATGAAACTGGAAACTCTAATTATCCCTAAATCAAGGGGCGGTTTTAGCACTCCGAACTTCGAGAGGTACTGGATAGCTGCTCAAGCCCACTTTGCATCACACTGGTTCATACCTACTGATCCTCCTCTCCACGTTAAACTCAAACATCTTTCCACCTATGGCATAGATATCCGTTCCTTGGCTCTCCCTGCCATCACGTTAAATATTCACCCCTTGACCCAGCCGGGTCTACGGCACTAGCCCTTGATAAGCTATGGAAACACGCCAGCACCCAGCGCCCCTTCCACGGTGACCTTCCCCTTTGGAACCTCTTCCCGGATTCTCCTCGGGTGAATATTGCAACAATGCACCATTAGTCAGAGGCTGGCCTCGCCCGGTCTGAGATATCTTTGAGCAGGGCACTTTTCAGGAATGGCCTGACCTACCAGAAACTTTGCGAGGCAGTCCCTCCCACTGGCTGCTACACTATGCAGGCCTACATCGCTCTCTCAAGACCAGGTACACAAACTTTCACGCCATCCTTCCTAATGACTCGATATTATCAGAATTATTGAATATCATGACCTTAAAGGGTAAAGTCTCCAGATTGTACACTATCCTCCAGAGTAGGGTAACCTCCCCATTTGCTAAACTCAGGGACTCCTAGGGCAGGGATCTGGAGGTCGAGATGACAGACCAACGTTGGGACCACATGTGTGCCCACACTCACAACATCTCATTTAACTCAAAATTCAAACTGATCCAATTCAAGGTACTCCATATATTCCATATCCCGATTAGACTACACGGCATGTCGAAAGACCACTCGTCCACGTGCCCTAGATGCGGATCGGACAATGCAAACTATATGCATATGGCGTGGTCCCGCCCGTGCCTTTCCTTGTTCTGGGGGGGGGAGTATGTACTACTCTGCCCAAAGTACTGAGGTGCACCATTACCCCTTCCCCTATGACATGTCTTTTTCATGAGCTTCCACAGATGGGACAGGATTCCAGGAAATTGGCCAGTCCTGTCTACTGCTTTCAACCTGCGGTATCCTTCTACTTTGGCTTTGCCCGGTGACCCCCACACACGCTCAGTGGCTCCGGGCTGTTACTTGGGCCTCCGATACTGAGGAATGCTGGGCGCACTTACAACCAATCATGCCCAGACCCAGGAATAGCTGGGCCCAATTCCGCTCCTATCTCTCTTCCTTGTCTGCTGATACTGATGATGATGACAGTGGCCGTGTCTCACCGATATTCACCCCCGTTTAACCAATATTTGCTTAATGTCATTGTGTTACCTGTATGATGATTACCGTATCCCAAACCACTAATCTTTTGGCCTACATGCTCTTCCAGCACCACATGTACACTGAATGTATACTTTGAGATCTCCTGTATACTGCTTGTTGCTATTCTGCTCTTTTGTCAAGCTTTATAAATAAAGTTAAAAAAAATAAGTAAAACATAGGACAGATTTCCAAAAGCATCCTTTCAGGTCCTTGCTGATGCTCCTCGCACAACTTTGCTGCGATCCCGCCCAGCACTCAGGGCTGCAGCCGCAATCAGATTTTATTCTGCCATTTAAACCTACAGCTTCAGCCATGCTGCATGCCCGCAACTTTGCTGCAATCCCGTCCAGCACTGCGGGCTGCAGCTACAAGCAGATTTATTTTTCCCATTTAAAACTACAGCTTCAGCCATGCGTTGTGCCCCAGTAAGTAAATCAAAGTAGGCATTGTCCTTGCAGAGGGCCAGGCCCATTGTCCATGCACCAAACCTTTATCACTATTGTTTGTGCCGCTGCCCATGGCAGAAAAGTTATATCACATTTTTTTCGTACTTGCGTTCCTACACTTTCAAAAAAATAAAACACAGGACAGATTTGCAAAAGTATCCATTCAGGTCTTTGCTGACGCTCCTTGTGCAAGTTTGCTGAAATCCCGTCCAACACTCTGGACTGCACCCGCAAGCAGAATTCTTTTCCCATTTCAACCTAGGGTTTCAGCCATGCCAATTGCCCCAAAAAGTAACTCAGAGTAGGCATTTGTCCTTGTCGAGGACCAGGCCCATTGTTCATGCACCAAACCTATATCAATATTTTTTGTGCTTACATTTGGACACTTTGGAAAAATAAAACACAAAGCAGATTTGCTAAACCATGCTTTCAGGTCCTTGCTGATGCTCCTTGCGCAGGTTTGTTGTCATTCAGTATAGCACTTCAGGCTGTAGACACAAGCAAAAGATTTCTTCCCATTCAAACCCAGGATTTGGCCATGCTGCATACCCCAATAATTAAATCAGAGTACACGATTATCAAGTAATTGCAGGGCGGCAGAATGGGTAGATCACTGCGCTTCATCCAGATTACCCTGCTGCTGGTGATGGGGTTATTTTGTGAAGGTGCTTTTCCTTCTTCAAGTGTTAGGTTTCGAATAGGAGAGTGTGCCTTGTTCACCTTAGCACTGGGTTATTCAATAAGTAACTGTTGTCGTAATGAAGCAGTCTTAAAAACCATTCCTGATGCTATATTTATTGTTAGAAATCAGCCCACACATAATTCGACTCTCTATAGTCTTTCTCAAAGCATGTGTATTGTGGGCCAGTCATTGCTGCAAGTTTGTGGAAATGAGTCCAGCATCCAATCCCAATGTCTTGTCCCACTAAGGTCTCAAATAAGGGTGGGTAATGATTTCAAGGTGTGGCCTGGTTGCCACGTGGGCACCTGGTTTGACATGCTTGGCAATTATCTTTAGATTAGCATTGTCTCAGAGTGTATGCAGTGATAGTCACCATGAACTTTTGATGCAGTCCTGAGCGCCACAAGGCATGACCAGGACTATCTGGCCACTGCCCAATGTCCACTGGCTATCACTCATTCTCCAAAGGTATAAAATGATGTTTTGTACCTAGATTATGAGACTTTTCAAAAATAAAATACAGACACAATTGCAAAACCATTATCACAGGTCCTTGCCTCTGCACCTTGCACAACTTTCCTGCAAATCCATTCATGCTTTATTTTTTAAAAAGTGTCAATATGTACAAACATAAAATAGTCATATATATAGCTCCCAGTTGACAAAATCCATTCAGACTCTGCAGACAAAAATTCACGGTTCAGTCTATAATCTTTCTAAAATATTTTGTGCACATTCGTCAAATGGCAACAAAGCCATCTAAAAATGTTGAAACCCCCCCTTTAATTTTGCCCTCTCTTCAAAAAATCCCACCAAACTTTGACAAAACATTCAAATCTGGGTCTTCAATCTTTTTGTACAAACTTGTGTGCAGATTCGTGAAAATGGCACCAAATTTGTAAGCCTTTGAAATATTTTGGTACCCCCCTCTAATTTTGCTCCCTCTTGGCAAAACAGGACCAACCATTCAAGGTAACGTCTAAAATGATATCACAAAATTTCAGGCAGTTTCATTGAGTGGCGCCAAAGTTGTACACCATTCAAAAACTGCTTTTCACCAACCCTGTAATGCAAAAATATGTAAGGATGCCCCTGAACTTGTAAGATGTTCATGAACATTATAGGGATGTCCAGAACTGTTAGCGAACTTCAAAGGTAGAAAACCACCTGTTTTTTTAGCTTTTTATGGCTATATCCCATCTCAACCTCATCACCCCTCACCTCCCCAGAGACTGTTTCATTAGTTTGACAAGTGCAATGTTGTGTCTTTTTAATATGTTCTTACCGCAATGTCGGTGGACTACAGGTGCTGTTCGGGAATCCAACATGGTGTTTGTTTCAAAGGTTTTGACGCACCTCCTATTTTTCACCATCCAATCAGTGGGTGCATCTGATGTGTGTGGACATCACAACAGCCCCTAGGCCAATCAGAGGCCTGTCTGCGGAGACTAAACAGGAAAGTGAGTCTGCAGACCAGACTCAGATATCACTAATTTTTTAAGCAATTTTAAAATAAACTACTGGGTGGATTTACACCATATTTACAAAAGCATGCTTTCAGGTCCAAGCCGCCGCTCCTGCCATGAATTTGGTGAAATTCGACACACGGGTTTGGATCCACACAGTAAAAAAAATGTCCATTACGTCTATGAGGAAAACCACACATTTTGAGACCCCCCCTATAACTTTGTTCCCCCTGGAGGAAACCTCACCAAACTTTGCATAATCAATATGAGGGGGCCATATACTTGTTTTGCAAAGTTTAGTGAGGATTCGTTCAGGGGGGGTCAAAGTTAAAAGGCTTCCAAAATGTGCCCTTCCTATGGGTTGAGCAACTTAACCATAAATACACGGTTGCTACCCCCTGCTGTGTAATGTCCATGGAAACTACAAGTCCCAGTATTCCTTCACCTCCTCCCACCATCCTTCGATCTTGAAACCTCATAAAGGTTTCATGTGCGGACAGCAAGTTCTCTTTAGTTACTGCTTCAACACGAGAGAAGTATTTTCTGTTTGTTTATTTTGGGTATTCAATAGTCAGGATTTTGGTTT
This sequence comes from Ambystoma mexicanum, assembly GCF_040938575.1. NCBI lineage: Eukaryota > Metazoa > Chordata > Amphibia > Caudata > Ambystomatidae > Ambystoma > Ambystoma mexicanum. The sequence continues at coordinate 826,017,933 of NC_090921.1, forward strand.
GATCGCCAGATTGGGCTTTATGCACTTATTATCGCTGCACACGAGCATTCTTAGAATCAGTGTGGATGCGTCTCCGGGAATAGGGTAGAGTACTGGTCCTGAGATTGCATCCATGTTCTCACGCAGCGCATACCGTGTTATGCTGAATCCACAGGCAGTGTACGATTGCCCCATAGCAAATGGACGCTTTGAGCTGGGTCATCTCTGCAACTCTGTGCTGAGTGAAAAACAGGTTTATAATGAATCAGGTCTGTGACATGAATAAAAGATAAGAGTCCCCCTGTTCTATTTCTATTACTCGGATGACAAAGTGAAACAAAGATATGATGGCTGGAAGGTTTAGAATTAATCTGAAACCTCTAGCAATTGCTCTGGACAATCCTCCAGATCATCGTTCTTCACCTGCCAAGAAATGGCAGAAAGGGGAAAGACCATATCCAGATCGGCTTGGTTGCACCCCTAAAGAGGCAGTCCAGCCTGAACTGCTAAGTCACATCTCTTCTGCACAAGACCACAAGCATCCCCAGACATGTTTCAGCCTCATTGGGCGTCATCAGTGAGGAGTAGCTTGGGTCTCTAGGCCCATCAGACATGGGCCTGAGCCTAGGCATATTTCTCTTTCCACCACATGCAGCATCACTCTATAATGTCATGGGGGACAGTTGATTCATCCAATGAGGAGGAATAGTTTGACATCACTAACTTGGCTGATCCTCAGTCTGACTGGGTGGAAGATGTCCCTTCCTTTAAAAATACATTTCGGATTCCCTTTCTAAGATCATGCCTTCTTTATTTAGAGGGTTATTTTCTGAATTAAGGAACACATTTCCCAGTGCAGTGACTGAAGCATAGGCCCCACTTCTTGCAGCCATCTCTTGCCTAGATCAAAGCACCTCAAAACCTGCTGGTGACAAATGGGGAAGATCCAGGGCCTCTAATAGAAAGAGGAAAGACCCCTCCTACAAGAGGGATTAGGACAGTGTTCTTTCCTCAACATCCTCATGCCCTGGGACTTGAAAATCCCACAGTAACAACACACAGATAAAAAGCTCTAACGCTGCCTCTTGTTAGGTAGGGACAACTTTGCCCATCCTCTGCTACTTACTCTTAGGAGGTTGTGTTTGGTATTGGGGCTCTGAAGAACCAGGCTTTAGTGGGGTGCAGGATGCTTCTGGGTTGTTTATAATGGAGTCAGATTCCATTAAAAAGAATGGAATCCTCTTCCCCACATATGGCCATGCACATGCTAGTAGTACTATGTCTCCAGAGGTAGGATGTAGTGGATCCCAAGGTGGGCATGTTTCTGGCTATGTTTGGCAAGGATCCAACATAGGGTGTAGGCCATGCCTGAATCTCATTCCCATAAAAGTTATTGGATACTATTGGGCCTCTTGTAAAAATCTTAGACATGGTAAAAAGAGCCAAAATGGACAGCTTTGCAATTAATCTACAGGTATTGAGTGGTTGGGTGCAGAGGGCCATATGCATTGTAGGTAATATGAATGCCACATTTGCTGTCAAAAGACCTAAAGGCTTTTGTTGAAAATAAACTCCATGCTGGGTGCCACGTCAGACATTTCGTCTCTGAATTCAGAGGGGTTATTCTTTGGTGATGAATATGTCAGAGAGGTCTCTAATTGGACCATCTCCAATCTACTTTGAAGAAAATCTTCTGCCTTTACTGGGTTTCACCCAGTCAGAAGGTCACATGACTCCATGGAAGTGTCTCAAAGGGTAAGGGATTTGATGGGCAACGGTCTGACTTGAAAACTTCTTTTACACTGAAGGGTCAGTTCTAAAGAGGAAGGGCTTCCAGGAGACAGAAATATTGAGGAAGATTTACAGGTGGGTTTTCCTCCCCATTTGCTCTTAGCACAATTTGCGGGTCACATTTAGAACGATTTAAACAGTTGGTTGTCGATAACAAGAAATTCTTGGATGTGTCAAACAATATAAAGGTTTCACATAGAGTTCATCCCCACTCCCTTTCAAAATGCTTTTTCAAGATTATTTTTCTCGGTTAGGTCTGAGCATCATATCAGAAGGAGATTGTGAAACTGTTAAGAAAATGAGCCATAGATTTAGCACCGCCCTCTTCTTTAGGCTTTATCAGTAATCTATTTATCATCAAAAAAGGACAAAGGGTTCTGCCTCATTATCAATTTAACATAAAGCAACACATTTCTGGTTTACCATCATTTCAAAATGCAGACCTTTAAGATTTTGTAAGAGGTTCCCCAACCATGTGGTTGGATGATCCCATTGGACCTCAAGGATGCATACTTGTTTGTTGCAATTCATCCACCTCATCACCAGTTTCTGCATTTTCTTTGGGGCAAGACATGCTTTTGCTTCACTTGCCTTCTATTGGACCGTTGTTCTGCCCCATGGTGTTTCACCAAGTTGTTGAAACCAGTGCCAGCGGTTCTTCGGAAGCAGGAAATCTGTCGATGATCTACCTGTACACCTTCCTGGTTATGGATCAGTCCATGGATTTAGTGTGGAGACACCTTCAGGCAGCGTTGAATCTCCTTCAGGGACTGGGGTTTGTAGTGAATCAGGAAAAGTCAGACACGTCACATCTCAATGGATGCACGTTCTGTCATTCCATATCCATGCTCCAACAACTTCACTGCATCTACCCCAGATAAACAAAAACAAAAGAAAAGCAAAGACATGGGCCATCAAGAAAGAGTTATGTTTTCCCTTAAATCGGTCCTCTTCTTTCCATCTAGGTCCCCTGTATTAAAGCAATCTTCAAAGTTTGAAGATACAAATCCTACAGCAGGGTCGGACAATTGCCGATCTGGTTCTCCTGAAATTACAAAGGAGAGGAGGTGGATGCTTGTGGCTCAGTCACATGGATGCCTGGAACTGCATAGCAATTTTTGACTCCGACAATGTTCCATGAATAGATTCAGATGGCAGCTTATGATTCCACACTACCTTGACCTTTTTGATTTGACAGACACTCTGACTGTCACCATATCTCTTTATTTGAGGTAGGGAAATACCCCTCTCCCCATGTAGGGATCAGGTAGCTGATATATGATAGAGCCACGCGCGAGCCCGTGGGCACGTGAAACTGTCCGAAAAGTCAGCGATGACTTGGGAAGTTAGTGAACATCAGCGTACACTAAAACAGTGGAAAAAGTTGTAAAAAGTGCATCGAAGTGTTAAAAATGATGCTAGAAGCTGGGAAATGGCGTATGAGTATAAAGGTGAAACTTTCTAAATTGGATGCAAATGTTGCTATATGGGGGTAAGTATGGTATTAGTAAGTTGGAGCAAATTAGAGATGCACTGGTAAACACCCATGAAAATCACTGAAACAACTTTGTTACAAGGGACGTTATGGTTAAGTTGAACTAATAAAAGCCCACGAAATTCAATTAAAAAAACTTTGTTAAAGGGACGTTATGGTTAAGTTGCACTAATAAAAACCCACGAAATTCTATGAAAAAACATTGTTAGAGGGATGTTATGGTTAAGTTGCACTAGTAAAAAGCTATGAAATTCAATTAAATAACTTTGTTAAAGGGATGTTATGGTTACAAGTAAAACTGGAAAACCCCAGAAATCTCTAGATAGTCAGGGTTTCTCTTTCCTTTTACTTGAATGAAAGTATTTAACCCCAATCATGCCACCTGTGTGTTAGTCTCCTTAGTCTCCTTCTTCTGCACCCTTATGTCTGGCATCCCCCAACCTCCTATCCAACAGCCATACTTGTCAATAACCCCATTTCACTTTGACTGCGTATCTGTTTCACGTCTTTGGTCTGTCGTGTCGTTTTTCGGGGCTGTTTCAGGCGTGAGTAATCAACACTGGAAGCCGGGACAGCAGCCACAAGAACATGGGTACTCCCCGGACCGACTCCAAACACCACAAGGTTGCTTCCCCTGATTACTGCGATACAAGGACAGTGTGAAAACACTGACTAGGGAAGCAGAATGGTCTTGCCAGATGATGGAGGTGGAGGCTTTGAAGGGTGGTAGCAGGAATCCAACTGAAGCGGCAGCGACATTCAACAACGAGCCTGTGGAAAGGAGCTAGTACCAACAGGAAGCGGGGAAGGATCCAGGGCAAGGAAGGGGGCGAGATCCAAGTGCAAGCAGGGTGGCGGGAGAAGAGGGAATAGGAGGAGACCAGGTGGGAATAGATGAAAAAGGGAGTCTAGTCAAGACAAACAGGAAAGGACAAAAAGTAAGCCTGGAATTCACAAAGGAGAAGTTGGGATTCTGCAGGCAGCGAACTGGCTGAGTGCATTAGGACACGCTCAGTTGAGGGAGAGAGGGTTTTAAATACCCCTTTCTCTCTCAAAACAAGGCCGGCAGAATGGCGTTGCTTTGGAGAAGCCCCAAGGTTGACATACACCACACATGTATGGAACCTGGGAGCCGGGCATGCGCGGTGAATGATAATGGTGGCATCCAGGATGGATTTGCGTCCATGAACAGCCAACCTCCTGGGACTTGCTTGTTGCAGATGCTAGCAAGGTGAAATACCCCAGGTCAGGCACCACAGGTAAGGTCTATTGAAGGTATGTATGTGTGCGTGACTGTGTGTGAGAGCTGGACTGAAAGTGGATGTGGGCGAGCTAGTATGGCTGCGCGTGTGTGCAGATCGGAATGGAGAAGTGTGAGTGTGTGTGACAATACTGCCCTTCAGATGCCACCCTAGATCACATGGTAATCAAATACAGAGCTTTGGGACCCAATGGCTACCTTGCAGCCGATTTGGCTCAATCATCACTCCTCGTAACTTCATTGTCAGTCTATCCAGGAGTAAATCCGAGTTACTTGGTATTTGTGTATCTAATCCTATGACTTTAGGAAGTTAACTTATTCAATTCTGCATTAAGAAATGTTAAATAAGCATGCAATACAAATATTTCTTCCTGATGTACAGTGTAAGAGGATTCAATTCAACACTACAGCTAAATCAATGCCTAGTCTGGGATACTGAATGGAAACCCTTATTGATATATCTTTATGTCCAGTTCATGCGTTCTGGATGACTACCCTTATATAACACCCTTCTCTTGGAATCCCCCTGACCCCACTGAGCCAAGAAGTAGTTCTGTTTTGCAAGTTAAAAGGTTTATTTGAGAATTTAAACAATATAGATATATATCACACTTTATAATAAATTAATAATTGGATATCACACTTAATCTGATCAGTAATCAATAATGGATAGTCTGGCACTAGCACACTTGTGAATAGGAACAGAAGAATAAGGTGGTAGAGAATACTTTATATAAGTTCAGATGGATGTAATGTTGAATGAAAAATGCAATACAGAAAATATTCAATATGATTTCAACAAAACAATGTAATCACTTTTCTCTGGCAATCCCCTCCCCCCTTTATGCAATGCAGGGAAATGGAAGGAGAGCACACAGTTCTCCGAAATGCAATCAAATGTAATTCAGTTCACGCCAGCAAGCTTAGACTACAGAAGTTCGAAACACAGGCCCAAAATGCTTTTATATGTGCTGGCAATGAAGTGAAAAATATGCTAAAATGCTTTTAATTCCCTCTAGATTCCCTCTAGAGGTTCAGGTTGAGGATTAGTTGGTTTAAATTAGTTCAGGCTTACTTTAGCAATGTTCTAGGAATGATTGGCAGGTTGCAAACGACTTTCTAACAGTTCTAGCAAGAAGCTGCTGTTTTCACACGTGGAGGAATTTTCAAATCGCGGTAAAATTCGCGCGTGCGTTTCTCACGATTGCGGCTAAAGTATCAGGAGTTCTAGGTTCGTTGAAAAGCCAAGATTCCCAGCTTTCAGAGGAAAGTTACTGCAAGTCTCTAAGACAAACGGTCACGGAGATATGAGCGATATGGTAAAGGTCGTTTTTCAGATTTGAAATTTTAAAGTTCAAAGTGACAAGTGACAGCTAGCAACTAGAAATGACAGGTGACAGCTTTGCAAATGACAGGTGACAGCTAGGAGGCAGTTCTACTTAGATTAAAATAGTTTGGATTAGATTATTTTAACTAAGAGATTGGTTCTGCACAGTTCTGCTAGGTACTCACAATATATTTTTGAAATAGAATGGGCCTCGCCACGGATCTGGTCAGGTTTTCTTCACTCGCCACGGACGGTCTCTGTGCACAGCGTCTGGGTCAGCTCTCTAGTTCTGCGAACAGCGGTCTGGTCTGGGTCTCTGGTTCTGATCAGGTCTGTGGGTCCGGATACAGCGGTCTCCGGTTCAGCTGGTCTCTCTCTGGATACAACACTGCTCTCTGGCAAATGGCAAGAGTTCTTGCAAAGAATTCAAACAGCTCGCCTGGCTGTGATAGTGGCAATGATTTGAGGCCTGCTAAAGAGGGATTTAGCTTGTAGTTGACCTCTCTGCTACAAATTCTGAAGTAAAGTCTTGGTCTCTGAAGGTGGATAGATTGAAGTCTCTATGTTGGCTCTCTGGAGGTTGATGGAGGTAAAGTATGGATTTTCCCGGCAGAGCGTCCCGCAGCAGATGGAATAGAATGTCCCTATCTGTCCTGTCTGTCTGCTTTTATGTGTTTTGAAAATGGGTGGAGAGGCCAGCTTCCTAGGCCCTACCCCTCTCCACTTGTCATTGGCCACTTCCTCCTCTTCCCCTTGATTGGGGGAATGAAATGAAGTGTCATCATGATGAGGTCTGTTTATGATACAGAGAACCCACCCCTGTCAAATTACACACAATCTATATTTTGCCCCAAAAGACATATTTGCACAGGTACACATTTGTTTAAAATTACATGCACCCATCACATATCACAGGAGGTATACCCTGTCCAAATCTGCTCTTCCTGGGAGCTTGCATTCAGAAATGGCAACATTTGCACTTTTTAACTGGTTTCGTAATATCGGACATTACCCCAAATTTATACACATGTGCGCAAGGAGTATGGACATTACTTGACGAAGTGTCAGATTTTTAACATGCATACATTTTAAGTAATACCCTCTTAACTGCTAGCTTGCCCCCAGATCATGCCACCAGTTCTAAAAACCTCTTAAAATGTGGGCAGAAAAATCACAAGAATTATGGTATCATTTAAATAATTATGACAAGTCCGTACTATGAGTTATTCATCTTTTTCTAAAACCATATTCTGGCTACAGGGGTGTGTCTTTTCAGGTCACATGGTACAGAAACCAGTCTTTCCACTTTCTTCAAGCTCAGCCTCTGTCTCCAGTTTCTCCCCCTCCCAGTTTCTGCCAAGAGGAAGCCATTTTTATCACCCTGGCAATAAACCATCTGCCTGGGCCCTGGAAGGCCCATTGTTCAAGAGGAAGCCATTTATGGCCACTTCAATAAACCCTCTGCCTGGGTCCTATGTTTAATCTCTAGCAGTCCCTTGGTAATTCAATCAGAGAAGTGTCATATCCCTTTTGGTGGGAGCAGCAAAAGGCAGGTAGGCCTGGGAACACAGCTGTTGTGCAAGTCTCAACTCCTGTCGGGGGTAGCTGGTGGGCAGAATTCAGTTCCTTAAGCCAGGCCCCAGCTAATGTCACTTTTAGTTACCCAGTTTTCTGCATTCAAATAAAACTAACCATTTCACATATGCAGCTAGAATGCTGATTCTAAGTTTAAAACTATGACATTTAAACAATTGCAACCTATGTGACACTCAAAAGTAGGTCACTCATTTCTTTTAAACATTTAGACTTTTAGTGTCTTTCAGTCCAAATTTACTTAAACTGCTGAAATCCACAGCTCAGCCAGTCTTGTTATAAACCTTCAAGTCACTTCAGAATATAACTTTACATTGTATCCACCCCTCAGTAAGTCTTTCTTTGGCATGCTTTGGGTTCATTTATTCAGTTTTACACAAAAAAAAAAGTCTGGTGTTGTTTTAAAGCGCCGGCTTTCTGATAGTGGTGAGTACTGGTAATGCACCCATTTTTGGGATTTAAGAAAATGAATTCCCCACAATTCTAGGTTGCTTTTGGCAATCAGCATTGCCATTCCCAATGCTTTCAGACTACGGTGTGGGTAGTCTAATGGTGGTTTTAGGCAGTGTCCTTCTGTGCCCATAACATCGGCAAAACGAGTGGCAGCCTATTCTTCATGCATTTCCCTGTGCATTTTCTGGGAAGCTCTGGCCATCATGATGTTTTCCATGTCAGTACTGCACAGTTTTGAGGTAGGGCTCGGATGCATGGGTAAAAACATCCCACAAGCCCCCCTCTTGCGATGGCCATTCTGTTTCACTGATGGGACTCGCAAGACCTGGGATGTTTCCTCATCTTCTTCCAATAGATGGCACAGTTCAGCATCTTTTCCTCCATCCGGTACTGATCGATCGGTTCTCCTCGCCGGTCCTGATGGGAATATTGGGCGGTACCCCGGGCCCCTCGCGTCTCTGCTCCCGGTCTCCGGATCATCCTCCTTGGCCAGTCTACAGATTTTCTTTCTCCTAGGACGACAAAGGAAGAGCGGCAATACCTATTCATGGACATTTTTCCCCCACCATTGATATAGTGGGGTGGCATATAAATTTGTAGTCAAAACATATGAACATGCACATTTCTTTTTGCATTCAAAAACGAAAACACCCACATTGAGAAACTCAGAATTTGATAGGCGATATGTAGGATATTTTAAGTTAGAACTGAATTAATCTGAGACAGTACCCTCTAGGATTCCAGAGGATTCCTCCAGTTGTTGCAGAGTGTGCCTGGGATGGCAACACTTCAACTGGTTAATGTGGACCCACTTGTCTTCCCCCTCTGCCAAACCGCCTTTGGGGATGCGGATCTTGTAGGCCACAGGGGAGATTTTGTCTATAATCTCAAAGGGTCCCTTCCATGTAGGCAAACATTTTCGCTGTTTGGCATGGTTCCTTTGGAAATTGTATAGATAGACCCGGTCCCCCACCTGATATTCCTTCCTGGAAGTCTTCAGGTCATAGTGGGTCTTCATGCTATCAGCTGATCTTTCTAGATTCCGCTGAGCATAAGCAAAAGCATGTTGAAGGTGTTTCCTTAAATTCTCCACATACTCATGAGTTGTGGAGGCATTTATCAGTGTCTGCTCTTGGGTCCTGTAGAGCAAATGCTGAGGAAGCACCATCTTGCGTCCAGTCATCAACTCGAATGGTGACATTTTGGTTGCAGATGAAGGGGTAGATCTGATGGCCATTAGGACCAGAGGTAATCGGATATCCCAACTTGGCCCAGAATCTGCCACAAACTTCTTTAATATGCTCACAATGGTTCGGTTATATCTCTCTACTGCCCCAGAAGAAGCTGGCCGGTAAGCAATATGCAATTTCCTTTTGACCCCCAGTATCTCCCACATCTTTGTCATCACTTCACTGGTGAAGTGGCTACCTCTGTCTGACTCAATCCTTTGAGGTAGACCAAAACGGGAAAAGATGTGGTTAATCATAAGGGCAGCTGCAGTTTATTGCCTTGCAATTTGGGGCTGGGAGACATTCCACCCACTTGGTAAACAAGCATGTCACAGTCAACATGTACTTATTCCCCCTAGCAGAGCGAATCACGGGGCCTACAAAGTCGATTTGTAAATCTGACCATGGCAGTGTCATCCCCCGCTTTTGGAGAGGCGCGCGGTGTGTGAGGGACGTCGGCTGAAATTGCGCACACACAAGACACCCCTTCAAGTATTGGTCAAGGTCCTGCCCCATGTGTGGCCAGTATGCAACCTCTCTTAAGATTTCCAGTGTTGTGTGAAACCCCCTATGACCGGCGGTGGCCGCATCATGGGCGTGACTTAACATCAGGCTTCGGAATGAGGTAGGAACCACCCACTGATCGTGGCCAGCTTTGGATTTCCTTACCAGCAAACCGTCTTGGATTCGGAACATTTTTGGACATTTCATCAACACTCTTAGGTCCTCTTTCCCAATGTAATCGGTATCCGTCAGGGGAAAGTTCTCAGGGTCCTCAAGGTGCTGGTAAAATTGACCAATTATTGGATCCCCCTTCTGAGCGGTAATCAAATCAGCATCAGGGGTCTCCTTACTCCATTGTGCAATTGAAAAGTCGTTGTGAGCATTTGTCTGGGACCTAGTGATAGCAGTGACCTGGACTTCCCCCAACAGGGACTCAATCTCAATTAGATCCCCTTGGATGGCCCCGGTTTTGGCCAGCTGATCAGCTAAGTCATTTCCAGTTTTGTCTGGTCCCTCTACTTTGGAATGACCCTTGATCTTTTTCCAGTAGATGGTCATCCCATTCGATGTGACCAGATCATCAATGTTTTGGATCAACTTCCCATGTTTCAAGGGTTTGTTGTTAGCACATAACATGCCTCTGGTTTTCCAATTAACCAGGTGCTCCACGAACCCGTTCCGTACATAATCCGAATCTGTGATTATGACCAGTTCGTGGAGTTGATGCTGGATAGCGCTGAGGATGGCCTGATGCACAGCCATCAATTCTGCCACCTGACTACTTCGGGGACCAATTTTGTATCCAGCGGAGGGTTCTGGAGACTCATTCACCCATGCATTCCCTACGCCAGCCACCAGTTCTTTCTCCCCGTCGTTGTCAACATGGTAAGAGCATCCATCCACATAGACAGTGGGCATTCCCTCACACTTGTCCTCTTCAAAGACTTTGTGTGGGGAATTAAGGTATGCCTCCGTGTTGTCCTTGATTTTTAGACTTTCGTCCTCGAGACAGTTTTCTCTGGCACAATCATGCAAGTCAGCCAGACCTTGCGCGAGGGGACTCTTCTTGTTTTGGCCATATCTGACCTCCACAGGAAAGCCTTGCATTGACAGAATCCAGGAAGTAATTCGGGAATTACTCACATTTCCGGCCCGGATTCTATCACTTTGGAGATATTGCAGAGGCTGGTGTGGAGTCTCCACTATGATGTGTTCCCCCTGGATAAACGGGCGGTAATTCTTCAATGCCCACACCGTTGCCAGGAGTGCCTTCTCACAATCGTTGAATTTTTCCTCCACAGAGGATAAAGTTTTGCTCGCATAGGAGATTACTTTATTGACCTTGTCATGCTTCTGGTATAATACCGCCGTCAAGCACGTATTAGAGAACCCCGTCTCCAGGAAGAACTCCTTGTTTCTGACAGGGTAAGCCAGGCAAGGCGCTTGTGAGAGGCTTCTTTTGAGTTGTTTTACCGCCTCGGCTTGTTCTGGACCCCATTCCCACTTGACCCCCCCCTTCAGGAGATGAATCAGGGGTCTGGTGATCTCTGCGTAGCCCTCAATGAACTTTCTGCTGTAATTAGTCAGTCCAAGGAGGCTCCTTAGTTCCCGCAGAGTTGTGGGGTCTTTCAATTTTTGGAGGGCTTCCACTTTCTTTTCCTGGGGACAGAGACCCTGAGGAGTAATCTCATGCCCCAAGAAATTAACACGGGTTCGACACCACTGTGCTTTCTGAAAGGAAAGTTTTGCTCCGGCGGCCCTCAACTGGGTCAGAACATAACGGATCTCCGCTATGTGTTCCTCCACAGATGAACTTTTGATGAGGACATCATCTACATAAGCCAGGTTACCCCTCGCACCCAGGTCGGGCATGGCCTTATGTAGGAAAATGTTGAATTCATTGCCGGAGTTGAGGTATCCAAAGGGAGTCCGGGTCCATGTGTATTGCTGGCCCCCAAAGGTAAAAGCCAGCTTGTATTGGTCCTCCCTGCTGACAGGCACGGTCCAGTATCCATTGGTCAGGTCTATTGCAGTGAATACCTGTGACCCCTGAATCTGGGCCAGCCCTTGGTCAATGTAGGGAAGAGGCCATTGGGAAGTATGGACCCGTTTGTTGAGCTCCCTGAGGTCGGCACAGAGTCTCCACTGGCCGTTTGGCTTCAATATTCCCAGCACCGGATTATTGAAGGTGCTGTGGACTGGACGGATTATTCCCCGGGACTCAAGGTTCTTAATTATTTCAGTAAGGGACTCCATTGATGCGAGAGGCAAGCGATATTGCTTCACAAACACCAGAGTCATGCCAGGGTCCGTGGGGATTGTTGTTGTGTGGATGTCGGTGCGACCACAGTCATATGAGTCTACCGCAAAGAGATCTTGGAAATCCAAGAAAACTTGTTTCAACTTTTGCTTTTGTTCCAGAGTCACACAGGCACCAGCTAGGTTGACTCTCTCTTCCACCATCTGCCTGAAGCCTGGAAAGACTTCTGGTTTGGCTATTTCAGCGGCCTCCTCCAGCTGGGTGGAGAAGTCCCTGGTCAGAGTGCTGATTTGGACTGGAGGCTTCATTTGGGAAAGGCAGCCCTCATGGACCTGGAAAATCACCTCATCCCTCCTGAAGTCACAAGTCACATCTTCCTTACCATAGGGGCAGGAAGTGTACACCAGGAAGTTCCCCCCATGCCGGGTAAAAATCCTGTCTGGTGTTGTATTGTCATCACTGTCACTGTCAAAGCAGTCCTTGGGGATTGGCCCTAACAGTTCATTACCTAAATCTATGGAAAAATGTCGGTCATCAACCGCCATTCCAATAATGGTGCCTGCGGCTAGAGTAATACTCTTTAAGTCGCTGTTATCCACCTCTATTGGAATGGTGTCATGTTCTATGTTGACTAATGGTGTTGGGTTTACCCCTAACCCTTGCTGTTGGAGAGAAGCATTTAGATGTATGTAAGCATCAGGGTTTTTCAAATGTTGTCCTCTTTTAACTTTCACTTCCAGGGAGAATTGTCGGGTCCTTTCTGGGATGGTGACTTCCTCTTTAATCTGAATTTCAACTGCACAAGGTAGCAATTGAGCTGACCTAAATGCTTTTTCTGGATCATCAAAGCCCATGGGATTATCCGCTAATCGGGACCAAGCTTTGAAGTTTATTAGGTCCAAACTAATGGCAAAGCGATTGAGAAGTCACTGCCTAAGTAAAAGGCGGCAGTGACATCTCGCACGACCCAACAATTATGGACTATGCTCTTGTTGCCAATGGAGATTTTGAGCATACACCTGCTTGGCAGGAGCTGTTTGGAATTAGGTGCTTCCAGGTCCATTTCCCATTTGTCTATCAGTTTGAATGTGGGAATGGCTGGATCTTTTGGGAGTTGGCGGAACATGGCTTCGCTGATGAAGCTCTTACCGTTGTTCACACACACTCGAGCGAGAACAGAGTCCTTCCCATCATTTAATTGGACAGGGATGAACAACGGCTCTCCAATTTGCTGAATATCAGCCAGGCTCTGAGCTGATTTCACATCTTTCTGGACTATAGGAGTGGGAGTTTCTGATTGTGGATTAGTATAGAATCTCAGAGTGTTTCCTTCCAGTGTGGAGTACCACTTTAGACTGGAAGGAAGGTTGATTTTCAGAAATAGAGAGGACCCTCCATCACCAGTCTGTTGTCCTACTGCTATTACTGTCATGTCTGGAATTTGGCTATTCTGGAAGTGAAATTCTACTTGGTCAGATTTTTGTTCAACCATGTGGCAGGTGCCGTTTGAACTAACATGGTTGACACTCTGTTTTAATTTTATTGGTCGGCTAGTCTGGGTCCAGAGGACCTTGTTTACACAATCTATTAAGGGTGACAACCTCCTCAGGAGGTCATTCCCCAGTAAACAAGGGGTGCCCTCTGGAGTCACTACTATGACCGGGTGTTTCACCTTGTGTCGCCTGATCTTAATGTCCAAGTCTCCAGTCCCCTCAACGGGAATTTCCTTCCCGTCAAAGTTCTGCAGTTGTCCAGGAAGAGAGGTGAGAGGAATTTGGTAATTCTCTCCCCTTCCTGCATTCAGTTCGTCAAAGGCCCTTCTGGACAGAAGGGTAGCTTGAGATCCAGTGTCCACCAGTGCCAAAATTGTACCCTGCCCCTGTACTTGTACCGGGGCATAGTATCTTCCCTCCTTCTCCTCAAGGGGGCACAGATAATGCACATTTTTGGACAACTGGTGGGCTAACTTTCTGGTTTTGGACATCGCTAGCGAAGAGATTTGGGCAGAATTCTGTGGAGAGCCTTGGGAATCTGAAAGAAAAAATTGGCAACTGGAGATCAGAGCCATTGTGGGTTCCCCTGGCTCCGGTTCCGGGCCGCCCCCCCCCTTTTTGGAGGCAGTCATCAGGATGGGTTTGAACCAGGGGATTTTCTTGCTGTTGGTTCTGGGATGAGATGGTGGGCGGCGGTAGCTCAGTCTCCACATCTCCCCAGTCTGGATTTGCATCCCTAGGCACCCATTTTTCTTTGGGAGGAGTTCCCCCCTCTCTGAAGGAGAAGATCCTTTTCCCAGGATCCTCTGAGGATCCCTCTCCCTCAAATTGGAAGATCTGTACCTCCTCCTCAAACTGAGTCTGTTTGGGTCTTTTGTTTCTCCTACCCCCCCCTATGCTCCTTAGGAGGCAGACTTTCAGGGGCAAGAGATTTTGTTTCCGGTTGCTGGGTTTCCAGGGGCTGATTACAAGTGAGGAAGGAAGCTTCCTCCAGGGCTTTACACCCCCCTTCCCTTTGTGCCTCCTCCCTCGGAACCGGTGAGTTATCGGGGTGCTGCCCCCGTCACTGTTCTGGGGCACCAGGTCCAGAGTTGGGTGCGTTCTGTGCCGGCATGCCCATATGAGGGTTCTGCTGAGCCCTTAGCACGCGACCCAGCTCCTGTGCCATGTTCTGAACCTGGCGCTCTAACTGGGAAACCCGCTCAGGCTGATACGGGGCCCTGTTTTCTCCCCTGGGCTGATCCGGGAAGGGTAGCTATCCCTTCTCTGGTAATATCCCGGATTGGGAAGATTTGGGTACCCCTCCACCCTTGGCCTCCCCTCTCCCAGATTAGGTTGTCTGGGCTCAGGGAATTGGGGAAAGAAGGATGGATGATTTTGGGGCTGGAAGTTGGGTGGATACCTGGGGAAGAAGTTCTGCCCAGGGTTTGGTGAGTTTCTGCCCTCCTGTGAGAAGTTGGGAGGGAAGTTCTCTGGGTTAGGTGCTTGGCTGGATCCCCCCCTTGGGCTGGAGGAGTCCACACATAACCCAGGATGGGTCTGTTTCCCTTGTAACGGGGGCTTACATAATCAGGAGAGCGAGGGACCCCATTTGTGGGGCTGCCTCCCTGGCTCCCTGTCTGTGACTGGCCCGAGGACCTTCTGGGCCTAGCATTATTAGGTGCAGGTAGTTTTTTAGGCCCCCCCATCTCCAACTCTAAAACGGGGGTGACCTTTACCTCTGCCACCTTGGCAGCAGCAGGGGTGCTGTTAGTTTTGGGGTTTTTGGGCTGGTTTTTGTTTTCCACCGGTTTCTGCACCTCGTAGATGCGGGTGGCTTGTTCAATGGCCCATTCTAAAGATCTTTTCTCATGAAAATCTCTCACGAGCTGGGTCATTTATTTGGGCAAGGCATGGAAAAAAGTATTAACAAATTCTCTGCTGTCTGTGCGCACCCTTCTGGTGGTCTGCGCAAAGGCACGTTTCAGTTCTTGCACAAACTCTTGTGGGGCCTGATCCTCCCCACACTGCAAATTGTAGGCTGCCTTGCGAGCCTCTTGGGGATTTCTGTGAACAGAAAAATGTTTTAATATGGCCGCCCTATAGATGGACCACCTGGAATGATTTTGGTCCTCCAGCCCTGCAAAGAAACTGTAGTACTCTGGGGAGAATGTCCACTTTACATATTGGATACAGCTTTGGCTGTCCTTCAAATGAAAAGTCTCCATCATTTGCTCATAGAGCTCCAAGTGTTCCCAAACAGAGTACTTGGCGTTCTTATGATAAGGCGTGATGACACTCCTGATTGCCTTAATCTGTTTCAATGGGTCCTTAACCAAGGCCCTTTTTGCCTTATTGGCCTTTTTGGTTCGGGTAACCCTTGTCCATTCGTCCTCTGACTCAGAGGCACTGCTCCCAGAGGTTCCTGTCTGATCTTCCAGGTTTTCCCGGATTCTGCGAGCCTGGGAATGGCTGGCAGAATGTGGGGATCTGGTCTCCTGTGTCCTGTACCGTTCAGAGGAGTCTTCAGATTCCTCTTTGCTGCCAGGATTTGATGGGTACCCCCCCCACTGACCTAACTGGGCAGAGGTTTTCAGGATGCCCTTAATGGGCCTACTCTCCTGGGGTTCCCCACTAAATTGCACTGTGCTTGGGTGCCCATACCCGGATGCCCGCCCATCCATTCCTGGGAGGTACTGCCTATGAGCCCCATGCTTCTGGCTGGATAGTAATCTGCCATCCCTGTGGCCCGGTGCTCATGTGCGCCAGGGGACATGTGGGTGGCAGAGTCCAGGGACTGAGAGAGATAAAGGCCTCTGGTACTAGGGCTCCTGAGGTTATGCTCAGGAGTTTCCCTTTCCCAGCGAACTTGGTCTCTATCCGCCCCTGCTCCCTGTTGCAATGCAAGAGCCTGCGCCTTCAGTTCCTCAGTTAAGGCCTTACTAGACTCTATCAGTCTCTCCTGCATCGCTACCTGTTGTTGGAGCCTATCATTGTGCTGGCAGAGAGCCTCGTTTTCTCTCTGTGCCTCCTGATTGGTCCTGGAGTACTGGGCCAGTCTCTGCTGCAGGAGGGTTACCTCCTGAGCTGTGTCCCTATTGGCCTGCTCCTTTCTTGCTAGAGCATCCTCCACCCTCCTGGTGTGCTCTAACAAGTTCTGGTGTTCTTTTTGGAGGTCACCCAGTCCCTGGTGGGCCAGGTGATTTTCTTCCATTTTTCTTTTTAAGTGGCAGACTTCCTGGCCTAAGGTGTCCCTTTCCTGACTAAGAGTCTGCATCTGTACCGTCAGGTCGTCCCTTTGCCTTTGGAAGGCACCAGCTTTCTGGCACTCCTGATCAAACTCTGCCTGGGTATCCATATCTTTCAGAATCAGTTTATTGCTCTCTGCCTTCTCCCTATCTAGGTGGCTTTGCAGGGTGACTACCTGCTCAGCACATACCCTATTGAAGTCTAACTGTTGCTCCAGCTTTTTCTGGCTCTGCAGTAGGGAGTCCAAACCTTCTTGGTACTCCTTCTGCAAGGCCAGAAATCTGGTATCCTGGTCAGCCTTTTCCTGTTTCAGGATGTCCATATCCCTCTTTATTTTAATGATGTGCTGTCTACTCTCATTTTCTGACTCCTGGCTCCCCTGCAGCCTCTGCTCAGAAGAGTCCAGATCAGATTGGGCCTTCTGTAATGCCAGAAGTTGCCTATTCGCCAGATCTTGGCCTTCAGCACATTTGTCCTGCATGGCTCCCATATGTAAATATAAATATGCCGCTACCCTGGCAATCTTGTTGTGCTCATCCTTGGCCTTAGAGGACATATATAGTTCACTCAGGGCCACATGTAAGGGACCCTGGTCTCTCCATATATCTGACCCTGTTTCCGTGATCTGGGGTGCGATTGCTTGCAACACCGTCTGGTCCTGATGAGTCCACTCACCTCTCACAAATAGCTTATGTAAGAAGTGCTCTCTGGCTATTTTCATATCTACCAAGGTCGTCATTCTGGAATTTGAGTTCCTTCCTGATTTACAGAAGTTTGTATTTTATTTTTGCAAAACAGACCTTTTCCTTAGAGCGTTCCTTTGAGGAGTGCTTTACAGCGTAACACAGCGTGGTGATCCGACCGGATATGTGTATCTGGTCAGCTGGCACACTGTATTAATCTGCACAAATGGTAGATCTAACCCAAACGTCCCGCTCGAGCCCCCAATTTGTAAGAGGATTCAATTCAACACTACAGCTAAGTCAATGCCTAGTCTGGGATACTGAATGGAAACCCTTATTGATATATCTTTATGTCCAGTTCATGTGTTCTGGATGACTACCCCTATATAACACCCCTCTCTTGGAATCCCCCTGACCCCACTGAGCCAAGAAGTAGTTCTGTTTTGCAAGTTAAAAGGTTTATTTGAGAATTTAAACAATATAGATATATATCACACTTTATAATAAATTAATAATTGGATATCACACTTAATCTGATCAGTAATCAATAATGGATAGTCTGGCACTAGCACACTTGTGAATAGGAACAGAAGAATAAGGTGGTAGAGAATACTTTATATAAGTTCAGATGGATGTAATGTTGAATGAAAAATGCAATACAGAAAATACTCAATATGATTTCAACAAAACAATGTAATCACTTTTCTCTGGCAATCCCCTCCCCCTTTATGCAATGCAAGGAAATGGAAGGAAAGCACACAGTTCTCCGAAATGCAATCAAATGTAATTCAGTTCACCCCAGCAAGCTTAGACTACAGAAGTTCGAAACACAGGCCCAAAATGCTTTTATATGTGCTGGCAATGAAGTGAAAAATATGCTAAAATGCTTTTAATTCCCTCTAGAGGTTCAGGTTGAGGATTAGTTGGTTTAAATTAGTTCAGGCTTACTTTAGCAATGTTCTAGGAATGATTGGCAGGTTGCAAACGACGTTCTAACAGTTCTAGCAAGAAGCTGCTGTTTTCACACGTGGAGGAATTTTCAAATCGCGGTAAAATTCGCGCGTGCGTTTTTCGCGATTGCGGCAAAAGTATCGGGGGTAGGAATGCTTTTCTAGGTTCCTTGAAAAGTCAGGATTCCCAGCTTTCAGAGGAAAGTTACTGCAAGTCTCTAAGACAAACGGTCACAGAGATATGAGCGATATGGTAAAGGTCGTTTTTCAGATTTGAAATTTTAAAGTTCAAAGTGACAAGTGACAGCTAGCAACTAGAAATGACAGGTGACAGCTTTGCAAATGACAGGTGACAGTTAGGAGGCAGTTCTACTTAGATTAAAATAGCTTGGATTAGATTATTTTAACTAAGAGATTGGTTCTGCACAGTTCTGCTAGGTACTCACAATATATTTTTGAAATAGAATGGGCCTCGCCACGGATCTGGTCAGGTTTTCTTCACTCGCCACGGACGGTCTCTGCGCACAGCGTCTGGGTCAGCTCTCTAGTTCTGCGAACAGCGGTCTGGTTTGGGTCTCTGGTTCTGATCAGGTCTGTGGGTCCGGATACAGCGGTCTCCGGTTCAGCTGGTCTCTCTCTGGATACAACACTGCTCTCTGGCAAATGGCAAGAGTTCTTGCAAAGAATTCAAACAGCTCGCCTGGCTGTGATAGTGGCAATGATTTGAGGCCTGCTAAAGAGGGATTTAGCTTGTAGTTGACCTCTCTGCTACAAATTCTGAAGTAAAGTCTTGGTCTCTGAAGGTGGATAGATTGAAGTCTCTATGTTGGCTCTCTGGAGGTTGATGGAGGTAAAGTATGGATTTTCCCGGCAGAGCGTCCCGCAGCAGATGGAATAGAATGTCCCTATCTGTCCTGTCTGTCTGCTTTTATGTGTTTTGAAAATGGGTGGAGAGGCCAGCTTCCTAGGCCCTACCCCTCTCCACTTGTCATTGGCCACTTCCTCCTCTTCCCCTTGATTGGGGGAATGAAATGAAGTGTCATCATGATGAGGTCTGTTTATGATGCAGAGAACCCACCCCTGTCAAATTACACACAATCTATATTTTGCCCCAAAAGACATATTTGCACAGGTACACATTTGTTTAAAATTACATGCACCCATCACATATCACAGGAGGTATACCCTGTCCAAATCTGCTCTTCCTGGGAGCTTGCATTCAGAAATGGCAACATTTGCACTTTTTAACTGGTTTCGTAATATCGGACATTACCCCAAATTTATACACATGTGCGCAAGGAGTATGGACATTACTTGACG
Source organism: Ambystoma mexicanum (assembly GCF_040938575.1). Lineage (NCBI taxonomy): Eukaryota > Metazoa > Chordata > Amphibia > Caudata > Ambystomatidae > Ambystoma > Ambystoma mexicanum. The sequence continues at coordinate 826,037,499 of NC_090921.1, forward strand.
AAGTGTCAGATTTTTAACATGCATACATTTTAATTAATACCCTCTTAACTGCTAGCTTGCCCCCAGATCATGCCACCAGTTCTGAAAACCTCTTAAAATGTGGGCAGAAAAATCACAAGAATTATGGTATCATTTAAATAATTATGACAAGTCCGTACTATGAGTTATTCATCTTTTTCTTAAACCATATTCTGGCTACAGGGGTGTGTCTTTTCAGGTCACATGGTACAGAAACCAGTCTTTCCACTTTCTTCAAGCTCAGCCTCTGTCTCCAGTTTCTCCCCCTCCCAGTTTCTGCCAAGAGGAAGCCATTTTTATTACCCCGGCAATAAACCATCTGCCTGGGCCCTGGAAGGCCCATTGTTCGAGAGGAAGCCATTTATGGCCACTTCAATAAACCCTCTGCCTGGGTCCTATGTTTAGTCTCTAGCAGTCCCTTGGTAATTCAATCAGAGAAGTGTCATATCCCTTTTGGTGGGAGCAGCAAAAGGCAGGTAGGCCTGGGAACACAGCTGTTGTGCAAGTCTCAACTCCTGTCGGGGGTAGCTGGTGGGCAGAATTCAGTTCCTTAAGCCAGGCCCCAGCTAATGTCACTTTTAGTTACCCAGTTTTCTGCATTCAAATAAAACTAACCATTTTACATATGCAGCTAGAATGCTGATTCTAAGTTTAATACTATGACATTTAAACAATTGCAACCTATGTGACACTCAAAAGTAGGTCACTCATTTATTTTAAACATTTAGATTTTTAGTGTCTTTCAGTCCAAATTTACTTAAACTGCTGAAATCCACAGCTCAGCCAGTCTTGTTATAAACCTTCAAGTCACTTCAGAATATAACTTTACATTGTATCCACCCCTCAGTAAGTCTTTCTTTGGCATGCTTTGGGTTCATTTATTCAGTTTTACACAAAAAAAAGTCTGGTGTTGTTTTAAAGTGCCGGCTTTCTGATAGTGGTGAGTACTGGTAATGCACCCATTTTTGGGATTTAAGAAAATGAATTCCCCACAATTCTAGGTTGCTTTTGGCAATCAGCATTGCCATTCCCAATGGTTTCAGACTACGGTGTGGGTAGTCCAATGGTGGTTTTAGGCAGTGTCCTTCTGTGCCCATAACATCGGCAAAAAGAGTGGCAGCCTATTCTTCATGCATTACCCTGTGCATTTTCTGGGAAGCTCTGGCCATCATGATGTTTTCCATGTCAGTACTGCACAGTTTTGAGGTAGGGCTCGGATGCATGGGTAAAAACATTCCACAACAGGTGGACATTACATCCAGAGTTTAATGAGTGAAAAAACAAATGTTTATCATGGTGCATCCATTCTGTCAAGCAGTGATCTAAGTGTTTGTTGGTTGCAAATGTCTCAATTGCCATTTAGTAGATGTGACGGGGTGTCCCGCCACAAATAACCACTCCAATGTTGTCAGACAGTCAAATGGTGTTTATTGTTGATTTGTAAAACAAATACTTGGTTGAGGGTTCTTTGATGTAATGCATGAGGCACATGCATTTTCATTTTGTGGTGCTCATGCAATTTCAGATATGAATCGTTCTCATCATCCGATTGGACTCGCACCAGATGTTGTGCAGTTAACTCCTGTGAAAGGCTAACCCATATTCAAAACATAAGAGTGGATGGAGGTGGTGGAGGAGGTTACTTTTCTACGTTCAATGTGCTAGTGTACCTGCAACAGAGGGTTGATCAGTACTGAGGTTTCTTTTTAAAAAAAAAAAAAATGTTATTCAGATATTTATAGAATTTACAACAGCACCAACAGTAAAACCTCCACCCACAAAACCAAAGTCACAGAGTTAATATGAATCTAAAATATCCAGATATTTTCAAACCATTTCTTTTTCTTCTGATGTTCCTAAACTTTGGGAGCTGGGTGTTTGGTGAGGTAAGGATCTGCAGGGGCCTTAGCGTTCTGAATTTTTTTTTGTTTTGGAGATTAATTTGTTTTGTAAAGGCATCCCAGCACCATCCACATTTCCCCATCCCTCCCTCTTGCCTCTCTTCCTTTTCTTCCCACCCACCTCCCTCTCCACCCATCAGCCTTTCCGATTGGCCCAGCTGCCTCCCACGAGACCCAGAACCCCAGCCAGGCAGCAGACCCAGCAATCCTCACCCCTAGCCACTCGGGCTGGGTGTTTTGTCAGATAAGGAGCTGCAGGGGTCTTAACGCTCCAAGTTTCGTTTGTTTTGGAGCCTGATTCGTTTTTTAAAGGCATCCCAATGCCATCCATATTCCTCCCCCCCTCCCTCCCTCTCTCTTGGTTAGCTTCCTTTTCTCACTGCCCGCCTCCCTCTACACCCATCAGCCTTTCCGATTGGTCCAGCTGCCTCCCACGAGATCTGGTACCCCAGCCAGGCAGCAGGCCCAGCAATCCGCAGCCCTAGCCACTTCGAGCTGGGTGTTTGGTGAGGTAAGGCAATGCAGGGGGCATTATCGCTCTGAGTTTTGTTTGATTTGGAGCCTAATTAATTTTTTAAAGGCATCCCAGCACCATCCGCATTTTCCCCACTCCCTCCTCTGCTCTCTGGCTGCCTCAGCCATTCTGATCCGAACCCCTCTCCTGATTGGCTAATAGTGTCCTTATCACACAACTTACCAGGGCAGCCCACTGCCCGTTGCAGCCCCCTCAGCAAAGGACCACGAGGCAAAGGACAGCTCCAGCAGAAGTATCTCCAGATCGTGTCGGCCGGTGTCAGCCATAGAAGCAGGCAGCCGTCAACCAGCAGCGACAGACAAAGTAAGTGTGGTGCAGGCAGGGGGCACAGTAATCACTGCATCCCACAAAACTGTCTCACCTCTCTCATTTTTTATATTCCCCACCACCCAATAGCTTATAACCTGCATGTATATTCTATTTAGCAATTGTTGCCCCATACAGACTCACTGAGTTGTGAACTGTGTTGCCTAGCGATGTCTCACATCTAGGAGAACTATTAGTTAACAATGTCTCACATCCAGTTGGATTGTACTTTAGCCATACTCCACACCTAGGTGAGCTGCATTAGTTAGCCATTTGTCATCTCCAGGTGAACTGTATTGCTTAGCAATCACTTGCATACTGCACTAAAGACAACCAGAACTCTTCAGCACAGCAAACCACACATACTTCAGCCATAAGACATAGCAGACATAACCTAGCACAACACCACACGATGGCTACCTCAGAATCTCACACCCAGGCCCCGTGAGAACGGTGCATCTGAACTAAAGCTGCCAACAGCACATCACAGCTCCCTTGCTCTTTTTGCCGCTCTTCCCACTAACCGTATCCTCTCCCCTCCTTATTTTATTTCTTCACAGAACCGCCAGAGCAATGAGAGACCACACAAGTGGCACCTGTGTGCAGTGTAAAAACCTTTAACATAAACATCCCATCTCCCTGACTAGGGGACCATGCTCTCCCAAGGTGCTGACATTGCACATTAGCTGTTTAAAGATGCTTGACATTTCCTTTGCATTAAGATGTTTTTAAGGGACAGGGCTCACTGATCTGTGATGCTGAATATTATTTGATATATAAGACGTTAGGGGGAGCTCAGTCAAAAATATTGTCAGCCTGGGCAAAGAAACCTTTTGGGAATTTTGTCTCCCATGGCACATTATAGCCCACACACAGTTTTTTCAGGTGCCGACAATTCTGTAGCAGACTGATTCTTCAGGCATCTAAAAGAGTACTGTGATTCGCATCTACTGAGGCAAGTTGGTCAAGCTCTCAGCAACATTAGGGACCCATGGTGATGGACCGTTTTGCTTCCAGTTTGAATGCCCAACTAACTAATTTTTTCATCTAGAGGTTTAACCCAGAAGCCGATGAAATGGACACATTTTCCAGGCCTGGGCAAGTCTTTTATGCTCTCTCACTATTATCCAGGGGTTTCTCTGCATATACAAGCCTCCCAACCTTCATTAGACTTGATAACACCCATTTGGCCATCCAAATCTTGGTAGCCCCTGACGTTGGAATGGCACATTGACTTTCCACTGGAAATGTTCATGCCACTATTTGCAGTTCATGGAATTTCAGAGATGGCTAAGAATATCCTGTGGGAATCCTGCACCCCAGGTACTAGAAAAAGTTATGGCTCCACCTGGATATGCAGGTTCGATTTGATTTGATTTGAAATTTATAACGCACATATCCCTCAGGAATCAAGCAGCAAACCTGCATCTAGGCGCAAATGTTCAATTCCTACATCCTCTTGAAAACAATGCCACAAGAAAATCATTGAAACATGTAGGTCTTTAAATTTTTCCAAAAAAGAACAACGGATTACCTATTCCGCAATTCGACTGGAAGTGCATTCCAGAGACAGCGACCCCTAATAGAAAAACAACTGTCTCCCCGAGTGACAAAACAAGAAGGGGGCGCTACCTCACAACTTGGATCCCATTTTACTTTCCACACTACAAGTGGTAAACATTATTTGATTATTAGCTCTTTCACTCTCATATCATTCATATACTGAATACAGATCTGCAGTTTCTGCTCAACATTGTTTTTTGGATAGTCTTCCAGTGGGACAGAAGGTGTTAGTCTGTAGGCTAGTTATTTATTTATTTATTTATTTATTTATTTATTTATTTACATTTGCTAAGCGCACAGCAGCCCATGGGCATTGTGGCGCTGGTTACAGTGGATATTCATATCTTAGTTACAGTAGTCACGTAAATACATACAGCATGAGATGGCATTGTAGCTTGTAGCGCATAGGTGCAGATATCATAGTAGTGCGCAGATATATACAGTGAGCTAGCAGCTAGTTGAAGAGTGTAGCGTTTAGATTTTTTCGGAAGGCTTGAAGAGAGGTTTCCGCTCTGAGGGCTGTGGGTAACGTGTTCCAGAGTTTAGGTGCCAGATAGGGGAATCCTAGACCTCCTGCCTTGGCCCTGGTGATTCGTGGCACTGTGAGTTGGTTGGTGTACTCGAGTCTAGTGGGTCTAGTGGATTGTGTTCTGGCTAGAGAGTCCGATAAGTAAGAGGGTGCTGTTAGGTTGATACATTTGTGTGCGGTGGCGAGAATCTTGAAGGAGATCCGGTCTTTAACTGGTAGCCAGTTAGCGTTTTTTCTTGCTTGGGAGATGTGCTCTCTTTTGGGAATACTTAGAGCTGCTCTGAGAGAGTTGTTTTGAGTGGTTTGGAGTCTGGCTAAGTATTTTTTTATGTCCCCGCTAGGAGGGAATAGCAGTAATCCAATTTAGCTCCTATTGTAGCTCTTGCAATGATGAGGCAATTGTCTTTTGTTAGAGATGGCTTTATGGCATTGATTAGTTTGGTACTCAGAGCGGAGGCTGATACAATGGCGCTGACTTGCTTATCCATAGATAGTGTAGCATCAATGTGGACTCTGAGCGTTTTAACTGACGAAAGGACTGGGATGATACAGTTGTCAATGCAGAGGTTTTGATAGGTTGGACTCAGTTTGGCTAGCGTGGATTTTTGACCTAGAATGAGGATTTCAGTTTTATCCCCGTTGAGGTATAATCCGTTGGTGGCCATCCAGGCTTGGATTGTGGAGTAAATTTGTTGAAGGGTAGAAGTGTCTTTGATATAGCTCCCCGTGAGGGGAAGGAGCACCTGGGTATCATCAGCATAGTTTGTGTATGTGATCCCAAGTGCATCCAGTTTATCGAAGAGTGGCTTTGTGAATAGATTATAAAGCGTAGGGGCAGTACAGGATCCCTGGGGAACACCACAGTGTATGATAGTGGGTTCAGCGTTTGCTATATTGGAGAACACTTTCATGGCTCTGCCTTGTAGGAAGGACGTGATCCAAGTTGCTGCGTGATTGGAGAAGTGCGCAGCATGTGTGAGGTGGTTGGTGAGGGTGTTATGGTCCACGAGATCAAACGCTGCTGAATGGTCTAGGAGCAGGAGTAATGCAGGCTTACCCATGTCAAGGATAGAAGTGATTTGGTTTTTCAGATCTAGTAATGCGGTTTCCGTTCCATGTCCTTTGCGGAACCCTGATTGTCTCTTACCAAGGATAGAGTTGGTTTCGAGGTACAGTTGGATCTGCCTGTGGGCAGCCTTATATAATATTTTAAGAAGAAATGGGACGGTTGTAATTGGTCTATAATTATTTGGTTGGGAAGGGTCTAATGTAGGTTTTTTTAGGAGTGGACGTACCCACGCTTCTTTGAGGCAGTTGGGGACTATACCTGTTTTGCTTTGATCATTTTTGGGCGGCATACATCGCCCTTGCATAGCGATGGTTTGAGATGTTTTAGGATGTCTAGGACGTCTGTCTCAGATATTTCAGAGAAGGAGAAATTGGGATGGATGATGCCTGAGCGTTTGTGGTGGGTTTGCTTCTGGTGCTTCTGTTTGGGTAATGCTTTGTAATGGTCAGAGATTTTGTTCTGGAGGAGGTCTATTTTTTTTAGCATGGCAACTTGTATGCTGGAGCACCAGGCTGCATCTTTAACGATTTCGTCCGTGCAGGTGGGAGGTACTGTTAATTGTTTAAAGATGGTAAATAGCTCTTTGGATTGTGGGTTGGCCGAAGAGATTCTTGTTGAGATGCCTAGCTGAAGAGCAGGCAGCATTTCAAGCAATGTTCATGTCGAGCAATGTAGGAGAACCTTTGTTAGTCATCAGTCCAATGTGATGTCATGAGTGGAACATTCACCTACTGCATCTTCTAAGTGTGTTCTATTTTGTCAGTTGGCTAAGTCTTGAAAGGAGGGGAGCATCTTGTGTTGGGGGTTCTCTCTTTCTCACATATTGCTTAATAAATACCCTTTATCAAACTTATTTGCCTCCGCCTGCATCTTCACAACAATGGCGACGAGCATGGGATAAAAGTAGGCTGCTGAGGCGAGTAAGGAGAGACCCCCAGCCACCGCCGCATCCGCTCCGCCGTGCCCGGCGTCGAGAAACGGCCGCTGCAGACGTGGGACACCCTGATTCGGTTTTCCCCAACGACTTGACATCGGGGGTGCCGCTTGAGCAGTTTCCGGGGCGAGCGGTCGGCTACCACGCCGCCAGGAAGAAATAATTGACTGCTGCCTACGGGCCGCTCCGCTGTTCCTGAGTCGAGCGGCCCATCACGGCGAACTGGGAAACGGTGAGTGGAGCCAGTGCGAAGCGTGTTGCCCGCCGCAGAAGGGACCTAAGGGGGCCGCTCCCCTACCCCTGCGTCGAGCGGCTCGTCACAACTGATCGAGGAACGCCAAGGAGAGATCAGCGAAAGAGAGTTATCCCGCCGTGGGAGGAACTGCGCTGTGTTGGCCGCTCCGCCCCTCATCGGCGTTGAGCGGCCATAAAGCAGTTCCAGGTGCCACCAGTAAGTCTTGCTCTTACCCCACCACGTCACTCGCTCCCTTCCAGCAGAAGTCGCCGGGCCATCCAGTCTTCAGCCGCTTGCGGGGCCCAAACATCACGCGCAGGCGCAGAGCGGCATCTGTACTGTACTGTATTACGCCTAATAGAGTAGAAAGTGAGCCTTGCGATTACACCGCGGACATATTACCGTACTATGCATAGTAGATGGGGAAGCTGTCTCACCCTTTTACGTGTGCTTTGATAGAAAAGTGTCCCAGCGCATCAAAGCCTTACGCGAACACTGAGCTTTGCGAGTACACCGCGGACATATTACCGTACTGTGCATAGTAGATGGGGAAGCTGTCTCACCTTTTTACGTGTGCTTTGATAGAAAAGTGTCCCAGCACATCAAAGCCTTACACGAACACTGTGAAGCTTGACTTTGGGCTGAATTGCGCTGTGGGAAGCCTCCCAGACATTGTTTTTTTTTTTTTTCAGTCTTTGGAGTTGGAACGGCACTTACTGTAACAAAGTGCCCAGAAGTGGTTTTGCTCAGAGATTGCCCGCATATTGAAATATGGCAACCTTGCCAGGCATATCAGGACCACCCATATTCATGCCTACCCCAGGGGCGGCAAAAATTGCTTGGCCCCAATGGCGGAAAGGATTCATGCACTATATGAAAGCCGCTGGGGGGACAGCATATTCCAGCGAGAGGAAGGTGGCATTACTGCTCCATTTTCTGGGTTACGAAGGACAAAGAATATATGAAACACTGCCTCAGCTGGCGGGCGATGGGAGTGGCGGGGAATTGAATGAGTTCGAGGCTGCTTTGTTGAAACTTGACAAGCATTTCAACCCCAAACGAAGCACCATTCTCGAGCGATACAATTTTCGAATGCGTATACAGTCTCATGGGGAATCTGTTGAGGATTATGTGACTGCCCTACGGCATTTAGCTCTAACATGTAATTTTCAAGGAACATTTGATGAGCATATCAGAGATCAATTCATGACGCACTGCCGTTCGAACAAAATACGAAAAGAACTGTGGCTGAAGGACGAGCCCAATTTGGATGAAGTACTAGACGTGGCGAAACGGGTAGAGCACTCCCTCGCATGTGTGGCCAAGCTTTCCAAGACTCAAGGGGGTGAATCCAAGGAGAGCAAGCCCGAAATTTTGAATGTGAATGAGGGCAAAAACAAAAGGAGAGGAAGGAACAGACAGAATGGCAAAAGTAATACAGAAGAAAAGAGAAATCAAGAATCTACGCAGTGAAGTAACAAGAGAGAGGAAAGCAAAGACGAGAGACTTTGTTATCGATGTGCCAGTGCAACACATTTTGCGTCTTCTGCAATATGTCCAGGGCGGAAGGCCACATGCTCTAAGTGCAAGAGGAGAGGACATTTTGCGACGTGTTGCAAGAACTACCAATTTGGTCAGACAGGCCAGAGAAGGGTCCTCTACGTGAATGAAGAAGAGGAAGGGAGGTCGTCAGAAGACGATGTTGTGATGCCATTGCAAAATGTTGTGGTTAACACTGTCAATGTGGTTGCCAGTGGAGGGAACACTGATGAGTGCGAGCGTCCGTATGCAGTGTTGACGGTGAATGGTCACAAAGTATCTATGATGGCTGACTCTGGCTCGAAAATCACGCTAGTGTCCAGAAGTGCATTTGAATGTGAGATGAATGGGGTCGTATCCGCATTGTCAGAACCAGACATTAGTCCAGGTGGATACAACCAAGACAGAATTGAATTGCTGGGTTATGTGAAGAGCAAGTTTGAGTTCAAAGGGCGGAGTTGCGAGGGTAAGGTGTATGTCACCAAGAAGGGACAATCCTTGTTAGGATGGAGAGAACAAAAGAATTTAGGAATCAGACTTGACCCTAATCATCCTGAGCAAGTTTTACAGGTCTCAGAAGTACGCCCAACATGCAACCAGTTTGTATCGGAGTTTGGAAAGGTGTTTGATGAGAAATTGGGTAATATAAAGGGGTTTCAAAACCAGATAATGCTGAAAATAGGTAGTGTTCCCACAGTAGCGAAGCTTAGACCAGTGCCCTTTGCTTTGCGAGACAAGGTTAAGAAAGAAATTTGGAAGCTTCTGGAGACAGGTGTGATCGAAAAGGCTGGGGGAGTAGAGTGGGTATCCCCAGTAGTGATTGTAAAAAAGAGTTCGGGGGATCTGAGGCTGTGCGTGGACATGCGCGAGTTAAATAAATGTGTGTTGGTGGACAGGCATCCCCTGCCCAACATGGGTGAGTTGTTGACCATGGTGGGTGGGGGAAGACACTTTTCAAAATTAGATATGACGTCAGCTTACCATCAAGTTGAGTTGGAGGAAGCATGTAGAAAAGTTACGGCGTTTGTGACTCATGAAGGGGTATTTCAGTTTAAGAGAATGCCATTTGGCTTAGCGTCTGCCTCTTCAGTATTCCAGAAAATCATGGATTGCTTGTTGAAAGGAGTGAAAGGCGTGTTCTGTTTTCAAGATGACGTGTTGGTGAGTGGAGTGACGGAGGAAGAGCATGACAGGAACCTGTGTGAGGTATTGAAGATATTCGAGGAGAGGGGTATCACATTGAGAGGAGAGAAATGTAAATTTTCGGTGGCGAGAGTAGATTATTTGGGTCACGAGGTGTCAGGGGATGGAATTAGACCCAAAGATGACATGATAAATGCTATTAAGAATGTTGAGAAACCAAAGAATAAGTGAGTGAGTTGCGCTCTTTTCTGGGAATGACGGAATTTTACCAAAAGTTTGTTGTAAACTATGCTGATAAGGTGCAGGAAATGAGAAAAATCCTGAGGAAGGGTGCGGATTTTGTGTGGAACAGTCAGCAGTGTGATGTGGAATTTGATGGGATAAAGGAAGACATAAACATGGCTCGTCCATTGGGATGTTTTAAAACGGAGAAAACAACTATCGTCACCGTTGATGCCAGTGAAAGTGGTATAGGAGCTGTGCTATCACAGAAGCAAGATGATGGATCTGAAGAAATAATAGCCAATGCATCTAGGGGGCTTAAAGGCGTGGAGTTGAGATACTCAGTCATTGAAAAGGAAGCTCTGGCGTGTTTTTGGGCTGTAGAACGATTCAGAAGTTTTGTATGGGGAGCAGAATTTGTGATACGTACGGATCATAAACCCCTAAAGGCCATTTTTGAAAATAAGGGTCTGGACAAAGTATCCCGCAGAGTGGCAGATTGGGTCACCAGAATGCAAACACATTGTTTTAAGGTAGCGGTCATACCTAGCCGATAATTTATCAAGGGTGAGAGTAGCTGATCCGGGAAGTATGGAGGAGGAAGAAATGGAGATGGTTTTTGTAAACACTGAAGGTATTGTGTCCAAACAGGAGTGGATGGACGAGGTGAAGAGAGATGATGTATTGAACAGAGTGATTACCTATGTGGTGTCTGCGGTGTGGCCCAACAAACGGGAATTGGTGGAAGGCGTGAAGCCATATTGGGAAGTGAAGGATGAATTATCGGTCAATGGAAATATCTTGTTCAGATGGAGTAGAGCAGTTGTCCCGAGTAGTTTAAGAAAGAAAGTGATAGACCTGGCACATGAGGGTCACATCGGAGTCACCAAAACCAAGGGTGTATTAAGAGAGTATTATTGGTGGCCAGGCTTTGATAAAGAGATAGAGGACTGTTTGGCAAATTGTCATTTCTGTATCAAGAGTGGAAAGAGAGTTGTAGCCAAGAAACAACCATTGGTGGATGTGGGCCTTCCATCCAGAATATGGTGTGAATTAGCTATGGACATACTAGGTCCCATGGAATTAGGGTATGGCCGTGGTAAATATGTTGTTCTGGTGATGGACTTGTTTTCTAGGTGGGTGGATTTTAAAATCGTGAGGGACATCACTGGAGAAAATATGATAAAGGTGTTGCAGGAGATATTTGCAAACGAAGGATTGCCTGAAAGCATATTGAGGGACAATGGTCCCCAGTTTGTAGGGGGAATGTTCACGAATTATCTGAGAAAGTGTGGTATTCACCACAAAAGAACTTCACTATACCATCCTGAATCCAATGGTGTGGTTGAAAGGATGAATAGATGCGTAATGGAGAGTATCCGGATGGGAGGTGAATGTGGTTTAGACAAACTTGTTATGATACAGAACAGGATGTGGGCTTTGAGAATGGCACCACATTCCACGACCGGTTTGTGCCCATTCGAGCTCATGAGGGGTAGGAAACCACATTCCATGGCGTGTCCGCCATGGCTCGGTAGGAGTAGAGAGTCAGATCTGGTTGTGGAAGAAGTGAGGAAATCATTAGTGAAGAAGAAGTCGGGATGGGTCACATGTGAAAATCTAAGGAGAGGCAAAAAGGAGTTACATGTGGAGTGCAGAGACTGGGTCAGAATAAAGAAAGGATTCATTAAAAAGAAAGGGGAAGCTCCTTATACGGATCACGTCAGGGTCGTAGCTGTCATGAGAGGGGCAGTGCGTGTGACAGGAGGCCAAGTGTGGAACAAGGATAGAATTGCTGCTGTGAGAAGAGGCCACGTGTGAGGAGGTGGCCGGTGTGGGTGAGTAGAAATCTCAGTGGCTGTTGCTAAGTTGAATCTAGTGAATAAACCCTGTTAGACGTTTATTTAAGTAAATCCTGTTTAGTTTTATCGTTGTGAAATGATACAATTGATTTTAAAAAAAAAAAGGGGAAGATGTGTTGAGATGCCTAGCTGAAGAGCAGGCAGCATTTCAAGCAATGTTCATGTCGAGCAATGTAGGAGAACCTTTGTTAGTCATCAGTCCAATGTGATGTCATGAGTGGAACGTTCACCTACTGCATCTTCTAAGTGTGTTCTATTTTGTCAGTTGGCTAAGTCTTGAAAGGAGGGGAGCATCTTGTGTTGGGGGTTCTCTCTTTCTCACATATTGCTTAATAAATACCCTTTATCAAACTTATTTGCCTCCGCCTGCATCTTCACAACAATTCTGTTGTTGTAGGATTCTGATTTGGCTTTGAATATAGATTCTTTGTATTTTTTAGCGATGGTTCGGAATATATCTTTAGTGGTGTCACAGGGGTTAGCCTGCCAAGTTTTTAGCGCCTGCCGTTTGGAGTTTCGTATGTTAAGGAGCCGAAGGATTTCTTTTCTTTATTGTTTTCTAGCGGGGCGGCTGTGTTGATGGTGTTAGTCAATGTGTCTCTGAATAGTTCCGCTAGTATGACAGGGTCGGGAGAGAATGGTGGTGCTAGGCATGGGAGGTTGAGATAGGCACTGATGTTCTCTGCAGTGAGTTTTTTTACGCTTCTGGCTACTGTGGCCGGTGCTGGAGTGGTCGGCTTGGCGCATGGCGTTATGGGGATGGTGAATAGCAGGCAGTTATGGTCTGTCCATGGGAGGGCAGTATTGGAAACCATGTTTGTGTCGCAGTTGTGGTCTATAATCCAATCTAAGATGCGACCTTTTGCATGTGTGTGAGAAGTGACTTTCTGAGAAAAGCCAAGGTCACTAAGGTCCTTTGAGAAGGATGTGGCGGTTTTGTCATTGGCGTCATTCAAACCTAGATTGATGTCGCCTAGGAGTAGCGTTTTGGTGGATTTTTAAAAATTGTTTCCTAGGAGGTGGGTAACTTGTCCTATGAAGTCTGCCGGAGTTCCTGGAGGGCGGTAAACCACATGTATATTTATGGTACTATTAGGTGATAAGGCTATTTTGGCGGAAAGGATGTCTACTTTTCCTTCACCCTGGTGGGGTATAGGTCTGATAGATATGCTCTCTTTGAATATTAGGGCTACTCCTCCTCCTGTTTTGGTTAGCCTGTCCTGTCTGGCTATAGCAGGAAGTGTGTTTTAAATGCCCACCCCAGCCTAACTTTACAGTAATGTGGAATGTTAATTTGGTTATTTCCTCTTTTAAATTCTTGCTGGCCAATGGAGATCTTTCTTTGCAAACTTTGTCCACAAAATTGGTGATTGGGGTGTTGATTCCTTTTAGAAGAGTTTCCAACGCAATGGCGTTGGACTGTAAAGGTTGATCTTTTTCCACTGGCTCTATATTTAGAGTACCCAGCATTTTTGGACTCTCCACGGTAATGGGGGGTCTTTTTTCACAGTTTTCTCTATCTTTTAGGAAACCTCTTAGACCTTTCTCACCCCCTACTTTAGGTAGGTTGGTCAGATGGGTTATGGCACAGGCAGCTGTTTATCTTTTTTCTTTTGGGGCTCACTCGGCCCAGGGGGGGCATGGCTTCTACATTTTACTGGTATAGCACACTTTTGGAAGATCTACTTCATGCTGCTGACTGGCCTAATGAGAATGTACTTCACACATTGTATTGCAAACCAGTTGAAAACACCACTTCGGTGGTGATTTTATGGTTTCAGAAATAAATAAATGGCCCTTCAGTCAGTTCTGTATGTCATGGCAAACATGTGTTTCAGTTGCTCTTGGTGTAAAATCCTGCAGCACGCCATCAAATAACTCAATTGGAAACCAGGCCGCAACGGTAGAGACAAGGTTTATTTCCAGACAGCTGTGTAGAAATGGGCAGAGAAACTGGTCCAAAAATGTGGCAGAGTAAAATGGGCAGAGTATCCCTGTCCCAAAAATGTGGCCCCCGAGAGCATGTACCATTGTGTTGTTAGGGTTTTACACAATCAGCCTTAAGGCCAGTATGATTCATTACGTTCGTTACATTCACAATGGATTCTTAAAGATACATCCTCTAACCTTGGGGAGCATGGCTTTATAGCACCATTCGAAACCTGCACAATTCTGCTTGCCCACTCACATGATATAACCATTTCCTCAAACAGGCCTTTACCATTACACATGATAAGGCCTGATCCGACACGAGGTTCCCACATGCTTCTTGTTCTGGTTCTGAGTTGGCTGGGACTACCTTCAAATGATGGCACAAAGAGCAGGTAATTGGGTGCACCTGCGCTCTGGACAGAGCCTAATGTAACATTTGCATGGTTTTATGGGCACTCAGAAGCAGATGCCCCTTGGCTGTCGGGACTCTGAAGACTCTCTGTGTCAAACCGACCAGATGACCATCCCATGACATCAGGCAATTGTTCTGGATCCATGCCCCAAACTGGGAAGCTCCAGAGGCCTGTGCTGCCTCAATTCCTGCAACCAGACTGCCAAAATCTCTCGAAACACTTGTGTATAGGCGCGTTATAAATGCCATATCATATCATATCATATCAGACTGTCCTAGATAGGCATCTGCGTATGCCAGTCAGAACTGGTTTCAGGCTGACTTCAGCCCCTCGTCCTGGGAGATACACATCCAGTGCCCAAAGATGTCAACCTCCTCTTCCATACATAGAGGGATAAGGGCTAGTCATGTGACCCTTTAGGTATCCAAGATAAACCATTTTGATGAATGGAGGAGTTGATCAAAAAAGATCCATCCAGGTAAAATGGATTCCACGTTGTGGAACCATTCCACACATGCAACAAAGCCACCAACAAACTAGCAACGTGACTGAGAGAGGGTACACTCTTTTGGGTTACCCATAGCTTGGGAGTAATAAGTATTGTTAAGGTAGAGAAAATAAAACAAGGAGCCACACACTCAGTCAGGCTTTAAATAAAGCCTGACTGGCAGGAAAAACAAGTACAAAACCCAGCAAACCTAGCAAAAAGTACAGGGTGCTACCACATGGTGTTAACATTGGGGGCTCTACCCAACAGTTACGAGCAGGCAACCACTGACTCCAGTCAAGTGATCGGGCAGGAGGGAGCCACAGGGGAGAGTTTTGGGAAGGTCAAAAACAGATGAAGCTCGGAGAAGGATGTATAGGGGAGTGTAATGATGCTTCCTAGTTGTGCATTTTAATGTTAGATATTAAAATTGAAAAACAATAGAGTCGAAGTGTGCCAGGTATGGTGGAAGTGCTTAAGCTTGTGTGTTTCAACAAAATCCTTCCTCAAAAGGCACCAGAACCAGCTGCAGCATCCTGAGGGAACAGGTGGGCACCCCTAACTCACATAGCAATAAAGTGAAAACAGTAAGTGTTCCACAAACGAATGCGCTGCCAGCACACTACCATTATGTATATGTAACATTAAACCTCCTAATACTCCTTCCATAAAATAATTTTCGGTTGAAACGTGAATACAATTGGCGTGTTTAATTATATTCAAAGTCCATGACCCAACACCAAATTCATATGCCCAAATGGCAGAGTCGTATGCCACACGTGTTTCGACCTCCACAGGTCTTTTTCAAGGCAAAACTCTGCTCCACATAAATAATATCCAACGTTTTAACATTTGAATACACATATGTATCACCAAATAACAGCATGGTCAGACAAACAGGAAACAACATCAAATTATACAGATAAAATATACATTACCATATATAAAATGTCATATATGACAACACAGTAATATGTCATCAACAGCACATGAAAAGAAATAAAATTGAAAATGAAAAAAGGGGAACTCAAATATAAAATTCTTGATCATCTGAAATACTGTCAAAATGACATCTAAAACCTCATGCAGTTAGGTCATGTGTGCCACCGCCTGTAGCCCAGTGCCACCCGCAAAAGCGCCTTGTCACCGCACCCGTAGAGCCAAAAATGTGTGTATATAGTCGGTTAAAGTTATGTGTATTACTATCATATCACAGCGATTATGCAAATGAGTATTCCATAACCATAATGAGCATGCTATGCTGCAAAATGTCCAATTATGCCAATTACCCATTTAAAAGTCTTACTGGTGACTGTCCTCTTCAAATGATGTGCAAAAGTTGACTTTTAGTTCTGGTCGGTGTCCTATACATAGAAGGGAAAACCGAGTCAGTGTCTGTGACCGCTTAAATGGATGCTGGGTATCAGAAACTTGAGATGTAATGCAGCCCCCATAGTGAGTAAACATGTGTTACCTTTAGAATGAATGAATTATTCCTGGAGTTCGTCATACTGTGAAACAGCCTGCCTTAAAGGGCATTACCTGATAAGGAGAACCATATTAAATTGAATCCCGTGAGAAATGGAATCCCATTAAAACCGCGTGTGTCCCAACAGAAACATCGCTAAACTTACGTAATCAGTTTTTCATGCGGAACCGTCCATCTCATAATGAGTGCTAACGCGGTCGCGTCCGCGTTCCGTGTATATGAAAGCCTTGAAATTAGAGGAAAGCACATAAAAGTCACATGACATGTGATCACGTGACTCAGTGTCGGACATGTGACAGTTCATATTTGTCAATAGAACTACGTGAGAGCACATGTTGATGACCTTTAAGGAAGTTGGTCGAAAGCCTCCCACCTTTGGCGACGCCTCCATTATTGCCACAGAACTCTTGAACTCTGGATACGAGTTTGATCAAGGATCTGTCATCTACAACCGCTTCAGGTCCGTAATTTCCTACAAGACGGAGGACAAGCCCATCTTCTCCCTCGACACTGTGTCCAGTTTTGACAACATTAGTGTCTATGATGATATTGATGCAGACGTGCTGCGAAATTACCAGGAGACATTAGATTGCTATACGATTATTGTGCGACCGGACAAGCCAAACCATTACATGTATTCTTTTAAATCAGTCACATTCTATGTCTCCTCCTTTAAACAGAATAACTTAACAATTTCATTTTAATCGATTTAAATATCACAGATTCATTATTTGTAAAAATGTAAAATTGAAAACAAAAAGTGAACTTGAGATTTAATGAAACAAATGTGAGTGATTAATGTGATATTCGATAAACAATAATTATTAATGGTGCCTCGCACTTCCTTTTCTCACATCTGATAGTCTCGAAGTCTGGAACTACTTAAATGTTGGTGTTGAGTTCGATGCTACAAAATCATCAAGTGAAGAGTACCACTTGTTATATTACCATATCTTCTGTAACAGTTACGATGCTTATACTTGAATAGTGATTTTATTATCACTATCTCGGATACAAATATACAAAAAGATATGGCTATTCATCGGGTTTGGCAAAGTTTCATATTAAAATAACAATGTTCACTAGCCAATTAATGTCACGAGCGCAGAAAATGTGAAATTGGTCAGACACAAAGCTAAATTATTTGTGTATTATTACTTTGAATTTGGCTCACAGATTCAGCGTTGGTGCCCCGCTGGCCCACTAGGTTCCGGCAGTGTCACACATTAAGGAAAATACATTAAGTTGAAGATCACACATATCACCTGCCCATCTACAAGAATACATGAAGTTCTGTGTCACTATTAAGTCCTAAGATGGTACATCGTAATTTACAAATAGTGCAAGCTTCTAATTGCCACAGTAATGCAAGACGGTCACCACCTCTGGGTGGGTCCTCGCTTGCATTAAACCAATGAATCTGATATCTCTCACATTATCCATTTGGTGTTGTTCTTGCCAGTGCATAGAGAGTGGTAATTTGGAGTCAAATTTGGTAAGACTGGCAAAGTGTTCTCTAATGCGTATTCGCAGTTCCCGTATGGTGGAACCAACATATACTTTACCACAAATACAAAGTATAGCATACACTACAAATTTCATCTTACAGTTCATAAAATCACGAATTTGAATTTCTAAACCATTATGGCAAGAGAAGGAGTCAGATTGAATTGCATACTTGCAAAAATTACATGTGCCACATTTGAAGAACCCATTTGGTTTAGCAGGTATCCAAGATATAGAGTTTGCAACGTTAGTAGTAGAAGCTAAATAGGAAGGGCACAGATGTCTCTTTAGGGTGCGAATGTGCGTAAAAATGATCTTAGGTTTGTCTGCTATGTATGGCAATATATCAGAGTCAAGACGAATATTAACATTGGGTTCAAATGCCGCTGTCTTGTTACTTATTGGGAGATTCTTTACTGGGACATGGGGCAAGTGGAGAAGGTAGAGTGGGCCCTTATCGCACTGCAGCACTTAGCTGAGGGACACACCTCTCCAGAACAGCTGCATGAGTGTGGTGTTAAGGGAAGCAGTGTGGTGTACAGAAAGTGATTGGGGAAGCAGTTCAGCAATAGCAGAGTGGACAGTGGAAGCAGTTTCTGGCAGAAGAGCAGCACAGATAGTGGCAGCATTTGTCAGCAGGAATTGAAGCCATCATGGGGGAACAGCTGGGATAGGAGTTTGGGGGAACAGCTGGGAGAGGAGCATGCAAGGCAGAGGGGGAAGTACTCAAGAAGGAAAATTGGGATGGAGGAGGAGGCGTCGGCAAGGGCACGCCTGTTATATCGCTGCTCGGTACAGGGGCGCGCAGAGCTGCATCAGATGGCAGCATGGGGCGATGTAAGGTGTTCTCCCTAGGGAAAGAAGAGTGGCAATCTGTTCAGGCAGTGGGCCACCTAGGTGGGAGAAAGCATCCGACGGGCAGATAAAGGTTCATGTGAGAAGTTGCAAGGGTGTGACTTTGCTATACTCCCATGTGATATACAGGAGGAGTCTGCCATTTTAGAGGAATACCCAGTGGGGAGTCAGGCAGTGCCTGGTGGAGGGATAGCCAAGTAGTTGAGGAGCCACCTGCCAAGCGGAAGGGTTGGCTACAAATAAAATGAAAATAGCTGATAAAGATAAATAATACCAGGAGCCAGACAAGTTAACACAGAGGGTTTAGAGTGCAATAGGTAGCACCAGATTGGGAAAAGTTATTGAGGAAGTGTTCAAGGGCATGCAGACAGGCAGAGGCATGGTTGGGAGGGGAAAGCAGCCATATTGATTGGGTCGTGAGTTATTATTATGTGGGGGACTCGTGGGTATGTGCGGTAGCCATATTGCTGTGCAGCAGGAAGCCATATTAGGAAGGGATAAGCGACCACTTGGGGAAGAAGAATTCCATGAAAGTGGAGCAAGAAGAGAGAAAGAGAAGAAGTGAGAGGAAGCATAGGGAGGGCGAGGTGCAACAAGTGTAGACAAGGAGGCAGAGCAGAGATTACCAGAAGGCTTGAAGAGTTGGATAGATGAGGATAGATACTGTGCAGTAGCACCTGGAACACTCCAAGTGAAAGATGGAATTAACAATAAATTATCTCAGACCCAAAAAACCGGACAGATTCAGAGAATATGGCAAAATACTACTTTATTATCTGCTCAAATAAAGTAGGGAAAACTGGTGAACAAACGGATTGCAGCTCCCTCACTCTCAAGTTACATTTCCATTACACAGACGCTTTATGCCTTGATGTACGTCAGTTTTGACATCATTCTACGTGGCAAAACCTATTGAAAGCAAGGATTGGTTAAGTGAAAATATATACCTATATTTCGTTTATGTGTTAGTAACATCATTGGCTGCCCCTTATCTAGCAGGCACACCCTGAAGTACCTCTAACTATGTATAACACAGATTAATAGAAGAATAACAGCAGCGGATTGGCTTCTGCAACAATATATGGTCCATTGCTACATAGGCCCTCATGATTGGTTGGCATTCCCTTCCAACCTTGGATATTCAGCTCGTTAGCAGCACTTAAGCAAAACAAAACCCAGGTGCGGGGAACAACATCAGACCACTGCTCACCTCGCCAATTAGCCTATAATCTCTCATCAGTTAGGCCCTAAACCAAGGCTTCTTCTTTGTAGGTGACCTTGCTGACTGTTCTCTTCCTCAGAACCTTTAAGGGAGTGAAGGTGCATTAATATCTTGGTCTGGAGCTTAATGAATAGGCCTTGTTTTCTGGTATTGCACCACGAGTGAGGAGTCCGTGATTTTGTCCATCCTGACCTTCTATTTTGTGCTATTTATTTTAATTATACTGGGTGCTATTATTCCTTTTGGCCTCTGGAGACTTGGTTGCTTTGTCTTGCATATGCTTTCTGCATCTTTGATTGTTCAATACTTCACACTTGCAAATGTTCACGCCTCTACTTAATCCTAGAGAAATACGTTATGTGTATGTTGCTTATCCTCTTCGACGCCTCTTGTGCCTTGCAATTACCGCTTGATATGGCATCCTTGATCCTAAGCCAAATAAATACCCTTTGTTCCTTGCACAAAGCTGTTTCCAATGCCTGTCAGCTATGCAGCCTTGGTCTCTCCCCTCAAGGCTTCTCGTTTACTATTTATACCTAGTCAATGTCCATCTTTTCATCATGGCTGCTTTACTTGTGTTATATTTTCTACTGCAGCAAGCTTCTATATGTCTCATCTACCTTGCATTTCTGCGTACATACATCTTCTGCATCTCTTCTCACCTAACTTCTCAGTGTATATGATTTCTTCATATTCGCATAAATTTTCACTTTGTGACTTCACTCACATCTTCATTCTTTAAGTGTTCACATACGGCTTCAGTGTGTCCTTGTGTCTTCTCTTTATGAAATCACTTTATACTTGTCAGATCTCACTTATAGCTCTTCTATGTTCAATGGTGTATGCAGACATCCTTCTATCACGTCAGTGTGAAGGTACATTTAATACAGGTGGCTGAGTGCATAACGTCTCTCATATCTTGGATGCAGTATTGGGATGATACCTGGTGTCATACACAGTGTCTTCTTGTTCTTCCAATACGACAGAGGTGAGGGGGTGGCACTAGAGATGACGTGTACATCTGCCTCTCTACATTACAGTGGTGCCTTTCTGTGGATAGATTTGTGAACCCGGAGAAGAAATCTAAATTGGCCCTGTTTTGCATCGTCAGCCATCCAGCCTGGTGATGGTACGAGGACGTAGCTGTGACGTGAGGGAGTTCAAAGAGAGTCCTGGTAGCAAAGTGAATGATCTTGTCAAGCGGACAAAAAGCATAGGGTTTTTTTCTTGCATTTATAGAAGCGCACAAAGCCCGCAGGCAGCTAGGCGCTAGTTACAGACATTCAAACAGTCGCATCAGGTAGGGTAATTTCAGTCATTTTCACATCAGTTTCGAGTCCATCACAGGAGAGTTCCGGAAAATAGAGAAAAAGTTTTGGGTGTTGTCCGTGAAGAGTTGGTATGAGAACCCGAAGGAGGAGATTAGTGCACCAAGAGCAGAGGTGTAGAGTGTAAAGAGGAGAGGACCCAAGACAGAGCCCTGTAGAAGTTGAATATACTTTGACTACAGTAGCACATTATAGAAGAATGTTTGTCAGCATCCATCCAGAGTTCCAGCAGGTTGGAATAGAGTGCATTCCCTCCTGATCAAGTCAATGTGACTTGGTCTTTTCATCTAAACTCACACTACCCAATGATGTCCTCAGATTTCAGAGAATTGAGGGGTACACGTTCGTATAGCAGCGCACCTTGTTCCCAATGAAAAACAATGCAAAAACAAGCATGTAAACTGGATTTAAGCAAGCACAACTTTCAGACCTTATTGCTGAAAAGAGGCAAATGAATTGCAGTATTGAAACCTCTAGCAAGAATGTATCAGAACTGATTCATGAGGTGAAAGACATTGATACAAAGGTAAATATACAAGCTGATCTCAAAGAAGATAATGAAATTGAAGAGGGGAAAGCAGAACGTGCCCCCAGTCCCAGAAGACCCTTCAGCAAGAAGAAATACCTGAGACAATATAGCCACCGATCATATGAACTTACACCCATTCCTTCTGCTCCCTCAATGGATAACGACCACGAAAGATACTCACCCAGCAGACCTTATAACCCTACAGGGGTGTGGATCCTACCCAGAATGAATGAAGAGACTCAAGACAGAGCTGGAGATGACTACATGAACTGAATTGACTAAACACTGAGAAGCCATGTCACTTGTCATTATAGACCTCACGACGACTTAGCCATGTTAGCCATGGAGCATACGTGCCATCCACAAATCACAGACACGCACATACACCAAACTACACGAAGAATACGGATACACAGCCCTATAGTTAGAGGACCATGACATATACATACTGTCTGCATGTTTATTATTTTTGCCATTAGGTCTGCTATAGCACCGCAGTAACGCAAGAAGCAAGAAGAGTTTGTGTATTATCTTGTTGATGCTCATATGCAAATAACCTCATGGTATGACAGCAGCACTCAAGGGAACTGACAGCCACAACACACTAACTTATAGACAAATTAGAACATGTGTACTGCAGAAGCCAGACTATGGCTCACTAACTCGAGTAGGCCACGATCGGCCTAGACACGTGACCCAAAGCCTCACAGGATCATGCCCAGCGGGACTGTGGCGACAGCAACAAAGCCACTGCCAAGGTCGTAATGTTGCAATTGACATTCCTTCTTCTGAACTGTAGTAACACCGGGCGCAGGAGAAGTAAGCTCTCTGACAAAAAAAAGAATACATTGAATATCCTAGGCTCACAAATATGGTCTCCAGACCCGTGATCAGACCATGGTGAGGAGCTGCCAACAGTACAGCCTGAGAAGAGCCACCTGTTCCATCGTCCAGACAATAACTGCAACAATACAATTACAGCTACGGCATAACACTGCATTGGGAACCGGAGCACACTCAGTATGGATATGGGCTACACATCGTATGATGCCGACACATAGTTGCACCTTATTGAAACACAAGTATACAAAGTATTGTTCACAGGTGTTCGCGGCCTGAGCACAGAGCTAGTCCCGGGCTCGGGGCTTACCCAATCAGGGCAAAGAACCTTCAGGGGGGATGATGTTGGTCGCCAACCAATCACAGGTTCCAGTCACTGTAACTAATTTGAAGTAACAATTTTAGAGTAACGGCTCAGCATACCAGCTGACACTGTCCAGGACAATAACCAAATTCTATCATATTTCTCTATAGGAGACCCACTACTAAGGGAACTAGTACTGGACAGACTATCCCAAGTTAGAATAGGTTTTTGAGACGGTTCCCAGCGATAACGCAATCACAATGTCACATTGTCACAAAACTGGCCTGCTAGCCAGCGTCTGAGAGCTCTTAGAGCGTCTGAGAGCTTTGTGGATGCCCTTCCATGTATGTGATCCATGTGGCGTATTTTGTATAATAAACCGCAGAAAGCCTTGCCTCTTGTGTGGACCTGGAGTTGTTGATTAGGACTAAGGGAAGGAGTTAGGCCTTCGATGGACTTGTTCAATCTGGGGGTCCACCCCTAACAAAATACATACTAGTGCAGCAGAAAAGAATTATAATACCTTACCTAATGATGTGGAAAATCTGAAATGCGAGCTTCAATATCTGTCTGCAAAGGTCGATGATCAAGAAAATGAAGCACGATGAAACCACACTTGTGAGATCAGTCTACCAGAAAACAAAGGTTTTGATCCTATATCATTTATTAAAATTCTGTTTCTGGATGTCGTAAAGTTGGCTGGACTGGAGGACATTAATGTAGAAAGAGTGCAGATAGCACCTATACCCAAACCTATAAAAAGAGAAAGACCAAGACGATTTATAATGAAAATCTTGCTTATTAAAACAAACTTAAAACCATGAAAGCCTCTACATCACAACCAGATGGTAAATGGGCTAGAGCAATCCAGAAATGTTTCATTTGTTGTTCAACAGATGTTTTGATGTGCAGCTAAACCTTCAAAAAAGCATTCAAATTGCTCAAGTTCTAAACTTCAATATTTTCTGAAACATAGTGCAAATTTTCTTTTTGAAACAACAAACTTTTGTCACGGTTTTATTACACGGCACACCCCAGTTAGGGTACTCTCTCACCTACAATAGATGTGTTGCACAATAAAACGCTTTTTATTTTTAATATACTACAGGTTCCTTTGAGTAGGGCTCCAACCCGTCTCGCATCCAACCTTCACAAGCACCCCGTGTCACGATGGACTAGGAACCAGGCCAGTGTGTATCAATAAGATATTTGTTAATGTATTATTTATTGAAAACGGGAAATAGTCAACAAACAGCAGCCACCACAATTGTGGCAACACAAATGCAATATCCTATCTAGAGCAACCAAGTGGAAATGGGCTGTTAGACTCACTTTTGTTATAACGACAAACGGGAAAATACAATCAGGTTGACATGGACCGTTATACTCGCTTTTTTCTTTAATGACAAAACAGGAAAATACCATCAGGTTGAAATAGACTGTTACCCTAGCTTTTGGTTTAATGACAAATCAGGAAAAAACAATCAGGTTGAAAGTGATTGTGCCACAGTTTTAGCACTCCCCCCTGCAACATTCACCCCAAACATCAATTAAATTTGATTGCTTTGAATGGAAGGCAGTGGCAAGGAGTAGGAATAGAGAGAGAATATCTGATTTGGGGTAAAGCCTACCGCCCCCAGATGGGAAGCCAGTAAAGAAAGTGAAAAACCGTTTTTGGAGCAAAATGGCAGAATGGGATTTTTATTATTATTCACAACTGCTAGGGGACAGAATGAAAGGAAATTTGTATTGCTTACACTTTAGGAGCTAGGGAAAGTTTAGGGAGTACTAATCAGCACGCCAGGACAACAATAGAAATGTAGTGGGAAAATCGGTTTTGGGAGAAAGCAAATACAAAGGGAAAATACAGTGCCAAATGGAAATGTGTTTACACTGGGGGCCATTATGACCCTGGCGGTAGCCGAAGTCGTTTTTTACCGGCACCCGGGAATGGGCAATTACCAGGTCATTACGGCCCTGCCGGACCCAGTAATTGCCCTTTCCCGGGCGTCGATACAAAATGCTCTCCATTTCCATTGAGCCCTATAGGGCTCAATGGGAATGGGGAGGCTGGATGCACCGACACCATTCAGAATGGTGCTGGTGTATCTTGCATGGTCTGCTCACGGGTGCCGGTCCGCCCGCCTGGTCCGACCTGGCGGGCGAAAATGCACATGCAAGCAGAACTCGTAGTTTGCTGGTCCGGTAAATACGGTACCAGCAAACTTACTGGTACCGTAGTTACCGGACTGGCAAACTTGTAATGAGGCCCACTGAGTGTAAAATGAGAGGCAGCTCAGGGAAGGGGTTTAGCTCACAATAAGAAAATAGGTTTTCAATGACAAGGACAGAGGCACATACAGGTAGACTTCTAGGCAATAGGAATTGCTCACAATGGAACAACGATTTGGGTTTTTATAGGACGATGCAACTAGGAATTTGTTGGGTAATGCACACAATACACAAACAAATTAGGTTTTCAGTTACAAGGAGACTAATTCTTATGAGGCAACACTTTAAATGACTTTAATAATTAAATACAACACCAGGGACAAGATTGTTGGTTTTGAATGGCAACGATCTTGTACTGTGAATTTCAATGGGGGAATTAATTGATTTACTTAAAAATATACTAAGGATTTACACAGACACTGAGAGGTTTTTCAAAGAGAGATGCTAACATACACAGCCTAACAATAGATTTTTCTATGGGAAGATGACTGAATTACACTGGCAAGTTGGGGTTTTCAATGGGGGAGATATTGGATGCATTGGTACAAATATGAGGGGCTTATGCAATTTAGGACTGGGGTTATCTGCTACTTACAAAGCAAGCCTTGGTTTAGGATTCAGGGCAGCCAGCTGGATCTCAGGACACTCTGGACAGCTAGAGCAAGGTGTCTGGTCACTGCACTGTCAAAGATGGTAAGGGTCAGCCGCCTTCTCTCCATCCTCCTTCTCCTGTCTCCCCGGATTTTGGTCTTTGTCCCCCTGACCTAGTACAGCACCCCTTATATAGCACAAATGACCTCACTAACTTTACAACCTATGGGGAGTACCCTGTAATTATCCCTGCCATCAGGATTGGACAGTTTCTCTCTGTCTCTCAGTCCCCAACCATGATTGGTTCAAGGGAAGAGAGCACCATCTGCCTTTTTGTATTTATTACAATTCTTTGTTCTCATGACCACTTTTTGGCAACAAACAGTTATGTCTCATTACTTCATACTTCTACTAGCCACGGCCATATGAAATAGATATGTTGTTTTGGTTGCTCATTGGGAATTAGGTAAACTGATCCTCAACTCTGTACAAGGTAGCATGGCAAATTTTGTCATTTTCAAAAAATGTATAACAGTTATGACTCTGCAAATGATCCATCATGTTCCTAATTGCATCTTCCATTTTTCCATCAACTGTCATATTTGTCACATGTTCAGATCAGCCAGAAACTAGTCTCAACTGGCTATTTCAGTCCCCAAAGTCCTAGGGAAATGCAATTAGTCTGTTTAAAACCGCCCGGAAATTACATGAGAAAATAGCATAAAACGAAATTGATTCTTATTCTGATTGCTGTGAAAATGCCTAAAATGAAATCAGTCTTTTAATGCAACTTGGGAGTGTCTTGTTCCACCTGGGGGAGGGTCGCTTCCTCCCCCCACAGCCATCTGTCTCCCTGGGCTCAGCCTGCAACCAGAGTTTTTTAATAAGTCTCTTTGAAGTGGTGTGGGTTCTTTTGAAGGGGGTGCAACAAGGAGCTCCCACCTCCTGGTCAGGCTCTATCCACATGATGCCTCCTTTGAAATCTCTGGGCTTCTGCCTACATGTCTGCAGAGCAGGGAATTTTGACACCCTCTCCAGCATCACATTTTATGGTGGGATGGTTATAGGATACATGTGATATTCTTCGGGAAGAGGGGTTTTGTCAATTGAAGCTCCTTCTTCAGCTCAAACTCTTTTTTCCGGCAGTCTCTGCAGAGGTGACTGGAGTTGTGTGGGTTGGAACGTAATGTACATTGGCTCTGGTTAACCCCCCACATCATATTTCTTTGCCATTTTCTGTGTGAGCAGTGCTATCTTTTCACTGTGGCTTTTAAAAGTCATTTTTCTTTTCACACGTGTGCAGGCTTTTTGCTTCTAATGTTTAAAATCCTGCCTTGCAGATCACAGGATTCTTTGATTGATTTCTCCTTTTTGAGTCATTTTGCATTTGGTGTTGGTCTATTGATAATGAGGGGTAGGCACCCTTTTCCCATGGTTCTTTAATTTAACATGAACACAAAGAAAAGGCAAGCCGTTTTTCGTTTGTAGTGTTTAAAGGGTTGCTATTCATGTGAAATAGAAAACAAAAGCTGTTTTTCTTTGTAGTGTTGAAATTCTTGCCCCTCATGTGAAATAAGAGTAAAGCAGGGCTGTTTTTGGTTGCAGTGTATAACTTCTGGTCATTCAGGTGAAAAGAAAGTAAAGCAAGGCCATTTTTTGGTTGCAATGTAGAACTTCTCATTCAAAGGAAATGAAAGCAAAGCAGAGCCGTTTTTGGTTGCAGTGTAGAAATTTGTGTCATTGAGATGAAATAATAGCAAACCAAAGCCGTTTTTGGTGGGAGTGTTTAAATTCTGCTGTTCAGGTGAGGAGGTCTTCTGTCTAGGAATTTTAAATGCACCCCATACATGGCATAAATGTGAAGAACTTAGTGAAGCATTCTCAAATCTGAGTGAAGAAGACCTAATTGCTTTTGTTACCAACAATGATGCAGAACGTTTACATTCAGTTTGTGGGATTAATCAATGTCCAAATAAATAGTTTACAATATTGGGTTGTTCACAATCTAGACACCTCCAGAATGTTAATAAAAGGTCCTTTGCACAAATAAGATGCAAAGTCTTTAGAAGAATCACCACCTTCCGGAAGAACAATGGCAACAACCAAGAATGGCTTCGTGTCAATCAACCAACACAAGCTTTAACTAAGAAAATGGTACACTGACTAGACCCATTTAGCGGTTCATTATGGAATGATAGATATCCTTTCAAAAAAGTCCAACCTTACCTAAGTTTCTCTGATATTCCTCATTTATACTGTTACATATTTGAGACAAACATAACTTGACATCACCAAATCATTGTTCACAGGTTCAAGTCATCTGTACAGTAATGTCTGTTTGTTTTTACAAATGTTGTATATGAGTAATATTGATATTCTTTCTTTGATGGGGCTTGGTGGATCAAATGCAAATGGGGTTACCATCTATTGGACTTTGTTTAGAATGTTTCTAATGTATATTTCTATACTTGGGGTATAGTGAAAAGAAACCTTACATATTTTTTTTAAGTCATTTGAATTGGTTCATTTTTATTTTTGTTACTATTTCGTTCAAGGCGCTCAAAGAACTTAGTTTGAGTATTTGGTTATTTCTCAAGTCCCTTGAATGCAATTATTTTTATCGGGTGTTAGTGTTAGGGAGATTTGTCAATGTTATACCAAACCCCCTCTACCAGTGACACCCCCAGCTCTTTTCGCTGAACCTCTGGACCTTTTCCTTTTTCTCCTGAATGTGGGGAGTCTTTTTCTGCTCATTCATTCTTTTTGTTCTGACCCTGGGAAACCTGTTCATTGTGTTTTTACTTTGTTTTATGGAGTCATGCTTTCCTCCATACTTTTTAAAAGCATCTGTAATTTACTTTTGCAGCACACAGCCCCATTTGTGCAGTGTTCCTGGTAGCCCTTTCGGCTTTCCGTTTTATATTCTTGTATTTTCCTTAAGAACTACTGTTCTCAAGGTTATAAGGGTAAGTTTTATCCTTCTAAGCTTTTTTCTTTGTGAGATCAGCACACACCACCCGATGTGGAGTGCTGAGGAGATATCTAGTATCCCCTTTCTCACTGCTACTGTAACATTTCTGTTACAGTGACAGGAATACAATTATGGCTTGTGACAGTGGACGTGATTTACCGATCTTTGTGCATTTGTTGCTCACAGGCTAACTTCACAGCTTCGGCTATGCACAGAAGGGTCACCATTGACCCGAAATGATGGCTTCTTTCTTTTATCGCCATTTCTTGTATGGTTGTCCTTTCTTTGTCTTTCTTCTGCCATCCTGGGTGGGGAGGTCCCGGTTTGAGTTTTGTCTGCTGAGGCTCGAGTGTGTCTGCAAGGACAGGAAGCATATGAGGATCCAAAACCTCTGCCATCCTTTGTCTTCTGGTGTGCCTGAAAGGAACCATTTCCCACTGGGAGGACGGCTTTCCTGAATGGACATCAAACCACCCCGTTCTTTAAACTGCAGGGAGTGTTTGCAGAGGATGAGTGTGAATTCCTGATAAAATGTGAGGATCCTGAGGCAAAAGTTAAGTTGACCACTGGAACAGAAGAACCAAAGAAGAGGATGACCAGAGATGCCTGCAGCCCCTTCCAGCAACTGCAAAAGGCCACTGCTGTCCTGACCCCATTTTCTAATCGACAGAGGAGCTACCAAGAGGACAACTCCTTCCCTTGGGCTGGTGGGACCAACTAGCCATAAGACAACCTGCAAGACAAGCCATCCCTCGATGGGCTGTGACCTTGCTGGGCTGCAAACCACCATTACCCGTGGACCTCCAACCATATTGCAGGGCATAATCTTCCTGTGAATGAACCTTCCCAAAACTTTGATGAGCTCCAGATGGACCTCCAGAGGCAGGATTCCCTTTATCAAAGTCCCCTCACCAGGGTGCAGGACCAAAGAATTGAGGCAGATCAACCAGGTGGTAAACGTTCATCCTTGGAGCCTATGAAAAGGTCACCAAAACTGCAGACCGATGTCGGAGTACAAAAGAATCCTTTGCTGTGAGTCCTCTCTTCTGACTTCTGCTGCGACATCCCATCAAGAGTCCCTTCTTTCATCACCACAACCAAGGAACAGGAGATCTGGTCCACCCCTGCTACACCATTAAAGAATTCAGCTATATTTTCTTCATAGCACATCAGGTACTGTGGGACTCATGGTAGTAGATACCTCAGGTCATTCTGTCACTCCTTTGCTGCTGGAGTGCTAATTCCGGTGCTTGGGTGTTTGCCCATGCCATTCACCCAGGCCTAATGCTTTGTACCCATAGGGATCCTTTTCCAAGGTCCCTGAAATCTTACTGACCCACAAAAGCATCTTACTTACCTGTGTCTTACCTGGTTTACCTCCAATCGGACATTGAAGAACTCATACCTAGATAGGGATGGACTGCTAAAGCTTTAAGGTGTGAGAAACCTGAGGGTATTCTCTGTTCTATTCCCCATGGATCCTCTATGGAGGTGACCAGGGAAACGCCATCGCTTCTGGATCCTGACCCTGGGAGTGGACAAGCGAGGAATGATCACCTGGGTGGAGGGTCTGTGGGGACTGTGAGTGGGATGCCCTTGGGAGAGATATGGTATCCTCCTTTCCTAACACTGACTTACCCTCCCTTCCCTCAAACGTCATGGGCTATTTTAATTCAGGCACTATATTACCTTATAAAAATCTACAAAGTACTGAGAAGAGGAAGAAGCAACTAAGAGTAATCCCACATTTCCTATTACAAACACCACTCTAATACTGGGATGAAGACATCCAATACTGAAGGTCAGGCATGTCCCATTGATTGGATTAAGTATGGTCAGGCAATAAAAGCTAATAACTCGCACCTGAGGCCCCTTATTAGGGCTAAGGTGTATAAGAGGGGAATGCCCAAACAAGGAGGCGAAGCAGAAGGAGGAGAAGGAGAACAAGAACGAGGAGCTGATACACCATATTGGGAAGAGACTCAGATGTCTGGACACTGCCATCTATCCCGGAGGACCTGCAGCTGGTGGGTGCAGGACCAGGAATCCTGAAATTGGAAGGCGGGCAGCTGTGGCTGCCAAACTGAGGAGATAGAGAGAGAGAAAGATGCCGCCTGTCCCAATACCCGGAGGCAGCAGGAGCTGCAAAAGCAACTGGGAGCAGGGGAGACATGGTTCACATCTATTGCCAAGTCGGAGGTTGAGAAGTGTGGTCGGGACGTGCCTGACGAAAGTGTTGGTCTGCTTCCCACCACAGAAAAAGTGAGTGAGAGCAACAGGAACAGCCACTGGACACATGTGAAGCTCTGGCAAGTGTCAGAGGACACAGGGAGACTGGCGCACTCCTGAGACCACAGGCAAGTGACCGTCCAAGTGAATATGAACCATATTGAATACCGAACTGAGTTGAAACTACTAATTGAGTATATTAAACACTGAATTGTGTTGAAACTACTAACTGAGCACATTGAACAACAAAATTAAGTTAACAAATGCTATTTGAATAAGATCACTGCGTATTGAATACTGACAGGACATTTGTAGTTAACAGTGCTATTTGAATAAGATCACAGCATATTAAACGCGACCTAACATTTGAAGTCACACAGACTAATTGAATGTCAGACTGTATGTAAGAAGCACTGTGGGCAAAATGAAAAGCATATGGAATATTGAACAATCATTTAAGTATTCTAACAAAGAGGGTCATAAAAGCCCATAAGTCTATGGTAAAACAAAAGATTGAAACAGAAGAGTGTTACCATAAACAAAGTGCATACAAGTGTGAGAAGTCAGAAGCAAGAGGCAGAAGAGCCTGAGAAGGGGTACAATCAAGGTTAAGGGAATTAATACTTGCGTGACCTGTGATCTGTGGACCATGTGGTCTGACAACTAGACCAGGGAGTTCAGCACTGTGAAGATTACAGATATCAAAAATCAAGCCAAGGAAAAGCTTGGGGTTCCTGGTTGCGTGACCTGTAGTGGGTGGATCGTGTGGTCTGACAAATGTGCCTAGACCAGATAGCCCTAAAGGATGACAATTAAAGGACATTGGAAATGATTCCTAAAGAACTGTGGAGCAATTGGTAAAGCAAGTCAGGAGATGGGTCAAGTAGACCTATTGTTTTCTTGTATTGAACATTAAGTGGAGGAAAGCAGTATAAGTGCTGCAGTGAAATCTTGGGGAAGGGAACCCTGAGAGTTGAAAGAACTGAGAACTGCTGTCTTGGGGAAGGGAACCTCAAGACCTACTTTTTGTGTGAACTATACTGTATTGAACTTGAGGAAGGGAACCTCAAGATTTGATTGAACATTATGGAGACAAACATCCATCAGAGCTGTGTTGAACTTGGGATAGAGAACTTTAGAAAAAACTATGAGCTAAGAACAGCTGAGAATTTACGTTTGCCCACTATTCTGTTGACTAAAATCCCATAACATGTTTTTCTAGATATGAGGATAAGCATAGGTTTTTGACAGATATACTTTTTGAGTTGGATACACCGACACAGACTTCCTTTAGGTTTATTTAGGTTTATTTAGGAACTCCCTACCTCAGTTAGAGAATAAGTTATACTTTGTACCATCCTGATATTTTAAATTAAACATTCTTTAAAATTAAAAATTTGTTGTCTATGTTGTCTCTTGATACCATGCCTATCTCACAAAGGTCACTGAAAAGTATTATAAGTCTTTGAAAGTATTGAACTTCTACTTGTGTGTCTTGATTAACTCTTTTGATCCCTATAACAGAACATTTTCTGAGTAGCTATAACAAGTGATTTTACTTACCCTTGAACTGTGTTCGTGATCTGTATAATTCCCTACTATTAGTTTACTCACCTGAAGTATATCTGATGTTTTGCTATGGTGTTTATTATTTAATATAGTACTTACTTACCTGAATAAAACTTTAGCTTGTGTATATACAATAAATATCTGTTTTACTATAACTAGAAGTGTGCAAGAGTTTATTTGGGCCTATGTATTTGCTGTGTTCATTGTACTTACCTACAGCTCACATCCTCCTCCGAAGATAAGCCTGGCTGCTCTGACATCCTACCAAACCTATGAATAGTACAGACTTATGCTAGAAGTTGGGGTCTGTATACCAAAAGGTTGTTTTATAAAGTCTCACCACAGGTAAACCTTAGGAAAACTCCCTTAACAGGTAGACAGAAAAAAACACTACCATCTTTTGGAGCTTTGGGTTCGAGCAGCTGTATTCAGTTATGGAAATTTGACCTTTGGATCTGCCATGTGGCCATTGTAGAGCAGCTGCTGGTGATGACAGCAAACTGTCACAGCAAGGTACATAGTTACATTATGCTTTTTGTCAAGGTGCATTACCGGATCTCACCTTAAGAAACAGAATTACCTGCATCATTTTCTAATCAAAAATCAAAAACAGCTCAGGCTGTCCTGCTCTTACCAGACGGCATCCTGTCATGGTGGGCCCTCATGGGATACAGGAAACTGAAGGCTCAGCACTTATGAAGAGGGGACAAGAGTGGGTTGACCTTATCTGACTATTTCAGCATTGAGGCATGGGAGAAAATGCACTTTCCACTTTTACTCTATCAATAAAACATGTTGCCTGTTTTAACTCCACGCCAGACCATGGTCTCTTACCACCTTCTCCAGTTCCATTTTTCCATCATCCAGAACTGATTTACCATTTTGAACTATTGAAAGTGATTATTTAAGCTTTTTCAATCAATCCCCAACAATGCACTTCTTGCACCACAATCAATCATGTAGTAGGACGAGGAAGAGAGAAAGAGCAGTGCATAGCAGAAGAATCCACAAGCCCGGCTAGCGCTCTAGTTGTTTATGTTGGGGAGTATGATAATATGGGTGATTACAAAAGCATTGGGGAGTACATCCAGCACCCTTAACATGTATGAAAATACAAGCTGTGAAAGTCCTTGTAAAAATGAGTAAACAGCATGGAAGCCAGCAGCCACGCACACACACACTGAATAGAGATTCCCTTATGAAGGCCCAATAAAGCATGTGCAGCCATGCTTTAGTGAACTATAGCATAGTCACCCCATAGCAGGACATAGTGAACATAGCTGCATTTCACAATGAGTAGGTAAATATAAAAAGTATTAACAATAATAATGAATGACAGTAGCCTTTTACACCAGACTGAGCATGCAGTACATGTAGGACTCAAAATCTAGTTAGCCACCTCACATGGATGAACATCCTCACCCCCACACCAGAAAGTATTAAACGAACCTTTGCAAGGAAGCACACACACATCTAAACTGTAACTTTCCAGAGCACACAGTGACTGGCTAAGACTAGAAAGGCAAACCAGTTCCCAAGTTTGAGATGCGATAGTGAGGTCATGAGAGAACTACAAAGAAACAGCATACCCCAGTGCTAAAAGGATGGAACACTGCATACCCATTGGTCAAAATATAGTGGTCTAGTTGAGTTCCCAGGCAAGCATTTGAAAGGCGTATAACAAATCATGTTCCGGAGAAGTATGTCAAAATGTAATACAATGAAGGTCAGACGTCTGTGAGAGCATGGCATTAACTGGTGGAAGATATGTCTGGTAAACAGAGTGAATAAGGCACAACACTGCCCTCTGAAGGATAAAGCTCACCAATAGGGCTCAATTTGATAAGGAAGAAGTTATGCCGAATGCCATTACACATAAAGTAGGATTGATTAGGAATAACTGATTTGTTTTACAGAAGCTCACACATAACCCTCACTGTATGTACATAATAGAAATAAAGACACCTTAATGAAGTCACAAATTCTATAGATAAACACACATATAAGCATGTAAGCACATACACATATCCCTTTCATTGTAAGAGAATGAAGCTGGAAAGCAGCTAAATCCAAAAATGAAAGGTCAAAGACAGGGTAGATGAAATCATGAAAAACGGAAGACAGGCCAGAATGATTCCAACAACAGGTTGCAAATTGTACCACAGATAAATGGTTCACACTGATGAGAATGGTAAAATGATGCTAGACCGCGTATGTCAATGGGAGAGGATGTCAGGTTACAATCTCAATGCCACACTGTCTCACCTCACATTGGGATTGCTTGAAATGTATGTAATCATCTGTGATTCTTGTGAAGCAACCAGTTGAAAGTTGTGTTTAGCTGGTACATGTTTAAAAGAGGGCCATCCAATTAGAAAGTATGCAAATGGAGATTAGCTCAATGCAAATGAGTTAACCTTTGTCATAAACTAATTAAGTCACGTGGTTAGATTAACCCAATAGAGTTTGGAAATGTATGAACATGCTTATAGTGCAAATGATGCAGGCGAATCAGAAGCCTAGAAAATGTAAGTGATTTGTAACATTTGTTGTCTTTTCCTTTCTGTAATACACTATAAAACCGGCCATTTTTCAAAATACGTTTGAATGTCTTTTTAGATGTTTCCCTGCATAGGCAGTTATAATAGATTTGTGTTCTTCTCATATCTCGTGCATTCATTTTATGGCTCTTTTGAATTGATTTTTGATACTTGGATCAGGACTTACCCAATATATTTGGTGGCCCTAGTATGGGTATACATATGTGTCCGGAAAGCTTTGAGCTCCTCTGCCACACTTTGGGGACAAGTGAGGCCTTCCTGGAGGGAGCAGAAGTCTGCGCAAAACCACGAGGATGTAGAAGGTGCCAGGGTTAACCAGAAAGCCTGCCTGATCGCTCTAGGTCCCTCGTTTGCCCTCTCAAGTGCAGGCCGTTGTGGGGAAAGGCGGCCGTGGATACTTCGGATGACACTAGTGAGTTAGTGCACCTGATCCGAGAAATACAGCGGGGAAGTGAGTATAAATGCGGAAGTTGAGTGAATGATTGGGGTGGAGAGTGTTTTTGGGAGGGGGTGTGGTTTTTGGACATTTCTGTTTATGCGCATAAGCGCACTTTGATTTGATGCTCAGGTGTTGGTTTTTGTGCTGACATTTACTCTTTGTGGCTTTTGAAATAGGTTAGGGGTGTGCTGTAGACGGGCAGCTCTATGAGATATTGTTGAAGGAATTGTTTAAATTTAGTTTTTGTGCAAAGAGTCAAACAGATCAATTGTGTTTGTGCCTCACTGTATAGAAGAGAAATAAGTACTCTATTTGAACACATATGCAAGGAGCTACCAACCTAGAGGGAGCAGTTTATTAAATATAATCAGGAGAGGGCAGCAGGAACAGATGAAGAAATGTTCACAGCCTGACAAGCTGAGGGCATGCATGATAAAAGTATTATAGAGCACATGTTTACCCAGTTATTGTCCACCTACAAATGTAAGAAGCTAAAAAAGAGGCAAAGTATATTAGAGCTCTGGAATCCCTATGAGGAAGATGAAAACAATAATAAAGGAAAGGGGAATGCTGAGGGTGTCTGTACCGCGCCCCTGTCAGGTAGTGCAAATATGACACAGCCTTCAACACTGGCGCAGTCGATACCCCAGATGAGGGCAGGAAAAGGCACTGAGTCGGCACAGGCTCCAGCGCATGCGCAGCCAACAGCTCTACCCGCAATGCGCCATTATCCCTTAAAACCAGCTACAAGATATACAAACCCCCAATATAAACCCCCAGCATATTCCAAAGCAAACCCACTAAGGGGAGCAAGTGCAACGAATAACAGACGAGACCCGTCAATAGTAAAAGTAGAAAATAAAGCATGCAAAGATTTAGAAGCAGTAATATGAATGGCAGAGGAAGCATTACGAAGGACAATTAGAAAGAGACGGGGGTCCTGCCCTATAGTAGGTGGAGAAACATGGCAGCGGGAGAAATATTATTGAAATTGCACAGGGCAGTAATTAAAGACTTAAAGTAGAAACCAAAGAGCCATAGCACCAGAATATAGACTATACATCTGAGGTAATTGAAAGTGAAGATGAGCAGGAAGAGAGTGAAGGGAATTGGGAAACGGAAGAGGATCAGGAACAAAGGGCTCCTTGGGAAGGATGATTAAGGCCTCATCCTAGAACTATGACAGTGGTTAAAGGGAGGAAAAAGGCTAGAAAAGATTATAACCCAAATTGAGGGTGGCAGTTCCCAGTGATACAAAAGAGAGTGGGCATATCACAATATATAGCATGGCCACATATGGATAAGAATAATTTGATCAAAATGTTATCACCTCTTACTGCATGGGTGGGTAAGTGGATCAGTGCAGCGGAAAAATATACAGCAGGGGCTACCTTAGCAAGTGGGGATATGAAAAGCCTACTAGCCAGCATAATTGGAGATCAGACAAACACAATTTGGGAACAAGAAGGGTTCCTGGGAGTATGATTAGAAAGTGATGCGCGTAATGATGTTCCATTTAATAATATCCAAGCCCGTGTTTGGGCTGTATTGAGAAGGCCATACCCTGACAGACCTGATGTAGGTGCAATAAAAGTACGCACACTGAAGACCGGTGAAGATCCTGCATTGTATATCCAATCCATTCAAGAAATGTGGGGAGAGAAGACAGGAGAAACGTGGGAAAAGAATAATCAATTTTTCTACCATGTGCTTCGAAAAGGTCTTTCTACTGAAGTGCAAGTGGAATTGCACAGAATTGTAGGCATGGAAGCAAAAGGGTGGGGTGAGATACAGGCACATATAGTGCATTTATGTAAACTGAAGCGCAAGAAGGGAAGAGGAAGCCGAGGCCCAGCACGCATAATCTATACTAGTGCAAAAGAAACTAGCGAAAGTCAGTATGGAGGGAGCAGTAGTAATTAACCCTACAGATGCACAACATCAGTCAGGGTCAACACACAAAGTGACTAATACACAGGACAATTAAGGCAAAAGACGAGATAAGGGAGGAGTCCAAGGGGCAAGGGGAAATTCACAGAAGGGGCATGGGGAGGATTCATGGGATTATGACCTTGATTTGGATGAGCATGTTGGACATGCAGGAAGATGGAACACATGTCTAAGGATTATCAAGCCAGACCCCCCATGCAAAATCATGCAGAAGCACCCCCAGCTCCATATTATACACAAGGGCCAGTGCAAGGATTCTATACCTCACAACAAGTCACAGTCCCAGTACCAATGTATGACTCATGATATGCACCACCCCAGAACATAGGCCACATACAAATGATTGCACTCATACATGGACAGCCCATGCAGTACCCAGCCTCACATGTAATGCACAATGTCACCCAACATACTCCAGCCCAAGCCACTAAAGCACAATGGGAACAGAGTGCATGTCCACGAGGTACACGAGATTACACTGGAACTAGTGTGTTAAGAAGCAATGCTTTCCCACTTCCAGGATCTAATACATTGCCTGTATTCCTCCTTTATTTTTCCCTCATCTAGTTCTCTTTCACTGTTTTTGCTTACACTGCCTGTATTTCTCCTTATATTCCTCCCTCATCTAGGTCCACTTTCGCTGATTTCTCCTGTGTTGGTTTTCTGTTGTTTTTGTATTTGGCTCACTGACTGCCCTGTCCTATTCTGTACTGCTGTGTGTTCCATTTAACTCTTCATTCCTCTAGGTTCTCATTCGCCAACTACTTTGTCCTTGTGTTGGTTTTGTCGTCCTAGCAAATCCTTAATTTAGCAAATGGCTCCACTATTGTTTTAGCTCTTATCATATTGTTCAATTGTCGACTATTGTCTTATCCCTCATTGTCTCATCTGCTAGCACCCCTCGCTTAGTCCTTCCCTAGTGTATCCTACCTCCCACCCCCTTTCTTCTTCTTCTTCTTCTTCTTCTTCTTCTTCTCTCCTCTCCCTACCTACTCTATGGTGCTCTCTGTTTCTCCGATCTTTTCTAACTGCTTCTCTATCGACTATCCTGCTCTCCTCACTAAATCTGATAGGAAGAGGTTTAAAAAGGACATCCTGGTCTCCAACACAGGCCTCCGTATCGCTGACACCTATACCAGGGCCTCCTCCAGGCAAACCCTCACCAACATCCTTTTTGTCGTTCCCCTGCCAGACCTATGGACTCTTCATATGGTCTCTGTGCTTTCTCCTTTCTATTCCTCTCCCATTAATGGTGTCACCCGGAGGGAGGCCCTCCTGGCCCCCTTCGACTCCTCTAAGGTCATCATTAATCTTTACCTGAAAGGTAGCGTCTTGGTCCAAGGCCCTCAGGCCAAACTGCGCCTCATCAATTTCCTATCCTCGCCTGCTGTCCCCTCGCTTCCCCCCATGGCTTCCTTGCCTCCCCCGCTGTCTCCTCCTTGGCTACCTTGCCCTCTCCTCCTTCCTCTTCTGCCGCCCACCCCCTGAGGCTTCTCCTACACCTGTGCAGGGCATATTTCTGATTTGTACCCCTCCCCGGAAGTCCTCTCCGTGCCCAGATCCAACCGTTCCGGAGGGGGTGTAGCCCTGATCTTCCCGAAGTGGATTCCTGCCTTTGTCATTCCTACACAGGCCTACTCCTCTTTTGAATGCCTCATCTGCAGGCTCTCTCTCTCTCCTGGCCATTCCCTTACTGTGGCTACCATCTATCAGCCACCTGGTCAGATCTCCTCCTTCCTCTCTGAGTGGGTGGACCTCTCCTGTTCCCTCCTGGTCTCGACCACTCAAATCCCCCTTCTTGGAGACTTTAACATCCACCTGGATGTTTCCTGTCCTTCCTCTGGACTCTTTCATGACCTCTGCGACTGTCTCTCACTCTCTATTCTCCCACCCTGGACCTACTCACTCTGCAGGGCACACTCTGGATGTTCTGACCTCTTCTGACCTTCCCCTTTCTATCCCTCTCACCACTCCTCTCTCCTGGATTGATCACGTTCTCCTTTCCTCCCAGCTTACCCTCTCTACCCCACAGGCCAAGCCAGCTCTAGCACTGCCAACTACCTTCTTGGATATCCGACTCATGAAGCGTGTGTCAGTTGAGGCTTTCACTTTCTCACCCCCACTCTTTGGCTGACTCACACCCTGACACAGCCCTTTCCATGCTCCACTCTGCTATATCTGATACTCTCGATGTTCTTGCCCCTGTCATGAGGATCCGCTTGAGGCCCAAAGCCAAGTGCAACTCCTGGTATGACTCAGACCTCGTCACCCGTAAACGCAAGTGTAGGGTGGCTGAGAGGAAATGGCGTGCTTCCTGTACATCCTCTGACAAACTGGCCTGCCGCCTGCTCCAAAGGCGATACCGGCTCACTCTCTGCATCAAAAAGGGAGCCCACATTCAAGGCCACGTCTCTGCCGCATCTAACAACTTGGCCAAACTCTTTAAAATCTGCAAAGAGCTGACCAATCTTGCTGCAGTCTCTACCTCTCCTGTCCCCTCCCAGGCCCTCTGCATGGCCCTGGCTTCTCATTTCATCTCTAAATCCCAGGACATCCTGTCATCTCTCTCTTCCTCTCCCCCTCCACCCTCTACTCCCTGCTCTTCCTCTGACCTTTCTTTGGCCACCTCACCTCCCTCCTTCTCTGTCTTTCCCCTGTTCTCCCCAGACAAGGTTTCTAGACAAGTCCGATCTACGAAAGTCTCATCAAAACAGGTTCACCCCTGTTCCTCCAAAGCCATCAAGGACCATATTGATACCCTGGCTCCTGCTCTGGCTGACTTCTGAAAAACCACTCCTTCACCACAGGAGTCTTCCCTTCCCCCCCAAAAGCACTCCCTTGTGCACCCTCTTCTTAAGAAACCCTCTTCCAACCCATCCTGTCTGGCTAACTATCGCTCAATCTCCATCTCTCCTTTCCTGGTCAAATTCCTGGAAAAGCTGGTCACCTCC
Organism: Ambystoma mexicanum; assembly: GCF_040938575.1. Lineage (NCBI taxonomy): Eukaryota > Metazoa > Chordata > Amphibia > Caudata > Ambystomatidae > Ambystoma > Ambystoma mexicanum. Next base: position 826,077,753 of record NC_090921.1, read on the forward strand.
CAGCTTAATCTTCACACTGAATCTGTTGGTTGTCTCCATGACCATCAGTCCGGCTTCAGAGCTGCCAGAAGCACAGAAACTGCTCTCCTGAACATCTGTGAAGACCTACTCTCCAACCTTGATCCCACTTCCCCTGTGTCCTCATCTTACTGGGTATCACCGATCAGGCCCTATCTTGGCTGACTTCTTTCCTCTCCGATCGACCCTCCGAGGTCCAAATTGGGTCCCTCTTCTCCTCTATCTCTATCTCTATCTCTATCTCTATCTCTATCTCTATCTCTATCTCTACCTCTACCTCTATCTCTACCTGTGTTGTTCCCCAGGGGTCTAACCTCTGGCCCTGACTGTTCAACCAATACCTGGCACTTCTTGCCCACTGCATTGCCGCTTTTTTCCCCAACTTTCAGTGCTATGTAGAGGACACTCAACTCATTTTCAGGCTCCTTTTGCCACCTCTTCTCCTTCTCTCATCTCTGACTGTCTGTCTGCTATACAGGAATGCCACCAATGATATCTGCCTTAATGCCAGTAAGACTGAAGTTCTCCTCATCGGCATACCTGCTCCCTCCTTTCCTGTCACTCTCTGGATGGCCTCTCTTGGCCCTCTTCCTGCTCCCACCGGTGAGGCTAAAACCCTCGGGGTCATCTTCGACTCCATGCTCTCCTTCTCTCCTCACACCTCTGACGTCTCTCAAAAGTCACACTACCAGCTTCACCTCCTCAAAGGTATTCTTCCTTTCCTCACCTTCCCCCAGAGGCTCACTGTCTCCAGAGCTCTGATTCTCTCTAGGCTGGACTACTGCAACAGCCTCTTTCTAAATCTGCCTGCCTCTACTCTCCGCCCTCTGCAACTCATCCAAAACAGGACTATGAGACGTGTCCTTGGCCTCAAGCTGAGGGATCGTATCTCTCCAGGACTGAAATCCCTGCACTGGCTCACAGTGGCAGTGAGGATTAAGTGCAAAACCCTCTGTGTTGTCCACAAGGCCTTCTGGGGCCTGCGGCCTCAATACCTTTAACTCTCTCTTCCTAAATATCTTCCTTCTCGAGCTCTTCGCTCATCTGCCTCCAACGCCCTCAGGTCAGTCGCTTCTCCAAGCAATGAGTTGGTGGTAGATCTCTTTCTTCGGCTGCGGTCTCCCTCTGAAACAGCCTCCTTACCTCTGAAACTTGAGGAGAACCATCTCCGGTTCCGGAAGCACCACAAGACCTTTCTCTTTGTGTCTGCTTTATCTCCTCCTCTCCCCTGCTGATCTCCTGGCTGAAACTGAAACTGCACTGGTTACCTGGCTACCTTCTGATCTCTGGCCCAGGCCCCCTCCCTGCCAGTTGCATACCTGCAATGCCCCCTGGCAACTTTTGCACTCTGGGGCTGTTTCTGTATCCCTACAGCCCCCTACGAGCACTTGACAACTGATGTCTGCACTTACCCTTGCACTTGCCACCAGCTGTCTGCACTTTTTATTTATTGTTTTATTTATTTTACTGTACTGCCCCTTCCCCTAGCACGTTTCCCCCTTTCCCCTGTCCTGCACTTGCGCAATCTCAATGTCACCTGGCCTAGTAAAATCGTTCTCTCTGTCTTCCCTCTGTTCCCCCTCCCTTGCCTCGTTGCGCCTTGTAACACTTGTGTATAGGCACGTTATAAATGCCATATCATATCATATCATATCATATCATATCATATCATAACAGTAAGATAGACACAAGTGACCACAGTTTAAGGGTGTTTATTGAGCTTCAAAAAGGGTATGATAAATGCCTATCTAAACCTAAATCTACAGATGAAAAGCAAGCCACGACCATCAAATAATAATAGCGCATTTCTAGTGTGGCCAATCCTTACCTCTAAATACAAATAGTGTGGGGGTACTGTTTATGAAAAAGAAAGAAGTGTTCAAAATGATATGTCAGGATGTTCAGCTATTGGCCTCCCTTCCCCATGTTTTCAGCACGGGACAATGCGGTTCACTCGAGCATAGCACAATCTCTGGCTTCTTTAGAACAAGGATACAGTTCATTCCTTAGTATCAGGGCCTTCTGTGCCCAAATCTCTTTGCCTAGCAAAAAGTATTTTCATGCAGAGGGCCTGATATGACAAAATAAATGAAAAGTTATATCCTGTTTCAATAACTCAATTCAGGTGATTAAGTATTCACCCCGTATCTCCCTCAGCCGGGCTCCAATCCCTTTAATACCACAATCGTCACTTTGGATCCTCCTCTTCTGGCTCAGATGCTCTTTCACAATGTTCATAGGATACTCTTTCTCGGGTGACTCATGGTTCACCCCGGATCCCCATCAGCCAGGCTCATATACCCCTTCTTAATACAATTAGTCTCCCTCAGCTGGGTTTGGACCAATTTTAGTTAGCATCAACTATCGAAAACTTTTGAATGTGCACAGGGTTTGGCTTGACCCGTTGCAGGACCACTTCGATTTCACAATTCCTTTTACATTTGCCACCTTTCAGTTGGATACCTAACAGAGACCTTGGAATGAGCACCCACATGTCGCAGGTCCACTCTGTTTACAATATCTGTATTGGCTTCAAAAGTTCAATCACTCATCTGGTGTTTAATTATAATTATATTCGTGGTGCTGTTTTGTTGTAGGAGTCAAGGACAGTACCACAGCGGTAAACAATCCTCCCCCCCCTTTGCTATTGATGCAGGAGATCCCGGATACCTCCAACACACAATGCAGGTTTCTTCAGCTTTGATTCCAGTTCTTATGTTTCTTATTCTCGAAGGCTCATGAAAGTAACGGTGTTTCTCTGAAAAGGTCAAGGGCACTTCCCTTCTTGCCACCCTCTTCGGTTTTGCCGTCTTTCTCCTTGTATTAAACTGACTGCTGCTTCCTTGTGTGCTTTGCCCTGCCCAGTGTGTGCTTTCATGCTCTGCCTTTTATCCATGTGGGGGAAGTGTAATGGAAGTCAGGTGTGTGTAATGAGCAGTAATTGCCTAACCCTGCTTGACCAATGTACTGGGAGATGTCAGGTATACGGCTCGGGTGTTCGTCCATTTTCCCTCATAGTGAGCTCTTTGTGAGAAAGTGTGTCAGAAAAGGGGTGGGGGTGAGTTCCTAAGTACCCTACCTGGTAGGATTGGGTAAAGGTGTTACAGGGAAGGGGATACCACGTCTCTCCGTCCGGTGTCCCACTTCCACTCCCCGAACACCCCTCATCCAGATGATCCTCCTGCACTGGTCCACCCCCAGAAACTAGACACAAAAGCGATGGCCATGTCCTGGCAACCTGGATGACAGATTCCCAGGGAATAGCGGGTGAGACACCTTCAGGTTTCTCACAGCATAGACCCCACACCTCCACTGAGAGAAGTCACTGACCAACAGCTATTTGCAAACACGGATACAGATGGAGAAATAGTTTTGGAAATCGGCATACCCTGTCACATGGTGATACAGAATTGGGAAGTACCACAGACAATAATGACAGCTGTAACAGCACTATCACAGTTACACAAGGACTTAGTCCAAGTACTTAGTTAACTATGGACTAGTGACTCACATGATATAGTGCAACTGACTAGCATAGGAATGGTTAGAATAAAACTCAAACCTGGTGCCATACTCCCAGAGTAAGTAGTGTTGGGAAGGAGAGACGACCATCCCACACCCCCAAGAGGTTTAGAATAAGGCAAAGGCTGCGAGATGTAACATAAGACACCAGGGGAAGGGGATGCTCTTAAATTCCTTTACACAACCATATTATTGCATGCTTTGTAGACATAGTGCACATGCGGGAACAAACACCATCTTACATATTAGCATCCATACTGGAACACAAGGTGCAAATGCGGTGCAGCAGCCAGTATCATAGGTCTAGGAGGCAAACATGGGGGAAGGAATATGTTGTATCCCCAGCTCTGATGAGAAAGGCCAAAGCCACAGAGATCCACAAACACTTCATTTTTCTAAAAGTTCCCAGCATTCAAACTCTGGGAAGAATGTGCCGTGCAAGACAGACGGGGGGAGGGCTAAGTGCTTCTGTACAATATAATCCCATGAGAAGGAAGGCACTGACCTCCGACCCATTTCTAAGTTGTAGCACTCAAATGCCCTAGCCTTAAAACCCCAGAATTCCAAGTTACTAGCCAGCCCCAGACCACTGATCATAAAACTGTTAAACCCCTGATCGATCAAAAAAGATCAGAAAGCAGGGCTTTCCTACTTTCACTCCTGGGTCACATGGTTTGTGCTGCGAGGTGCAGGGAGGGATAAAAGTATAGCCCAGAACGAGGGTGGGAGACCTTGTAGAGATGCTGGCCTGTCTGGGATCGAGTAAAGTTTGTGAGTTAGTATGACCTCAGATTTTACCTTGGGCCTCTGACTGCTTGTACCAGGTGCACTGCTACATAGATAGAGATGTATTTTTTATCTTTCACAAAATTGCCAATTAGCCGCCACCTCATAACTGATGATGACTGCAGGATCACCCTCATGGAAGAAGATGGACAGGACGGGCTGGGACCAATGGCTTGGCATCCCATATGAAGCAGGCGGCCTATGTGTAGGTTCTGACCAACCCGCCGCACAGGTTTATATTCTATGTAATGATGTCACAATGTACATTCTTAAAGTGCTGCACATGCAGATTTTGCCATGCCAGACCATTCACCAGCAGCAAAGCGGTGTCCAGTCAAAGGATCGAAAATAAAGGATCGAATGACCTTTTGTTCGAATACAAAAGGATCGAAAAAAAAGGGTCGAATTTTATTTATTTATTTATGTATTTTTTTATTTTGGGTTGGTAAAAAAAGTGTTTTTAATAAAGAAAACGGTGGGTTGGCGGACCCCCCCCATAAAAAAAAAAATGGACCCTTTTTTCGGTCCTTTAACTGTCGAAGAAAAGGCATTCGATCCTTTTGTTTTCGAAACATTGACCTACAACCCAGCAAAACTCTTTGCTGGTGCACTCCTATTTTGTAGGAATAAAATACTTCTTATCCTTGTCAGAGGAATCTTGCCCCTTTTTCCCTAATGGGTTATATTTTTTCTGGTGTGAGTATATAGGGACTTTCCTACAGCAGTATCCATTGTCCAAAGAAGCAGATGAGGAAATATATGACACAATAAAAACAATGCTCGACCAAGGCATCATAGTGCCCTCAGACTCATAATGCAACATGGGCATATATGCCCTGAAGAAAGCAAGGGGATCATCATGGAGATTAATACAGGATCTCCACCTTTTGAACAACATAGTGGAAGACGAATATATGCTAGTGTCAAACCCTACATCAATATTGTGCAACATACCTGCTGATGCAGTCAACTTCTCAGTCATAAATCTTAAAAATGCCTTTTTCATAATACCACTGCATCCAGACTCCCAATACCTGACAGCATTTTTATATAGTGGAAAGAGATTCCAGCACACTTGTTTTCCCCAAGCGTAATGCAAATCCCCCAGTGTTTTTAACAGGGCCCTTCAGATGGACTTAGGAAACATTAACATAGCAGTACAGTTTTACGATACATAGATGACTGGTTTGTGTACAACACAACAGAGGAACAGTGCAGAAAGGGCACAACACAACTGCTGATGATACTTGCAGACAAAGGGTACAAGGTGGACCGAGACAAACTACAATACTGGCAGAAAGAAGTGGTTTAGTTGGGTCAGATCATTTCATCCGCAGGGAGAAAGATAAGCCCAGATAGAGCCACAGTAGTGAGGAACACACCACAGCCTAAAACATTCAGAGAAATTCAGCAATTCCTAGGCCTATGCAACTATTGCCAAATATGGGTGTCCGATTATTCAACATTTGTCAGACCCCTTTTGCAGGCACTCAAGGAAGCACCAACGATTTAAAGAACACTTCCATGGACAGAGGAGATGGCAGAATGTTTTTAAGACTTATAAACAGCAATCAGCAATGCACCAGCACTAGCAGCCCCAGAATACAATAAGCCATTCTTCAAATTTTCGTATTCGAATGGACAGGTCATGACAGCAACACTCACACAGCGTGTTTCAGAAAAACACAAGCCATTAGCATACTACAGTGGTCTTTTGGATCCAGTAATGCAAGGATATTTCCCATGTGAGCAAGCATTAGCAGCAACAGCTTTTGTTGTACAGAAATCTGCCACCCTAGTTATGGGGTGTCCACTCACTTTGTACATTGAGCATGCAGTGTTCTCCCTTTTTGAGAGGAACAAATCAATCCTCACTACAAAGAGAGCAAGTGGGTATGAGGTAATTTTGACAAATCCAACCATTACCACAGTAAGGTATCACACAGTCAACCCAGCAACATACATAACCACACCAGTTGAACCTCAGGACAAAGTCCATGACTGTACAGTGTATCAAGGAGAGTCAGATGAATAGAGCAGAGTGAGCGAACACCCTCTAGACATAGGAGAAGTGTACTATGTAGATGGGTCATCAGGCATAGACCAGCCACGTGGTCAAAGACATACTGGAGCATCAGTTGTAAAATATGCAAAGGATCAAGAGGAAGGATTCCAAGTAGTGATGCAACAGAGACTACCATCACACTTTTCAGAACAAGCGGCAGAACTTGTATCACTCATAGAAGCCCTAGAAATATCATATTATGAATATGTCACCATATACAGTGACTCGGCCTACATGGCCTCTACAGTGCACTCAGGTTTATCAAGGTGGAAGAGAAGAGGTTAGAGACGGGCAGATGGGTCACCAGTTCAGCATGCAGTTTTGCTAGCTAGACTCATTGAAGCATTGAAAGGCCCTTTGCATGTAGCCATAGTGAAGTGTGCAGCACACTGAAAAGGGAAAGACTTCCATGCAGAAATGCATATGCAGTCACAGCTGCTAAAGAGGCAGCTTATATGCCCTTTCCAGAGAAAAGCCAAACGCATGTTACAGCAGTGCAGCAAGAAAGACTACAAGACGCTTGGAGTGCACTATCAAAGGAACACATAATTAGGTTTCAGGAAAGAACCCCAGCAGAGTAAAACGCATAATGGGTAAAAAGAGGTTGTACACAGTGCCTGAAGAGCTACTGAACATTGACTTAGAGCAGCTCAATTTTCTTACGCATGCACCTAAGCAGCACATTGCTGCCGATATTAGCAAGGATTGGTTGGGCCTAATTTGAATGAACTAGCTGACAGGTCTGTGGCAAATTGCACCACATGCCATACATTTCATCCAGGACACACACTGAAGACACTGAAGGCAATATTGCCTCACCCACAGAGCCATTCAAGGAACTCCACATTGATTAAATTGATATTGTGAATTGATGCAGAACCTACAGGTATACTAGTGGTAGTGTGCCCTTATTCCCGCTGGATAGAGGCTGGACCTTGTGTCAATGCAGATGCTAAATCCGCAGCCCAATTTCTATTGAGGGAGGTATTCCCCAGGTGGGGGATATGTGAGTTTATGAGGTCCGATAATGGAGCCCACTTTCTAAATGAGTTTCTGGCAGAGGTTACCGACTGTTAGGAATAAGACATAAATTAAGAACAGCTTACCACCCACAAGCAAATGGAATGGTGGAAAGGATGAATTGTTTGCTCACACTAAAGTTAGCTACACTTTGTGATACTCTTAAAAGGAGCTGGCTACACTGTCTACCTTTGGCCCTGTTTAGTTTACGTAATCAGCCTGGTAAGGACCACCACCTTATACCCCACAAGATAGTGACAGAAAGGAGAATGCATGCCCCATCTGTGCCCCTACGAGCAGTGGCAGATGCTCACAGGAGTTCAGATCTGTTCGGAGAAAGTTCAATGTATATCTTAAGAATAAGTGCAAAGTTCCTTTCTTCACAAATAAAAATCAAAGAGCGCCATCGGGCCCCGGCTGATCAACACACAATTGCAACAGAGAACCTCTTCCAGGAGATCCAGTCTATGCCAGACAAAACATGAGGAAATGGAATGAACTGAAGCTTACCGGTCCCCACGAGGTAGAAAAGGCAACACCGACTGCAGCCAAACTGAAAAATTGCTGCGCCTGGGTTCACCTCACCGATCTACAAAAAGTTACAAGCACAGCACTGCAACAGTGAGGATGAACAGACATTGTGACTCCAACGAAAGAACAACAACAAAGGTTGAGTAATAATTTTGAACTGTAGAACAATTACAAGATGAGAATGAATCCTTTCGGGCACAACAGAGCAAGTGCAGCAATCAATGTGCAAAAAGCTAAAAGAAAACAATCATAGAAATGTTACGAATACGTTTTTAGGGATATGTTGGCTATTTTTCTCTCTTCTTTCCTTTTTTTTATGGAATTGTTAAAACTAGGATCTAGAGGTACCAAGCATAATAGCACAAACATAGAGATGGTAGCTATATTTAGAACTAACCTCATGAACAGGCATAAGTAACAGTTGAGTGAAGAAACAGATCTTTGATGAACATCATTGAGAGGGTACCAATGTGTGGTACAACCTCATGAAAACCATTAATAGGCCACAAGCAAATGAATTGTGTTATATATGGGGGCTCATCCCCATGCGATTGGCACCCCCAGATTGTTCTTATCGCAGGAAGTGCCGACTTTAGCGGCACATTGCTTAGCACATTTAATAGCTTGCAGGATACAGGTTCAGTCCCAGGGACACACAGTTCAAATAAACATGGAAAAAAGGTCCAAAGATGAGTGCAAAGAGATGGGAAGATATGATGAAGTACAGTGTCCAGCAATACCACAGATAATTATAGAGGGAAGCGCTGTTCTGGAACAAGAAATAGGTGAATGGCAGGCTGTGTTCAATGCTGAGCAACTAATGGGATTCATGGAAAAAGAAGTGATACAAACAGATGAAAGCTGTAGAAATGTGTGGGCACTGCGTGTTAAAAGGTTTGCAGCTCTGCATCAACATTATCAACTCGTAAAAGTACAGAAACTCATTTGATCTTCATTTTGTTTCAGGGGCCAAGGGAGTGTTTTCGTTGGCACCAACAATAACTGCAACCAGACTTACATGATGCCAGCACTAAGTGAGGGCACAGCCACCATTGTGGATTTCTTATGTCAGTGTGACAGCAAAGCCTATTTCTACCTTCCACCCTCTTGGAGTGGCCTCTGCTCACTAGTAAATTTGCATTCTCCAGTCTTGATAGTACCTTAGAAGCATGTAGAAGCATCTACAATTGGCTAAAGGACAATCCCAGTCCCCCAAGCCATCCCCAACAGTTATAGGACACATGAACTCCCCTAGGTTGCAAAGAAAGAAGTGGTCCGGATACTTTTCAGAGGAAGCCGGTAAAGCCTTGAAGAAGGTGCCCACTCAGTATTGTCTATTTTCAAAAACTGGGATGTTCTTTACTTCATTGCTGGCTCCAGGCATATAGACTGCTACCAATTCAAAATGTCTCCAGATTATACGCTGGTACCTGATGGAGATTTCTAATGCCACCAAAAACTGACTCATACGTGAAGAGCTTGATGCAATCGGGCTTGTGGCACTTCAGAACAGGATGATGCTTGACCTACTGACAGCAATGGAGGGCAGGGTTTGCAGGAAATTAGGGAGCATATGCTGCACATAGATGCCTCCCAAGGACGTTGGCAATGTATCCTTAACCATTGCCATCAAACCAATGACCAAGTTGACAATGGACATGGCGAGAGCAGGAAGAATTGTCAAGGATGATGACTGGCTAGCAATTCTAACATCATGGATGCTTCAGTGGCTAATTAATTGCTGCCAAGTGTTGTTTCCTATCCTTATTCTTTTTAATAATACTCTGGTGTACATATCAGATAATAAGAACTTGTTATGTGTCCCATGGTAATAAAAGTACCCTTCTTGCAGTTATGACAGGTAGTGCCACTCCTTGTTGGAAAGATGAAAGCTGTCAAACAGATGAGCAACCAGAGATAGGAGAAACAAATCGGTACCCAGTAGATAGACATTGTTACCCAGAAGATGCATTATGGTCAACGACCCCTGACACAGCCAATTACCTTGAGTGCCAGAGAAACATCAAATCAGACTGGCCAACCAGTTACATATAATGCACCCCATGGGATTATGCCACATGTGGTGGAGATTTGAGGGGTATACATAAAATATGGATACCAAGGAGTGTCTATGACTGGCAACAAGAGGAAGAAGACTATGAGAGGGAGTTTAGAGAAAGATGGATCCCTTAAGGGATGAAAGGGGGGAGTGTTGGGGAGTATGAGAATATGGGTGATTATAACAGCATTGGAGAGTACATCCAGTGTCCTAAAAGTGCATGAAAATACAAGCTGTGAAAGTCAAAATGAGCAAACAGCATGGAAGCCAGCAGCCACGCACACACACACCCAACATAGATTCCCTTATGAAGGCCCAATAAAGCATAAGCAGCCGTGCTTTAGTGAACTATGGCACCCTATAATCAAACATATCACCATGCCATAGTAAACACAGCTGCATTTAACGATGATTAGGGAAATATAACACATGTTAACAGTAATAATGAATGACATTAGCCCTTTACACTAGACAGAGCACACAGTACATGTAGGCCTCAAAATCTCATAAGCAACCTCACAAGAATGTATCGACAAAACCTTTGCAAGGAAGCATACACACATCTGAACTGTAACTTTCCAGAGCACACAATTAAATGCTGCACAGTGATTGGCTGAGACTAGGGAGGCAAACCACTTCCTAAGCTTGAAATGCGGTAGTGAGGTCATGAGACAACAGAAAGGAGATAGCAGACTCCAGTGCTAAAAGGACAGAACACTGCATACTGATTGGTTGAAATATATTGGGCTAGTTGAGTTCCTAGGCAAGTATTTGAAAAACATATAACAAATCGTGTTCCTGAGAAGGATGTCAAAATGTAATACAATGAAGGTCATAAGCCTCTAAGAGCAGAGCAATAACTGGTGGAAGATATGTCTGGTAAAACAGGCCTCAATACGAGGTTGAAGTTAGCCTTGCCGGTAAGAGCGGCACGGCTACCTCCATACCGGCATGAAAGTCCAGAACCCGCGAATGGGCAATTACCGTGGTATTCTGCCCCCGCCAGACCCGGCAATTGCCCTTTCACGGGTGCTGGTGCCGGTAGATCCCCATTCCCATTTCAGCCACATAGGGTTCAATGGGAATGGGGATGCCTGTAGCACTAGCACCGTACAGGCATTCTGTGCTCGCGGGTGCCTTTCATTCCGCCAGGGCAGACCTGGCGGAATGAATGGCACCCATGGCACAACTCAGAGTTTGCCGGTCCGGTAGCAAACAGTACCGGCAAGCATATCGGTACCGTGTTACCAGACCGCAGCCTTGTAATGAGGCCCAGAAACATTTTACTTGGCATATGGACAAGCTGCCAATCCCAATCACTGGTTAAGTTACATATCTGGGTTCACAAATTACAGCTTTCCCAACTAAAAACCACCTACTCTCAACTTTAGATCTAAAGATAATTAATATGGGTTCACAAATGAAGAAGATCTGTTCGCAATACTGCAAATGTTCTATTCTTCCCGTATTGAAATTTTACATTGGAAAAGTAGTGCCAATAATTCTATTTGGCTTAGACTGGGACAAAATTGAAGCTACAATTTGGAAAATAACTTTTGCACTTCCCAATTGGGCACCTATTGCTTGCATGAGATATGAATTGGGTCTCACCTCTCTGCTGGCATGGTTGGAATGGAAATGGGTGTCTATGTACAGGCTAATGCTTGAACCTCCTAAATCCTCCTTATATGAGGAGGCGGCATTATCAATGCATAACACAGATAACTTGTTCCTGAACAAACTAAGATCAAAGTGTAATGAAATATTACTTCAATCGGATAGTGCAATCGTAACTTTGACCCAAAACCCTTTAAAAACGAAAGAATCTATGAAAAGAATGTATTGGATAAGGACTATAGGAAAAATGAGATTAGCAAAAATATCATGGTCTCTTACACTAACAGATAAACCTAGATCCTTCCTACCGTCCTACTTAAAGAAATCTACAGACACAGGAACTAGAATGGAATTTCTAAGATTTAGATTAAATCTTTTATCAACCTTAGAAATCCTTCATATTAGAGATAAAGAAAAATACCCTAGAGATATACATGACAAATGTGATGGAATGGAAAGACAATCAACTCATCATCTCCTATCCAAATGTATATGAACATGGAATCAGAGAGTGCAAAGTTTCCAAAGATTCGTACATGATGTTCAGTCTCTGAATTCTGTTATCTTTTGGGAAAGACTTGTGTCAGGACATTAAACCTTGCTTACGGCTGAAGTGGTTAGTCTCCTCAAAGAATTTAATCTTAGTGGAAAGAAAGTGAAGTAATAGAGAGAAAGTTGAAAAGCAGAAGATGAGTGTGTTTCTGATCCTAGATCTTACTCCATGACTCTGTTTTCTTTTCCTTTTTTTGGATACTGCTTTCTTCTCTTTTCTTCCTTCAGTTTTTGCTTCTCTCGATTGTTTTTAATATGTGATGTTTCTTATTTGCTCTTTATTAGATGAAATGTTATTGCTTTAAGACTCTAGAGTGCATGAATTTAGAGTTTTTCTTTTTGTTCTTTTTTTTGTTCTATTTTTTGTTCTATTTTTTTGTTACTATTTGTCTATTTCACGGTTTTGAACTCTGTTTTAATTTACTGATGTGTATTTTGAAGAATTTGTTAAATGTAATGTGTAAAAAGTCATGATTTTGGTTTTGGCTAAAACACAATAAAAATAAAAAAAATAAAAACTAAGGGCTTCTGCGCGCTTGGTAGGCAGGTTTTACGGATAACTTCTGTGTCGGGTCTGAAGTAGAATCAAATAGAGGACAGAGTCAGATAGAAAAGATGTGTTCGTTGAATTATATTAAGAGAAAGTTTGTACTTACGAGCATCTGAAAGGAGAGTAGCGACATGCCAAAGATTCCCTGTAGACTGCTTAAGACATGCTCTGTCACTGGCACCACCAGGAAACAGGAAGGCAGTAGAAGCACAACAAGAGACTAGAGCCATACATGGCACAACATGCGCCATCTTAAGTAGGGAAATGAAAGTACCATTAATGTTGCACCATTTTGTGCCAAAAGGAGTGCTGGTGGAACCAAGGTGTGACAGTATGCCCCCATCCAAGTGAAGAATGATCCGGTTTGCCAGGATAGAGTTTATGAAACTGGTGAACCAGCTGAGAGCATGGGCAGAGGTGCAGGTTCCCAACTTTGGTTGGCAGGGGAGTACCCCTTCTAGTCCACCAAGTATTCAAGGCAGCTACGTCGGTAGCTTGAGTCACAGATGTCAGACACCACATACTCTAGACCTGAAACTGTGTCCACTGGAGGTGGGTGAGAAGCAGCTTTCTGACAGATTCGATCAGGAACATCCGGTTTCAGTTGGGACTCATGAAACACAGGATGAATCCGGGACCAAGAGGGTGGAAGCTGTAGTACGTGAGCCGCTGGACCCTTGGCAGTCAGAACCTTAAATGGACCAAAGTACCTGGGTGACAATTTAGGTGGAACCAAATGTCGAGGCAGAAAATGAGAAGCAAGTCAGACCATGTAGCCCGCCGAGTTAACAAGAGCCGCTGTGCATTGTCTATAAGCGGCTTGCTTGACCCAATCCTGTGCATTCTTCTGAGCGATGCCAGCCAACTCATGACCCCAATGCTGGATGTCAGAAATCAAGGCGTTCACATACAGGATGCAAGTGGAAGACTAAGTTACAGTTGGAAAACAGGAGGAATGATAACCATAGGTACATAAAAAGGGACTGGATCCTAGAGCAGAATGTTTAGCATTGTTGTAGGTGAATTTAGCCAAAGACAACAGCTCCTCCCAGTTGTCCTGAGCGGCAGAAAAAAACAAGGCAAATACCCCTCCAGTGTCTGATTTAGATGTTCCATCTGGCCATTGGTTTGAGGTTGGAAACCGGAGCAAAAGTCCCTCTCCATCTGAAGAATAGAGCAGACCCAATGCCAATAGCGTGCTGTGTACTGGGGACCATGATCAGAAACTATGGCATCAGGCAAACCATGACGGTAAAAAAATTAAATCAATGAAAATCCTTGCCATCTGAGATGTAGATGAAACCTTAGGTAAAGCATGAAAGTGAGCTAACTTTGTGAAGTAATCTATGGTCACCATGATTGCAATAGCACCCTCCTAGGAGGGCAAATCCACCATAAAATTGATGGAAATTATCTGCCACGGTCTGGTTGGTATCTACATTTTCACTAGATGCCCCAGAGGAGCTTTCCTTGGAGTCTTGGCCTGTAGGCAAGTGGAACATGCTGAGACATAGTTCCATACATTGTGTTCCATCGTGGGCCACCAGAAATATCTCTGTAGAAGATCCAGGGTTCCAGCAACACCCCGATGGCCGGCTGCAGATCAGTTTATAGGGAGAAAAGGTCTTGGACAGGTAAGTCACTGGATTTTCATGTCCGCACTCTGAGCTTTGCAACAATACAGCTCCCAAAGCATAATGGGAGGCCTCTGTTTCAACAATTAAACCTTTATTTTGATCGGTTGAATTTAGTATAGGGGCTGAAGAAAACAGGGATTTAAGGTTTGAAAACGCTTGTTGGATCTCGACAGACCACATATAGGAGACCCCTTTTCTCAACAGCATAGTCAAAGGAAGTATCACATGTGAATTAATTTGGTATAAACGTCAGGTGAAAATTAGCAAACCCCAGGAACCGTTGTAGTTCTTTGACTGAGGAAGGTAGTGGCCAGTCCAATACGGCAGACACTTTCCCTGGATCCATGGCCGTATCCTTAGCCGACAGGACATATCCCAGATAGGTGACATGGGATTGGTTAAATTCTCACTTTTTCAGTTTACAAAACAGATGATGATCTTTCAACCTGGAAAATAAGGTCTGGACATGGAGAACATGATCGGCCGGATCATGAGAGAATACCAAAATATCATCCAGGTACACAATGACTGAGTGTAACAGTTGATCAAAACGAGAGTAAATGTGGTTCATGAACCATTGAAAAATGGACAGGGCATTCGACAAACCAAAGGGCATAACCCTATACTCAAAATGCCCAAAGGGGGTAGGCAAGGCCATTTTCCACCCGTTGCCAGATTTAATACGGATGAGATGATACGCCCCTCTGAGATCTAATTTTGTGTAGTTGGACAAACCCTTAACCACCTCTAAGATATCCGGAATCAGCGGCATTTGGTAACGATCAGGGATAGTAATTCTGTTGAGCCCGTGAAAATCTATACATGATCGAAGCTCATCCATGTTTTTCTTAGAAACAAAAAACAATGAGACTCCTGCCGGAGAGGTAGATTTAGCGATCCGTCTATTTAGTAGATTCTTGTGCAGATATTCCTTCAATGCATTCTTTTCTTTTTCAGAAAGGATACATATTCTCCCGAAGGTGATGGGCTGATCAGGTACAAGATTGAGCACGCAGTCATCTCTACGATGAGGAGGTAAGACAGCATATTCCTGTGTGGCGAGCACGTCATGATAACTACCATAAGGTTCAGGTAACATTGCAACAAATGTTGTCGTGTATCATGTCCACAATGGTGGTTATGGTGTCCCGGTCCAGATTGTACAGGGTGTGGATCTGCTCAGGGGTTAGGTTGAATGGACTGGCTCAGATGCGAAGGATTGGGGGCTGCCTGCGTGGTACCACTGGCTGCACTGGTGGGGCTTTCTGGGCCTGTCTCACCCTCCTTCTCTTCCTGTGTCTCCTCTGTGGTGCCTGCTGTTGTTGTTGTTGTTGCTGGTGTAGCAATGCAAGCATGTCCTCCAGCCCCAGTATTGCTACTACTAGTGGAATAACTTTTGTGTGGAAAGGTGTGTGATGTGTGGGTGTGCTCCTTTTGTGCTGGGCAAGCTCCATTGCCTCCACCTGTGCTGATTGTGTGCACCTGTGGCAGTTGGGAACACTGCACATAGCTGTTTACGGGTGGTTCGCGATGACGGTATTGCCGGCATGCCGGTATCCCATATTAACGCCTTCATGATGCCGGTATTTCCATGTCCTCCTGACTTGTGATGTCCTCCTGTTAGCGGCATCCTGGTATTGCCGGCCTGAAGGGCCGCATGCCAGTGCCCATGCCGCTATTAGCGACCACAGTATTAGCAGCGCCGCTGATACCGGGTTCATGAGTCAGAATAGCCCGGAGCGGTATGCGGTGCCGGTAATCCTTTACCAACATTGTTTTTCCATTACCTCCAACCTAGTTATGACCTCCATTGTCCATCACAGGAGTGGTTGTAGATTGCATAGTAGGAGGAACAGAGGAGAGCAGACCTACTGATCCTTCCGAGACAATGTGCCACACGGAATGCTGATCCCAAAAACACAGACCCAACAGACCAATTAATGTAGGGATTGTGCAACTTTAACCACGGTAATCCCAAAATAATTATATAGTGAGCTGCCTTAATGATATCAAAGGTTACCAGCTCCTTATGTGATGATATACACATCGTGATAGGCATGGTATGCTCAATGATGGGACCTGACGTTAGTGGGGAGCCATCAACCCCTTCTACTGGGATGGAAATCTCTTTGAGTATACATGGGATACCGTTCTTGTTCACCCATTGATCATGATATGATATGATATGGCATTTGTAACGCGCCTATACACAAGTGTTTCAAGGCGCGACGAGGCAGGGAGGAGGGAACAAGGGGGAAGACAGACAACGATCCTAATAGGCCAAGTGTCATTCAGATCGCGCAAGTGCAGGGGTAGGCGGAAGGGAGAAAGTGCCTGGGGAAGCAATAAAAATCCCAGCTGCACCAGAATCCATTAATGCAGGTACATTGTGTATTTCAAGACCAGGAAGTATGAATTTAACTTGCAGAATAATCATGGGAGAGTCTGTAAAAGAGGCAGTAGGTGGTATTGAAGAGAGGATAAGGTCACATGATGGGGAACCTGCCTCATCTTCCTTGATCGTGGTTCCCCTACGATCAGGATGAAGCTTTTCCCTGTTGTCTAGGAGGAACGGTAGGACAATCACAGACTAAGTGATCCTTAACACCACAGTACATGCTTAAACCCATTGACCTACTACAGTTTCTTTCTTCAGAAGACAACAGGTCTCTTGTAACTCCCAGCTACATGGCTCCTCGGACTCTGCTGATCTAGGATTTACATGGAATGGGTCTGGGAATGCTTTGGAGGGCCTGGAGTGTCTCCTTTAAATATGGCGTTCTTGCAACCAGTAGTCTATTTGCATCAGAGAGGGAACTCTCGAGATTTCATCTTACAGTTTCCCAGAAAGGCCTCTCCGAAATAATGTTATCAGAGCGTTGTCGGGCCATGTAGTGTCTGTAGCTTGAACCTGGTGAAGTATGATAATATCACTTGCGAGCCTTGTCTAAAGTCTAACAGATGCTCTTGGGAAGACACAGTAATTTCATGCCTTCCAAGCATTGCTTTCAGACTAGACTTGGTGGAAGTCCAGTATCGCATTATTAGTGGTTACTAATGGAGTAGCCCATGCAAGAGCTGCACTAGTTAAATGTGAAATCATATAACCTACGTGTCTGTACCTCCTGAGTCAGAGACTGTACTGCTGCTACCAACTGCTGCATCTGATGCATGGTCGCTCCTATTAGCGGGCATCGCTAACTGTTATGCTTTCTAGAGCAAGTGAGAGGTTGCAGGGTACAAATATGAAACAAAATTAAGGAGCGACTAACCTGGTCAGAAGCAGCACTGGGAAATCATAGGGAAATCCTCTAGGGAAAAAACCATAGTTGGGGCAAGTTCTGCAGGTCTCGATGTCAGTCATGATGTCTAGAATAGCAAACACCTCTAAAGCCTTTCCTGGAGTGATAGCAGCGCAGACTTCAGTGCAGGCTGCTTATCTATGCCATGCTATGCGAGAGAAAGAGAGTGACATGGGTAAGATAAAATAAGCAGTAGCGAGTGTTCAGGATTTAAAGAAACCATACATACCGGGTACAGCTAGAGTAATAGCTTGCGTGCACGGGGTAGGCAAGTTTTACGGATAAGTTCCGTGTCAGGTCTGAAGTAGAATCGAAGAGAGGACAGAGTCAGATAGAACATGATGTGTTAGTAGAATGATAGTAATAGAAAGTATGTAGTTACCAGCGTCTGAAAGGAGAGTAGCGACACACCAAAGATTGCCTGTAGACTGCTTAAGAGATGTTCTGTCACTGACACAACCCGTAAACAGGAAGGGAGTGTTGGCAGAACACAAGTCTAGCGCCATACACGGCACAATGGGTGCCATCTTGGGTAGGGAAATGCAAGTACCATTAATGTTCCGCCATCTGTGCCAAACGGAGCACTGGTGGAACTAAGGTGTGACAATTACATAGGATTAGGAATAACTGATTTGTTTTACAGAAGCACACACATAACCCTCACTGCATGTACATAATAGAAATAAAGACACCTTCATGAAGTCACACATCTTACGGATACACGCGCATATAAGCATGTAAGTACATAAACATATCCTTGTTATTGTAAGAGAATGAAGCTCAACGTGAAAGGTCAAAGACAGGATAGATGAAATCATGAGAAACGAAAGACAGGCCATAATCTTTCCAATGACGAGTTACAAAGTGTACCAGAGATAAATGGTACACAATGATGAGAACGGTAAGATGGTGCCAAACCGCTTAGGTCAACGGGAGAGGATGTCAGGTTACAATCTCAATGCCATACTGTCTCACCTCACATAGGGTTTGGTTGAATGTACGTAATCATTCACTCCACTTAGAAAGCATGCAAATGGAGATATGCTCAATGTAAATGAGTTAACCTTTTGAATAAACTAATGGTCAAATGATTAGATTAAAACAATAGGGTTAGGAATTGTATGGAAACGCTTATAGTGCAAATGATGCAGGTGAATCAGAAGCCTGAAAAATGTCAGTGTTGTCTTTCCCTTTCCTTAATACACTCCAAAACCAGCCATTTTTCAGAATCCGTTTGAATGTCTTTTTAGGTGTTTCTCTGCCTAGGCAGTTATAATACATTTTTGTTCTTCTCATATCTCGTGCATTCATTTTTTGGCTTTTTTGGATTGATATTTGATACTTCAACTCCAACTTTGGTCTACCTTTTGGGAATTATAAGACTGTTATCTCCAGTTCCATTTTGCCATCATCCAAAACTGATTTACCATTTTGAACTGTTAAAAGTGATTATTCCAGCTTTTTGAATCAATCACCAGCAATTGATTTCTTGTCCCACAATAATCAAGTACCTGGACGAGGAAGAGAGAAAGAGCGGAAGAAGGTACAAGCCCAGCAAGTGCTCTAGTTGTTTCCCAAAAACATGTGTTCCCAGGAAATTTCAAGAACAGAAGCAAAGTGCTAGAGGCTGCTGTTGGTGAGAGAACATTTCACCTCTCTGAGAGGCTCGAGGATCTGTAAAGCACAGACAAGCGTGGTTGACCTGGGCTGCTCACCATCCAGGAAGAATGGGATGCGCTGCAGAAATGCCTTGAGCCGATGAAAGACTCCTAGGCGTTCTCCAAAAACAGAAAGCAGCTCCTTACCTACCAGAGACTGAAGTGAGTTGGGCATGCAGAAAAGAAGCTGCGGGAGAAGGAAGAACAAAAAGAAAGAAGTCACGAGAGGAAAGAAGGCAGTGCATCTTTGCCAGTTGACTGTGAGCGAGCCTTAAAATGCCAATAAGAGCTGGTGAATCAACCCAAGGATAGTGGGGACACCGGGGAATATCGGCGTTCGCAACATATGTGAATTATAGCAAACAGAAGAAAGAGAGAAAGAAAAGAGATTAATTGTAAAACCAGGAAGTGAACTGCAAATAAGGCCCCTATCAGTATGTCAATGTATGGGATGCAAATACACAGGGAACCCAAACCGAATAATGTATTAAGAGGATATATTATGCAACACAGGGAAAGTACAACTGTGGAAGTGGAGAGAAACATTGTGTGGAATCCCTAACAGGAGAGTATACCAGGTAGTCACAAGTGTGTGAATACAAGAGGTAATGGCAGGAGAGTATACCAAGGAGTCACAAGTGTGTGAATACAAGAGGTCCTGGCAGGAGAGTATACCAGGCAATCAGAAGTGCTTGAATACAAGAAGCCCTGAAAGGAGAGTATGCCAGTTAATTGCAAGTATGTGGATACAAAAAGTCATAAGATCAGAAGGAATATTACAACTGTGTTGATCAGAAAAGAAGGAACAAAATCCTGTCAGAAAGGAAAACCAGGAATTCCTAAAGAAATAAAATGAAAAGTCTAAACAGCATTGTATGTGGCAGTGCTATTGTGGGCCAAGAAAGACACATATAATTGTTGTATCAAGAACTATTTGTATTAAAGTGTGATCCAGGGGAAGGAAACCACCCTCTGGAACAAGGACTCTTTGTCCTTGAAGAACTTTTGTGTTGGAACTATTTGTTCTTCCTTTATGAACACTTGTTCAAAAGGCACCAAAAGTTAAAGACATTTTCCCTTTCACCTTATAGTTTAGTTTATAGTGTGAGGGTCAGAATAGAATGTTTGGACAAAAGGACAGTTTTGATTTTGACATCCCGACATAGACATATCCTTAGTTTTGGTCTTAGGTCAGGAAAATCCTCTTAGAGCAGGGTTAGAGAGGCCTTTTCCCAATCGTTTTATTTCCAACTAGTGTACAGGTCAGTGTACACGGGCCAAAGTTTTCATTGAAACAGTAGTACCACTACATATCCTAAGCCTACAGCTCCCTCTTGCGGTGACCACAGGCTAAGCTATGAGAATTGGACCACTGTAAAAGGCGAAGCTATGCGACTTGGACCACTGTGTATCCTAGTGGAGCATTATGTGCGTTCAGGCAGCATCTACTGCCCATGACGGCATCGCACAACCACACAAGTGCACTTTTATTATAAGTAGATAAAAGTCTTTAACCAAGAACATGGATAACCTGTGTCTGACTTTCATTCCTGACTCCTCACAGGTGTGAATGTGAACCAGTAGCTACCCAAACAACACAGTATCACAGTCCAAGAAAGGGAATTTCCAATCAAGGTTCTATAAAAATATAAACACTTTAATAAAACACACCATCTGTACGTAGAACGTATCGAGAATACTGCACAAAAACCCATGCTAAAGGAAGAACGGAGAAGATGCAACAGACTGGAGAAAGTAGCAGTCTGAGCATAGTTCCAGGGGTGGTAGGTAAAGTACTAACAACAAAATGTCAGGCTTTCATTAAGTAGTGTCATGCACTATGTAGGCATAGCTTTTATTTAGAATTCACACTGCCACCAGCATGGACGACTTATGATAATCATAGTTTTAGGTACAGGGGAGCATATCTTGAATGCCGCCTCTGCACCACATGCACTTGGCTGACAATTGGCCATTGCATGACCTTTGAACCTGCTTTGTACAACAAATAAGATGAATACGATGATGATGATGATGTTGTTAGAAGAGAACACAAAGTAAACATTTTGGATTTCTTTATTTTCGACTAGATTTAACTGCCGCCCTGCGTCTGCACAGGAAAATAGCCTTGCACGGTTTTCAATATACAATTATGGCTGCAAAGGAGCCAAACTTGGGAAGGCGCTCCTTTATTGCACACTGTTAAATAGTCGTTCTCCACTCCTGGCACAGAGGTGAGTGGTGTGTTCCCCCTTGTTCTTGATTAACTATAGAGATAATGCTGACAGTGCAGAAAGGAGTGACCCTAGTCAGGCATTACAAATATGGGTGCTTTTTGTTCTGACAAAGGACAAGTGCTTGAGCGTGACCGTGCACGCTCTTACAGAGGCACCAGTTGGAATGTCAAGGATGTCCTCACACCACACTCGGTGAGAACTCGAACAAAGGTTAATTTAATATTGGATAGATGTGACTAAGATATCACAGTTCATGGCATACTTGATTATGGGGTTTCATTGCATGTTTAATTATTTTTTTCAGGTCCTGTCACTACACATGTTGTAGCTAGCTGTGATTTGCCCTGAAGAATGCTTGGTCTATGGTTTCAATCGACTGCAAACCTGAAATTCGAGTTGGCAGTCCAATTAAAGTATACAAACTGAACTTTTTTGAAGTAAACTAGCCACGTGCATTGTTGATATTGAGGCCACCTTAAGAACAGGCCATCTTATGGGAAACACTGGCTCAGGGCTGATACTCTACACAGGCTGCCATTGTTTGTATTGGGTTACAGCTGCTCTTATGCACATTTGTTTGCACTTTTTTTGCACACTAGAGATAGGTTTAGTACCTTATGTCAAATGTAGAAGTGTGTTTCATGTGTACGTTGTATGGGTGTGTCAGGTGTATGCATAGTGTGTGAGTGGGTGGATTGATCTGGTAAAATGTTGGCTCGTAGATAACACAGATTATTTCAGAATTGTGCTGTATCACTGTCCATAGAAATGTTGACATCCTGTCATGGATTGTTTACTTATCTGATTTGTATTTTATGTGTTCTTCATTATCACAAACTGGTTGCTTATTCACGTTGTTGTCATTGGATCTTTTTGCTTGTTCTTTTCAATATCATGATTAATTGAAATCAAAGTTAAAATGAAATAATTTGAAATTAAATTTTGATTTAAGTGATTTATTCCACCAATCTCTTTCAAAGTCCCGGCATAGGCAATTGCTTTTGTATTCTGTGCCACGAGTGGAGAAGGTGCCGCAGATCGGACTACTGATGCGGTACAGCATGAGTGTGCTATGCTTTGCCACACAGCTGATGGAAAAGTGAAATCTGGTTGGCAGATTACCCCTTTTTCAGATGAAATTACCCTGATCATTCTATTTGTTAAAAGCACATTAAAAAAGCCAGGGGTTTGCACCCTTTGCAGATGGCAATTCCTCATAGCATTACCTCTACATAATTTGTTAAAGAAAGGGCAGAGGTGTGTATGGACAGCAAACCTGGTAATCATTCAGAACCCTAACATCGTTGCTCTTTTCAGCACCAAATTCTCAACAACAGGTAGAAATTGATATTTGAATCAGGTTTATGAGACGTTAACATCCCAATTAAGTGGCAGGTGTGTTCTGTGCTTCAGTAAAGTTTTTGCGAGACAAAGTCATACTATTCCATGCCTAATAATGTTGAAATCATACAATGGTTTTGGAAGTCGAAGTACATCCATGCTTAAAGTGTTGGCCTTCCATGACAACAAAATGAAAGTCAATTGTTAGGTCAAAAGATAGGTGGAATTACCTTGCGTTCTGTTTTTTAGAGTTAAATGGAGGACTAAAACTTAAATGCATTTGCAGGAATCCCAATCTGAACAAAGGTAGTGGAGCAAGGGATGCTGGGAGATGATCAAGGAAAATAAAAACTCCATCAAAATGTTTAAGAACTCCACAACAGGAAGTCATATTTGAAACACAGTGCAATCTACGGTAGGCTTTGGAAACGGTGTGAGTTTCCTTCTGGACTTCAAAAAAGGATTTGACTGAAACTCTGGGGGCTTCATTCGCAAAGATGTTTACTGGGGCACATAAGCAGACACATGTGAGCATCTGGAACTTGCAGTGCTACCTTATGCCTGATTCGCAATGCATAAAAGTGGTGCAAATGCGGAGCAAATCTGGAGAGGCCTGGAGCATTTCCAAGATGCTCATTTGCACTTGAGCAACTCAGAGATGGGCCAGGTTTTAAGCTTTGTAAACCAGGTGTAAGGTAGCAGGTGCACATCTGAGATGCTTACAGGAATCTCCTCATGTGTTCCAGTGCAAATCATTGTGAAGCAGGCGCTGGATGTGTCACCAAAGAAAGAGGGCTAGTGCCGAAGCACTTACAGGGGGGACGTCATATCCTGTGGTATTATGGGCTGTTTTTGAAGACAGACAAAAGTATAAATTAAAGACAAGTTCTCTGGATTAGGATCTTTTCATAATGTGCACGAAGACGCAAAAGATGTTTTGTTTGAATTGCATCTTTCTGCGTATGATAGTGTTGGAGGGGTAGCGTTCCTTTGCTCTGAAAAATAATTGATGGTTTCAGATAATCCAATTGTTTTATGTTTGAAATTTGTCCCCGAAAGTTATACACAGATTAATCCACACACTTATTTGTTGGAAGATTCTGATCAAAGATAGCATCAGGCATTGCAATTCCAGGGCCAATTGTGTTCTGTTTTCCTGCAAGAAAATGCAAATATGTTTTTTCAAAAGATACTTTGACAGTCAGTCAGCAGGACAGATTAGTCAAATAACAGCACTGAAGTTAGTACGGCATTATGTTATACACTTGCCCGCTCAAAGCATAGTCCTTGACTGCATGTGTGGACTATTACAATGTTTGCCTACTGCTGCAAAATCATAATACATCAGTGGAATGTGTGGCAGAGCTTCCGCCAACCCAGAGAGCATTGTGTGACGGGCCAGCCCACCACAAACTAGCACGCTGATTCCAGTAGTAAGTCCAAGGGTGTTTATTCAAATTCTAAAGGGTCAGAATGGTTCAGGTTTTAAGGTTCTTCTTGGTCTACGGGGTCCTCTTAGGAGATTTTACACTAGGGTCATCCCTCTCTGTCTCGACTGCCCCAGCCCTATCCCTGCCTCCCTATCCAAGGCGTCCCTAATGGTGTGGGGTATAGCCCCTGAATGTCATAAATAAAGAGACCATGCCAGGCCAGGATTTAAGAGTGAAGCTGGCTGGTGCTATCCATTGGAAATTGCAGGGCAGTCCAAAACACTTCTTTTTCCGACTTAAGGCCTAGTGACATGGAAAGAAATGGGCCTAGTTAAATTCTACTAAAATGGACAAGTGCGCAAGTGGAGAAAGACAATTACTTTTCACAAATGAACTGACATTTAAATGGAAAGGCCTACTTGGAGTATTAAAGGGGACATTGGTTTCCCATGGTAAATAATGGCCTATGCATGCACAATACCGAAAAGACTCATGTTGTTTCAACTGTTATGTTAAAGAAATAAATTACACATCGACAGATTTAAAAACTGCAGCACTGCACATGGGATAAAAAGAAATATTTGTGCATTGGAAGCTAAAAAAGAGAAATAATACCTTTTCAATTCAGAAACAAAGTTTGAATGGCAGACTGCTTTTACCCAATAATAAGAGACTTTATTTCAGCACATCAATTGACCTCTGTTGTAATATTGTATAAAGAAAAGATTATATTGTGAACAACAGGCCCTGGTGCAGTATTAAAGGTTACATGTACACAGTGGGGTAAGTGTACTATGCTAGCCTTTCAGAATGGTAAACGGCAACTTGTTTTCTCTCTGAGCTGAAATCCGCCACTGAACTGTGAGCTGAATAGTGTATCTGGATCCGGACCTTGGTGCCCTTTGGTTGATGCATACTAGGAATGCAGGGCTGGTTTCAAGTAAATGCTTAAATATACAGAGAAAGAGATCGGAATTGTGCTTAGTTGTTGATAATACAACCAACAGAAATGACCTTTAATGCCAGGTTCCCGATTAATGGTGCATTAGCACCAACCAAGACCTTGGAAGCCAAAGAGAGCAGAATCCCAAGGTCTGAAAGCCAGATGTCCTGTAAGTGGACTTGGGAAATGGAAACTTAAGAAATGGTTGGAAGGAAAATTAAACTTACTGACATATGTAATGCATTGCTATTGACTAACATGGACCATATTTTTTTAAATAAAAAGTGCAGCGGGTGGGCCACCGAGCTCAATCCAGGCTTATATTATACAGAATAAAAAGCCTATTGCGACCCTGTAAAAACGGTTGTATACGAATTGTTCGAATGTCAATTGTTCGAATAACAATTGACCTTCTGCACAATTGACCGAATTTAAACGGTCAATTAGGATATATATGCGGGGGGAAACCCCCCACAGCCCACCACCCAATCCAACCCCCATCCCAAACCCCTCCCAGTCCCCTTATATTATTATTACACCAACCCAACCCATAATATATATTAAAATGACCATACGGTCAATTGTGCAGAAGGTCAATTAGGACCCCTATTATTCGAACAATTGTGTTATTCGAACAATTGTAAACGAACAATTCGGGTAATACCGTAAAAACTAAATTTGTGTGATACACACAAACTCAGTTATGTGGAAATGTATGATTCTACCATTTTCATACATCTGAGAAATGGGAAGTTGGCAAAGTGATAGATCATGAAAGTAAGGTTTGAATTGGAAATGGTCCCATTTTTAGCTATTTTGGCACAGCATCAAATCGCGAAAAATGGTAGCTGCGCCCAGGGAATAAAATGAGTATGGTCTGACTCGCCATAAAATCTAGAGGTCAAATAATATATTCCGGTGATTATCTGAAAAATTAAGGTAGTTGCTATGTTCATAGATTTTCAGAACACAAAATGTAAAACTCCCTGTCATTTTGAAATGATTTATCTTTTCTCCTCCCTCAGCCTACATCATACACTGCTCTCAATCCCTGGTCCTATTAGCAGAAGAGGGGGGAGTGGAAGGGAGCGGGCTAGCCAATCCTGACCGTGGGAATGATGGCAATGTTGGAGTGCCATCAGCGCTATGAGGGAATTTTTGCATCAGAACAGGGCCTTTTCACTTGATTTCGGGAGATAGCCTGCTACTGGACTCTAGTGTGGAACAACTAGCAGAAAGGTAAGAAGAGCTACCAAGACCATCAGGGTAAACCTTGCCTAGAAACCTGGGAGCCCTATCTGGGAGAGGCCTATCTGGAGGGACCTTGATGTGGGAGAGGCCTGGTGTGAATTGCCTACCAAAAGAGTGTTCTAAAAATCTGGCTGGCCTCCTGAGCAAAGAGCAGAGAGCTCCCATGTAAGTAGATATCACAAAGCCATCAATTGCGTGGGGAGCCATCTGCCTTTATCCATTTCCATTAGTGGGTAAAGGGGGAGGGGGAACTGGGCAGGCCCTTCACACAAACTATTAAATCTCATTCAAATTATTTCCCTAAGAAGACCACCCTCTCTGTTGAAACTGAATTGTGTTGGGAACTGTCTGCCTTGATCCTTTCCATTAAATTGCGGGGGAAGGAGGGGACACTGTATAGACCCTTAGCACATTTGATTAAAGTAAATGAATGGATTCCCATATAGAAAATCATGTGATGAGTGTTGTTAGAATTCAAAACTAACAACGTTCATGCCCAGTGTGTTAGAGCCGGTATAGCCCATAAAGACTTGGTTGACTGTTTTCTGAAACCCTTGACTTCTGTACAGAAGGGAGGTGGGTCCTGTATCCCAAAAGAGGTAATCCACAAAACACTGCCTTTCAATTCAGTGTGGAGGGAGCAAAACGAAATTTCCCATTCATCGCCATTCATTTTAAATCTGAATTATAAGGCACTGCATCTCATCTGTATGTGTGTTGCAAAATGAAATTTCCCCTTTGTTCCCATTTTTTTCTGACCCAAATCACAAAACCCTGCCTTTCATTTTCATGTGTTTTTCAGCTATGTCTTTCAAATGAAATCCTAAAAACAAAATGTCCGAGTGATGCCCTTGTCTCCCAAGCAAAAATCCCAAAGCACTGCTGGTCCTTTGAATGTGTGTTGCAAAACAATGTTTGCATTGTATTTTGAATGTTTTCTATTAGTTGAATTGAAATTAAACTTGTAAGTGTGACTGCATGTTTCAAAATGGTACCTGTGTTGTTTTAATAACAGAGCTATTGTTGTGATATTGGGTGTTGCCACAGCATTGGTGGTTGCTATTGGCTGCTAGTCTTCTTTGTCAAAACTTAAATAAATAAATACATAAATAAATATTTTTACTATACACCAGCGTGGTTCCTAGTCCATTGTGACACAGGGTATTTGTTGGGGTTGGTGCAAGAGGGGTATAAGGCCTCACCAAATTTGAATATGTAAAGTGATTTTTTGTGTGCCACCTTGATTGGGGGTGGAGGTGTGTGACCACCTAATAAACTGCGACAAAGCGGATTAGTAGCTGTTGATTGGTGCCACCTGTGATCTATTCTGACTCGGACTACGAATATATTCCCTAAAACAATGGCTAACTTGTCTCCCTAGTGGTCTTCTAGGCTTTCCCTAACCTAGCCCACTTAGTAATCTTAGGGTGTTAGGGATGGTGCCTTCTTTAGCCCAGTGTCACGCTTACTTCTTTCACATCCTTCACTCTACTGGTCCTTCCAGATGTTCTCCTCCTACCCCGCCAGTATCCCTCTAATCTCTCACTCTGCCTTTCCACCTCCACCCTTTAATCTTACTTCCTTTCTTCTGTTCTTACTAGTGCTTGTACTTCCAACTACCGCTTTCCGTCCATTACTTCCTTTTCCCGCCTTCCTTTCCCTCTACTTCCTCGCCTCTTGCTATTCTTCTGGTTATAATCTCTGTTTCACTCTACACCTAGTCTCCCACTCACTATTGTTCTTCCTATTCTCTGCCTATTATTGTTCCGACTTCATTGCTAACAGTATCCCTGTACTACCTTTACCGTCTACTGCTATTATTACCAGAATCTTCTATTCACTAGCGCTCAATATCACCATCTTCTACCAATTACCACTCTACTGCTTGTTTCTCTCAGGGATGTGGAGCCTTGTTCACCCCTTTCGGTATCATGGAACCCAGGAAAATGGTGCCCTGCTCACCCCTTTTCCCTTTCCGCAACTCCTACCTCTACCCCTCTGCAACTCCTACTCTTACTCTTCGCTACTACTCACACTCTCTACTTTCACATCCAAACACACCATAGCCCCCCCCATAATATACTCTGCACTCCTTTCGCTCTCACCTCCTCTGGTCTCTAGGATGTCCTCCACCAGCTTCTGCCCTCACCCAACCAACCCACACTAAAGAATTCACACTGGCTTGGTTAAATACCCCACCCCCTCCCAGCATTGGTCTCTTACCTTAATAAATAGCTTATTTTACCCCAGGGGGTGTGATGGGGAAGGCCATGGGAAGGCTCAGAAGGGCTGGTAACTTCCCCTTTCCAACACGAACATTGCATGGAAGGCCTCCATGGGGCCTTTTATAACAATCATAATCCCGGGTGGGCTAGCAGGGCCCCCATACTGGCGCGGATACCAGCAGACAGTCTGCTGGAGCTGGCCGATGTTGTGAATAGCGCGGCACCCCTTGATGCTGCGGATCCCCCTACCCGCATCATCCATACGGTTTTGACAGGGAAGCCCACACGATCTCCAACATCTCCTTAGTGCACGTCTTCCCTGGCTGCTGTGTTGCTTTGGCAGATAAGGAGGGGTGGGGAGGGGTTGGTCTGCATTCTGGCACCGGTGTTAGGTTTGGGTGGGTCTCCGGTGGCCCTACCGGCAGGTTCATAATGCTGGCCTTGTCACAATTGTTATCCAGATGGTGGTTGATATTTATAATACAATGGTCCTCATTACGAGCATGCCGGTCCGGTAACAACGGTTCCGGTAAGCGTGCCGGCACCATTGTTACAGGACCGGCACACTCCAAGTTCTGCGGGCGGGTGCCGTCCAGCCCGCCAGGTCAGACCTGGCATGCGGGACGGCACCCAACCACAGACTTTGACAGAAGCACCGTCACTGTTGCGCACAGTGCCGGTGCTTCCGTCCTCCCCATTCCCTCAAATGGGAATGGGGAGTAACAATTGCCGGCAAGTCAGGCAGCGGTAAATCATCATGAGACTGGCGGCATCCTGCCGGTTTTACTGGCACCGGTAGCGCCAGACACATGATGAGCCCCAATGTCTCATTGTGTGGCCATGCCTCAGTTACCTACAGGGATCAAATTGGTATCTGAAATTATCCACGCTTTGAGTTACATGGCTTTCCTGAAACAAATATTCCAGGAAGAGGAATCAGGCCTTTGTCACTGTTGATGCTTTTTGAAAGAGATTTGTTAAATCTTCTCAGATGGATAGTGGAGAGTCGAGAGTGGAGAGAGATAGATGTCAGGAGGCATGCGGGATCATAAAGAGGCCAAGAAATAAACAATTAATATTGCTCTGAGCACTTCACGTTATGGGGCTGTGAACCAGCTTTGAGCTGCACCCGAAGCCCCCAGGGATCGGCTTAGAAAGCTTGTGGTGGAGTGAAAGTGTGAAGTGTGCCATAGAATCAGGGGCCTCCTGGTAGATTGTTAAAATATTGGCACTACAATGTGGGGCTTCACCCACCAATCCCACATCTATATTGTTCCCCTGCTGCTCCAGGTGAGACAATGCCTGACCAGACAGCCTCCCCAAAGTCTTGGATTACAACCTGCAACCAGTTGACCCTTTGTGAGACTGTACAAAACCACTGCAATGTATTGGCTGCTAAACAGTCCTTCCATCATTGATCAGCTGCTTTCTTTATATGTCACCCACCCTGAACTGTGCTGTCGGTCCTTAACCATGATGTGCTCTTTTGCCAGGACCGCACACCCTGGATTACATCATCCATGCCGAATAGTGCTACTTAGCCTGAACATGTTCATCCCCCCTGAACCATTGTGCCTGAATCATGAATCGAGCTACCAATCCTAAATCATGGTGTGGCATGTACTGTGCTGCCTCTCATAACTTCTGATGCTCATTCTCTATCGGGGTGCCACCCTTAATCAGGTTGCCCATCCAGGTGTGTCCTGCCTGGACTGGATTGTGCTGCCCACCCTGCATTGGGCTGTCCATCTTGAAAAATATTGTTCTTCTTGAACTGTGCCTCCCTCCAAGCTCTTTCCCATATCAAACTCCATTGCATCATGAAAGTCCATACCAAATCACTCTTTCTTTTGAATAGCCATCTGCTTTCTAGACTGATTTATTGTTTACCCAGCCTGTCTGGTTGTCCCCCACCCAAGCTTAGCTTTGGTGGATGCCACTTTTCTGCCACATTTTTCTGTCTGACAGATATGCCCTTTTTCCAGTTTTGTGCATCAACGAACATTGACCGAAAGTGCTAAAACAAGTAAACACCTTGGGCCTCATTACAACACTGGCGGTAGCCGTGCCCTTATTAAGGGTACGGCTGCCGCCAGAGTTGCATTTTTTCCGGCACCTGCGAATGGGCAAGAACCGGGTCATGCCAAGCTCGCCGGACCCGGTAATTGCCCATTTGCGGGTGCCGGAATCAAGGGCCTCCAGATCCCCTTTCAGCCCCATAGGGCCATAGACCACATACAGAGTTGTGCCGGTGCCTCCGACGTGCTCTGCTCGCGGGTGCCGTTACACCCGCCAGGAAAAACCTGGAGGGTGAAAGGGCACACGCGAGCAGAGCACGTAGTATGGCGGTCCGGGAACTACGGTACTGGCATGCTTACCGGTACCGTAGTTCCCGGACCGCCATGCTTGTTATGAGGCCCCTTGTCTTCTTTCAGGCCCCAAGTAAGTCAAGAATTTGTATGAAAAAGATGTATTAAGGTTTTAGAAACATAGAAGAGCATTTAGGATCACCTACATAAAATAAATGTTTGCAAGAAAAAAAAAGAAATTCAAGGTGGTGTTGGGGATTTACTATTGAAAAGGAATATGATCATTCCAGGAATATTTTCAAAGTTTAAAACACATTTTGTTCTTAGATTTCTTTGGGAAAAGCGAAACCTGGAGGCTTGTGAGATTCCTTTACCAATCAATGGGACACCCTGTATGATTTCATGCATCCTGGTGGCAGGTTTTTGAGAATCCAGAAGTTCCCCTATCAGTAAAGAGGCGGGGGAGCACCAAAAATGCTATTCAGATGAGAAGAAGAACATGAAGTTGCACAGTTTTAGTTCACATAGGCAGGACGAGCTGCGCCCATATTATATTGATGGAAGTGTCTTGAAGTAAATGGGTAAGAACCCGCCCCCGGTCACTAAACTCAAATATGCCATACACTGCATCCAACTATCCAAGCCTCAAAGTTTGGGTGGAGGGGACAGGCACCATGAATGAGGGGGCATTTCCAGGAAGTCAGGGATCTGCTCCAAGGCATACCCAGTTACATTTCTTCTTTTTGTGGTAGTCAGTGAACAGAGGCATGCAGAGGGTATTTACCTTGGGAAAATTGGGATGTGAAAGACAGGATCCTCGTTGGGGCAGTCAGAAGATTGCCCCACAGCCTTGCTTGCAATGGTCATTATGGGACTGGAGAGGGTTCTGAAACTTACTGGATTGCGAAAGAAAAGTGTTCATAATGTGTATTAATTCTTCAGTGGACTTGGACAATTCATCAATAGCACCCTGGTCTGAACCACACCCAAGGTCCAACAGACCTATGCTACCACAGATAGCAAGGGAACAGGGAGCACTCAATCCTCAGCTCCTACACCTGAGGGAGAGAAATAGACATACCCAGTCACATTATACAAAGTTCATTAGAACACAGCTGGAGTGTGCCATGCCATCACACACAACAGTCAGAAAGCCAATAATGTCGATGGATAGGTCGGAAGTGGAGGCCTGGGACAAGCTTCGCCAGGCTTGATGGAGTTTATTGACATAGTTATCCCTGTGAGGGAGTGTGAATATCTGATTCACGTGGGGTTATGGGCGAAAATGGATCTGGGACTACGATACATTAGGCAGAGGATTCTTTACAGGTTGTATTGGACGCCGTCTAGGATGGCGAGATTGGGTCTTTTGGAAACTGATTCTTGTTGGGGATGTGGATGTGGTGGTGGTACTTTGTTGCATATGATGTGGGTATGCTCAAGAGTGTCTGACTTTTGGTCTGATGTATTAGATAGATTGGACAGTGTGGTGGGGGAGCAACTTCCACGTACTTTATCTTCGTCAATTTTGTTATCAAATAGAGGAAGGGCGGGTAGAGCTAGGGAACGAACAGACTGGATGAATAGAGTTTTGGTAATCGCGGCAAAACAAATATTATGTGTCTGGAAGTCAAGAAAGAAACCAAAAGTGGAAGAATGGTTATTGGATGTACAAACCCTGTCACACTATGAAAAAGTCATGTTTTTGAAACAGGGTAGGGAGGGTTCTTATTCCCGACTTTGGGGGTCTTTTGATGAGTTGTACAGTTGAAGGTCCAATACCACTTATATTATATTAGTCTGGTTACATCATTTGGGGGGTTGGTTTAATGGTTATTTGGAGTTGTCTGTTGTGCACGTCGATGTTGTCTTGTCTTGTTTGTGAAGCGTCAAAAGTTGATAAACAGTTTGTAAATTGGTACTTTGTGATTGCTATTAATTTCTTTGTGTTCATGAAGTTGGGTATAGTACTGTATATCTCTTGAAAATGTTATGATTTTTGCAATCTGGTTGCATTGTTAAGATTGTAAGATGTCTTTGCTTTTCTGTCTTTTGTGTGTTGCTCAAAACAACAAATAAAGTGGTTAAAAAAAACAGAAAGCCAATAAAAGTAATCAGCAACAACCCCACCCATAGGAATACAATCTAAATGGAACAAGAGGTACTAAAACCAGGATACAGACCCCACTAACCCAACCTCAAATCTCTGAATACCTAACCCACCTGAATATTCACAAAACCATCACTCGCCCTTACCGCACAGCATCAATAACAAACAAACAACACGTAAACAGCACCAACAGCACACAAGGTCTCGTCCGGTCTGATACTCACACCAAAGCTAAGCGCACAGTGTACACCGAACTGATGCCGCCAACAGCACACCACTCTCCTACTCCCCCTGCACCTGACTAACCCTAC
Source organism: Ambystoma mexicanum (assembly GCF_040938575.1). Lineage (NCBI taxonomy): Eukaryota > Metazoa > Chordata > Amphibia > Caudata > Ambystomatidae > Ambystoma > Ambystoma mexicanum. Next base: position 826,111,227 of record NC_090921.1, read on the forward strand.
CCGGTCTCCTTCTTGTTTACAGATCCACCAGAGAGCCTGGGCACCAACTCCGATGGTGATGGTGCGCTTTAGAAATACCTTTAACATTAACATTAACAGTGGATGTTTCTACTTTGTGCCGCATTGGAGGATGCCACACCCAGGCAGTGAATCTCATTAACTCTCCATGTAGTTACATCTGGGGGAGGTTCCAGGTGTTGTTTTTTTGGGGTATCAGTGCACCGAACAGTGTATTTATCCACTGCTGACTGGTGTCTATACAATAACTAGTCTGCCCATTACCTCTGCAAAATGTGTTGTTTAATGTGGTGATACCAGAGATGTGCCCAAGTACATAATTGGATCCTGTGACAGAATGCTCGGTCAAATAGGCACAATTTGTACATGTGTTCTGTGGTAAAAAAAAAAAAAAAGTGGTATCCGGGGTTACACCTGAGCTGATTTCAGGCTTTGCGAGCAAGTAACATAACCACTGCCGTCCATATACTGGATTGGCAAGGCAGAGTGGTCTGGCGTGGTCGTTGCACGTTATTTTGATCGTGTCAAGGAGGCAGAGATCCGGAGCGGGAGCTCTGCTATGACCAGATAAAATGTCCATACTTGCGCGGGGCGCCACGCGGAGCGGTGAGGAGAGTCGTCTGCCGTGGTCGGCCTCTGGGGAGCCAAAGGCGTGCCGGTAAGCTGACTCCTTGAACTTCTCATACTGCCATACCATAAAGTTTGCTTATCATAAAGTGTTGGGGACACACCCTTTCCGAACAGCAACCATTCCTAATATTGACTTGTGTCCGTAGCCAATGACGACCTCTCCCTAAGCCCCCATTGTCCCGCTTTTACGATCTCTGCAGTTGCATCAAGTGACATGTAACCACCACCCGGAGGTTGAAAGTTTGAACCATGCACTTGCGGCAAGCAAACAGAAGAACATGGCTGAAGATGGGCCAGTGGGTGAGCAGGCTTCCCCATTGGATATGAAGTGACGCAATAGTAGAGCGCTCACAGAATGCGAGAAAATGACACACTGTTTTCCACTGTACTGGCGGCCCCGCCTCACTTGCCACCCCAACTGGGGTGCCTGCCTTGGCAAGTTCTCCCATCGCAATAATTAACCATTTTGATAATAACTCTCTCCGAAACACGTGTCTCAATTTCCGGAGTCACTAGGTGGAGTATCTACAAATGCAGAGACATGCTCGCACGGTGGTTGCTGAATCGGAATCATTTAGTATGGAGACTAGTGGAATAACAATGAGTGACGATCTGGCCCCACGTGAGACTTCTTTTACATCGACCCTCAACACGATTTCGGTGACGGTGGATGCACTCTTTGGCTTGTTTTCCTCCTTGGCTAACGAGCAGAGATCTTGTTAACTACAACTTGGAGCCCCTTTAACCGAGTGATAGTGAAACGCTGCTCCGTGTTATCACGAGGCAGAGTGAGGAGAGATCTTCCTGTCTTGACAGCATATTTGTGAAACGCACTTTACGGAAGTTGTCCCTGAAGTATGACATTAAAAGTGCTCCACTAAGAGATCACTTTCATTACAAAAAAAAAGCTGCCTAGGAAGAAGGCTATTCTGGCAGAGGCCACTGCTACTCTGCAGTGCAATAGAATCATCTGGACGGAAACTAACGTGGATGAGACCAACGCATTGATAGTGATGAGTTCTTATTCCCCCTCTGAGTTGTTAAATAGGTGCAATGGAGACACACATGAATTGCCGGACCAACTATGGCCCCAGTGTCAACGCTCGAAGCAGGTTATAAAGCAAAATATAGGCGCATTACCCTTGTTTGACATTGCCATCTATAGGAAAAAGACTTCCCTCTGCAGAGATTTAGCGGATGTTAAGAGAAACACGTGCGTCAAGATTACGTGCAAAAAACCAAGAACTGGCTGTAGTTGCATAAACCCAACATTTCTTCCTCAAATTGGAAGATGGTGTTTGGTTTAATTAAATCTAATGATGAGTGTCAATTCTGGCATCTCTACCGCAGGCACCTCATCACTCAAACTAATAGGGAGACCTGCGGGATAACAGAGCAGGCTTGGACCTCCTAAAGGAAGGAATTATTTTGGGATCCATGCCTTGAAGTCACGGACCTTGATCTGAAAAAACCTTTGCATGGTAGTCCTGAGGTGGAAGTTAATGAGGCTGGCATATTAGAGATCATTGTCAAGCTGAAGGCATCTAGGGCTCCTGGCCCTGAGGGATTGGTAAATGTCTTAAAAAGGAACCCATCTTATTGGGCAAAACCGCTATACATAATGTTCGTAAACATCATCTGTAACGGTGTCATACCTAGCAACTGCTGGAGTTCAACGCTGATTCCTGTACACAAAATAGGTGTTTGTACTGAGCCCAGTAATTTTCGGCTTCTGAAAGTGCTGGACACGAGTAGCAAGGTGTTTCCACTATTCTGTTGTGGTTGCTAGCTAAGCTGAGAATAAACAACTACTTGGTTTTAGAGGGTGATGGTCTACGACTTATGCCATGTGTGCTCTACAATTGCTGTCTGCTGATGTTCGATGCGGAGGGGATGGTGCGCTCTTCTTTTGCTTTATAGATTACCCAGCAACCTTCGCTTGCATATCACGGGTCCTGCTATGGGAGAAGCTGGAACGCTGGGGCATTAAAAAAACATCTGCTTTATTACATCAAATTGCTTAACAACGACACCACTGTCGTGGTGAGCCTCTCTTAGGATGGCACCATCTCTGCTCCCATGGCTGCCAATAAGAGACTCAAGCCGGGGGTTGTTCTCGCACCCCTCTTGTTTAACCTTTATGTGGCAGACATGGATACAGTCCTGAATCACTGCCATAACTTCCCACCGCATGTTGGAGGAATTGCAACGACATGGGTCTCATACGCGGATGACAGTGTTTTGGGATCGGATCCCTCTGGGGCTCCAGGGTTCAATTGATCCCCTATTCCAGTATGCCACAGAGTACCGGCTTAGGGAAAACCAAAACAAAATGAAGATCGTGCAGATTCATGGAAGAGGGCGATGTGCCTCCATCCATTGCTGGCATGCGGGGGGCAGAAGGGGGCAGAGTGCACGTTGTGGATAGCTATCTGTATCTGGGACTGCCCTTTCTTAGTGCTCCTAGCTCTCTACACTACATGGCATATACCTCTCTAAAAGCCACTCGTAAGTGGCACGTTAAGAGTTTCATAAGAAGCGTGAGTGGTGGTCAGCCCTGTGGCTGGAATTGGGAGTGACATCACTTTCCGCATTGTGGACGATGGCTTGTTGTAAATGTATGGTAAAGATAATGCAAGCAGGCTTCCCTTCTTCTTTTGGGCTACCATCTACTTAGCAGAGTCTCTAGTCATAGTGGCAACCACATTACATGTTTGGGAACGGATACTACCTAAATTGCAGATCAACTGAACGATGAGACAATGCATTTAAGATCATCTGATTATGATATGCCTATATTGAGACATGGAAGTTTCATAGAGCTTATATAATGATGCAATGTTATATTACGAAAGCTTTTTCTATGTATATGGGTTTTTCTAATGTATATGATCACTTTTCTTGTATATTGTTCTTTTAATTTTGTATGTGTAAACTAATGTTAAAGGCTAGACATGATAGCCATATGTATTTGAATATATATATATAAATATATATTTACATATTACATGGCCCGCGGTAGAGGGCGTGTAGTTATGGTTAAGTTGCTAAACCCATAGAAAGACCATTTTTCAGCAGCTTATAACTTCGCTCCCCCTGGAGGACTCCTCACCAAACTTTGCAAAAAAAAGTATATGGCCCGCTCTGAATTTTTTCAGCAAGTTTGTTGAGGTGTTGTGCCACGGGGAAAGTCTTTCCATAGACTGAACGGGCAAAAACTTTGCGCACGGCTACAGCCCAAACGGCTGGATGGATTTTCACCATATTTGCGTCAGGAGCGGCAGTTTGGTTCCAAAAGCGTGCCTTTGTGTGTTCATTGGAAATCCGACCAGTACTTTTGTTGCAAATAACTGAAATGTGCATCTCAAAAAATGTGTGATATCTGGCTCCACTCCGCGGACCCATTTCCCTGTTCGCTCCACGGACAGAAGTCTCATTGGCTTGGAGTACGCCGTAATATCGGTGAACTTTGGACGCGGCTGTTGGTTGGCTGGAGGGAAGCGTGGTGTGCGTCAACATTTTTGGGAAACGCCACCATGGTGAATCGGAGGACAGTGCGGCACCAAAAAGGGACTGAGAAATATAATGTAAGGCATGTGGTGGTGGGAAGAAGGGATGGAAAGGGCGGGGGAGAGAGAAGTGGTTCTTCTGAGATGTGTGATTATTAGGTGGAGGAAGACGGTGGTGTGCCTGCAGTATCTGTGCATACTGTGCCAATTCGCCAGTCCCTGCACAGGCGACTACAATGTGTGGTGAATGCAGGCAGCCTTCATTACGGCATGATAGCTCGTGCCGCGACCTCTTACCGTGGTGACTGGTGGCAGCTGATTTGCAGAAGGGGAGTGCATTGGAAAACATATATTACGCTATGTGGTGGTGGGAAGAGGGGATGGAAAGGGTGGGGGAGTGAGAAGTGATTCATCTGAGATATTTCATTAGGTGGACGAAGACGTTATTGTGCCTGCAGTATCCGTGCGTACAGCGCCAATCCACAGGTCTCTGCACAGGCAACTACCATGTGTGCTGAATGCAGGCAGGCTTCGCTACGGGAGGACAGCTGGTGCGGAGACCTCTTTCCGTGGTGACTGGTGGGAGCTCAATTGCAGAAGGAGAGTGCATTGCACATGACATGCACATTGTAAGATAGTGTGTACTCCGGTGTGTTGCATGTGGTAAGGCCGTAGCTCATTCGATGCACGGATGGAGGCTTTGCACCAACAACTATGTGTTGTGGTTGCAATTAGCTTTGTCATTGTTGCCTTCTCTGTGTGTGGTTCGTCAGCATTGCATACTTTGTTGATTCCGTGGGTGTGGTGCTTGTTAGCACATCCTACAGTGTTCACTCCATGGCTGCAGATAATGGAGAGAACAGTTCTGCAGTGTGTGAACTGAGTGCAGTATTGGAATACTGTCAGTATAGAAGAGGGTAGGGTTGAAGTGCATCTTCTATGTGCATGGATGCTGCAGTATGTGAAGTGGGTGCAATATTTAAATAGCGTGTGCATAGAAGAGGATAGGGGTGAACTGCATATTTCATAGGATTGCGTAGTGTCCATTGCGCGCAGTCCTGACTACTTTACTGCACTATGAGGTATTACTTTTGTGTACTGCATAGAGTACGCCATGTGGTGGTGGGAAGAAGGGATGGAATGGGTGGGGGAGTGAGAAGTGGTTCATCTGAGATACGTTAATAGGTGGACGAAGACAATGGTGTGCCTGCAGTATCCATGCATACTGCGCCAATTCGCCAGTCCCTGCACGGGTGACTACCATGCGTGGTGAATGCAGGCAGCCTTCGTTACGGCACGATAGCTCGTGCCGTGACCTTCTACCGTGGTGAATGGTGGCAGCTGCTTTGCAGAAGGGGAGTGCATTGGAAAACATATATTACGCCATGTGGTGGTGGGAGGAAAGGATGGAAAGGGAGGGGAGTGAGAAGTGATTCATCTGGGATATGTCAGTCGGTGGACGAAGACGTTGATGTGCCTGCAGTATCCGTGCATACAGCTCCAATTTGCGGGTCTCTTCACAGGCGACTACCATGTGTGCTGAATGCAGGCAGGCTTTGTTACGGCACGATAGCTGGTGCAGAGACCTCTTTCCATGGTGACTGGTGGGAGCTCCATTGCAGAAGGGGAGTGCATTGCACATGACTTGCACATTGTAAGATAGCATGTACTCCAGTGTGTTGCATGTGGTAAGCCGGTAGCCCATTCGATGCACGGATGGATGCCTTGCACTGACAACGATGTGCCGTAGTTGCAAGTAGGTTTGACATTGTTGCCTTCTGTGTGTGGTTTGTCAGCATTGCATACATTGTTGCAGCCATGGGTGTGGTGCTTGTTAGAACATCCTACAGTGTTTACTCGATGGCTGCAGCTAATGGAATTAACAGTTCTGCAGTGTGTGCACTGAGTGCAGTGTTGGAATACTGCTGGTATAGAAGTGGGTAGGGTTGAAGTGCATCTTCTATGTGCATGGAAACTGCAGTCTGTGAAGTGGGTGCAATACTCAAATAGTGTGTGCAGAGAAGTGGATATGGGTGAACTGCATATTTCATAGGAATGTGTAGAGTCCATTGCGCAGAGTGCTGACTAGTATACTGCACTATGAGGTATTGCTATTGTGTAATGAATAGAGTGCTGGGATCAGGGCCACTGTTGCAGACAAATTTTTATGGTTTGGTTGGCAGTAACGTCATACTATGTGAATGAAAGTGGGTATGGGTGCCGAAGGCTGTGTTATGTTTGTAGAATCTGCTAACTGTTGCATGTTTCCATGCCTAGCTGTATTAAGGTGCATTGGTTGGGTAGCAGTGGCAGTGGCTGTGGTATATGTGTGGAGTGTGGTACTTGGGCACATGTTTCCATGCATGGCTGCATTACGTTGCGGTGGGTGTGTGCAAGGCCTAGACTATTGGGTGCATGGCCAACGGCCGTAGGCCATGCACCTAATAGTCTAGGCCTTGCCCACACCCACCGCAGCAATGCAGTTTAGACTGCATCTGTCAGAGGGTGCTCACCTTTACAGAATGGTTGTGGAGCACATTTTACTCTTCATAGAGCACCAGAAGTGCACTGACATGCATATATTGTTGCTTCCATGGGTGTGGACATTGTTAGAACATCCTATGGTTTTCGGTGTATGGCTGGAGATTGTGCATTGAAAAGTCCTGCAGTGTGCCCACTGGGTGCAGTGTTGAAACACTGTCAGTATAGAAGAGGGTAGGCTTGAAGTGAATATTCTATGCGCTTGGATATTCTGGTTTGTGTAGCTTCCTGGGAGTAGGCCCAATGTTGCAAAGATTGTGTGGTCTGGTTGGCAGTGACACAATACTTTGTGAATGGAAGTGGGTAGGGGTGGCGGAGGCAGTGGTATGTTTGTGGACTCTGCTAACTGTTACATGTTTCCATGCATCACTGTCTTATGGTGCTGGGGTTGGATAGAAGTGCTGCTGGCTATGTTACATTTGTGGATTGTGGTTTCTGGCCACATGTTTGCATGCATGGCTCTATTATGTTGTGCTGGGTGTGGGCAAGCAGTAGACTCTTGTGTGCATGGTCAAAGGCGTGCTGGGTGCCTCTCTGGGTGATTTTGGATGCTGACATTGTGGATTTTGTTCGAGAACTTTGTACTGTAGGTGCTTTGGAAGCACACACAATGTGTACTCATTGTGTTCAACAGTAGATATGGAGTGCTGTACAGAAATGATAGTGTTGGCGGCAGAGTTCTTGGTTGTGATTGTTGCACGCATGTGTGAATATTTCACAGTACTCAATGAGGGAGTGCTGGAAGAAGAACAGTGGAGAGGGGAGAAGGACTTTCCCTTCTTTACTGGGGTGTAGCCCTCGCTGTAGCTGGGAAAGCGCACATGCCACATTCTGCCATTCTCAGCATGGTGGGCATGCGAATGGAACTGTGGGCATTATGGAATCAGGTGTCAAGGGTGTGGTTCACAGGAAGGGGCAGTACTACTTTTTCTCAATACTCTCTGTGTAATGAGGTTGGTAGAGGTGGAGAGACAAACAGTGCTGCTTGTGGGTGATACATTTGTACAAGATCTGCACAGGTATGCAGTGCAAAGAGCCATTGCTGCTAATTTCGGGTTGGAAGGAGTGGCTGCTTGTGGGCCAGTCTCTATGTTTGCAGTTTCGGCAGAATGCTTCGTCTTTGCAGATATGCCGCCTCTATCGTTACTGGTCAAGTTATTGTGATGCATTATGGAGGTCTACATTTGAGTTATATGTTGTGTGGACGTTTGCCCCGTCACCTGAAGAAGTTGATGAATACAGTGATGCAGATTTTTCCCACTGCCAAGGTCGTTTTCTCAACCATTCCACCAAGAGGAGTATGGGACCATGTTGGTGTAATTTGTCCCCAGCCAGAACTCGAAAATTGTCCTATAAACAGAAGCATGTCTGCATTTATGTGCACTGATGGAATGTTCTCCACAGTCTATGTATGCTAGCATGAAGTTGCAAAATATACACTGCTTCCATGCAAATGGCATTTCTTTGAATACCATTGGCAATACCATTTCCTTTTACACTGTGCAAGAAGTGTTGACCATAATTCGGTAAAAATTGAAGGAGGAGAAATAAACAGAAACTCATACAAAGAGGAAAAACAAAAAAGGTTGTTTGCAAGCACTTAAAAAAACACGTAACAAAATAAAAAATAAAAAAAGACCAAAACTTTTCAGAGGGAACACTAAGAACTCAATCCCCTACCTCCTGGTTTACTGGGGTGCGGCCCTCGTGGTACTTTGGGAAGCGCATGTGCTACATTCTGAGCTTCTCACCATGCTGGCCAATGGAAATGAAACTGTGGGGATTATCCAATCAGGTATTGAGGGTGTGGTTCACAGGAAGCAGCGGTCATACTGTTTTACATTACTCTGCGTAGTGAGGCTGGCTGACATGGAGAAACGTATTGTGTTGACTTTGGGTGATGCCTTTGTGATAGATCTGCGCAAGTATGCCCTGGAAAGACACTTTGATGGCAATTTCGGTTTCAAAGGGGTGGACGCATTGTGGTGCGCTGTTTATGACCGCAGTTTTGCCGATATGCATGCACTTTGCAGAGACCTGGCCACTTTTGCTACAGTCGATGTTGTCGTCATGCACTACAGTGGCATGCATTTGGGTTACGTGGCTTGTTTAGGTTTGTTCCGTCGACAGAAGAGGTTGCTGAATGTGGTGAAGATGCTTTTTCCAACTGCCAAGGTGCTTTTCTCATCCATAACACCAAGAGGAGTATGGAACATTGTTCATGGATGTTGTTCCGAATCAGCGGTTGGAAGGTGTCTCATCAACAGAAGCATATATCATTTTTTGTCCACTGGTGGGATGTTCTGCGACAATGGCCTCATTAGTTGTGGAAATGCTGAGTTTTTCCAAGCAAATGGCATTTTGTTGTCGCCCATTGGTAATGCTGTTTTGTCTGCTTGTCTACAGGATGTGTTGAAGAGTTTACTGTAACAATGTGAGCACAAGAAAACACAACATCAAATAAAAACCGAAAAAAAGGTGTTTCACTAGAAGCACCTAAAAAAAAAAGAAGCCTCTTTTCAGAGCTGCCAATAAAAACTAACTCCCCTACCCTGGTTGCAATTTATTCCCCCACGCCTGCACGCAGCACGAAATCCACATCCAGGGATTTTGAGGATGGCCATAGAAATGGGACTGTGGAGCCTGAGGTATTGCGCAATACCGTTTCTGGGTGTGGTGTGTACGCAGAGGACTGTTGTACAGAACTGATACTGTTACATGGAGAGCTCCTCAATGTGATTGGTGAATGCGTGTGGAACATTCTACCAGTACCCAATGACGGTGTGCTGGAAAGAAGAAAGTGGAATGGGAAGAAGGAATGTTTCTGCTTTATTGGGACACGGCCCTCACTGTACTTAGGGAAACGCACGTGCCACATAGCACCGTTTTCAGCATGCTACCCATGGGAATGGGACAGTGGGGACTATCGCAACTGAGGGTGTGTGTCACAGGAAGGGCGTTAATACTTTTCTCCATTACTGTGTATACTGAGCCGGGCTGACATGGTTGCCATTACTTGCAAAGGCAATGTAAGTGACCATGAAATGTACTATTCCATGTAACTCTCTGTATCGTTGTTTTTTTTCTATGTATTTGGAATTATGCTCATTGTATTATAAGCTGTCTGTAACAACGCCGTAATACCCGAGGGTTTGGGCGTTTAACAAATGCAATAAATAAATAACAACAGATTCGGTCCACTATCACTTACAGGGCAAACCTATGTGGCCTGCTACTCTGTTCTGAAAAGCTACAAACAGATTGCGGAGCAGCTCTGTGGTGGGCTGCTGTGGAGACCTTGCACCCGGAAAACAGGCCAACATTGTTCAAAAACATATATACATGTGCAACGGCACAATGTGGTGTGCTGTGAGTTTGTACTTTCTGAAAAACACTACGTACATTGAACAACACTGTACTTTTCCACTGTCCGAGGGCCCGGATCGTGTCCCCGACATAAAGGCCCACGTGCAGTGTGGTCGCATGGTGACGTCGCCACTGTTCTTCCTTGGGATGGCTGTCCGCAGGACGCGTTTTGGGGTGGCATACGTTGTGCGCATATGCATACGTGTGCTATGCACACCGTTGCCACTTTTCTATTTATTAATAGTGCGACACACGTGCGCCGACCATTTTGGCAGACACTGGGTGTTTATAGGGTATAGCAGGTGGGATGTTTATCTGTATAGCTACCTGTAGGACATGGGTGGGTGGTGCGACCTAATTAACGTGTGTTTGCATATGGTGCACAGTGGCGGTGTTACCAGGACACAGAGGAACAGATACACATGCGTGTACGTGCACAACGAACAAACGCCCGCTCCCACACGTAATTATAGGCGGTGCACAACATGCGGACATGCGGGTCGTGCTGGCATCGTACTGATACCTCCATTTTCATTGCGGATAGGCCGGGCAGGTGCGGTGTCTGTAGGACACCTATCTTTTGCTTAATTGCAGTCATTCCTACGAGGACTATTCGCCGCTGAGTCATAACGACATTTAAAAAAAAAAACAATACCACATATACACTCAGCAACAATTTCAATATCATTGTTTACTTGCACACATTCATACACACCATTAGGAAAGGGAAGGGGTAGCAGAAGTGGATATTTATTGTGGGGAATTGGGGATTTGCACAGGTTGATCGTGAGGGGAGGAAGGGATTGAGGTATCACCGTAACATCTCCCATCACATGGATTTTGAGGGGATGGCGGGCTGTGATATGGGGAACAGGTATACGTGCAGGTTTACCAGTGCTGTTTCATTTTGTCCATAGTATACCCTTGTATGCAATCTTTTAAGGCGGCACAATTGTTCACCAATTCTTCCATTTTGTCTTCCAGGCTGTCCATTTTGCTATTTACAGAGTTTCTTTCCTTTCCTATGCCCGTATGCTGTTGTGGAAGGGGTGTTGCTTGTGCTGCCTTGCTTTCCTTTCCAATATGTTCTCTTACAGAAAAGAAAATGTGTTAGGTGTACATGAAGCAATATATACTACATAAATTACTTTTCACACTACTGTGAGTACCATTGGGGTTAGTATTGTAAGTCATTGCGTCATGAGGGAAATTTTCTTCCAGCCACTGTAAGGTGCTTGCCATTGCTACATACAAAATAAAGTTCTGCTTCTGTACTATTGTATACTGCGCCACCTGTGCAATTATCAGACAACATGTAGTGTGCTTGCTACGTTGCAGTGATGTTCTAGTTTTAGTACTTTGCCTTCCTTACTCTGGCCGTACGTTCTTTGTTCCCATGCACAGTAGCAGCGAGGTAAGATTGTTAAAGGGAGACACCACTTCTGTTGTTGGTGTATTCCATTATGGTGTAGTCCCTATGCCTTTGTGCTGTTTGCTTCATAAGTACACAGTTTGCAGCCCTACTCTATTTTCCCTTGCAACTCGTGTACATGCCGCTGCTTTCATATGTTCCTTGTGTTTGCTGAATGATACCACTATGTAAGAGAGCCCCTGCCTTTCAGAGCAGGTTGGATGCCACCCGATGTCTGCGACCAGACGCATAGTCCGAGACTGCTGTGCGCATTAACATGGTGCCCACAGGTTCAGTATGTTGTACAGTACATCTTCAAAAAGTAAGGGTATCCTGCCAAAAACCTATGAAATTCACTGAAAAAACATTGCTGAAGGAACATTATGCTTAAGACGCACTAGTAAAAACCTATGAAATTCACTGACAATAAACGTTGTTAAAGGGACGTTATGGTTAAATTGCACTAGTAAAAACATGTGTGATGTCATGTTTGATGTCATGGGTGTCAGTCTTAGCAGTGTACAGTGGTGAGGTGAGTTATGGTTAATTAGGTTACCATAACTGGTGAATTTCTGTTTTTTTTTTGTTTTACTTGTAACCATACTATGGATAGGCTGTTGTTAATGCGAGGTAAGTGTAATGTTCTTTTCAATTACTTGTTGCACTGAATTTTATAGGTTTTTCTTAGGGCAACTGAAACATATCGGTCCTTTAACAACGTTTTCTGTCAGTGAACTTCATACTTTTTAGTAGTGCAACTTATCCATAACGTCCCTTTAACAATGTTTTTAGATGGGCCCACGAAGAAACTATGTAGCAGCTTCTCATGCTATATCACTTACACGGCCCACTGACCGTAGGGAGATGGACTAATATTAAGCAGATGTCTATTGACACCTCTTGCCCTATCAGTAACAAAAGGTAGAGTGCAGGAAACGCATACAATTGCTCAAGACATTCTTTATGGATGAACACTTCCTAGGAGCAAGAGGCTTTATTGCAATTCATAAGGTCCTTAGGTTAAAACAAATTGGTATTTCAAAGGTCCAACCATACCTGGTGGCAGAGCCCTGCCATTCTACAAATTATGGTTGCCAGGTAAAACTAAGGCTAGAGCAGCATTGTGCCAAATGAGAATGTTGAGATATGAATTGAAACATAGTTACAACCAAAACCATGTCAAAGGAAAATAAAGTCACTATACGTGCCCTGCATTCATTATTTCTCTCGAGGAAGGGCACATTGGCTGGGAACGCTTTACCCCTTCAGAAATGATATCAGATGGTTTTGATAAACAACCCCCCCCCCCCCCACCCCCACGGAGTCCTTTGTGAACCCCGAGTGTACATTTCTCACCTTAATGGAAGGACAAAGGGAGCACATACCCCATGCCCAGTGTAGGAAGGGCCACAACAAGGCTGCCTGATGCAAAATAGTCAGTATATGTTTTTATAAGACATAAATAACATTTGTCACAATTTCATCTAATGCTTTGCTGAGGTTCTGAGACTGCTACCTAGCTTTGTTGATAAATAAGGTCCCATCTGATCAATGAATACTGTAATGCATTCGATGTTCGCTTTAGCACGTATGGGTTGTGCCTTTAGTGTTGCACGACATTGCAAGTTCCTCTTCCTTTGGGGAATATATTGATCACGTAAAATAACTGAAGATTAAATACAGATTGGTAAATTTGAGTGCCATGATGTTTCAGAAGATAGTTTACTGTGTTCAGCGCTTATTGCAGAGGCCTGTGTACACACATTGATCACAGTAACCCATTCCAGCAAGGCAAGCTCAGCTTTTCCTCTCTGTGAAGTTGAAAATCTTGTGTAAATATTCACATTTGGTGCTATTAACGCCTACTGTGCAACAAAACGGTGTTCTTGCACTGGAAAGTGCTGGCTATAAAAAGTAGCATACATCGGCGTGGTACAGGTGGCAGCTGGATCCCTCCAAACGCGGGTTGTAAAACCTGGGCAGCCATCTCTTAGTCAAGACAGGTGATTAGAGTGGAACCAAAGTGGCTTGGCTCGTATCCATGTTTGGCGACCATACAATACTGTGATCCTTATTTTACTCTGTAGTACTGTGCTGTCTTCAGATGGAAAGGTATGCCTTCTCTCATTCTGGTGGCACTGTTTATCGTGCTGCTCTTTTTTTCTTTTACATAGGCTATTTAATCAAAGAAGGGCCAAGACAGAAGTGAGCTTCTTTAATGTCAGAGGCCTCTGGCATGCTTATTTTCAGCTCTGCTTACTTGGCACAAAAGCATTTCGCTTTTTTCTGCAATTTCAAATGTTCTTCACAACACAAATAAGCTTCACGTCTTTGTCAAACAATGACCACAGGCAGGTGACCTAATCACACTGTCTCTTTTGTTGTGTTTATTTAAATCTTTAAAGGGGAACTGTCATTAAATATGTATTTCAAAACATTAAAGAAAGGACTACTAATATCTTAGAGGACACTAATAGGAGTGTAAAAAAATGTTGATCTGTCCCAAAATGTAGCCCTCTAGTTGGCTCTTGAGGACTGCAATGTTCCCCACTACCTCACATGATGCCATGGCTCCTTTTACAAACTTTCAAATATAGGTTCAGCTGATGACTGCACTTTCTGCAGTGATTAAAGGCAATAGCTGCTGTTACAACGTATCTGTAATTGAACAGAATTCCTTCCTACGCTCGTTCCCTCCCTCCTGCCCTCCCTCCACTACTCCCCTCCTCTCCTTCGCTTCTCTTCCCTTCCTTCCCTACCTCCCTCCATATTTCCCTCCCTTCTCTTCTCTCCCTTCTCTTCCCTTCCTTCCCTACCTCCCTCCATATTTCCCTCCCTCCCTTCTCTTCTCTCCCTTCTCGTCCCTCTCTTCCTTCGCTTCCTTTCCACCCATATGGCTTCTGATCTGCGTCGTACACCCAGTGCTTAATTTGTAAAAAAATAAGTGCCAGTGCCCAAAATATTGGCCCTATAACGCCGGGCGCGGTGCCGCCGTCGGCGCGGGTACGGCGCCACCTTCAGCGTGGGGGCGCCGGCCGCGCCAGTTCAGTGCTAGACCTACCTAGATCGGCCCCCACCAGCACATCACACTGCTGCTGCTCCATGTCACATGTTTGGCGCTGTAGCAACTGCTGGCACAGGCTAGTAGTAAATACGCAACTAAGACATGCTCCTCCTGTAACTCGCCTCAATGCCCCCGGGCTGTGTGAGCGCTTTAAAATGCAAATAAATAAAAAAGCATTCTGTTTCAGTCACTGTTCCACTGTATTTGTCTCTACCCCTTCTGCCCCATCTGACAGTCTGTTAAAGTACACCAAGTATTGTTAATCGGTTGCCTCCAGGAAGAGCACCCTCCCCTCAGCCCATTCTCCAGTCCCCTCATCCAGGTGTTTTGTGTAATCAATTTACTCTCAAGCCCTTATCAGTCATCACATCTCATAAATGCATCCCCCTTCACCCTTCCTTCAAGCATGAGCATGGTGTTGTATAACTTGGAAAAAGTCATTTCTGCAAGACATTGTTGTGAAATCAACGGCCTGTGCTACTTCTGCTTTAGGGCCTCTTTCCACCTTAACACATATTAAAAAACTAAATATGTTTTGTCACCCAATATTCAGGAGCCAGAGGAGAATGCATATTCGGATATCTCCTTCCCACTGACATGTTCTTGACATACTTCAATAAACTGCAGGGTGTAACAGACACCCACCTCCCTATCCAAGGATTCCTAGCTGAGGATTGCATGTGCTCTCATTCAGAGCACATCCTCGGAGCCTATTGTAGCCAGGTTAAGGGGCCACATCTGGTGTGTAAACCACACATCAGGATAGAAAACATGCGCTAGAATTATGTAAAAAAAATGACAGCAAAAGACGGTTGAGAATTATACACGAATACTCAACTAGTGCTTTTATTTATGACGACAGATTAGTGGGCACGTGCACCATGTTTATCCCCGTCTAGTTTCCATGTGTGTATCTTTAAGTCTGAAATGGCATTTCAGAAGTTCGTCTTTGCATGGGCTTTTCTCGCGAAGTGCAGCCGGTTCGGTTTTTGACCCAATACGTGCACCGTTCCGTGTCCCCTCGCTGAAGCTCGTTTGTGAACTAATGAAGCCGATAACATTAAAAGGAAGAACGGAAACACCCTGGCAAAAATTCACAGTTCATGTTTCGCTCAGATGAATGCTATCCAGGGTCGGACTGGGGCATACAATTGTCTCGAGTCAGGCCCGGCACCAATGAAAAAGTGGCCAAAGTTGCAAACGGCAATTCATTCCTTTTGTGACAGACACTAGTGGGACCAACCTGCTGCCCATGCCCTGCCCGGTCCTGGGCTTTGCCCTGCCTTGTCTCAATCGCTTAGGCTACCTTCCGTAGGGCCACCACTGCCACGGCCATGCTGAGCCTGATGATGACAAAAATAGGTGTGCGGCGCAGTGGCCCCACGGAAGGTAAGATTTTAAAAGAAAAAACATATATTTGGGTGGCTGGGGCCCATCACTTTCAAAGTGATGGGCCCCAGCTGCCCCTCAAAATAAGTTATTTATTTTAAAAACTACCTTCAGTGGGGCGGGGCCCCAGCCAACGGCCCCACGGAATGTCAGGTTTTCAAAGAAAAAAGTAAAAAACATACTTTTGGGCACAATCCACGGGCCCGGCCGCCCGCGGCAGTCATCTGACTCAGTCTGCGGCAGCAGGCAGACCCTGCTCACAGAAATTGGCCTGGGCCTGGCACTGACTGCAGTCAGCAGCACACTGCACACAGGGCACACAGGCAGAAGCCCGGGCGCGGATGGGCCCCTGGTGGGGTCCTGACTCCTGGGAAGTCAGGACACCACCAGGGGACCGTGCCGCCGCCCAGGCCCCGACCTGGGCCTTCCTTGCCTGATCACTTGACTGTGACAGGCTGCACCGCATACAACAAGTGAGTTACCTGCTTTGCCGGCTGGGACTTGGTCTCCTGTCGGGGCCTCGGGGCGGGGGGGAGCGTGTGCGCACACTGGCACCTGCACAAATGAAAAAGCAGGCAGAGGGGGTCCCAGGAAGCAACTAGCCCGCACCACGCAGTGCAGCAGGGAAGGCTCTCTCTCTCACAAGTCAGGACTAACGATGCCACACCTCGACAACTTCACTTCACAGTAACTCGTGAAATGAAGGTGGCGCTGCGCTGCCTCCTGTGGCAACAACAACACGTCACCATGTAATTTCACTGGGTCAGAAGAGCCAATGAAAACTGCACATTCTGTGTTACTATACAGAATGTATCAAATACTGCATACTACAACAGAATGGTAGTTTTCATTGGCTGTTGTTTGTAACAGTTTGTGGTTCATTGCTATTGCTGGCCCCTCTCAGGCCCAGCCAGCCATGGCCTGCAACCTGCAAGCACGAGAGAGATCGAGATCAGAATGACAAATCACAATGATTTATAATTGAAGCAAAGTGAAGTGGACGAACAAACAAAGCAATTGCACGTGCGCTGGCCCCGCATGAGTTCCGGTGCCCAAAAAAGAGTGCCGGTGTTGGGCACCGCCAACCACCCCCACAAATTAAGCACTGCGTACACCTATACTACAGCCCTACGCCTTCGTCGTGTCTGCTGTTGTTAAAATGTGTCCTCTACATATGCTAGAAGGCAAGTAGCCTCATCGTGGATTGCTAATGTTGCCCGTGAAATTCCAGTACAGATGAATGGGGAAAGGGGATTTCAAGGGTCTGCGCGTGCTTAATTTTATCTCTGCCAGGGAAGATATCAAGCAATGGGTGAGACCACGATGAAGTGGGTTGGGGGCAACCAGATGTTTGTGTATTCCTTACTTTCTTTGGTTTGGGGGTTTGTGACTCTGGCCCCAAGATTACTTAATAGGCCCTGATATCTCCAGTATGTGATATGATATGAAATGACAGTTTATTTATATAGCGCCTATACACAATGTATTTCAAAGCGCTTCAAGGCAAGGGAGGGAACAAGAGAAAATACAATGACATTCTTACAGGCCATGAATAGTAAGGATGTGAAATTAACTATAGTACTCGGCCTGACGACATTTCAGATAGTGCAAGAGCTAAACCATAGATAAGGACGGGAGGGGGAGAGTGGGAAGGAAATGGAAACAGACAGGTGACTACTGTAACAGGCCTGACGACATTTCTGGTAGAGCCGGAGAAAAACAAGAGGTGAGGGAGAGGGGTGCAGAAAGGTAGGGGAGGACCAAACACATGAGGGGGAAGATGTCTAAAGATTCAGATTCCATACACCCTTGTAGGCTGTTTAGAGTGGGGTGACAGGGGCTAGAGAAGATAATGGCAGGACATGCGTATAGCTGAGGCAGTATGGGGATACCTTTTGTATGTTGTCTTTGGGGGCTCAACCTCATTGAGCCAGGCTTCTAGAAGCTTTGCTACAAATTAGCTGATGCCAAGACAATCGAGTCATGCGCTCCCAATGGGGAGTTGGTGTTGAGTTGGTTCAAGGAATGGTTTCCAGTTGGATCAAATCAGCATTCGAGACACGCAAGTCAATTGCTTCCAGCAGTTTGTGTCAACAGTCGAGTCAGCAGCAAAAGATGCTTCTGCTGAGAAGAGTCAGGGTATGAGAAGGCGAGGCAATGGCCTCCAGCAAGTCTACTTGGTGTTCGAGTCTGTTGCTTCACGGAGTCGAGCCAGCGACCAGGTTGAGTCAATTGGCATGTCCAGACTCTTTTGACTGGGGTGGCCCAAGTCGGGCACTGACCTATGCAGGGGTCGCACGGAGTATGAGCGCACACACACATAATAATCATAGTTTAGGATAATGGGGTGGCAGCAGGTGTGGCCAATCAGATTCCAGAGGTAGCACGTGCCGCCCCAGGGCACTCCCTGGACACGCCACTGGAGTCGATGTGGTCCGCTGTGATGAGGCAGCCCGGAGTCTGCCCTCAAGCCACTGCCCAACAACTTCAGCATGACTGGCTTAGGGGTCCAGGTGAATGTGGGCACACTAAAAATATTCTTTCCATTCGACAAAGGCCTTGCAGGTTGACTAAATGCCACCTCTCCCCCACTACATAGTCTAAAAATGAATGCAACCAAGAATTTATGGATGATCCCAAGTTTCCCCAACCACTGCCTAATCGCCTTTATTGTCATTCATCTGTCCCAAGGCCCTCGGGACCAAGCCTCTTCCCCAACAGGTCAATACTGTCAGAAATCTGGAGTATGTTCAATTTCCAAGCTACGCTTACACCCCCAAACCAGTGGCCAAGGGATCCAGCCATCACGAGTGCTAGAATACAAAAGCGCCGACCCGTGCACAAACAGAAGACTTACCACACGCTAACTATAGGCAGTACAATCTCAACAAAACACTTAAACCAGCAAATCCCCCAAACATGAAAAGAAATGGCAGACCCCACAACCTCACAGATACTGAGTCCGAGGCAAGGCAACCACCGCCACGCCAGCTCTGAGACCCCTCCACAGCCTTTCAATGGTATATCCAGTCAGCAACCCCATGCATCACCACCAAGTACGGTGTGATAGGCCTCGCGGGCACACAATCACAGCTGGACTGCATGCTAACCAAACATCTCTACTCTTGGACAACGACTCTACTCCTATCGTCTCAATTAAAACACTGCTGGAAAATGGGGAAGTACTGTGCCAGTCAGAGGGGCCCCGCCACCCCACGCCTCTCTTGCGACTCTCTCCCACCAGCTACTCTTGCTCCATCAATGCAGCAGAAATGTTTTAAAAAAGAATCTTCAATCCCCTCAGCCCCTATTCGAGCGACCTCCCAAAGATGTATCTTCCAAGAGGCCAAAGTTGAAACGCCATTATCACGTGTTGTTACTATTTATACACACCACCCGCAATCTCTGTGTCATGTCATTGTGGTCATCGGCACCAACGCTGGAAAGCAGTTTTTTAGGACAAAAATGGCGCACTCAAATAGAATTAATTATTCACTTGTAACTAAAACACATCTCAACAACCTTTCCAACCAGTGTAGGGGCTCAAATGGGCATTGTCTCCTGACAGCCGACATGTTGGGACAACTGGCCGCATTTACAGTAGGTTATTGGCGACTGCAGTAGCTTGGAAAGGCACCTTCATTGAAACAGCAATGCTGCCTGCGGGAAAAATCATAAATGAAAAATTAAACAGGCACCTCTGACAGGAGTGGGGCTTTTTGGACGCGGGACAGATGTTCGGCAGGGCTTTGGTCGGCGGTGCTCCTTTAAGTAGAACGGAGAGGTGATGGAGGGAGAGGAGGGGAGCCAGCAGTAGCAGCGGCAGGCGTGGAGAAGCTGCAGTGACTGACTGACCTCCACAGGAGCACGCAGCACGCAGGACCGGACAGGCACACGCCGCTTCCCAGCGTGCCTGAGGGAGTACCAGGGGAGCGCGCCTCTCCCCGGCTAGCCCACCGGGGCCGTTCCAGGGAGTCCCCAGGGCACAAGGACGCCTTCCGTGCTCTTTATTTTTCCACTCTGTGTGTTTTCTTTCTTTTGTGTGGGGGGCGTCTGTTTTGTGTTTGACTGCGGAACGGACGGCATGCGAGGAGACGGCTCTGCTCTTGCTTCACGGTAAGTGAAGTTCTCTTCTTAATAAGGTAAATGGGATGCAGTTGCCATATGGTAGAGGTTTCTTTTTTGGGGGGATGGAGATCAAAGAGGGGAGTGCCAGCGTGAACCGTTATCTGTACCATAGCTTCAAAATAATTCCCATCCGCATATCCCAAAGACTAGCAAAAAAGTACCAAGGTGAGTGTGAGTGACGTTTTTCATAACTACGTTTTTCATAACTAATTGAATGGGCAGGATAGTCGGATGGGTCGTAAAACAAATTTGGCCCATTGGGTACTGCTGATGCGCCGTGTTTAAACAACCCCCCCCCCCCACCCCTCGCAATGTTAAAAGAACCATGGG
Source organism: Ambystoma mexicanum (assembly GCF_040938575.1). Lineage (NCBI taxonomy): Eukaryota > Metazoa > Chordata > Amphibia > Caudata > Ambystomatidae > Ambystoma > Ambystoma mexicanum. The sequence goes on from NC_090921.1 coordinate 826,131,613, forward strand.
GTGGGGAGGAGGGCGGGCGGTTTAAAGCTCCTTGCACACATGCTAACGCAGTGCCGTGACTAAGGCATGCATATTCTGGCAGTAGCAGAAAGGGCGGGGGAATCATAACCGAAAATAACTGTCAGAAAGTGTGTGCCCTGCCTTGAGGGTGGCTGGGGGTGCGGGCTGCGATTAGGCGCACACATTTCCCTCCGAATAGAGAATGCTGCGGCATGGCGCAGGGCTGCCCCTCCCTGCACGTACAATGAACCCTGAAAGAAGAGAGGGTGTCTACGTGATTGAATAACACGACAATACGACCGATGAATGAATGAATGAATGAATGAATGCACGAGGGCTGATTCCACGCGTGCCACTCCGTGGAGGAGTGCGTGGTGGGAATGCATCCGCAGAGGTCACTCGCTGAATGGCTTCATGTAATGAGGGCATGTTTATCAAAGAAAGCAACTGTTCATTAACGTAGCAGTGACCGAAGGCGTAATGTTGTCAATGTGGGAGACTGAACGCTGCCACGTGCGCCGCCCCATGGATGCATATACGATTGAATAAGCGCGTGCGTGAGTGAATGCGTGTGACTGACTGGATGACTGTAACAGTATGTCTAATGTGTGTGGGGTGAAGGGTGTTGGCTGCCAGTGTGTGGCTGTATGAATGCATTCTGTGGGGAGTGGATGAATGAACATGTGAATGGAGGAATAAAGGGACGTGTACATCGCCGAACACGTGAAGCTTCATGGGAACGGATGGATGTGTGCATGAATGCCACATAAGAACGAATAGAATTCGTGACTACGTTTTTGGGTAGTGAGTGTAGGTTTTCTCTCCAGCTGTTTGGACTACAACGCCCATGAGTCCTAGCTATCACAGTCCACGGTGGAGGATCATGAGCTACGATCCAAAACATCTGGAAAGCCAGAGGTTGCAGACCTCTGGTGTCGATGAATGTGTAAGAGTGAATGGCGAAATCATTGAGCATGAATATGGCTGAATGGAGGATTGCATGTATGTGTGATTGCCTGAAAGTGAGAGAGAGAGAGAGAGAGAAAGAGAGAGAGAGAGTGTGTGTGTGTGTGTGTCATATAATGGGTGACTCCATTAATGAATGTGTGAATTACTGCTAAGAAATTAAGCATAAATGGCGGAGCCCATTAAGAACTAACAAGGAGTGTGACTGAATACGTGTGTGGCTGTAGGAAAAGATGAATGTGTGGATGTACATAAGTCCACCTTGGAGGAGTAATGCGCCGAGAGGACTTCTACATGGAATTGCTCTTAAATGAAGGAATCGGTGACCGAGTGGCTGGATGCACGAGTAGACCCATGGCTGAATGTGTCAATGAATTGCTGGCTGCAGTCATGTACTCTTGCGGAAACTAATGGCTGGCTGTATGAATGTATGCGTGAATATACGGACGAATGAAAAGCCAGCTTCATGGCTGACTGCACACATTCACACATGTGTGGAGCCCATCTGTGCACGATTGTTACAGACTTGGATATTCCCTGTGTGCCTTAAGGGCTATTGAAAAGTAGTGAGTGCAAATGGATGGTGCAAAAGAGGGGAGCCAAGAATCTTTTCACGCAAATTCAATAATTCCACAGGAGGCAATTTATTGTGCTAGGTAAAGATTCGGCTCTGCCACGACATAAACTTGTAGGTTATGATCATCATTGCAGGCAGGTACATTAACCCCTTGAACCGGAAGCAGAAGACATTTTCCAAAGATAAAACACACACTATATATTAGATACTAAACATTTTTATATGGGAACTTAAGGTAAATCTAACAAACAGTAAGCCTACAAGAAGTTGGAATAACAACATTAAGGTTCAAACAATCACTGTATACCACTATATATTCAACAACAGAACTCAAAGTGTGAACACTCACTCCATACCACTACAAATCCAGCTTTAAGACCCACTTCAACGCTGGTCTTGTTGTAACCTGTCTTATACTTGAGGGGTTGGCTTTGTAGTGGTAGAGAGTGAGTTTGAGTTTTTTTTAACGTTTCATGATTACATTTGTTGTAACATACGCTGAGTTTTTGTACCTTTAAGCTGTTATTCCCATTCTTTTCAGACTTCAATTTTTGTTAGATTAACCTTAACTCTTTATTTAAACGTTGTTACTATACCTAATTTCAGAGTAGAGTTGTTTGTGTGGAGGACGGTGTATTAGAGTATGTCGTATAGGTGTATGTAGAATGCCTGTTTGCCGTATGAGTATACGGCGCATGCGGCATGTGGCTTACATCTCGTATATGCCTCAGATAATTACGAAAAGTCTCATCAAACTTAGTCCTGAGTTTGGATATGCATAGTAGTGTACGAATAATTAATGTGTATTTCATGCACATACAATTCCATTTTGTGTATAAGGAGTCAGTTCATTTAGCCCATGTCCTCTAGCCCTTCTATACAAAGGGGACCGGGTGGAATAAGGGTGTGTTGTAAGGTTGTGTATATGAGTGTTTGGGCATAAGTGTCAGACATGTGCGTATGGCGTACAGGTAACCCAGGAGTGTGAAGTAATGTGAAGTGCACATGTCCTATAATCTTCTTATAGGTTTCTCTTTGATATGAGTTTTGACAACTTTAGGAGGCATACAAAAAGGTTTACAATTCACACATTTATGCATAGTCATGCGACAACTTCAGCGTCAATCCACTTTAATGAGAGTTTTCATACATACATAAGTGCACATCTACTAAACGTAAATGTACAGTTCATATAAAAGCTGTACATTAATTCGGAACATTTTAGGCGCTTTCCCCCTGTTCCCAGGTCTCCAAAATCAAGGTGTTATTGCATTTACTTCTGTGCCCCCATCTTGGACATATTCTCCCTCTGTCCAGGTTTCTCGGGTCTGGGTCCTGCTGCATTTGCTATTGCACCACCCTGGCAGTTCAGGAACCCCCTTTCTAGCCTAAACGACTGCAGTGACCTTAGACTTGGCCTCTCTCTCGACCCAGGTACCTCTGACCTAAGCGCTCCCTACCTGCAGCTACTCACTCAGACCTGACCACCCCGGCTTTCTGCAATGCTCCCTCACTTGACCATGACTGGCAATTCCAATCTGACAGGAACACAGCACCAACAAAGACCACTGCTCCACCTCCACAAATCTGACACTTCTACAACACACTCTCCCAGAGCATCACTCCCGCACACAGCCTCTCACCACACGCATCCCAACCCACAAACAAAAGAAACCTGGTGGCAAGACGATAAGCACTGCACCCGGACCACCAATTCCAATCTAGCACCTTCATTCATGAAACCCAGCTACTCGCCGCAACACCTCTCTATCTCCATCCCCGGCACCAGAACCCTCTTATGCTCTTGCCCTTTACACCCATCCTCCTCTCACCACACCATGAACTGCCCTCCCCTACCTCGCTTCCACACACTTCTGCACATCCTCCACCCCCATCTTCTCCCTCTGGTCAACTGCTGAGAATAACCCTCAAGCCCCCCCCGTTCTATACACCGCGCTACATCCAACTCCCAAGACAGAGGAGTGCTCTGGTGCTGCAAACAACACCACCTCCCCACCGCTACTGCAACATCTGTACCTCTCTGCAGAAATTCCCCTCCTAGATCTGTCCCCCTGCCCTCATTCCTCTCTGCCTTAGCCAGAACCCCATGTATCCCCCTCGCTCAATCCATTAACACCGTCCCTCTGCACACGCATACCCTCCCTTCCTTCCACCTCTGACCTGCCCCACCTCACCTTCAACCCCTCACCATGAAAACCCGGCATCCCCTAGATGGTCCCAACAAACTCACCCACTCGCACCAACACCCTCCCTGATCTCCACCCAGTCAGGCCCCCCTTCCTTTCCACCTGCTATGAAAACATGCCTTGCTCTTTCCAGAACCATCGCTTCATCTCTTTTCCCCTGACCCCCCCACCCTCTCTCACACTCCTCTTGCACGCAAATGCACAAAACTCAGGAACAAAGACAAGCCCTCACTCTCATCTTTCATGCATGGGTCCTCCCTCCACACCATCTACAGCCCTTCTGTCAGGACCTCCCTGCTACTCTCTCCCGACTGTCCCTCTTTGAACATGGCCTCTCGCCTACCACTTCTACACCTCCATCTCCCTCCGGACTCGTGCATCATCCAACAGCTAGCTGGAACCCACACACCACACCAGCACCACTCGCCGCCCACCTCCCCACCCCCTTTTCACCCCTTCGATCTCATGCAAACTGGCCATCCCCTGCTTGTTGGTCCTGCTCCTGACCCACCCCCTCCCCCTCAAACATTATACCTGACACAAACCACACCCACCATCCCTTAGCTGGGTTCAGTCATTCCGAATGTTCTGGCCCTACCACCCACACCATCCTCCCTCCCCTGCTAAGTCACCTGCCTCCTAATCAATGCCCGCTCCTTGGACAAAAACAGATACAGCATCTTTGACCTCCTATCCTCTGACAATCCTGATCTCATCTTCATCACTGAAACATGGTTCGCAAACTATTTCAAACCAGTCGTGCACAAGGCTTTCCCTCCTGACTACTCACTCATCCCCCACAACAGACCCTCCAGAACTGGAAGAGTAGCCATCCTCCACAAACCTCACATCTCCATCTCACTCACTGAAACTCAGCCATGCACAGCTAACTGCGAATCCCTTCTAGTCAGGCTCTGCCAGGTGCCCACTCTCTCACACAGTTTCCTACTCATCTACAGGTCACCGGGATACGACAGACATGCTGGTCAACCACCCAGCAATCACAATACTGGGGGACTTTAATATCTGGTTTGATGTGCCCAACAACCCCATGACCAAACCCCTCGTCGACAGCCTAGGGGCATTCTACCTTTCCTGGCATACCACAGGTCCCACCCACACTGGACTCTTGACGCAATCTTCAGCTCCTCCGACCTTGTCTCTGTGTCGAGCCCCAAGCCACTCATCTGGACAGACTACTCAGCCTTACCTTTCTCTGTCCGCACACTGCCCCCATCACACAAGGTCCGCCCTGTCCCGCCACATGATAACAAATGCTGTAGCAAGGTCAAGGTACTACCTGACCTAGCTGAAGCCCTACTATGCAAATTCCCAACCTCAGTTAGACCCCTACCCATTGAATCCTTTGCCTCTTGGCTTAACAACTCACACCTCCCACTCCCCCCCTCCCACCCATCGCCACCCGCAAAGGACCTACCCCCAAATGGTTCACGCCGCACCTGAAGATGTTCAAAACCAATAATCGCTCCCTCAAGCAGAAATGGCAAACATCCATAACCCCTCTTAGCAAATCTGTGTGCACCCACCATCACCGTGACTACAAAGCTGAGACCTGAAAGGCCAAACAAACCTACTACAATAAAATAATCCTGACCTGCTGCAGCAGTAGCAAAGAGCTCTACAGGACCATCTCAGAATTCTTGAAGCCCTCCCGCACCTTTGCCCCGACCACGTCCACTCAAACACTCTGCGACTCCCTCTCCCAACACTTCCACAGTATAGCACTGAACAGGACGGCCAACCTTAATGCAAAACTTTCCAACCTCACCCCCTGCCCAACACCCACTCCTTGAGATTCCAATGTCTTCACCCCTGTAGCGCCATCTTTCAACTCTTTCAACCCTATCTCAAGCAAGGAGTTCCTCAAATTACTGTCCCGCAGCAGACCCTGCGGGTTGCCCCTTGACTCCTGTGCCGTCTCTCTCCTCAAAGAAATCTTCACCTCCACCTGTGCAGGAGAACGGGGTAGGTCCATACTCAATGATTCCTTCACCTCCGGTATCTTCCCAGAACCCTTCAAAGTAGCGCATGTCAAACAAAACCCCTTCTTAAAAAAGCGTTTCTTGACCCCCTCCAGCCAATCAATATAGGCCCATCTCCAACACCCGGTTCATGTCAAAACCCATCAACCGGTTGGCCTACTCTCAGATCAACCTCTTCACAGAATCCAACAACCTACTACAGCCCACTCAGTCAGGCTTCCGGCCATGTCACCAAACTGATCCCACACTGATCTTGATCTGGGATGACCTCAAAGTCTCGGCAGACTCTGAAGGAAGCGCTGCACTGGTTCTCCTTGATATCTCAGCAGCTTTTGACACCATTAACCACTCAAACCTGCTTGACCGACTCCACTCCCAAGGAGTCCGAGACTCAGCACTCAACTGGATTGCCTCGTTCCTCAATAACAGGAAACAAATCACTTCCATCCACCTTGCCCCCCTTTTCTCTTCCCCGCTCGCCATGTGAACACTGGAGTACCCCAAGGTGCTTGCCTCTCACCTCTCCATTTCAACCTCTACATGACCCCTTTGCCAGGGATCATCCGCTCGCACAACCTCACCTGTGATAACTATGCTGATACCCAAATTATCCTGAAAATACCCAAATACCCAAAATTAGCTCCGATCCATAACCAGACCTAGCAGCTTGACTCAGAGATATAGACCTGTAAATGACAAGAAACCACCTCCTTTTCAACCCAGAGAAAACAGTGATCATGGTGTGTGGTGACACAGCTCTACTCCCACAACTACACTCATGCCCCCCCCCCACCTCCAACACAGGGAAAAACTTGGCTGCACATTGGACTTGGGCCTAACCCTGTCCCACCAGAACAATAATGTATCCAAATCCTGTCACTGCCACCTCAGATTTCCGAGACCCATCTTACCTTACCCCTGTGATGCTGGAAATGCATCGGAGGGACAGGGCCTCCGTATCCTTGTCCTTTTTCTGTTCTTATCGTGTGTTCTGTCGTGTTTTCCGCGCAGAAGTCCATGCGGGACTCCTGGCGGTGCAGCTCTCTCTTTTGGTTTGGTGAACAGACCCATGGGATACCCTTATGGCACCCATGGGTAGGGGTACAACCTTGTGCCCCTAGTGTATGTTTTTGGGCACCCGTGGGTGGCCCACAGAGCCGGGTATGGGCTGGTGGCAGCTACATGCTGAATTTGACAGGTGCGCTGGGTATCCGCCATTTTGGGGTACCCCGGCCCTGCCATTGGAATCAGTTGATTCCTGATAGGAAACAAGATGGCCCCGGTGGCCTCCTGCTTTCTATCGCCTGATACCTTGTTTTCCCAAAGTCCTGGGAAGCCCTGACTCTGTCCCTTCCCCCTGACTGGCTGTTGGGTGGAAGTTCCGTATATGGTGTTGTTGTGAAGGCCCAGCTAGACTTACTGGAGCCTTCCCGCTGACTGTATGTTGTGGGTACCTCCTGTGGGTGGGACCTGGGTGAATGGGGAGTGTGACCAATATGCACTCCGTGTTGTGGCTGTCTGGTTTCTGCCATGAGAGACAAAGACTGAGACAGCCCTGCCCGAAACTGGACTGAATGCAGTGTGTAGAGTTGAATGGCTGAGTACTTGTCTCAATCCACATACCTTGTTGTGAGTGTCTGAGCGGGAGAAGAGTGGCCTGAATGCCCTGCGTGCCTGATTGGCTGACCGACTGCATGAATGCCCTTCTGTACGATTGGCTGCTGAGTGTGTGCCAGCAGTGTGGATGAGAGACCGAATAGTATATCTGGGGACCTCTCACCACTGGAAATTGTTCAGAAGCTGAAGTCCACTACGACGAGTAACTGGAGTAACTGACGCTTGACCTTGAGGCCCTGCTGGAGGAGAAGGATTGCCGTGGCTCTCCTTCACGATCTAAAGGCTGCGGTGTCTCCAAGGACTGACCCAGAGAGGACCTGGTAAGGCGCCCTCTTCCCGAGCTACGAGGGACCATCGTGCACAGCTGACCTTTGCCAACGCTCCCTGGTAGACAGACCTACGACAGGCTGCCGACCCGATACGGGGACTGCTGAGGAATCCCAAAGCGAAGCGCCCGGACTGTTGTCCGCCACTGTCGACGACCGCCGTCGCCGACCGGAGCCGCCGTGCTCCCGTTTGCCTAAGAACTTTAACTTGATCAACGGACGCTCTCGTCTGCATCGCCGTGCCGTCTCCTGTGGGAGAAGGCCTGACCGTCGACGCGCCGAGGAGTATCCACCGGTGGGTTTCCCGCCACCCAAAGGCCGCAGAGACGCCGACGACTCGACGCCCTTGCTGGGCCACAGTTCTTCTTCATCTCTTTGCGGTCCAGAACTATCGTCACCGAGGTGCCCCGCACGCCTCTTCCTTGCAGGACGCCAACGCTCTGTCGTCGACGAGCACCGCTCGGATCAAAGCCTGCTGCCTCATCGACGTCGTTCTACCCGGTTCACGGTCGGACGTTCGGCGCCCCGTGTCTCCCGCTTGAAAGGGGCGACATTCAAGAAGGGCCGCCGATTCCCCGACACCGAACCCCGAGTCCGCGACGCCTCTCGACGATCCGTGGCTCCTGCCTTAAAGGGAGTCACTCCAGAAGGATCGGTCGACGCCTCGCCGACGAACTCTACTCCACCAGGTACATTGGGGGGGTAAAACATTGTAGGAGAGAACGAGACTCTTGAACAATATATGGACTGGGCTTGTTTTATATATCGTTATTTTACAGGTTGCCCAGGTGGGGGGATCTCCACTCAGAGCTGTGTCCAGTAGCACGGACCAGTCGTCTGCCTATTGTTTCATCCGTCTGCTTTCTCTCTTCTCTCTATTGCTGGTTTCATTGCTATTGATCCGTGTGGCATTTTCACAGCCTTGTTGATGCACTCTAATCGAATACTAGTGGTACCACTTTAGAATTGTAGATATTTACCATTGTTGATTTTCCGGAGCACAAAGTGCATTATTGTGATAAGTGTACATAACCTTTGAATATTAATTATATAAAGACTGTGTTTTCAGTAATACAGTGTGTGGACATTCCTTTGTGGGGGCTTGGGGATACACTGTACTTAAGAACCAGCCTGCATCACCTCCTGAGAAGCTAGGCCTTGATTGCTCGTCCATCGTTACCATATCAGAGAATCTTGGCTGGGGTCCTCTGTGCCTTTCCTCTGCCATATAGAGAGCGGAAGTACAGACCCCCCCACCTCGTCCTGACAGCTTGGTGGCAGCGGTGGGATGCTTATGGTTTTAAGAATCAGTGTATAACCGTGCCACTTACAAAATATCTGCACTTTATTGAATTAAGGTTTAGGTGTGTTCCAAATAACTGCATTACAAGCGATGGAGACCATTGCGAATGGTAAATTGACTCGGATGAGCTTAGAGGCTCTCCAGAGTGCTTGTGAAGCCAGGGAGTTAGACTTTGTGGATAAGTCTAGGGCTGAGCTGATAGCTGCCCTGGTGGACTACCAGACTGATGGTGAAACTCTTGATGAAGGGGGGGATGCAACCAGTGAGGACTCTGCCCCTGGGGTTGTCGCTGAATCTGTTTCTGGGAATGCCGCCATTCCTGCTGCCTCTGTTCCGAACCCCAGCAATTCCATGGAACGAGTTATTACGGATGAAATTGGCCTTTGAATATCGCAAGTTGGAAATAGAAGCTGAGCTTAAGAAAGAGGAGCTGGCACAGCAAGTGGAACTCAAGAATAGGGATCTTGCGCTCAAAGATAAGGACACTGAATGTCAGAGAATCCAGTTAGAGAAAGCTCGAGTGGAGACTTCAGCTAAACCAATTGAGAGTGGCAGGTCCCCAGCCACCAAGTTTATGAAAGATTTGGTTGGTGTGTTTTTGGAGGGTTCAGATATCCTCCAATGGATTGAAGCGTTTGAAATGGCTTGTGCGATTCATGATGTTGATAAAAGAGATTGGGCTAAGTGTTTGTTAAGTAGAGTACCTCAAACTGGATATGACTGTATTCTGAAGCTGATTGTGGAAGAAAGGGGTCAGTATGAGTGTATGAAGTCTGCTTTAATTGCCAAGTTTGGCAAGACACCTACCCAATATCTTAAAAGGTTCCGGGATTTTAAGAAACGAGAGAATGTGTCTTGGGTTGACTGGGTGAGTGCTGCGCACATGAACATGATGGGGTGGATTGATGGGTACAAGGTGAAAACTTTTGCTGAATCATCCCACCTGTTGTTTTTTGAGCATTTTTCTGAAGCCTGTTCGCCAGAGCTGCGTCAGTATGTTGCTGACCAGAACATTTTGGACCCCTTTAAGCTGGCTAGGTTGGCTGACAAGTGGGTCTCCCACCGGGTGTCCCCTAAGGACTCCAGTGGGAAGGACAAGGATAAAGAGAAGGGGGCCTCTCAGAAAGCTGAGGAGTCCCCCAAGCAGTCACAGTCGAATAAAACAAAACCTTCCTCTCCTAAGAACCAAAAATCTAGTGGGGATAAGTCCTCTGTGGGTGGGAATAAGAGTAGTGGTCCACCTGCTGCAAAGCAGGCTCCCAGTGGTTCCAGTACCGTACCTCGCACTCCTAGCACTTGTTGGGATTGTGGGGCTCTGGATCACCGAAGGGGTGACTCCAAGTGTAAAGGTAAGGCACTTGGAGTACAGGCTGTCAGCCTGACCTACCCTTACCCCGTGTCTGAGGTGGAGGCCACCGTCTTCCCCTCCTCTACCGGAATCACATTTGGTGCTCCAGTAGAGATTTCCTTAGTGTCCCTTGGGGCCTGGGACCAGTACGCAGAAGTACTGGCGACTATCCCGCAGAACACCCGTAGGTTTTTGAGAAGTGTCCTCTTGAATGGCCAGCCTTCTACTGGTTTGAGAGACACTGGGGCAAGCATGACAGTGGTGGACAGGACCCTGCTCAAGCCAGAGGACTATGTAAGTGCTCCTCTGAGAACCGCCAGGTTAGCTGGTGGGCCTCCCAAATTATCGCCTGTAGCCTTAGTCACACTCATGATTGGAGACAAGACAGCAAAGCTTCCTGTCCTGGTTCAGGACAATGTCCCTGCTAACATTCTGTTAGGTAATGATCTAGTAGAGTTGGGGTTGATCTCGGATGGTCTTCCCATGACTGCTGCTGCGGTCACTAGGTCACAGGTGACACCGGGTCTGGCTGTGAGTCAGGTACCCGAGCCAAAGGCGAGGCCTAAGGCGCGAAGAAGGAAGACCAAGAAGGCCACCTCTGTGGGAGGAACACCTTCTCTTCCTGCTGTTCCGACAGCACCCATTGGGATCCATGCTCCGGACGGGCTGGGTCCAGTGGAAAACCCGGACTCAACTCCTGTGGGAGAAGAGACAGAAGACTCTCCTGTGGGAGAGGCTCTCAACCCGGAGGATCATCCCGACCTTCAATGCTTGTTAGCTGAAGGGGGACCCTCCCGGGCGGACTTCTGTAAAGGGCAGAGAGAGTGTCCCTCTCTCGAGGGTCTGCGGACGCAGGCCCTGTCCCAGGCACAAGGTGAAGTGCCTAGGACATTCAAGATTTATTGGGAGGGTGAGCTCCTTGTTAGTGAGCCCACTAAGCCTGAACCTGGTGCCCTCAAGAGGTTGGTGGTACCCCAGGTTTACAGGCCCTTCCTACTGCAGTTGGCGCATGAGGTGCCCTTGGCTGGTCATCTTGGTACCAAGAAGACTAAGCAGAGGCTCTCTGCCCACTTCTACTGGCCTCGGATGGGAGTGGAAGTGGAGTCCCACTGCCGGACCTGCCCCACTTGTCAGTTATCTGGCAAGACTGGAGGCAGGGTCATTGCCCCACTGCAGCCATTGCCAGTGGTCGGCACACCGTTTGAGAGGGTGGGCATCGACATTGTCGGTCCCCTGGACCCTCCCACTTCAGGTGGACATCGGTTCATCCTGGTCTTGGTTGATCATGCCACCAGGTACCCTGAGGCTATACCCCTTCGGACTATTACTGCCAAGGTGGTTGCCCGGGCTCTCCTGGGCATTTTTACCCGTGTTGGATTCCCCAAGGAAGTTGTCTCCGACCGAGGATCCAACTTCATGTCGAGTTACATGAAGACCATGTGGAAAGAGTGCGGGGTAACCTACAAGTTCTCCACCTCTTACCACCCCCAGACCAATGGTCTGGTTGAGAGATTTAACAAAACTCTCAAGGGCATGCTAGGTGCTTTGGAAGAGCCCCTACGGAGGAAATGGGATCTCCTCCTGCCATGCCTGCTGTTTGCTTACAGAGAGGTACCTCAAGAGGGTGTTGGTTTCAGCCCCTTTGAGTTACTCTTTGGACATCCCGTGAGGGGGCCCCTCGCCTTGATCCGAGAAGTCTTGGAAGCCACCCCTCCAGGTCCCGCCAAGCAAGTGGGGGACTATGTGTTAGGCCTCAGACGGAGGATGACACAGATGATGGGTCAGGCAACAGCAAATCTCAAGGCCAGCCAAGAATTGAATAAGTATTGGCATGACCTTAAAGCTTCGCAGGTCGATTGGACTCCGGGACAGGAAGTCCTCGTGATGGAGCCTACCAAGCCTAGACCGTTGGCAGACAAATGGACTGGACCCTTCAGGATAATCTCCAAGATGGGCGAAGTCAATTATCTGGTTGACCTGGGTGCCTCCGGGGTCGCCCCTCAGGTATTCCATGTCAACAGGCTCAAGCCTTTCCACCGGCGAGCAGAAGTCTCATGTCTCTTGCTAGCTTCAGGGCAAGAAGAGGATGAGAGTGAGCCCCTTCCTGATTTGCTGCATAGCAACCCTCAGGACGGCTCAGTGGAGGGAGTGCAGCTCTCTCCCGATTTGACAACAGAGCAGCAGAGGGCCTGCCGGGCTTTGCTCCAGCAGTATGCCTCTCTGTTTTCGCTGACACCGGGCCTTACACCTTGGTGTAGGCATGAAATTGACACTGGTGACAGCGTGCCTGTCAAGAGCAGGTGCTACCGTATGTCAGATACCGTTAAGAACCACATCCAGGCTGAGGTCGCCAAGATGTTGGATCTGGGTGTAATTGAACCCTCAACCAGTCCCTGGTCCAGTCCAGTGGTCCTTGTCCCCAAGGCAAGTTCCCAGGCGGGTACCAAAGATTGGAGGTTCTGTGTGGACTACCGAGGAGTCAATGCCGTCACCAAAACTGACGCGCACCCCTTGCCCAGGGCTGATGAGCTCGTGGACACCATAGGTGCTGCCAAATTTGTGAGCACCTTTGACCTCACCTCAGGCTATTGGCAAATAGCTCTGACGGACCATGCCAAGGAAAAGACGGCATTCTCCACACCAGAGGGACTCTACCAGTTTAGGGTCATGCCTTTTGGGTTGAAGAATGCCCCTGCCACTTTCCAGAGGTTGGTCAATCATGCGCTCAGTGGGCTGGAGGCCTTTTGTGTGGCCTACCTAGACGACATTGCCGTCTACAGTTCCACCTGGGAAGCGCATTTGACACACCTGGATAAAGTGTTGCAGGCCTTGAAAAGGGCTAACCTCACTATCAAGGCTACCAAGTGCCAGATAGCTCAGGGGAAAGTTACCTATCTTGGTCATGAGGTAGGAGGGGGTCAAATCCAGCCTCTTTCCAGTAAGGTACAGGACGTACAGGACTGGGAGACTCCCACTACTCAAACCCAGATGAGAGCCTTTTTGGGCCTCACTGGGTATTATCGCAATTTCATGGCGGACTATGGGACCATAGCCGCACCACTGACAGCTCTGACTTCACCCAAACAGCCTAGGAAGGTTAATTGGACTGAAGACTGTCAGAGGGCCTTTGATGGCTTGAAAGAAAGTCTGTGCAGGGCACCCGTGTTGTGTGCGCCTGACTACAGCCGACCCTTTATCGTCCAGACGGATGCCTGCGACACCGGAATTGGAGCTGTCTTGTCCCAGTTAGATGACAAAGGGAGAGAACATCCTATCATATTCATCAGTAGACAACTCAAGGGTAGAGAACTTAGGTGGGCTACTGTTGAAAAGGAATGTTTTAGTATAGTTTGGAGCCTTAGGCGTTTTAGGCCCTACCTTACGGGGTCCACCTTCAAGGTCCAAACAGATCATAAGCCCCTGAAATGGCTTATGCAAATGAAGGGTGAAAATCCGAAACTGCTCAGGTGGTCCATTAGCCTGCAAGGGCTAGACTTCACCATAGAGCACAGACCAGGGAAGAGTCACGATAATGCAGATGGCCTTTCCAGAAGGTATGTTGACCGTCTGGATGAGGGTGTCTATCCCGTGGGAGATTAGGCACCCTAACCTCAGTCTGGGGGGGGCGACTGTGATGCTGGAAATGCATCGGAGGGACATGGCCTCCGTATCCTTGTCCTTTTTCTGTTCTTATCGTGTGTTCTGTCGTGTTTTCCGCGCAGAAGTCCATGCGGGACTCCTGGCGGTGCAGCTCTCTCTTTTGGTTTGGTGAACAGACCAATGGGATACCCTTATGGCACCCATGGGTAGGGGTACAACCTTGTGCCCCTAGTGTATGTTTTTGGGCACCCGTGGGTGGCCCACAGAGCCGGGTATGGGCTGGTGGCAGCTACATGCTGAATTTGACAGGTGCGCTGGGTATCCGCCATTTTGGGGTACCCCGGCCCTGCCATTGGAATCAGTTGATTCCTGATAGGAAACAAGATGGCCCCGGTGGCCTCCTGCTTTCTATCGCCTGATACCTTGTTTTCCCAAAGTCCTGGGAAGCCCTGACTCTGTCCCTTCCCCCTGACTGGCTGTTGGGTGGAAGTTCCGTATATGGTGTTGTTGTGAAGGCCCAGCTAGACTTACTGGAGCCTTCCCGCTGACTGTATGTTGTGGGTACCTCCTGTGGGTGGGACCTGGGTGAATGGGGAGTGTGACCAATATGCACTCCGTGTTGTGGCTGTCTGGTTTCTGCCATGAGAGACAAAGACTGAGACAGCCCTGCCCGAAACTGGACTGAATGCAGTGTGTAGAGTTGAATGGCTGAGTACTTGTCTCAATCCACATTCCTTGTTGTGAGTGTCTGAGCGGGAGAAGAGTGGCCTGAATGCCCTGCGTGCCTGATTGGCTGACCGACTGCATGAATGCCCTTCTGTACGATTGGCTGCTGAGTGTGTGCCAGCAGTGTGGATGAGAGACCGAATAGTATATCTGGGGACCTCTCACCACTGGAAATTGTTCAGAAGCTGAAGTCCACTACGACGAGTAACTGGAGTAACTGACGCTTGACCTTGAGGCCCTGCTGGAGGAGAAGGATTGCCGTGGCTCTCCTTCACGATCTAAAGGCTGCGGTGTCTCCAAGGACTGACCCAGAGAGGACCTGGTAAGGCGCCCTCTTCCCGAGCTACGAGGGACCATCGTGCACAGCTGACCTTTGCCAACGCTCCCTGGTAGACAGACCTACGACAGGCTGCCGACCCGATACGGGGACTGCTGAGGAATCCCAAAGCGAAGCGCCCGGACTGTTGTCCGCCACTGTCGACGACCGCCGTCGCCGACCGGAGCCGCCGTGCTCCCGTTTGCCTAAGAACTTTAACTTGATCAACGGACGCTCTCGTCTGCATCGCCGTGCCGTCTCCTGTGGGAGAAGGCCTGACCGTCGACGCGCCGAGGAGTATCCACCGGTGGGTTTCCCGCCACCCAAAGGCCGCAGAGACGCCGACGACTCGACGCCCTTGCTGGGCCATAGTTCTTCTTCATCTCTTTGCGGTCCAGAACTATCGTCACCGAGGTGCCCCGCACGCCTCTTCCTTGCAGGACGCCAACGCTCTGTCGTCGACGAGCACCGCTCGGATCAAAGCCTGCTGCCTCATCGACGTCGTTCTACCCGGTTCACGGTCGGACGTTCGGCGCCCCGTGTCTCCCGCTTGAAAGGGGCGACATTCAAGAAGGGCCGCCGATTCCCCGACACCGAACCCCGAGTCTGCGACGCCTCTCGACGATCCGTGGCTCCTGCCTTAAAGGGAGTCACTCCAGAAGGATCGGTCGACGCCTCGCCGACGAACTCTACTCCACCAGGTACATTGGGGGGGGTAAAACATTGTAGGAGAGAACGAGACTCTTGAACAATATATGGACTGGGCTTGTTTTATATATCGTTATTTTACAGGTTGCCCAGGTGGGGGGATCTCCACTCAGAGCTGTGTCCAGTAGCACGGACCAGTCGTCTGCCTATTGTTTCATCCGTCTGCTTTCTCTCTTCTCTCTATTGCTGGTTTCATTGCTATTGATCCGTGTGGCATTTTCACAGCCTTGTTGATGCACTCTAATCGAATACTAGTGGTACCACTTTAGAATTGTAGATATTTACCATTGTTGATTTTCCGGAGCACAAAGTGCATTATTGTGATAAGTGTACATAACCTTTGAATATTAATTATATAAAGACTGTGTTTTCAGTAATACAGTGTGTGGACATTCCTTTGTGGGGGCTTGGGGATACACTGTACTTAAGAACCAGCCTGCATCACCTCCTGAGAAGCTAGGCCTTGATTGCTCGTCCATCGTTACCATATCAGAGAATCTTGGCTGGGGTCCTCTGTGCCTTTCCTCTGCCATATAGAGAGCGGAAGTACAGACCCCCCCCACCTCGTCCTGACAACCCCACCTTCCCCAACAGACTGGCATCTATCATGTCCATTGTCATGTCCAGACTGGACTATCCGAACTCCATGCACTTGGGTGCACCGGCCTACCAACTTTACAAACTCCAAAGAGTCCAAAACACTGCGTCTATACTCCTTCTTGCACTAGGACAGAGGGACCACATCTCGTCTGCTCTCGGCACCCTTCACTGGCTCCCTATTGGACGAAGGGCCACATTCAAAATCCTATCCATCACCCACCAGACAGTACACAAGGCCAGCCCGACATACCTTCAAGAGAAGATTATGCCCTCCCGCCTAACAAGCACAGCACAGCCCTCCTACCAGTGATTCTAACCTCCAATTCAGCCAAGTTAGGAGGGTCTGCCTACTCCACTTTGGCACCAAAACTGTGGAACTCACTGCCTCCCCACATTCGAGAAAACCAGGACTATATGGCCTTCTGTAAAGCATTGAAAACCTGGCTTTTCCCTAATCCATGAAAGGGAATGCCTTGGGCTACCAATCCATCCACCAATGGCCAGATTTCAGCTAGAACGGCATTAGTCTTGAAAAATAGGAAGCTGGCTAATAAGACATGGTCACGGAAAAGTAGGAACTGTCGTGGCATGGAAGCCGGCTCTAGAGACAAGTAGGCTCTGGGCTAGGCAGCTGCGGGCCCTACGCACCCCAGCTTGACTAAAAAGGGCCTGGTAGCCCCCTTGTGCCAACAAATTGACAATGCTCCCACCAGCACTCCAAACCCCATTGCCCACAACACCAAACCTAAGATGTAACTTCACTATAATCGTATGTTATGACCACGCAAGCCCACCGCCACCGAACCAGACATGCCCCATGCTCTAATACCAAGAGATATCTGTCTATATATATCAGCCTGGAAACTAGAGCTCAACGTATATATATCAACCTGGACACTATAGCTCAACAGCACCCATAACCGAGCCTACTCATTATCCTCCCAAAATGAAGCATAGCACTATCACTCCAGGAGATGGCAACCACTGTCATACAAACCTATCTGCAGACCCATGTGCACCACCACATTCCCAGAGCATAATAGCTCCTCAGACAGCTAAATGCGACTGCACCAGACTCCCTTATGCCAAACTACCTGTCGTCTTGATTATTGATGTATGAATAAAATCTGCATCCCCATCCATCTCCAGGGTATTGCTACTCATCTTAAATGCTACTCATCTTAAAGGGCAACCCAGTTCAAGTATGTGAAGTGTGTGTGTGTGTGTGTGTGTCTTAAGTGCATGTGTCCTAAGAGTGTGATGTGTAAGGTATATGAGTGTTTGGTATATATGCATAAGGCATTCAAGTGTATGGTGTATACGTAGCATTCACATTTTGTGTATAGCCTTGAAAATAACATGTCCTATATGCCTCCTACATGCATGAAAACTCAAATTAAAGCAAAGTCTAACTGTGATGTCAGTTTTCAATAGTTATAAGGCATATTTTGTACACATACGCAATTCACAGCTCTTCTATGTCTTATGTACATATGAAAACTGGCATCAAAGTGAGTCCTGACTTTTATGTGAGTTTTCATATGTACAGAATTGTACATGTACGAAATGTAATTTTTTTTACACGTACATGTACAATTCGTATGAAATATACAAATTTACACATTCATTCTGCGCCTGGGTGATAAATAGATACATTTGAAAATGTGAATATCTCATAATCTGCAATTTTCAACTATATTTTCAGTACATCATTGCGTGATAAGATCTAGGAGCATGCCAACATTATGAAAAATTGAAGCAGCCCATTTTGAGATATTTGTGCTGAAGAGGGCCATGAAATATTTAGAAATGTTCCATGCAGGGGCAGTTGCCTTAAAAATTTACTGTGGATTGTGTTTGCAGATTGTTTCATGGAAGGGTTCAAGAATGAATGAGAAAAGTTAATTTATGAAACTCCATCATAGACAATCGCACTTAACCATAACTATGTACACCTTACGCAATGGCAATATATATTACAGGGCCTGCGGTAGTGGCCCTATAGTGATGGTTAAGTTGCTCAACCCATAGGAAGAGCACTTGTTGACCTGCTTATAACTTTGCTCCTTCCCCCCTGGATGAATGCTCAGGAAACTTTGCAATAGAGTATATGGCCCCAGTCAGATTGATTCTGCAAAGTTTGGTGAGATTTTGTGCAGGGGGTGCAAAGTTATAGTGGGCGGTCACAAAATGTGTGGTTTTTCCCATAGATGCAATGGAAACAAAAGTTTGCGCATGCCTACAGCCCAAACCGCTGGACGGATTTTCACCAAATTTGTGGCAGGAGTGGTGGCTTGGTCCCAAAATTGTGCTTTTTTAAATGTGGTGTAAATCCGTCCAGTAGATACATATTTTTTTTAAACGACTAAAAACTAGGCAAAAGAAAATGTGTGATATCTGGGTTTGGTCCGCGTACTTACTTCCCTGTTCGATCCGAGGATAGGCCTTCGATTGGCCTAGAGGGCGGTGTGATGTCCGCAGACATCAGACATGCCCGCAGATTGGATGGTGAAAAGTGTGAGGTGCGACAGATTTTTGGAAACACCCACCATGTTGGATTCACGGACTGCGCCCAAAGTCTGCGAACATTAGGTAAAAACATATTAAAACAACACAACATTGCACTTGTCAAACTAATAAAATAATCTCTGGAGAGGTGAGGGGTGATGAGGATGGGATGGGATATCACCGTAAAAAGCCCAAACAACAGGTGGCTTTTCAACTCTAATGTCAGCGAACAGTCCAAATGTCCGGGGCAGTTCGGTGATGTTCTTTAACATCTGAGATGTTCGCGGGCATATATGCTTATTTCTGCATTACAAGGTTGGTGAAAAGCATTTTTTGTATGGCTTTTAACTTTGGCGCCACTCAACAAAACTGCATGAAATATTGGAATTCCATTCCAGACCTGACTCTGAATAGTTCTGCAAAGTGTGGTGCTGTTTTGTCAAGAGGAAATAAAATTAGAGGGCAGTACCAAAATATTTTAAAGGCTTATGCAGGTGGTGCCATTTGACGAATCTGCACCAAAGTTTGCAAAATGATTGTAGACAGAGATATGAGAATTTCTGCAAAGTATTGTGGAATTTTGTGACGAGAGGGCAAAATTACAGGGGGGTCAACATAGTTAGGAGGCGTATAACTTGGTTGCCGTTTGACGACTGTGGACAAACCTTTTCAGGAAGATTATAGACCCAACCTTGAATGTTTGTGCAAAGTCTGAATGGATTTTGTCAAGTGGGGGCTAAGTTATATGACTATTGTATTCACATACACGATGACACTTTTGAAAAACTAAAACATGGGCGTATTTGCAGCAAACTTGTGTAGGGAGCATTGGCAAGGACCTGAAAGCATGGTTTTACAAATGTGTCTGTGTTTTATTTTTTGAAAAGTGTCATAATGTAGGTACAAAAAATAGTGATATACCTTTGGTGACTGAGGTATAGCCTGTGGCCATGGGCAGTGGCCAGATTGCATGACCCAGACAATCTGGCTCCTGCCCATGACCACGAGGGACCAGCAATGGGGTTAAAGTGGGCATGGCCACCAGGGACCGGTTCTATAGTAAAGACTTTTGAAATTGGGACAGGTTTGAATGGGAAAAAAAATCTGCTCATGGGTACAGGTTGAAGTGCTGGATGGGATTGCAGCAAATATGCACGAGGAGGGTCAACAAGAACTTGAAAGAATGGTTTTACAAATATGTCCTATTTTTTTTTCAGAAGTGTAAAATGTAAGTACACAAGACAGTGTTATAAAATTGGTATCTAGGCAATGGACCTGGCCATCAGCAAGGAGAAATGTGAACTATAATTTGCTTATTGGGGCATGCAGCATGGCCGAAGCAGTACGTTTGAATGGGAAACATTTTTCTGCTTGCAGTTACAGCCTGAAGTGGTGCACTAGAATACAACAAACCTGCATGATGAACATTAGCAAGGACCTGAAAGCATGTTTTTGGAAATATGTCTTGTGTTTTATTTTTCGAAAGTGTAAGAATGTACAAAAACTAGTAATATACATTTGGTGTCTGGATAGTGGTTCTGGCCCTCGGACAATGCAAATGTGTACTCTGATTTGCTAATTGAGGAATGCGGCATGGCCAAAGCCTACGCCCATGGATTTGAGACTGACCATGGCTGTTGTAAGCCATAATATTGTAAGCCATGAGCGCTGCCCATTGGTTACAATATTAGGGTATAGTGCACACTGAGCTAGGATGCAGGGTTGGTGCAGGGAATAATAGGGGTGGTTTAGTTTGGCTGGGGTCATGGTGGAGCCTTATGCCATAGGTAATGGAATGATGATTTTCATCCGCAGCATGCGCTGCTGATAACAAAAGACATAAGTATGTGTTGCAAAAAATATGTTTATTAAAGGAGGTTTAAAGTTCTTTCATATATATGGTAAGAGGAATTATTAATAACTTATATACAGTGCTGTAACACCATGAAACAGTTTCACTTATAAAAACCTATCAAACTAACAGAAACAACTTTGTTAAACGGATGTTACATTAAGATGCACCCCACCCTTGGGACTCCTTTCCTACAGTAGTTAGCCAGTGGCGTCCAACCTTGGCATCCGAAATGCAGATGTAAAATCTTGTAGAAGATTGTTAAGGGGCAGTTGGTTGTTGAAAGCTTGACATGCTCATAGGGATATATGTACAGTTTTTGGAGGTGATTTGTGGATGGATGTGTGACTGTTTGAAAGCAGGCATCGAGGGAGTGTTAAAAATATAAAATTAAAAAGGGTAGAAGGGCTGCCCTGTCCGATGTTGTGCATGTGCCATCCAGGTCTTTTAATGATCCATGACCTGGAAAGGGTACTGTGGAGGCCGTGGATAGTTATAAAGGTTAATTATGGTCCTTATTGTATGCTAGAGAAAAGTATTTGTCCTTATATATTTTTCTTTGATATACAGTTGTCCATAAGTAACCTGGGCAGGGGAGCAAGCCAATCAGGTGGCTAGGAACGCAGGCTTGAATCGCCGGTACAATCCGCTTTCCAAGCCCACTGACGGCCGGCTGTATCCACTGCCATCTCCCCCAACCACTTATATGGAAGGGCAGGTAGGCATGTGTGTTACATCTAAGGCGGGGGGACAGTGTTTCACATGTTCCTTGATTACAGCTTCAAAAGCACTTTAAAATTGCTCCCCCCTGCAGAGTGGTGTGTTGCAGTATATACAGGGTACTGTTGTCTTCAAAAGATATGGATCAATAGCTTCTTTTATTGCTTGCAAGGTAGCTCGTGGGATTTTGTGTCCCACAGAAGTGGGCTGTGTGATTACAGTATTGCTTGAGGAATATGAGGTGGAGCAAGACAGCCTACTATTTGCTAGAAAGGAACACACATTCTGTGAGAATTGCAGTGGTTGGATTTGGTGTGGCAGCGCATAGAGGTGGTCCCATGGGAGTACTGTCCAGGTAGTCCGCGGCTGAGTACGTTGCACTCAGTGCATTTTACTTTGGTAGGTTTAGCCTTTGGTACATTCCCAATAGTGGTAAAGAACTGCCACACGCATGATTCTCTCTGAGTGCTAGAGGTAGGCACTTCCTCTACCTCATCTTCTTGGTCCTCTTCATTGTCTTTGGAAGTACTACACTTGTTGTGTAGGTCCTCCAGCTGGTGGTGGCTCTTGGGGAGGAGGGATGGCAAAAGCTGAAGCCATTTTTAAGATGTATTGCAATTTTGCTCATATTCTTTCAAGTATGAGTTCTGTCCTAGATTGTTAATGGGCAATGAGTAAGAATAGATGTAGGAGCTGTGCAAGGGTCCATTTTGAGCATGAAAGTTCATATATCAGCAGAAAATGTAGTTCAAAACTGTCCACAAAGCACAGACCCGTTTGCAAAGTGCGGACACATCTGCAGACACGTCATCATGCCTCGCGTGAGTGGTCACGTGACACTGTCTGGAAAGTCTGCAATGACGTCAGATGTTCGCGACATCTTCGAACACAAAAACGTTAGAAAAGTTGCAAAAAGCATATCGAAGTGTTAAAAATAATGCTAGAAGGTGGGGAATGGCAGAACTTTAAGGTTACACTTTTGTAAATTGGACAAAAACATTGCTCTATTGGGGTCAGTATGATATTATTAAGTTGTAGGAAATTAGCGTGCACTGGTAAAAACACATGAAATTCACTGAAAAAACATTGTTAAAGGATTGTTATGGTTACAAGTAAAACCAAAAAACCTCAGAAATTCGCCAGTTATGGTAAGATAAGCAACCATAACTCTCGCCACCACCGTGCACTGCTAAGACTAACAACGAGAACATGAAAGATGACATCACTGAATTATGTCTTGTGTTTTATTTTTCAAAATTGTAAGAATGTAGAAAAACTAGTGATAAACATTTGATTTCTGGGTAGTGGGCCTGGCCTTCGGCAAATGCTCCAAAGGGAGTCAGTCCCCAGCCCCAGAAGTCAGGGCCAGCGCTCTGCTATGGGGACAACACTGGGTGACAGGGGCACATATGGAGACAAGCACCATAAACACAGGCCATCCTTATTAATATGCCTATAGAATACTCTGTCCTGTTTGGTAAAGCAGTAGATGACCTATTGAAAACAGTGAAAAAAGAACACAAGTCTTTAAAGACCTTAGGTCAGACCTCTAACAAGCCTTACATTTAAGACGGGGTGTTCAATACTCATCGATCCTTTAGTGCCCAGGGTTGCTCAAGGCCCAAACAGTCTGGGTATACAACAAGCTCCTCCCCATGGTATACATAGCAGGGATACTCTTCCACATTTCAAACCTCACGCCAACAAGGTTTTAGATGAGGCAAAGGTCTCACTCCTTCAGCTCCCCTCCCATGTTTCCCCAGTAGGGGGGGGTCATATTACTCAATTCGTCCACGCGTGGAAGGGCATAACATCGGACCAGTGGGTATTATCAACAGTGGTCAAAGGATATTCTATCTAATTCCTGGAAACACCTCACCACCGTCCGCCGAGATCAAGAAGAAGGAAGCTACAGCATCACTTGATTCTACAAGTAGAAATACTAACACTACTACAGAAGGGAGCGATAGAGCTGGTCCCACTTCTAGAGTTAAACAAAGGTATTTATGATATGATATGATGTGGCATTTATAACACGCCTGTGCACAAGTGTTTCTAGGTGCGACAAGACAAGGAGGGGGAAACAAGGGAGGACAAAATTAACTTAAATTAATAGACATCATTAACTTAATGAAAGGCATGAAACCCTCCAACTGCAAAGGAGACCCCTGCCCCGCCACCATTATCAAGGATTGTGCCGACTCCCTCGCTCCATTTCTCACAGCCTTTGTCAACGCCTCCTTCACCACAGGGAAAGTACCCTCATCCCTCAAGGAAGCATGGGTCAGGCCTCTCATAAAGAAACCCACACTTGACGCCACCTCACCCAACAACTATAGGCCCATCACCACCGTCCCATTCCTTCTTAAAATTCTGGACAAAGCAGTCTACCTGCAAGTTCAACACTTCCTCTAAGAGAATAAACTCCTAGGTCTGGGCCAATCTGGCTTCCGCCCCAAACACGGGACTGAGACCGCCCTACTCGACCTTAATAACCAGATGCATGACGCAAGAGACTTAGGAAAACCCGTCCTGCTCCTTCTCCTTGATCTCTCTTCCGCGTTCGACCTTGTTGATCACAACATCCTATGCCACCACCTGACCTCCACTACAAACTTCTCAGCCCATGCCAGTACTTGGATCACCTCATTCCTACAAGGAAGAACCATGCAGGTTTTCTCTGATCTAGCTACTGCCTCACCTACCATTATGCTATGTGGGGTACCACAAGGCTCATGCCTCTCTCCCACCCTCTATAATATATTCACTCACCCCCTTTTCCTCATCCTTGACGCCATGGCGATCTCCTACACTAATTACGTGGACGACACGCAGATCCTCCTCACCCTGACAGGCGACTATGACATTGACTCCAAGACCGTCAACATCATCTACAACACCATCCAAACCTCGATGGTTGCAAACAGCCTCTGTCTCAACTCAGACAAAACCAAACTCCTGCTTGTAGGCTCCCCCGACACTCTCAAAAAACTTGACGACCAGTTTAGCCACTTCATCATCGACTCCATCAAAATTGCAATATTCGAGTCAGTAAAAACCTTAGGCGTCTATCTGGACTCAAGTTTGTCCATGACCAGACAAGTAAATGCCAATGCCTCCTCGGCTGCCTACCATGCTAAACTCCTCAATGCAGTCAGACCCTACCTCTCCAACAACACCTGCACAAACATAGCAAGGGCCATCACTGGATCACGGTTGGACTACTGCAATGTTCCCTTCCTAGGGACCTACACGAAATACCTTTAGAAACTACAAGTTATTCAAAACAATGCCTTACGCGCAGCACAAGGCATTTCCAAAAGAGAGCACATCTCTACTGCCAGAAGACCTTCCCACTGGCTCCCCATAAAAGAGAAGATCATCTTCAAAGGCCTGACCCTCACCCACAAATGCATTTACCTCGCCGCACCAGCTTACCTATCGCAAAGGATCCACCCTGCCTCTTCCTCAAGACCAACTAGGACCCCCATGCTAACCTGCTCACCATACCCATGGTAAAAAGAGCAAGAGCAGGTGGCGTCAGCTTCCCCTACTTAGCCGCCCTGCACTGGAACGCCCTCCCCACTGCCCTGCGAGCTGAACCTTCAATCACCGCCTTCCGTAAAACCATGAAAACCACCCTATTCGCCTGATCACTTTACCCCCTGTCATGACATCCATCCCCTACTTGGATACTATGAACTGTGTACGTTTTTATGCATAACATCTATTACACCTCTGCTCTCCAATACTGTAACATATGCGTAATGTAACTAAGTCAACTGCATGTAACAGCGCCACAATGCCCCTGGGCTGTCTGTGCGCTATATAAATGTAAAAAATAAAATAAAATAACGATCTTACTAGGCCTTGTGCCATTCAGATCGTGCAAGTGTGAGGAAGCGGGAAGGGGATAAGTGCCAAGGGGCAGGGGAAGGGGGAAGTGCAGTTAACTCACAAATGCAGCCAGCGGGAGGCTCATAAGTGCAGCGAGAGGGACTGTAGGGTTGCAGATACAAACCATTAGGTGCTGGGGAGCCTGGACATGCAGGACACGTGTTCAGAGGGTGACCAAGTGACCAGTGCATGGAGCACTCGGGTGCATCAGCAGGGGAGTGGAAGAGAGAAAGTGGAACCGAAACAGAAGGTCTTGAGCTGCTTCTGGAACTGGAGGTGGTTCAAGTTTGAGAGAGGCAGGGAGGCTATAACAGAGGGAGGCCCCAACCGAGGAGATATATCGGCCCCAAACTCTCTGCTTGGAGAAACGTCTGACCCTCAGAGAGTTGGCGGTGGATGAGTGGAGAGCTGGAGAAGGAAGATGCTTTGGAAGAGAACGTTGGAGGTAGAGCAGTCCCAGGCCCCAGAAAGCCTTGTGGACAATGCAGAGGGTCTTGACGCTGACCCTTTCAGCCACAGGGAGCCAGTGAAGATATGTCAGATCTGTAGAGATAAGATCCCTGGGCTTGAGGCCAAGGACAAGTCTTGCAGTACTGTTTTGGATAAGTTGTAAAGATTCAAGAGTAGAGGGAGGAAGATTTAGAAAGAGGCTGTTGCAGTAGTCCAGCCTAGAGAGGACCAGGGCTCTGGAGACAGTGAGCTTCTGGGGGAAGTGAGAAAAGGAATAATACCTCTGAGGAGGTGCAGCTGATAGTTTGACTTATTAGAGATGTCAGAGATGTGAGGAGAGAAGGAGAGGGTGGAGTCGAAGATGACACCAATGTTCCTAGCCTCACAGGAAGGAGCAGGAAGTGGGCCCAGAGTGGGCGGTCAGAGAGAGAGGTAGAGGAAAGGAGGGAGTGGGTGTCCCAGTGAGGAGGATCTCAGTCTAACTGGGATTAAGGCAGAGATCATTGTCGGCACACTATTCCCGAATTGTGGCCAAACAGTCTGGTATGAGAGAAGAAGCAGAGGTGTCTGATGGGAGTCTGAAAGAGAGCTAAGTGTCATCTATCCGCATGCCATTGAAAATTGGAGCAGAAAGTATCGATGCAGTGGGAAAGAGGTGGCAGGTAGTGGTTGAAGATCCAGGTTGAGAGATTAGACCCCTGGGGAATACCACAGGCAGAGAGAGGGATAGAGAGGAAAGATCCCAGTTGGACCTGAGAGGTTTGGTTGTTGAGAAAGGAGGTCAACCAGGCAGGGCCTGATCAGTAATACCAAAGTTGTCCCAGAGATGATTGAGCAGGATGACATGGATGACCATGTCAAAAGCAGAGGATAGATCAAGGAGAATTAGGACAGAAGGGAGATTGAGTCAACATTGGGGAGCAAGTCTTCACAGGTGTTCAGGAAACGGTTTCCAAGCTTCTGGCATCTCTGAAGCCAGACTGGGGGTCATGGAGGCAACCAACAGATTCAGTATGTAGATTAAGCTGGGAAATGGCCAGCTTTTCCAAGAGTATGCCCAGGAAAGGAGTGATTGAGATCGGGCAACAGTTAGCTAAAAAGGAAGGATCCGGCTGAGGGTTTCTTAAGAAGGGGGTGCAGCAAAGAGTGCTTAAGGAGACAGGAAAGTTCCAGTGGCAAAGTGATGGCAGACATCGGCCAAGGCTGGAGCAAGGGTGTCAATATGGTCCTTCATTGTTCTGGATGAGCAGGGGAGAAGCTGCTTTGAGACTTTCATAGATCAGACTTGTCTAGAAACATCGTCATGGGTGAACAGAGGAAAGGATAAAGTAGGAGTAGAAACGGCCTCAGACAGGCCAGGAGTGGTAGAGGAGGAGGAAGACGAGGTAGAGGAAGAGAGGGTGGACAGGATATCCTGAGTTTTAGTAGTGAAGTGAGAGGTCAAGACCATGCAGAAGGCTTGGGAGGGAATAGGAGAGGTAAAGACTGCAGCAGGATTGGCCAGCTCCTTGCAGGTTTTGAAAAGGTCGGCTGAGTTGTTAGATGTTGCGGAAATACAGGCTTGCATATAGGCTCTCTTCGTAGAGAGGACAGAGAGTCTGTAATTCCTTTGGAGCAGGTGGCAGGCCAGTTTGTCAGGGGGTGCGCCTGAGGCCCTCCACTTCCTCTCCGCCACCCTACACTTGCGTTTAAGGGTGGCGAGGTCATAATCTTACCAAAAGTTGCACTTGTATTTGGGATTCAAGCAGATCTTCATGACAGGGGCAAGTACATCCACAGTGTTAGCGATAAAGAGATGAAAGTTAGAGAGGGCTGTGTCAGGGTGTGAGTCAGCCAAAGGTGCAGGAGGAGGAGAGAAAGTAGCAGCAAAAGCCTCAACTGACAGTGGCTTCATGGGTCGGATGACGGAGAAGGTAGGTGGCAGTGTGGGAATCGGCTTAACCTGCGTGGAAGAGAGAGAGAGCGGTGGGGAAAAAAGGAGACATTGATCGCTCCAAGAGAGGAGTGGTGAGAGGGTTAGAGAATGGGAGGTCAGAGGAGATTAGAACATCCAGTGTGTGCCCTGCAGAGTGAGTCGGGCCAGAGGGAAGAATAGAGAGAGAATCGCAGCGGTTGCAAAAGAGTCCTGAAGAAGGTCTGGTAGCATCCAGGTGGATGTTCAAGTCTCAGAGGAGGAGCAGTTGGGAGTTAGAGGCAAGGAGCAAGGAGGAGAGGTCAGCCTACTCAGAGATGAAGAGGGTGACACGGTCAGGCGGCCTGTAGATAGTGCCCACAGTGAGAGATGGGCCACAACAGATATTCAATATACAGCATTGTCCCCAACATGATTTAAGCATGTGCCCTGTCTTAGACCTGCGTCCTGCAAACACGCATGTCAATCCACAAAAATACAGGATGACAACGCTGCAGGAAGAAATTCCACTTCTAATGTATAGAGATTACATCGAATATTGGACATGAAAGATGCATACTTCGATGTTGGCAGTGCACAGAAAGTACCTAAGGTTAAAGGTAGGGACAACTCACTACCAAGTCGTAGTACCTCCCTTCAGCATAGCCTCAGCGCTTGCAGTAGTGGTGGCATACCTGCACAGACAGTCAATTCCAGTGTACCCCTATCTAGATGACTAGCTAATAACAGTGGACACACCACAAGAGTTTCAACAAAACACCAAAGAAATAATCAATCTTCTTTTCCAATTAGGATTCTCAATCAATGAGAAAACATCAAACCTCATTCTAAGTCAGGTAAAACGGTTTCTTGGAGTTCTAATTTGGAAAGAAGACACCCTAGTCTTCCCTTCCAAAGAGAGGGTACAAAAGATGCCATTTAAAATTCCACAGTGTATAGCCGGTCATCATAATAACCGTACAAAAGGAAATGAGTCTTCTCGGAATGATGACTTCATGCATTTACCTGTTACCATGCACTCGCCTGTGCATGCGTCCTATGCAAGAGTGGCTAGCGATACAATGGTTGCAGTCAAGCGGTCTACGGGACAATCTAGTGCTGGTTTCGCAATCCCTCATTCCTTCTCTGCAGTGGTGGATGAAAGAGAAATCTTTTAAAGGGAATGACATTCACCACTCCCGTAGAAGAGAACACTCTAACAACAGATGCATCACTATCATCGTGGGGATCACATTTTCTCCATCACACCACACACAGGGTGTGGATGCAGGCAATGCCAAACAAGCAAATCAACCTTCTGGAACTATTA
Organism: Ambystoma mexicanum; assembly: GCF_040938575.1. Taxonomy (NCBI): domain Eukaryota; kingdom Metazoa; phylum Chordata; class Amphibia; order Caudata; family Ambystomatidae; genus Ambystoma; species Ambystoma mexicanum. The sequence continues at coordinate 826,160,558 of NC_090921.1, forward strand.
GTGGTGTTCAAAGCTTTGCAAGCATTTCAACACCACCTATCAAACAAAACAGTCCTAGTCCTCACAGACAGCATGACAGTGATGTAATACATCAACAAACAGAGTGCGACACACTCTCCAAATCTGTCCAAACTAGCCCAGACCATCTGGTTTTGAGATCTCAAACACAACATATACCTCCTGACACAACATGTTCAAGGGGAACACAACTGTCTGTCAGATGTGCTAAGCAGAGAGGTTCAACTTCCATCAGAACACGAATCCTCGCTGCACTCAGACATCATAGGCAACATCTTTGCAAGCTGGGGTCAACCAGACATAGATCTCTTTGCAACACAAGAGAACGCACAATGTCCAGACTATGCATGCAAGTATCCCCAGACATGGTACACGGGGAACGCACTATGGATTAATTAGTCAGGGAGATTTGCGGATGCTTTTCCCACAACACCACCTCTGAACAAGATAATCCAAAAAATGCACCAGGATCATATCAACATGATCCTAATAGCACCAATGTGGGCATGCCAAACCTGGTTCTCACACCTATTGACAATGTCTATTTGTCCACCAAACTACCTTGCACTTGAAACAAGTTATCCCAACATCAGGGGACAACACTGAATCCATCTCCACACACATTGAACTTGGCAGCTTGGCACATAGAATTTGGACACTTCAATGTGCCTTAAATATGTATGGACATCTTAAAGGAGGCATGCAAGCCCAATACAAGACAATGCCATTTCAACAAATGTAAATGCTTTGTTTTGTGGTGCAGAACACGCAGCATCAACCCCAGACTGCTCACCTTCACATATAGTACACTATCTATTTTATCTACTGGACTCCGGTTAGTTTGCAATTCACTTAGAGTTCATGTAGCAGCACGTTCAGCATATATCGCATCTCAAGAGTAAAAGCTCATGGTGGAAAGTTTCAGTTAATGGAGGGGGTTGAGAGACAATACCCTCCAATTTCCAATCCTACTCCAGGTTGGGATCTTAATGTTGTCCTTACAAAACTCCTGGGATACCCCTTTGAACCAATGCATAAAGCCAGTCTTAAACATCTCACTTATAAGACTGCTTTTTCCTGTTGCTATCACTTCAATTAGGACGATCATCGAACTACAAGCTCTCTTAGTTCAAGATCCATTTATTATTATTCACAAAGACAAGGTTGTGTTACGTACACATCCACATTTTTTTCCTCCGTTTATTTCAAATTTCCATGTCAATCAATCCATCGAACTTCCTACTTTCTTTCAAAATACTCAACATTCAGCATATTTGAATCCATTTGTGTACTCCCCTGCACCCATGTTCATATACTTTATTTTTCTTTTCATCCTCGCTGTGCATTAGAGTGTGATACTTTGTTTGAACAAAAGAACAGTACAAAAGTCTTTAGCAGAAGTGCAATACTAAAGGCCAAGTAAAATCTATGTTACACATTGTAACTGGGACTGTGTTCAATAGGCGAGGGGAAGCTACAGAAGATCTGCTATTGCCCCTGGATTTAAAATGAGACATCAGAATTTCTAAATGGCAGAGGTTCTCTGAGTGCAAGGTGCAACCATGCCTCTACAAATGTACCTTGCTCTACAGATATTTTGGTGCTTGACCATGCCAGTATTTAAAAAACAACCATAGGACTTTTAAAGGTGATCATACTTTTAACAGGCATCCAATGAAGTGATTGAGACATACCCATCACCGATTCTGATTTTGACATATTGAATACCAATCGGATAGTTGCAGTTTGGACTTTTCTGTAAACATGCAAGCTCAAACCCAGGAATACTGAGGTATAATGAATAGTCCACTTTGGCGATGATAAGAGAGCCCACTATAGTAGAAAAGTATTAGAATAGTATTTCTTATCAACATAAGGTACAATCCTTTGAAATAGGCAAAGTTTATAGAAAGGCCCCTTTGTTCATTTATCTGGTCTGCTTGCCAGTAAAACCTTAGAATTTGTATTTTGGTCGCAAAACAAGGGGGCAGACCAAAGAGTGCAGGAGGGGGAAAGACTTGAGACCGACTTGAGAAAGGCTACAAAGTTTATTCTTAGGACCTGGGTGGATGTCCATCGTTTTGAAGGGATTCAGATGGAGGCTTTTTCCAGCACCTGGAAAGCATATATCGCATCTCAGGTGACCTACTTCATCCAATGAGGTTCCCCACATCAGAGTCAGACCTATTTACATTGAGATACACTTGGGTGTCATCAGCGATTGGAACATGAGTCCAAACTTTAGTGGAAATGCCATGAGTGGTCTGATGTAAATATTAAAAAGCAGCAGTGAAAGTGAGGATGCCTGCGAACTCACAATTCATTAGTGCTTTTGCAGACAAGAAATGTCCTAACGTCACCTGTAGCATCCTTCCATTTGAGAAGGAGAGAATCTGTCCTGAGACAGTTTCCGTAATGCCCAATTGGTTAGTCAGGCATGAAAGGCGAATCTTATGGTCAATAGTATTAAATGCCACAAACAAATTCAGCCTTACTAGTCAGGCGTCCATAATCAGGATTTACAAAAATGCCACCCCATACCGTGATCAATGCCGTTTCAGTCCCATGTTTAGGGCAAAAAACGAACTGACACTGATCCAGCATAGATTCTATAGCTTCTAGGAATTGTTGAAGTTGGGATGTTACTGATTGTTCAAATATTTTCAAAAGATAGGGATGCCCGGCCACTGAAAGGTAATCAGGGCAAATGGGTCTAGCGTTTGCTCCTTTAGGAGTGGAGAGATCACTGATAACTTCACTTAGTGATGTATTAACACACTCGGTTCAGCAAAGTATTTAGATGTTGCATCTGGGAGGGCCTCTTCATGGTACAGAATTTTCAGTAGAAGAAGAGTATCCCCGGGAAACCCATTCAAAGTCAGACTTTACTGAGGTGAGTTTGGCAATGGGTTTACCAAAAAGGCACTCGCACAGTCATTCCAGGCATTAGCTACGACCTTCCGGGCTAAGATACTAGATTGAATATCCAAATCCAGGAAATAAAGAAGTTATTTAGAGAAAGACAATCCTCATAGGATATAAGAGCAGATGGTTGTCCTTGTGGCAGCTTAGGAATGAATTAACGAACTGAAAGAGCTTCCTACGAGTATTGTTTCCTTTACCTATCCCATTCTGCAAGAAAGGCCATTGCCTTATAAAAAGCGCAAAGGCTTTTAACCTTTGCAAAATCATCTGGAAAATTAATATTTTTCCAGCCTCCTGCAACATACCTCGTATTCAGGGTGCGACTGCTAAAACAACATCTCATCCTTTAAAGGGCAGAGCTGCATGGTGTTTTGAACGCCTTTAAAACACTGCAATGGGGTTTGGAGGTGTGTGTATGAGCTGATTGAAGACAAATATGTATGCATTAATGCCTGACGAGAAGGGATACTAAGCACTACCCTGCTGCCAACCCAGCAGTGATCTCCATCATAAAGTTGAAATGGGCAGAACATGAATGGTAGGCCTCTTTAAGGTATCATGGCCTGATGGTAGGCTATGCTCTTCAAGAACAGTGTGAGCTAGCACAGCAGCATCCAAACAACAATAGTACTATAATTGAGTGGCAGGGGCCCTCTTAGCAGTTACCCCGATTACCAGCAAGAGGGTACCTTGGCCCCAGAAATGTCCCTGCTGCAAGAACTGAAGACTCAAACCATAGGGCAAAATGTGCTGTCTTTATTATCAATCAAAATGACAGGGATTGCATCTTGAACAATATTAGTTTCCAATAACGCTCTCATCCTCTGAACGTATGTCACACCATTTTAACTTCTAGTGATGTCACAAAAGCATGTTGCATCCCAAAACCCTAATGGGGAAGCGGATTGGTTAATTGAGGAAAACTATATATACAATCTATAGGTGTCAGTGCATCATTGAGCCATATCTGGTGGCTCCTCCTAGCACCACCTCTGTCATGAATACAAAGTTGCAGGTTAACATGAAAGTAATTATCCCATTCAACAAAGTGTGCTTAACGTGAAAGGTAGTTAGTGATTGGGCAGAACAGGTCTTCTCAGCCTTGGGACCTTGGAAAGCTACCAGGCCAAGTGAAACTACTCAAGGTAGTGGGAACGATCCCAAAGGTGCTGCGTGTTCTCAACATGTTCCCATCTCTGATCGGCCAGGCCCTGAGACAGAACATTCAGCCTTGAACTTGTATAACTGTTGTATCTTTCCAGCTTTGGTTCAATGGGAACAGCTATCCCCCAGCTTTCTCAAATTCAGGTCACATGTGTAAGGACAACGAAATGCAGCCCTCCTGCTTGTAATATTGAAGATTTTAGGCTGTATCCCTTGCAGGTGCCTTATCGGCTTGGTGAACTGGAAAATTCTGTCTCTTACAGGCTGTACATAGTGTCTGCGCTGGAAGCCTTCTCTGTGTGCTTCAACTTGATCAGTCTGTCAGTCTTTCCCTCTATTCTGGAGTTTGTCTTGCTTTCCCCATTCACTTAAATGCACCTATGGCTTCCCTTTTTTTTTATGGCCATTCAAATTAGTCGCAATCAAGCATGAGCAAGCTAGTTGCACGTATTCTTAGGCATCTTGCTGTTTCCGCATAGCTGAAGTTATACTCGTGTGAGTGTGTCGGTCCTCTAACTATGTGAGTCATAGGAATTTGCTTCATGTCTACCTGCAGTAAATTAGTGGTTGTGTAGCTTTGTGCATGGATGCCTATATGCTTAATGTCTAATGCAGCTATGTCATGATGTCAGTGGTGACGTCATCAGCTTGTTTGAGCTTGTAATCAGTCAACTTGTTCGATCAATGACGACTGTATTTTCTCCATTTTGACAGTCGGTATGGTCTAAAAGCCTGTCTGAGAGAATAGCATTTCTCACATCTGCGATACATTAACGATGGTGAGGAATGGCCCAGGAGTGATGTGGATCTGTTTGTTTGTCTTCGGGCTGTGAGTTGGGTGGGGGTCACGAGAGCCACACTTGTGTCCCCCTCTTCAATCCTCCCTCTGGTTGAAAAGTTGACCACACTCCCCAAAGGACCCTCCCAATCATGTACAGTTTTGGGACCTAGACCTTTGTCACTCCTCCTAGATGTCCATGATACTTCACATGTTCCTCCAAACTCCAGGTCATATAGCTGCAATCTCCATCAGGGTTGCACCATACCTATTTTGCCCAATAGTCGCATGAGTTAGGAGGAGAAATGACTGGTGTGCCTGGCGGGAACAGAAGACACTGCGTCAGTTGTGATTTCAATAAGTCAAGTGTCTGTGTTTCCTTGCCATTTTTTGTCTCTACATCCAGTAATACTTTCATCCCTACAGTGTTTTCAGAAGTCTTCTGGCACTGTGATATTGCTACTCTGATGACACAGAAGGCAAATAATACTAGTACCAAGGATGCTATCAGTACTTTCATTCCGCTGGTCATCCACGTTGGTATCCAGGAAAACATGTATCATAACAAGTCGTCGTCTTGTCCTATAGCATTTGTCTCTGCCTCCATTTTAGCATGCAGTTCTGATAACTGAGTGATGGCTTCTGTTAGCATTCTGTTTTCTTCATCATGGGCAAGCATGTTTGTAAAGCAGGAAGGCCCGATCTTGGCGAAACGCTTCCTTCCATAGCCGTGAGAAGGTCCAGAATGTATCGGTTCTGTATGGCCATTAATTTACCAGCTATCAACTCTTCTTTGATGGCATTGAACCTCTTACCAGTCGAGTTTATGGTCTGCATCAGTTCACACCATGCGATCTGGAGCCATTTGGTGTTCACATTAGCCTGAACCGCTGGGACGATGGACACAAAAAACATCTTGGTCCGGCTGAACAGCCTATGCTCTTGTGGTATTCCGTCCAATGCATTTTCCACTTTCGATGACACATAGTTTCCTCTCTTTACTCTTATCAGCTCTACAGATCTCCTCTTCCTCTGAGTATCCATTTTAGGGAACCCGTTTACTTGTATGTCCTTGCAGGGTCCTACTAATGCTGGCGTGTTCAGCTGTACTAGCAAGCATATTCCTTACCAATTTGGTTGCAATTGAATGCATGCCTTGGACCTGCATGCCTGGTTTCTTCGATATTTGCTTGCATCCTTTATTTTCTCCAACCTTCACTGAACCATCATTCTGGAAAAACAATGGCGCACTCTTTGTGGTAGATTGGCATAGGACCTCCTTCATTCTCTACCCAGGTGAGGAGTTTTGCACTTGCTTCCCATTCCTTGAGGCAATCCTCATTTTCCTTTTGTAACACTTCTACTGGAACTGTTAAGAGCACCCGTGCTTTGCTCCCAACCATTCCCTCCTTCCATCCTTCAGCTGTGTATACTTGCCTATATACTAGTAGCTGTGGTCTTTCCCAGCATCCTGCATTCCTCCTATCTCCCTTTGTCCTGTCTAGGGGCATTGTAATTCCTTTTGTCACTATTCTGGCTTCTCCTTTTGGTTTGGGCCATCAGGAATGTAATCTATTGTCTTATCAGTAATCCAATAGTCATCTATCATATCTTGAGTCCTGATATAACTGTCCTCATATGGGAACATCTCTTGTGACATCCATCTTAATGTGGCCCATTGTCATTGAAATCAGCCTCTGGTTGTGCAGAGCGGCAAGTGCATGAGGCATTGTGCTCTGGCGGTTGGAATTTCCGGTTGCTACGAATGCTCTGGATGTACTCATGGCATAGGGGACGAGAGCGCACACATAGTAGCTCTCCTTTGTAGTTTCCTTCCCCCACCTTGGTCATGTGCTTATACCACATACATGGGCTGAATCTGTTATATATGAATTTACCTGTTCAAAGTCTACATCTGTACTACATTTCAGTCTTTTTACCTCTCTGGTAGCATTAGTCATATGCCCAGATATGGCTTCCATAATAGCAGGGATAGGGGTTGCATGAGTGGGAACCAAAGCATGTTCATGCGAAAAGAGGATCTTGTGTAGTACAGAGAGAGTAAAGAAGTAGACACAGCAGAAGACACAAAACCTCAACACAGCCGTTCGAATTACAGTTCCCATTTTTCGTAGTATTGGATGTCCTTGTGTTGTCCAAAACGTAGTAAAATCCACTGAAAAGCCTAAAAAAAAGTGTTGCTACTGTTTTAGTGTGTTAGTTAAGCTCTCCTTTGGTAGTACTGGGTAAGTGCTGCAAAAAACAATCATTTCCACAATAAGCAGACTTTAGCACTGTTCAACAATGTGATAATAGATGGATTTCATACGTCAAAAGTGGGTACGTTTGTGCCACTTAAAGAAGAAAGGCATAAAAGAACAACCTAGGTGGTATCATCCATTCGGTCTTAATTCCAAATGTAAAAGAGTGCTTCTGAAATGGTGTGTGTAAGTATGAAACCATGTATTAGACTGTGATGCTGGAAATGGATTGGAGGGACAGGGCTTCTCTATCCTTGTCCTTTACTGCTTTTTATATTGCGTTCTGTCGTGTTTTCCATACAGGAGTTCATCTGGGACTCCTTGCGGTGCAGCTCTCTCCTTTGGTTTTGGTGAACGGACCCCATGGGATACCATTATGGCACCCATGGGTGGGGGTACAACCCTGCGCCCCTGGTGTATGTTTTTGGGCACCTGTGTATGGCCCACAGAGCAGGGTATGGGCTGGTGGCAGCCCCGTGCTGAATTGACTGGTGCCCTGAGCGTCCTCCATTTTGGGATGCCCAGGCCCTGTCATTGGAATCGGTAGATTCCTGAGGGAGACAAGATGGCCCCTGTGGCCTCTTGCCTTCCATCGCCTGTTACCTTGATCTTCCCGAAGTCCCGGGAAGCCCTGACTCTGTCGCTTCCCCCTGACTGGCTGTTGGGTGGAAGCTCCATATATGGTATTGTTGTGAAGTCCAGGCCAGACTTGCTGGAGCCTTCCCAGTGACTGTACGTTGTGGGTACGCCTGTGGGTGGGACCTGGGTGAATGGAGTGTGTGACGAATACGCATTCTGTGTTGTGGATGTCTAGTATCTGGTGTTTGACACAATGACTGAGACAGCCCTGCCCAAAACTGGTATGAATGCAGTGTGGAGTGCTGAATGGCTGGCTACTTGTCCCAATACACATAACCTGTTGTGAGTGACTGGAGAGAAGTGAATAGCCTGAATGCACTATACACCTGATTGGCTGCCCACCTGCATGAATGCCCTTCTGACCGATTGGTTGCCTGAGTGTGACCCAGCAGAATGAATGGGAGATCAACTAGTATATCTAGGGGCCTCTCACTGCTAGAATTTGTGTTCAGAAGCTGAAGTCCACTACGAAGAGTAACTGGAGTAACACTGAAGCTTAACCTTGAAGCCCTGCTGTAAGAGAAGTCTTGCTGTTGCTCTACTTTGTCATCTGAAAGCTGCTGTGTCTCCAAGGACTGACCCAGAGAAGACCTGGTAAGGCGCCCTCTTCCCGAGCTACGAGGGACCATCGTGCACCAGCTGATCTTTGCCAAAGCTCCCTGGTAGACAGACCTACGACAGGCTGCCGACCCGAGACAGGGACTGCCGTGGAATCCTAAAGAGAAGAACTCGGACTGCTGTCCACCACCATCGACGACCGCCGGGCTCCCGTTGCCTAAGAACTTCATTTGATCCAAGGACGCTCTCGCCTGCACTGCCGCCCGCCTTATCCCACCGGAGAAGGCCAGGCCGTCGACGTGCCGAGGAGCATCTGCCGGTGGGCTTCCCACCCAAAGACCACAGAGATGCTGTTGACTTGACGCCCTTGCTGGGCCACAGTTCTTCAAACTCTTTGCGGTCCAGAACTATCGACATCAAGGTGCCCCACATGCCTCTTCCTTTCAGGACGTTTATGCTTCCCCCGTCAATGAGCACCGCTAGGAACGAAGCTGCCACTTCACCGCCGTAGTTAACGATGTTCATCGCCGGACGTTCGATGACCCGAGGCTCCTGCCTTAAAGGGATTGCACTCAAGAAGGGCCGTCGACTTCCCAACGAGGAACTTGACAACACCAGGTACTTTGGGGTTGTTGAACTATTGGAAAGACTCTTGTAAACAATATATGGACTGGGCTTGTGCTATATCTTTATTATACAGGTTGCCCAGATGGGGTGATCTCTACACAGAACTGTGTCTAGGTAGCAGGGCCAGTATTCTGCCTATTGTTCTAACCAACTGCTTTCCTCTTATATCTGCTGTTGGTTTCCTTTACAAACTGATTTGTGTGACATTTAACCATTCAGCTGATGCACTTTAATGAGATCTAATAGTAATTGCGGTACCACGTAGAACTGTATATTTGCCATTATAGATAAACGAGTACAAAGTGAGTTATCGTGATATTGTACATAACCTTGAATATTAATTATATAAAGACTGTGTTTTAACTAATACAGTGTGCGGACATTCCTTTCTGTGCTTGGAGACTACACTGTACTTAAGAACCAGCCTGCATCACCTCCTGAGAAGCTAGGCCTTGATTGCTCGACCAGGTACCAATAATAGAGAATCTTGGCTGGGTCATCTGTTCCTCGCCCTCTGCCATATAGTGAGCAGACGTACAGACACCCCACTCCAGTCTTTACATAGACCAGTCTCTTTACTTTCACAATGAATACCTAGGGCCTGATTCACAGAGTCTTTTCCTATGGGATTTCACCTTCATGAAACCCTTCTGTGAATCAGGCCCCTAGTGTGAGGAAAAGATAGTATGACTAATATAGCTCTGCATCTTGTTCTTCTCAAAACTCTGGTCATGGACATGGTCAATCTTTGTTGTGGTGCTCCTCCTTCTTCTTGTTCTTCTTCTTGCATCAAACCGTTTTTGTGCTGGTGGGAGGAGATCTCACCTCAGCAGGGCTTGATGTGTCCAATGTTGTTCCAGGCCTTCTTGACCGTTAGGGGGTCATTACGAGGTAGGATGTAACCATGCTGCTATTAGCGGCATGGCTACCCCCTTACCGGGTTTCGGGTCCGGGTTCTTTGAATGAGGAATTACCTGGCCATTCTGACCTTGGAGGGCCCGGTTATTCCTCATTCAAGGAACCGGGACCCGGTACATCCCCATTCCCATTTGAGCCCCCATAGGGCTCAATGGGAATGGGGAGCATGCTTACAACGGGCCCGTTAACAACGGGCCCGTTGTTAGTATGCTGGGCTGCTCGAGGGACCCGCTAAGGCCGCCTGTTAAAATCAGCTCAAATCTGGTAAAATCAGGCGTCCCACGAGCAGAACTTGTAATGAGGCAGTAAGGGGCTGATTGCTCCGGCACCTTTACCGGCGCCATTAACCCCTTACCGCCAGGGTTGGAATGACCCCCCTTAGTTTCACTGCTTGGTCGGTGACCTGCTCTACTGAAAAAAGGTCCCTTGATTCTGGGCATCAACCAGGAACTGATGAAATCCCGTTGGTAAACAGTGCCCCCTGTATTAAGAGGTGGTTGTTTAAGCAGTTCAAAGTTTGTTACTGGTGTGTTATCTTTCTCAAACTTCTTCGACCTCTCCCGCCCGGAACTACAGCTGTCGAGAGATAAGAGGCACTAGCCATCATCGAAGCAATGTAATCATGCATTTCATCGCTTTAGACAACAACAGAACTATGGGTGTCTGTCAGCACTCTAGTGGGTGGAGCAAGTGGAATCGCATGTGTTGTCCTGTCACCACCTCATGAGGGGTTAAATCGTGGTTGGATCCAGGTTGATTGGGCTATGCGAACAAGGTTAGGAGTAAGAAATGGAGCCATCCCTTCTTTAATACGGCTTTCATTTTAGCTATTTTTCGCTTTAACAGGCATTTAAGGCATTCGCATATTGCTTTTGCTTGTGGGTAATACGGACAGGAAAACATTGCATAATCCCCAGCAGGGCTGCAATATGTTCAAAAGTTTCATTTACAAAATGAGGCCCATTATTTGAATGCAGGACCTCGCACACACCTATCGTAGGAACACGGCTCTTGCGAGGAATTTTGCTGCCCTGAGGGCTTCGGGGTGCGAACATGGACGAGCTTAGATTCATCGGGAAAAAGGGCATAATACTATCATACAACAGTAGCCTTGGCAGACCTGATCATATTTACGTAATCCACATGGAGGTGTTGGAGAGGCCCAATTGGGTGGATTATTGCTCCTTGCACTACTTGCAACTGATGACCCGCATTGTATTTCTACCATACAGTACAGTTATCCATGACTGCGTCTATGTGCTTTGCCACATTTTGACAGAATCGCTCTTCCCCAATATGTGCGCAAGTACGTCCCTACTTAAGTGAGCGGGATGGTGCAATTGCGTGAGTGCAATTTGCAATAATGCTACTGGAATCATTGGCTTGCCTGTGCTTTCCTGTCGCCATAATGAGTCTTTAGGGGATATTGAACATCCTTACCTTATCCATAGCTCCTTTTCATCTAATGGTGCTGGCCCCTGAAATTCCATTATTTCTGTGCTGGGTAGTGAACTTTACCTTCCTTTCAATATTGCGCACACGTATGCGTGTGTTAGATGGGGTGTCAAACTCATTTCTGTAAAATATGCTGCGTGTTTTGCTTCTGTGGCTTTGTTGCTGCTGGTGCTCAAGTCCTCTCCCGTTGTGTGTGCTTGGAACTTCACAACTGCTATGGCAGATGGGAGTTCTAGTGCTTCTATGAGTCTTCCCAATAGGGGTGTGTGCTGCACTGGTGTGCCGTCAGTATGTTGAAAGCCCCACCTCTGCCATCATGACAGTCCAGCATGTACTGTAGACGTCATGTAGGCTGAATTGAATACACTGTAACAACCTTGTATTTGTGCGCTTCTAATGCCATTATGAGTGCCACTAATTCTACTGCCTGCACTGAGAAATGTGAAGGCAATCTCGTGTTTGCTACTACTTCAACTGTTCCGCCCGATTTCACTTGTACCACTGCTGTCCCATTATGTCTTTCTCCCATCGCCTGGTCTATGGTCGATAATCCATCAACAAAGTAGTCCCCCCCCCTCCTTCGAGGGCATTCTCTCCTACCTTAGGGATGTCATCATAGTGGTCCATGTACGTTGTATAGTCATGCACAAAGTCTGCTATGAATGTCGCTGCATCTCACAATTTTTATTGGCAGATTCAAAATGATCACCTCGTATCCGGATGCTCTCTGAGGAGTCGGTGTGCTTTTGGGCTTTTCGAGGATCGCAAAAAGGCCATGCTCCACGTAAAGTGTGGTCATGCACCCCATTGTGATACTCACCAACTTTTCAACTGCAAATGCAGTAGCAGCCAATGCTTGTTCACAGGGGAAGTGTCCTCTCATCACTTAGTCTAAACGTCCACTATAGTAAGCCATTGGTTTCCTAAGGTTGTCTTCTGTGTGAGTACTGTGGTCATCGTTACTCTGTTGGAGTGTGAGAACCCATAGAATTTGTCATTGTAGTTGGGAATCCCTAGCACTGGGGCTGGGCATATTGCCCTTTTTAATTCCTCAAATGCTTCAGTCATTTTTTGGGTCCATGCCAGACTACCATACCCCCTCTGTGCCTCCCGAAGCCCGCTTAATAGGGGTCTTGTGCATGTACTATAGTCAAATACCCCAAGTAACTGCACTGAGTCTTTTCGGCACTGTTCTTCTGACCTGCTGCAAATCAAAATGTTGTCTACGTACTGAATGACTGCTATCCAACTGTATATTTCCTAGGTCTATCTGGAGGACCCTATTGAATATACAGGGTGATTCACAGTACCTCTGAAGTAATCTTGCATGTTTCCACTTCCGGTTTCTATAAAGAAAGGATGTCAAGTCTGTGATTCCTCGTGGAGTGATATGGAGAAGAAAGCTTTCTTCAAATCTATTACTGAAAAGTAGGTAGCTTCCGGCGGAATGCTACATAGAATTGTCACTGGATTGGAAACTAAAGGGAATTCTGCCTCAACAATCTGGTTCAAGGGCCATAGATCTTGAATAAAATGCCATGATCCCCCATCACCTTCTATATTGAGTACACAGCTGTGTAACACTGTAACTCTGAAGGGACTAAAATTCCTTGCTTTGCTAATGTTACGAATGTCCCATGAATGCCTTTGTCTGCCTCTCTAGATAGAGGGTATTATTTCACCCTCGGTAAGATAACCCCTGGCTTGAGCTTTATATTGACAACTCCTACTCCCTTTAACTGGCCAACATAATATGGACTGCTAGTCTATAGAACACTGGGTAATCACTCCAGATCATCTCCGGGGAATGGTGGCAGTGCCTTTTTCAATAAAACCATTCTTTGTGGTACTTCTCTATAATGTATTCTTACCCAAAAGGTAATGCTCACAAAAAGAAGACAGTCTCACGGTCTGAAAGATCATCTTGGAGCAATTCCTCATCTGTGAAGTCAGTCTGTCTGTCCCCTTGTCCTACCACGATCATTGTGCACCATGCCTGTCCTGTGTCGTCAGTCCTGTGCAATACTACTTTTTCATCCCTTACTATAACCATCTCCAGTTCTATTGGAAAACCTGTCCTTCTTTTTCATCCAAGGGAATCGGTGGTCTGAACAAGGACTCATTCGGTATACGAAGCAACTTGCCTGGTTTCCCTGGAAGCCATGCTATCGGCACCTCCACTCATACTGAAATAACTCTGGTTCACTGGCACCCCACTCTGTACAGGCTGTCTGCAATATGCCTGAATAGGTTTCCTCACATTCATGTAGTGAATCCCTGGAATCGAGCATGCTAACCCCGGATCAGTAAATAAGATGGTCATGTTAAGTCGGCTCATCATGTCCATACCCATTATGTTTACTGGTGTCTGTCGGGAATATAATCATGGCATGGTAAGGTCATGTTCCCCTATAGAAATCAGAACCTTGTTCTTAAAAGGAACCAAATCTGTAGCCCCAGAGAACCCCTGCACATTCATGGAAATGCCTGACATTGGGTGTCTCCCTGCCCTAATACAGGATCTAGTCACCCCCATATCCACAGGAAAAGAGAATGTCTTGTCACCTATTGTCACCCCTACACGTGCTTCCTCATTTGGGTCGGGTGTAACGGATAGGATCGAACACATGAGGTTTGTCTGTAGGCTGGCCTATTGTGAGTATAGAGTCATCCCTGTCCCTGTAAAAGTGTTGTCTCCGTCTACAGTCACTTCCCCCAGATGCGATATGGGAGCCTGCATCGTGGAGTCTGTGTGTGCTGCGGCTACAATATTCTGCTGTGCCGGTGCTTGTTGTGGTGACTGCGTGTATTCCTATGCTTGCGGTGCATATTTTCACACACATGAACAGAGGGAGAACAGTTGCTAATGACGTATTTCATAATACAGCCAAAGAGAAGGGCTGTAAAGGACACTACCACTGTCCCTCAACGGAAGCACACCCTGACCCTGTCGGGCGGTGCTGGCCCTAGGTTGCCGGTGTTGCGCCAACTATCTAAAAGGGAAAGGAAGAGTACACTGTCCCTACAATGTGACATCAAAAAGTTACTCATTAAAAATCTAATAGGGGAGAGACCCATGCCAGGTCACTGCTACTATCCCTGGATATACGCCTGGTCAACATTGTGGCATTGTGGAATTTGATATAGATCTATTGTTCGCAATGAGATTTGGTGAGTCCCTTTTGGATATTAAAAACCACAACAACTAGATCCCAAAATAGGGATCAAGAAACTGTTCACAGGTGCCCTGTGGCCATGAGCAGAGGCCAACTAAATCAAAGACTTGTATCCTAACATTGTTCTGAGATATCATCACAATAACAAAAAGGTTGACCAAAAGGTTGACCGGTTTCGATGACTGGGGTTGCTGATGTCATCTTCTTCAGGTCCCTATCATTCAGACTGTGAAGTTACTCAATAGGAATCTGCAACCCAGGATTCAGCATTCACTCCATCTCCCCATGGAACCAGACTTGCTGCCGGTACAGAGTGTGATTTCGCATCACGGCAACGGCCCAAGCCGATATCGGAAAGAAGGGAATTGTATATGCACATGTGCCTGATGACGCCAGGCAATGAACTCCACAGCACCAGGCACCCACACACCTCTACGCTTGTTTTCCATCCAGGTCTGGATCCATGGGCAGGTGGGGGGTGAACGCTGAACCCGGAGTTACGGATTTCTATTGAGTAACTTCACAGTCCATATGATCAACTACCCAGTGCCAGTGTCATCCCTGTCATCAGTCTTTCTAGCTCATTAATCCATTTCCCAGCCCCTGCAGTCAGCAAGGGTAGTTTACACCTCAAGTTATCCTTATCCATCTGTTGCCATATATATTGTTGTCGTCCACCACCCTTCTCTAGTAACAGAAACTGTCTCAGTCTCATTCTTCCGTCATGTCTCCCCACGTGTTTGGTGGCTGTAAATACCCTTGTCATATCTGCCCATCTCTGTCCTGGTAAGGCTCTGAGCCTCTGTGCCTATGGAGTAACTTTGTCTGCACTATGTGACCTGTCCCAAGGACGCCCCAGTTGTCCTTCGCGATCTCCCTCATCTCTTCCCATGCCTTCCCCCTCCTCCCTACAATGTGTCTCTATCAATGCTTACTTCCATGGAGGGGCGGCGAGGTCACCTCCCTATGTTATCCTTCCTTTCCTGTCGATCTTCGTCTGACCCCATGGTTGTTAGGGAGAATTCTCTCTTTTAGGCTGAAATTCCTAACCTAGTGAGTCCCCCAGCAGCTTTGCTGGATTTCTGGAGTTTGTCTTTTTCTCCTGCCAAGAGTGAGACTCTTTTCCTCCCACTCTTGGACATGATTTATGGTGTTTCTTTGACTGTTAATGTGTTTTATGGGCTATGGGGTCCTTTACTCCATAGGGTCTCATGTGTTTTTACTATGTGTGTTACACAGCACCCTCCGTGCAGTGACACAGGGGTGTCATAGTGACACCCCACCATAGACTCCATACCCTGGGACTGACTACTGTCTCCCAGGGCATGTAAAGTCACCATTGGCTTTACTAGTCCCAAATTATTAACAGAAACCGGTACAAACCATCATATTGTGGATGTACTGGTCGGGGCAATTCGATTGCCCCAGGGTCTGTTAGTCAAGGGGGCACATCTCCGTCCCCCCTGATCGAGTTTTGGCTGGTGGCAGTGGATACTACTTTTTATATTCGACTGCGAATATATCCCTATGGGATTTTCCCATTGTTCGAGGCTACCAACTTTAATTATTTAATTCTCATAGCCTCGAACATACCGCCGGTTTATTTAATTAATATTAATTCGCCGGTTGGTATTTTTTCCCAGGACTCAATTCTAAAATGGCGTTTGTGTTCCCTTCTGTGACTCCAACCCAACTCGAGCCCTTTGTTCCACTTTTTGGCGGGCTTCTCCACAGAAGCCTCCAAAAGTGGTGCCACTCTGTCTGGGTACCACAGGGGGTGTGAGGAGGGGGTTTAGGCACCCTGGACTGAGTTACCTTGGTAACTCAAGTCGCACTCTTGTGTGATTGGCCCAAGTGGTGAGCCGGCCGGCTCACCACTTAGCATGTTTGATTGACAGCTAGGCTGAGTGAATGGGGGTGTGCTGCATAAAAGCGGGGCTTTGGGGACTGGAACTTCAGAAGTCGCCATAGGACCTGAGAATCTGACGAGGGAGAAGCTGAGCCAACCTACAACGACGACACCACCGGTGGAGCCCTGCGGAACCGACTCACCACTTCCCGACGACAGAGAAGATCTCCCGGCTGGAGAGGCTTCTTTCCCTGACTGGTGGGCACAACCAGTTTACCTTCTTCTCTTCGCACCCCAGACCGGCTTGTGGACGAATTGCCCGTGCCAAGCACCCCGGCAACCGGATAGCCACTTACCACTGGACCGCGAACTAAAGGACCGCTCCTTTTACTCCGCGGCTGGTTTCTTCCCTGGCAGTGCAACGGACTCCTGTCTTCCTCCCCGACGAGATCCTCTCTTCCCCCGGACGAAGCACCGACTTGCATCCGCTGCCAGGAACAACTGCCCCCGCTGGAGTATTCTCACCACTTTAAGGTACCGTGTCCGCCAGGCCTCCCTTTCTAAAGATTGCTACAAGGTAATAATAACCCCTTAACTTTCTGGACTAGGGCTGGCCGCCTTGACCTTCTAACTGGTCCCTTTCTTTGGTCCAACTCCTTTTGAACCTTTACAAGACTCTTGTGCACTGCAACCGTGTGACATTGGATCCTTGTTTTGATCCTCTAAGAGTGGATCCAGCCTACTGACTCTAAACTTACGGTGTTACTTTGCCTTCCTCTCTTGATTGTGTTCTTGAAAAAGTGTTGGGATCTGTTTCAATTTATTCTCTGCTTTTCTCTCCCTTTTAAAACGAATTATTAGAGTGCCATCTACGTTAAGCGCTCACCGCTGTCTGAAAATAAGTGGGGCTTTACTTAAGACTTGTCTAATATTCTTCTAAGGGAGTGTATATCTTTTAGTGACCGTGTTTTTGAATTGCTTACTATTAGTGCCTATGTGTTTTTCTAGATGTGGTTTTAAATAAATAATTATATCTCTTTTACACCAAGCCCTGGTCAGTGTTTACTTGTTATACTGTGTTCTTTTGACCTATTGTGAATACTCTGTATACTGCCTAACTCTTCTTGAGGGAAGTCTGACTGCTCAGCCACAGCTACCAAGTGAATCTCTGTGGTACAGACTGCTACCTAGTGGGTTTACTGCCAAACACCTGTAGTCTTAAATCTTTTGCAGTGGTCCCAGAGGGAACTGCACAGGTTTCTGCCTAACAATGGTCCCAATAATATCGTCTTCGCTCTCGTTCTCAAAGCTGAGGCCTGTCCGAAAAAATCACGTTTCCCTTTAATGGAGACCCTGTTGCACTCCTACTCTTCTATGGGGCAGCTGCACTATCTCTCCTGCTCCTATAAAGCTCCCCTATTCTACTTCATATCCTCTCTCCCACACCATAATTTAAACATGTTAATTCTATTTTAGTGTTTGTTGCTTTCTTGCAATGACTCACTCTACTTCTGTCCCTATCCTGCTCTCGTCTCCTATCCTCCTTCTCTGAGTCGGCACTCTTTAACATGTCACTCGATTTCCAACCTTCTCTTTTCAATTTTTATCTGCAACTCTCTTCTTTTCTTCCTCTGCCTTCCTCATCACAGTTTCCTCCAGCTTAATTTGCCTCTTCTTCTCCTTCTCTTCCCTGTCACTCTCTTCTGTTTGTTCTTGTTCCCTTCTCAATCTGTCGTGTTCCTATTTCTCTTCCCTCTCTCTTCTCTGTACTTCCTCCATTATCTCTGCCCACTCTTTACTTTTTTCCTCTGTATCCTTGTGTTTCACAGCTTTCTCTGCCAAATGGCCTAGCTCGCTTGTAGTCCTCCTGTACAATTTAAGCAGTATCTGTCCACCTACCCATTCATTTAACGGGACTATCGCTTCATGATCCCCACTACTTCCTGTCCTTCCCTCATCATCTCCTCTCAGTTTTGCTTGCAAGTCACTGCGTGCTTTATGTTCACCAGTGATAACGTCTGCTTTCTTATTTGTCTGTTTTGCGCCGCTAAGTGTGTCCTCGCTGCTATTCGCAGGTGGTGCACAAACAGAGTTGGTGTATCCTGCTGCTGCTTTCAATTATTTGAAGGAGTAAAATCCCTGGCTTTCTACCGTTGGGTCTTCACCTGGAGTTTTAGCAGGAGGAGGGAGAGCGTGGATTATTCGCCTCCTGCATCACGTTGGCTCAACATCCACTTTTTCTGAGATGGGTCCCCTTCCTCGTCCTGAAACATTTTCCATAAATCTAATATAGCTAATCAGTTACTTAATTTCTTTTGCTTATAGGCAGCATGTAAATATGTATAATATTTGCCATTTTTCCTGATGTATCGCAAGTCCATTACACGCTATACTTGAATATTTTGTTTTGAAACTGCAGGAGGGACTTGCATAAATGTTGAAGGGGTGTATCCCTCATGGTGGCATGATACATTTTGATTGCCAATACTTACTTGACCTCAAATCAGGATTTCGACACGTTTGAATACCTTTCTTAATTCACAGTTCACATACTTATCATCACTTTTCGGTCAAATTCTGAAAGACATTTAAAATCCTCAAATCGTTTCAACAGCCTCTCTGGCTCACCACCGCCAACAAGAGTGTGCTCCGTGTGCCGCCACACTGCATTTTCCACCATTAAGGCCAAACCATAACTTCTCTCATGTGCTCCTCAAGCTCAGTGTAAATGGCGTAACACTCTTCACCAAATCAAGCAGTATTTCAACGAGATGGAGCCCATCGCCTTCTGAACACTTCAAGTCCTACTCAACAACCTCACACATTGACATCACACGCCCTCACAAACAAAACGAACACTTTGAAATATACCCCCACTTCTTACAACATTAACACAACAAAAAACATAACAGAATGCGCTGCCGTCTTCCTGCCTCTTCAAAACACAGGGAACTCCACAATGATGTGGTCCTTCTTCTATACCGCTGCATATAGGAATACATCTCGATGAAATAACCAGCGCCTTGATGCCCATGGGTTATGCATGCTTAATAAATGTAAAAATAAATAAATAACTCAATAAAGCACCTTCCATGACCTAAGATAGCATCTTTCTAATACCTAGACACAGGGATCCATACTTATAAAATCATCCATGAACCAAGGTAACCTGCCCAGGGCATAGGTATCCTTTTAATAGTTTTTTTTCCATAAACCAAACTCGTGCCTAGGGCACAGGTATACTTTCTATAGGGTTTTCTATTTTTCATCTGTAAGCTAATCTGATTTCCTAAAATTGGTATTCTTCACAAAAAGAAAAAGACAAAACACCAAATTAAGATTTTCCCTCCCCAATATTTGCTGTATAATTGAGTCTATACTTGCACTCTGTGATCCGCTGAAGCCCCTCGGACACTGACTCTCCCAGAATCTGCCACTCTGACGTCCGCTCTTCTTGGTGTCCCACAGGGAGCGTGGAGGAATTTCTCAAAGGCGGCTCCTGACGACCTCTTCACAATCCACACTTGGCTTTTGCGGTACGGTACTCAGGCCGTGGTGCAGCCCTTTGGGCATGAGGTGGCCGAGGCGGTTTCAGTGCCAAAGAGTCTTAGCAGCTATCCCTCTGCTACCACCTGTAATGGAACGGCAGGGGCACTCTTAGCAGTTACCCCAATTACCAGCAATAGGGTACCTGGGCCCTAGAAATGCTCCCGCTGCAAGAACGGAAGACTCAAACCTTAGTGCATGGTTTACTGTCTTTATTATCAATCAAAATGACAGGAATTGCATCTCGAAAAAACATTAGTTTCCAAGAATACTCTAATCCTTCGAACATATGTCACATCATTTTAACGGCTAGTAACAACACAAAGACAAGTTGCATCGCAAAAACCTAACAGGGAATAAGATTGGTTAATTGAGGAAAACTATATATGCAATCTATAGGGGTTAGTACAATCATTGGGTAGACATATCTGGTGGCTCCTCCTAGGACCACCTCTAAGTGTCACAAATACAAAGTTGCAGGTTAGCATGAAAGTGAGTGGCCCATGCAACATAGTGTGCTTAACATGAAAGGTAGGTAGGGATTGGGCAGAACAGGTCTTCTCAGCTTTGGGACCTTGGACAGCTACCAGGCCAAGTGAAACTACTCAAGGTAGTGAGAACGATCCCGAAGGTGCAGCTTGTTCACAACATGTTACCATCTCTGATCACCCAGACCCTGAGACAGAACATTCATTCAGCTTTGAACTTGTATAACTGTTGTATCTTTTCACCTTTGTTTCGATGGGAACAGCTTTCCCCCATCTCCCTCGAATGAATAGGCTCTGCCCTGCGCTTTCAGGTCACGTGTAGGGAACACGAAATGGAGCCATCCTCCTTGTAATTATGTGGATTTTAGGCTGTATCCCTTGCAGGTGCCTTATCGTCTTGGTGAACTGGAAACTTTCTGTCTTTGCTTGTGCTTGGTGAGGCTTTGCACAGTGTCTGCGCTGGAAGCCTTGTCCGTGTGCTTCAACTGGATTAGTCTCAGCCTTTCCATGGATTCTGGAGTTCGTCTTGCTTTCCCCATTCACTTCAATGCACCTATGGCTTCCATCTTTGGTTTTATGGCCATTCATATTAGTCGCAATTAAGCATGAGCAAGCTATGTGTACGTATTCTTAGGCGTGTTAGCATTTCTGCATAGCCGAAGATATACTTGTGTGAGTGTGTCCGGCCTCTATCTATGTGAGTCATAAGCATTTGCTTGTGTCTATCTGCAATAAACTGAAGTGTTTATTTAGCCTCGTGCATGGATGCCTATATGCTTCATGTCAAAAGCATAGATGCCATGATGTCAGTGGTGATGTCATCAGCTTCTTCTAGGCTGTGATCAGTCAACTTTTTCGATCGATGACGATTGTATTTCCTCCACGTTGTCAGTCGAGTATGGTCTAAATGGCTATCTGAGTGCATAGCTTTTCGCACATCTGCGATACATCAACGAGGAAGTAGTGATGTGCATCTCTCGGTTCTTTGTCTTCGGGCTGAGAGTTGGGTGGGGATCACTAAGGCCACACTTGGGTCTCCCTTGTCAGTACTATGATACCAAAGTGATTGAATCTCCAATCAAGGCTCTATAAAAATGAGTCTTTAATAAAACTAAAAGTACAAGTTCTAAAGCCCCTAATAAACTACCCCTGTGATGGAAGACCCAGAACATGCATATTTTTGTAAGAAACAGGTAATCTGGGGCTGAAGACTGGTGTAGGCAGCAGTGTTCAAATTATATGCTTTTTGAAAGGTAAAATGTGGGGTCTTAAATGTTACTATGGCCCTTGAACTAGGCAAGGAGTTCGGAACCACTACAGATACGTATCGTTCAGTGTTGTGCTTTGGGATTCACCTCATCAATCTGGGAGTCTGGAAGGTTTCTGAGGTGGTAATTCGGCATCGGGTTGGTGAACAACTAGTTCCAAAGCTTGAGACAGACAAATGACGCCTGGGTCAGCGTAGCTCACAAGGGACTTAAGGCTATAAACAGAGCCCATAGATTTCCTTTTGTTCCTGGTGTGCTTTGTGACCCTCTCTAGGGACTTATATGATAAAGTGCGTCCTTCATCTGCTCGTCCCAGCCTAGAAGGTTGCCATAGAGCACTTTCAGGGTTGCCTCTTCCAGTAGGCAGAGTCCTGGCTACAAATATCTTTACAGGCGTGCAGACCTTGTTCCAACAGCAGGTCACCCCAAATAGTCCTCTGAGGTGGGCGAGGAGAGAGCCTTGCTCCATCCTTGGAGATCCTTAGCTTCACCCACAGTGGCTGAAGGCCTAGGGAAAAATGATACCGAATGAGGCCCAAGTGTAATCCTTCTTTGCCTAATGTCCAAAGGTGACTCAGTTAAGGGCGGGGTTGGTGGGGGTCAGCCCCTTATATAGTCAATTTACCACAATGGATTGATCTAGTTCAAGCCTTCTGTAATGGGCTAATCCAGGCTGCTCTGACAAGTGTCTTTACCGTCTGATGTCATACCTCAAGGGCTTTGTCTGCAATATATATGGAAAGGGAAGCAGCAAGTATGGGTGCCCTTAGAAATCACAAGATGGTGGAACCCTTCTTTTGGCTGCAACTTCTCGCTTGGACTTCACTAACACATCCCTCTCCCTTGTCCGGCTTACATCAAAGAGACCCCAGTAGTTACCACCCTTGTGTGACCTCTACATGGTCCTGATAAGGCTTGCCTTTGAAGTACTGGCTACAAGTTAACCCGCTGTAGGTATATCATGTTCTTTTGGGAAGGTGACAACCCTTCCCAGAGAGAACAAAAGCTGCTTCTAAAGCTGGACCCACATTTATTTGCACCAGACTACAGAAAACCCTAAAAGTTGAATGGGTCACTAGAAGCCAGGTTGATAATAAAATTACATCAAAAGGGTTTGCTCCAGTATAATTGTATATTCCAATACTGCCTATCATGGACTGAAGCGTTTATCAGCAAGCATATGATTGAGGATCTTGGTCCCAGTTTTTGGCCTTTTGTTTTAATTATTGTTGGTTTTGTTCCCAGGGAGAGTTGACACAGATTGAGCCCTGACGATGGTCTATGTCCGAAATGCATTGGCTTTTCTAAAAATCTGATCTCGCTTTTTATGTTGATATGCATTAAAATTCTTGAATCATTAGCACATCGAATGCAGTAGTTTACTCTTGTCATATCGATATGAATGGAATGTTGAATACTTGATGTATATCCATAAGTGAATTGCAGTACCCGGGAGTCTCTCTGGGTATCTTCCTAATATTCCCGTAGACCCCCATATCAAACCAGACATGGTTTATTTGTGTTTATTAATCTTCCACCAGACCCTGGGGCACACAGTTATGTATATAATTGTGAAGAGGGTGGCCCACGGTTAAATGCAGCTCCTGACAGTTGAAACTTTGGGTTCCAACAAGCTGTTTGCAGGAATTCATATGTTACTCTGTGACTGCCATGTTGCCAAACTACAAGGCAGCAGCTATTGGGGGTGTCAGTAGACAGTACCAGCAGTGTTAAATATTGGCAGTATGCTTTTCAGCACGGAGCGATATGAAAGTGAGATCTTATTAGCAAATCCCACTTTCTGAGGCAGAATTATCAGCATCATTTTTTATTAGAAATCTCAAACCGCGCAGGCTACTACACACTCACAGATGTCCTTCTATGACAGAAGGAATGCATGCAAAGTGGTTAAAGGTCGGCATAGCATAACATTTGTGTGGATGGCAACCGAACGTGATTTCTAAGTGGCTGACTTCATAAAATATGATTCTGTGAGTGTGGAGGTTTGCATAATGGAATGCTGAAAAGCAAATCCCTCTGGGTCTTGGGTGACACACTTGAAACAAAATAATAGTTCATTCTGGATAACCATTGTTTGTAAGGAATCTCAATTTTGCAAAATGAGAAAAAGGATTCGATCACATGTAAAATGCGGGCTTAGAGGCCAGGTATCCCGGGTCATCTGTCCCCAGCATGCATACATCCGAGTGTTTGTGTATTGCGGTGGTGGGTGGGGGGGGGGATGGGGGCTACAAGCGTGCTGCGCAAGTGACTGAATTCATGAATGACTGGAGTTCTGGACGTGTGGACGCATATATGAATTTAATGATGCAGGTGTTGAGGACTGCTGTTTTTGTCCTGAATGTGGCAGAATGAGAAACGTACTTTCTGAAGAAGTTAACTAATGATAAAATGCGCATTTTTTTTCTCCTTACTGGTAATTATTTATTTTATTTATTTTTTACATTTATAAAGCGCACTGCAGCCCAGAGGCATCGAGGCGCTGTTGCATGCTTCTCTTGGGTACAATTTAAGAAAGCTTGGTTCATGGTAGTTGCTTAACCAGACCCTCCAGCTTATAGCGATTTTGCGATCCAGCAAAATGCCGCGAAAACGGCCGTTTTGTGCAAAATGCCACAAAAACGGCTGTTTTGTACAAAAATTGCATCTTTAAAAGAAATATATATATTTTTTTTTTACTTTTTTTTTAAAGTAATCTGCAAAAATTACTGTTTTAAAAAAAAACAATACTCAGGGTGACAGGTTCTCAATTACTTTTTACACAAGTAATGAAATGCGCTAACACACCTCATCACTTGCGCACCAGAAAAGTGCAGCCCAATCCACAAGGGACACATGAATGGGCACATTTTATATGCGCGCCCATTCAGATGGCCTTTTTCACCTCCTTGATCAAATAAAGTGGTGTTTCTGTCAATTTAAGAGCGCATCCCTCATTTCCAAGCAAGATGCACTTTTAAATGTGCAGAAATTGTAGGCAACCCTATGCGCACGGGATGTGGGGCTGCCACTGCATGACAGGGTCTTTCCTGACCCTGTCATGCATTTTTTTTAAGGTATGAACCGCTGCTGTGCCGCTTGCATTTCTGTTCCTCAAACAGGATAAAAATGCATTTTTTGGGTCGCATTTTACAGCGGCAGGCACCTGGAGGGCCGGTCCCTGTGAAAGGCGCTAGGAGCTTGCAGAACACTGTCGGGAGAGCGATTCTATTCAAAGTACTGCCCATTTTGATGACAAAAATCTATTGAATGTTACAATTTGACCTATTTCGTCCAGTACTATTCGATCAATTTTTATAAATACTGAAGATGTGTTGCGGGGGTGTCACCCGCTCCCCATGTTCAGTATTTTTGGTCTAGGGTGTTTGCAGAAGTGTTTTCCCATTTTTCCTCAAAATTGGAGCCGGGGACAAAAAAAAAAGAAAATAACGAAAAAGGGACCCTGCGGAGTCGGATCCAACCCGCATTAGAGGGACGGATCTGGCACCGCAGGGTTGCAGGGGAAGTGGCAGCGACCAAGCAGTTAAGTAGGGGAGTGGGTGGGGTGGTGGTGAAAGGTACATTTTGGGTTGTTTGGCTGAAGTGCAAATCAATTTGCAGCGAAATGGACTACGGTCAATTCTGCCGCAAATAATTACACTTCGGTCAAACAACCCAGAACACCATTCAAGGCAGCTGGCCAGCGCACAATTTGCGCTACAGCTCAAGCCTGTGGAAATGCGCCGGTCACCTTTGAGAATAAGGTGACCTGCTCATTTCCAAAAATGGATTGTCTAAAAATAGCATATCCTCTGTTCTTTTTTTAAATGCCCCATTATTTGGGGAACTGGGTCAAAATCTACATTTAAAAAAAATAAAAAAATGGTTACACTATGAAAGAGGGAGAGTGATGGGGATGAGGCAAGAAAGCAAAGGGAGAGCAGTGGGTCAGAGGAGGAAGCGCTGCACAAGAGAGCAGAGAAAGCAGTGATGCGTTGGGCCAGAAATCTGAGAGCGAGCAGAGGTACAGAAAGTAGAGGGAGCGTGTGGTCAGTGAGCCAGAAAGCAGAGAGGAAGCCGTTGGCCAGAAAGAGGCAGTGAGCTGCAGATTGGGAAAAAGGATGAGGGAAGAGTGTGATAGAATGGGAGAAAGGATGCAAGATGCAGAAGCAGCACAAAAGAATGAACGACTGTATATTGCGGGAGGAATTGTAGAGTGTAAGGTGTGAGTTGGGAGTATGATTTGGAGTGTGGCAGGGGCTGGGCAGTGCAAATTGTGACTTGACAGTGTGACATAGCACGTGAGTATTTGTATGACAGAGTGAGAGCTTAAGGAATGTAAGTTGTGATGGAGAGTTGGTGAGATGTGTGTTGGTGAGAGAGGTGTGTGGGTGTTTGGGGGATTGGAGAACATAGAAGGGAATATTTTCAGCCTTACAATTAATAATGATCAATTTAGTTAATATTATTAAATAGTTCAAAGAAGGTAGCAGGCGCTCCTCTCCAGAAAGAACATGGCATGATAACACGTGTATGGGGTTGCTTTTGGTACTCTTGTTCAGAGAGGAATTGCCATAGCGTTTCTGTGCTGGACTGCCCATGTGGGCTGGACAAAGACTGATATGCAAATGGACATTTCCAATCTGTGAAAGGTACAGTGAGCAAAAAGCATGTGCTGCAAACTCTCATCTCAGAACAGGTTATCATGCCATGTTCTTTCTGGAGAGGAGCGCCTGCTACCTTTTTTGAAATACTATTAAATAGCATGAACATTAAACCAGAAATGTAGCCAAATCAAACACTGTTCTGCCAAGCCAGAGACATCTGGGACTCTTCCTATTAAATTAATACAAAAGATACATAATAATGATACCCTGGCTCTCTTGTAGCCTTGCACTCTGCCTATTTCCTGCAATGTGGCAATCTTACACCCTCCAGTTAATACAAAATGTCCGGCAAAAATGCTGCAATAAATAAAGGTTTGTGCCGCAAAATTTGCCATTTCATGCCGCAAAATTTGCCATTTCATGCCGCAAAATCCTGGAAGGTCTGCTTAACGGTTACATGTATGGGCATTATGAACATAGGGACTTGATTACTTCAATGGGAAGCTTATACATACATTCCATAGATATTGAGAAGTGCTAATCATCTAACACTAAGTAGGGTAGCATAGAAATATGGGCGTTTAACAGATGTAATCTCTCATAGGTATCGAATGTAGCTCAGGCCCGGGGTGCTTTGCGCGTGACATTTATCGAAGCACCCTCTCCTGTGTGCGGTGGTGTACATCGAACAGTTTGACAACTGAGGACGGGTTTAGACCCAATTGCAGAAACCAGCATGTGATGGGAGAGGGCATGACATTGGAAAAGTACAATATAAGGTTATTTACATCACACACGTTTACAATTTGAGCCACATAGAAATGAAATGATTTGCTCACAATCAATCACACATTGTGGGACAAGTGCTAAGGCCAAGATTAGAATTACAATGACCATGTCAGAACTTTCCATGACTGTGATAGACGTATGCCAGAATTCCCCGGCTCTGGCCAGAATATTACATCATTGCCAAAAGATCACATCGCTGTGCTAGCTTTACCAAAGACTCTATCAGAGATTCCTATCACTTTGCTATGATAGCCCACAGCCCAGCGAGAACGCCCATCATGTGCCGTAACATTTCATTAAGGTGCTAACCTGCACCATCACCATGCTAGAATATCCCATCACTGTTACAGAATATACCATCACTGCCAGAACATAATTATTTTACACCCGGACAACCCACCCTAAAGCGAAATATCAAAACGTTGTCCCAGAATATGCCATCATTCTGTTCATTGTTTTGGTTAAAAACATTTAAATCAATCTCTGCAGCATTGGCTTGCAGCTGGGTACTACACCACTGTTCCCCAAAAACCCTGCAAACTAGTATTTCTCCTTTGTGAAAGGTACAGTGAGCCTAACGTGGTTGTAGACCCTCCCGAGTGGCAACCTACCCATAGAAGAGCTTATTTGGCAGTGTTTGTTCGCAATAGAGAGGCTCCAAGACTTTTGTTGAAATAATTAAACATTGTGCTCCCTTCAACAGCGTCTAGCTTTCGAGTCAGTATATAAGAGTCTGACCTTGCTTCTAAAATTGGGAACCACAGTTGGGAGAAACTGCTATAGCTCTTCCCTTCAAACATCCCAATTCCAGCCTAATGTGAGCAGCCTGGGGACCTCTTGGAAGGCCCAGAAGCAAACACCAGCATTGTCTCTCTAATATCCGGCACTAATACATTAAGTAAATGCAGCCAAAGCCCTGACTCTACATTTACCTTTCAACCTTTAGCCTCGGGAGGGTAGCTCAGCGGCAACACAAAACAACACGGAGCAACAAGGGTTCGATTCCCGGGTCCGCGCTTAGAAACCTCTGGGTATTAAGCGCATTATAAATAACCTATTATATCATACCTGCATTTACATTTAAATGTGGTTTCCATGGCAAAGTATGAAAATCCATTCACTATATTTATACTGAATAAACCGCTCAAGGGTAATCACCCCTCTCCCCACAGCCTGCAAATTACCGAGTCTTTCTTACCATTGAGAATGTTGGTCTTTCTCCTATTTATACAAAGATTTTTGCTGCAATCTATTTCCCAATTGGCTGCCTGTTTTTGGTACCCCGCACTTGTAAAGTTCGATTCAAGCAAATTGTCAGTATTTAAAAGGCAGTTAAATGAGCTGTCCTGTAGTCGAGGGATGAACCTGGCCTCCTGTCATGCTATGGGGCAGTGGTCTGCAACCCGTGGCTCGCCATATGTGTTGGACTACATCTCCCATGATCCTTTATAATTGACAATGCTGGGCAGGGCTGGTGGGATTTGTAGTCCAATGCATCTGGTGAGCCAAAGGTTGCAGAGCCCTGTCAACATTAATCCATTCTCTATCATGTTCCACCTCCAATGCCTGACTCCTCTTCCCAACTTAAGTACATTGTATTCTATGCATTCTTATCAAATAATGTAAATAGAGCAGTGCTGCGATCTTTCCAAATTTCTGTAGATTTTTTAAATAACGTGGCTCTACCTACTTAATAGAGTGCAGCTGGCTTTGAAGTCTATAAACAACAATGCAGTTCTCAATTGGCTTGTCATCAGAATATGCAAAGGCGACACCTCCTGCTTGGTGGAAACACCCTCAACAAACCCTGCCTGCATATTGGCTTTGCCCAACCATCCCCTAAAGGTCCCCCTGTAGATTTGCAGCACAAATCTTGTCCATAGAATCCAACTTGACTAAAATAGTCCTATGACCTGCGTGCTTTCAGATTTGTGAAAACTCATACTTCAGTTTGCTGTTTCTGTCCTGTAGAGCATTCTACCAATCGTGGCTTTGCCTGATCCCTACATGATCAGCATCAGGAACTCCTTGATTGGATGAACCCTCCTGTCACTCTATTCATAGCCCTGCATCTGTGCCAGCCTCCTCCCAACCCCATATTTGGAGAAAAAGAGCCATCGAGGTTGCCAGATTGGGCTGTAATGCAGAGCTGTTTCCAGGCTGCTATTCGTTTTAGAGAAGATATCACTAATTACCTGTGCTCGAGGGGTGAGGAAAGGGCAAAGGCCTGCAGTGGGATTGTAGGGTTGGGTAAGGTCATTGGGAAATAGTGCAATAGATAGATTGGCCATGGAATGGAGTGTGCTGTCCTGCAGCATCAATGCTTGCAGGGCTGAATCCTGCTGGATTAGGGCTGCTTTGCTGCATGGGATCCTTAATCCATTACCTTGTGGCACAGACATTTGGGAAAGGTGAGAAAGCCTTCTTTTTCGGTTGCAGTGCTTCTCAGCAGCGGGACAATTTCAGTAGTAAGTGCAGAAGGGGAATTTATTTCACGATACCAAAGAAGCTGGTCTTGTTCACAAAGAGGGAAAGAGATGTTGTGAACACCCAAACACTTCAAACCTTCGATGCTTACTTCCAGAGAGTATTGCGCATGTGTGAAGTTCTCAAATTGTACCATGACAGTTGGATTGCCTCATTCATTCAAGTTTTTCGTTTTGAGGTCTTGGACGTTTAGGTCATTTTTTTTTACAATTTTCCTAGGATGTAAATAGAGAAGCATGAGTGGATGGATCAGCACCTTGATAGCTCAGCACACGTCATTTCTATGTGATGGCTTCTGGAATAAAATGGAGCTACATTTTCTACTAAAATAAATATGCTGTATATTTACTTTGGTTTCATTAAAAAGACTTAGCTGATGCACAATTCATACATTAAATGTCATGATTAAATGTCTGCACGTGCACTACCTTTGTCCTACTCAGGCAAACAAATGCTGTGCCTGTACCGTTGTTGCTGATTGGTCGACATTCGTTCGGGTAAAAGTTAGCTTGTTTTTGACTCCACTTGTCCTATTAATGGGTTTCCATTTCTGACAACCTTGTAAGTAAATGTGCTGTGTAGTTATGGAGGAAAAGATGGTAGGTAAAAAAAACACTAATTTGAGGATTTGTTAAATTTGCATCTAATAAAAACACAGATGGTACACGTTGTGTTGGGATCCTTCACTTTATTTCCTTGTGTGTGTAATCTCCTGTACCCAGCACTTTACACTGCATACTCCTGCAGTTCCTGGTTTCCTCTTTCCTTGTTGCTAACTCTTCTGTTGCTGACCTAATGATTGTTAAGACGGTTTTCTGAACTCTGACCTGGTGGGCAGAGGATCAGAGGGCCAGCCTAGTTTTTTGAAACAGAGTACCCTTCTGGACAAGCCAGACCAATCAAGGTAGCATCGGCGGTGGTCAAGACTAGGTTTCAGGAGGGGTGAGGGTGACAAAGACCTCAAAGAGCACACAGAGTAAAGGACACTTACAAATGACTCCCAGTCAGGTGCATATATATTAAAAATACAAATACATTTATTCAAGGCCTTTGAGTTTCAACACAATAGTTATTAACAGTAAGGGCCTCATTCCGACCCAGGTGGTAAGTTACCGCCTGGGTCGTACCTTTACCACCATGGCGTAAACTATGTTTACGCCATGGTGGTTGGCGGACTTACCGCCCCATTCCGAGGTTGGCGGGGCGGTAAGTCCCCAATCCCCATTTTCCCTTCCCCATTCCCATTTTTGCCCCATAGGGCATAATGGGAGTGGGGAAGGCGTTAATTACGCCACCGTAAATTACGGTGGCGTAATTAACAACAAGGTCCCTTAGCGCCATGGATTTTAACACCTGCTAAAAGCAGGTGTTAAATCCTCCATGGCGCTAAGGGACCTCGGAATCAGGCGGTAAGGGTCGGCGCTGTTTACGCTGCCGTAAACCCCTTACCGCCTGGGTCGGAATGAGGCCCTAACACATTTAAACCAACATAATCCTACTAAAATACATATACACAAGACCAAGTGGCCTAAAGGGTTAATGCACGAAATGGGTCCACAACCGAGAAAAGGAAAGGAAGAAGGTAGTGCAAAAAGTCTTTAGGCGATTCTGCAGTAACCATAATCCTAACTGAAAGGTAGTCCAGTCCCTAAGAAGAGGGGAGCCTATTGCTCAAATGTACTTGCAATGCTGACGCACGCGGATGTGCAGATGGGCAAAAACGGGGTGTCTTGTAGGGTCTGTAGCAGCTCAGGAAGGTGGGTGAGGTGAGTTCCAGGAGTTGGGAATAGTTTGATAGCTCAGGCTATCTGTAGAAAGGAGAGGGGGCCTTCAGGGGCCATTTGTGCGTTAAAAAGGATGGATGCGCTATGGGCCACCTGTGAGGGTTGCAATTACTCACCGACCCCTGCCGCACTCAGGGCCAAACTTTGCCAGTTGAGTCCACATTCGGATGCAGGTTCTAATGCGGCAACTCTGCGCCTCTGCGGCTTTCAGCGACAAACTTACAACGTTGATTTCCAAATGGGACAGTGGCGATTTCTCCGCTCCTGGTGGATGGATCAAGCCAGTTTCACTGTAGCAGGCTTCAGGGCACAGAGGGGCAAAGCTGCAAGGCACCTGCAAAGTTCATCAACACGGCTGGGCGACACGGTAAGCACGTGTACTTTGGTTCAGGCGCTCTATCTTTACTCCAGACTTGGGAATGCCAAGTGCATAAAATTTGGTGTGAGAGTGCCATGAACACAGAACTTGCGAAGTACCAAGTTTCATGCGCCTCCTCAATTGGGCGGCGGTATCAGAGCAAAGGTCCTGCGCAAGCTGGTCAGCCCAATGGTTGGCCCAGGGGCACTTCTGAGAAGGCTTACTTGCAGGGTTTGATGAAGGTGCCGAGAATAGTTGGTCCCACTATTCCAATGGGTCGAAGCGTCATCGCAGACCTTCTAGTTCGATCAGATGCAGAGGGGTCCAGCGGGACGACACCGGGCTTAGGGTGCCAAACCTTCCAGCGGGTCACCAGCAGTTCCTCGACTCGGCTTATTAGTTTCACGATACTTGGATCCTATCCTTTGTTTACTGAGAACTCAAGAGATCAACATGGTATGGGTGTTTGGAGCCCTCTCTTATACAGAATCTCTTTCACGACAAAGCGAAGAGGACACAATGGGAGATCTGCTCACATACAGGCACACCGTATGTGGATCAATCATGGATCACAGTGGTCCCAGACATTCACAGCACACCTGACTCTCTGGCACCCAGGATGTGTATTGGAACCAGACAGTCCAACCCACATCCTGGAAGCACACACACAAGGCATGCAGAAGCCCGCGAAAGCTTGGCGCTTCGCGGGAGAATGCATGCCCAAATAAGGACTGACCTGGGTCGGCTCGACCTGAGGAAGATGAAGGGGCAAGATGGCCGAAGCAAGGACCGGACAAAGAACATCGTGGCATGGCCATTTTGGAGCCAGGCCACCTATTCGTGCCAAACTCGGTAACCACAGTTTACCTGGCAGGAAAGGGTTAAAGGTATATGAAAAGAAAAGCTGCCACCAGACCTGTCCAGGGCACATCTGCACTTCTAAAAAATCCTTCAGAGTGTCTAAGGCCTTTAGAAATGACAGGAAGACTCAAGCGCACTATACTGTAAGGTATACTGTGCACTTGCTAAATGTTGCAACATTGACACGGACTAAGGGAAACAAAGTTTCTCAGTACTGACTGTCTCTAAGGGCATGTCAGGTTCCGCATAATAAAGTGAGCAAAAAGCCCAAACGAGTACAGCAGAAGGCTGTGCTCTACTGGAAAAGTCAGACGATGGTGTAAAACAGCAACAAAAAGTTGGGGGGTACACAACTGGAGGGAAAATGACACATGAAATGGATATATTTCCTAACAACTATGTAGGTACAGTTTGAGAGGCCTCCATAGGCTGCTTCTTCATGTTCCAGGGAACCCCAAGTTTCCCTGCTTCCAAGTCTGGTTTTAGAAATATACATATACTGGAGTCCCATCAATGAGCTGAATGGCGCCACACAGGCTCTGCTTGCTGCTGCTCATTGGTTTATAAGAAAACAAGTTCAGATCCTGGGAGGGCCCCTCGGTGTCATTACTTCCACCATCAGGCCGCCTTTGACAGGCTTCCTCAGTCCTGTTTCCCCAGACCGCAGAGAAGACTGATCACTGTATAGAAGGGTACTTTTATTTTTTTTTAAATGTTTGAGTGTGCGCATGCATGTTTGTGTGTTTTGAATTTTATGGGATGTGTGGGTGTGTGTTTATATGTACAAATGAGTTTGAATATGTGTGTGTGTGTGTATTTGACACAGTCATTGAGTGCATATGAATATCACATTGTGGATGCTGGCATGTATTGTAGGCACAGCCCTCATGAACATGTTGTAAAATGCTCCTGTATATTTTTGGTGATCTGACTCTTTTGGGATTTTTTTCATGAGGTTCCCTACTGAACCGATTGTAAATTGTTTGGCTTTTTAGCCCATAAATCTTATAAATTGTTCTGTAAAATGCACCCTTTTAACCCATTAGTTCAAAAACATTCTCGGTGGTGTGAGGGGTCAGAAATGAGAGGCAGACGCAAGGTATTCATGTTTTCAACCAAGACATTTATAAAATAAAAATGAGTTGGGGAAATATCTATCTAGCCCTATTCTAAAGATGAATTTCCCTACCCAGAAAGCAAAACTAAGGATCTGTCTGTGTCAGGATGTCAGTAACTGATGAGCCGTCCTTGTCTCCAAAAGATTCTTTTCAGGCCCTCACGGTACAAACAAAACAACAAATGGTGTAAGGAAATGTCTTTGACTTGATGTTAGCAAAAGTGTTCAAAATCCAAAGTATAAGACTAACTACAATGAAAAATGTTCTCCAAGGTAAAGACCATTGTATCCAGAGGGTGGTTCTCTTCCCCTGTATTTTTCAAATGGGATGGCAAAAAGTGTCTCTTTAAATCAATTCCTTTGGACCTTCTCTGAGCTCACAAAGGTACAGTTTAAGCATTACAGTTCTGTAACAATCTTTCTTTATAACTTCTTGGAACTTTGTAGATTGGCTGGCATACCCCCCTGCCAGGAATCTTTGTTCATTTTCACTTTCCTGGTGTACTCGCCTGCCAGGACTTTTTACGTGTTTCTCAGTTCTTTGATTATACCGAAATAGCATATACTGTGAGGTACTTGTATGGTAACAATTGTTCAAACTGCTTCCCCCACACTGGCATCCGATACATTCGTATTGTATTGGGGTTTGCCTGTCTACTTTGTCTTCTCTGCATTAAAGCATTCCTCTTACTTTGTCCTGTCTGCATTCAAACATTCTTTTGGTTCCTGAACTTGTACTTTGTCTTTACAGCATTCAAACAACCTTTGCACACTTTCTGCTCCAGAAATTTCGTATCATTCAAACAATTGGTCTTGTTGCGCTTGTCAGAACACCCAGGGCTCCCCAGCGGCTTTGGGGGGACTCGCCGGTCTCTTCCAGCATTTCTGATACTGTTTGCGGCTCTGCGAGAGTGCTCCTCCCCCCCAATTTCCACTGTGGCATGTGCAGATGCACTTCCAACATCCTGCGTGGCTCCTCAGTGACATGCCGGCTTCCCCTTTTTGTCCGGACTGAAGAGGTCAGCCTCTTCAAGCGGTCTGACATCCAGGAGCTCCTGCGCAGCTACCTCGGCTCCACGACCCTCTTTGCTCGTACGCATAGCACGCATCTGCTCTTCTGTTCTGGCAGCATTATCCGTTCCAGCAAACATTTTGGTGTGCTTCACGCTTGTGAGCACCAGCCTGCGGTATAACGTCCTCTCATGCATTACCTCTTCTCATAGAGCGGTTGCCATCTTTAAATGTCCAGCACACTGAAGGTTTGGAGAAACAACTAGTCTACGTGTTTGTTTCGGGCTCCTGTCACTTTGCACAAACTCCTTCATCCTCCTCCTCGTCTCAGTACCTGGCTGATTATGGGAGTTGGAGTCCATGGATATCATTGGACTTTTAACTCCTACATAGTTTTTCATATGGATTCCACATAAAGGTACATTGGAAACAAAATGTGTTATGTATGTGTTGTGAGTGTTTGAGTCAAAGGTGAGGACCAGACCAACATGACAACAGGTCATTAAGAACTCAGGTATAAGGCTTTCTTCCTCATGGGAAAATGGGGAATACCACGTCTTCACCAATGAAGTCATCATTTCTTTCTGGTAGTTGTCTCCTTCCATGTGATCCTCTCTCATATAATTGCTCCCAAGGTCAGGATCAGGTAGCGGATGCCCTCCCCTGGCCACATGGGAGGAAGTCACCTCTGGGGAAACAGTCACGACTCCCTTGGATTCATCACAGTGGGTATTTGCCCAAACCTCCTACATTATTTAGGGTTCCCTCACTATCCATGGTCATTTTTGCTAATTCAATGGAAATATTGAAGCCACTCCACTAAAAAAGTTTACCTACCATATGCTAACTTTTAAGGATTTGTAATGCTGGTGGCCCATCAAGAGGCCATGTGCCACCTTGCATCAAAAGCTGTGTACATCCGCACAACGCCAAATGAAGGTGGGGTGATACCTTACAGGACATCCAGACACTTGAATGAGGGAACTTGATAAACAAAAAATGTATTGAATACTTCAACCACATTTCAGGCGGCTGCACAATGTCAACTATAAATATCTTACCATGAGCGGTGATATGCAATTAAAGACTATTGTTCATCAACTATTCGCCCATGTTAAGCCTTGATAAAGACTAGACCGGTTGAAACATGAGTTGACTGGGGCATTTCTTGATTGATACTATGTTTATTGGTAAGTTTTGAAAAAAGCAGGAGCTTGACATTTGTTTTTTCTACATTTTGTACTTAATACTTGTGACACAATTTCAAAGAATATCACTAATCATGTGTTGAATTTCTACAAATAAAGTACATTCTTAAATCTAAGGGACAAGCGCAATATTTCTGTATACACATTTTGTTACATTAATAATTGGTAGGCGGGGCAGAGCCTAAGTATACCAGGAACTTCAGATATCCTGTGTAATAGTTGCAGCACTCTAATTTACACACAACTATATCTCATCCCAAGCGCACCAGCTTATCTGGATAGCCCCACACTCACTGTTCTCATCCTAGGACAGGGCCGATGGTAGAATGAGAAGCTGAATGGCACATGTCGTTCTCCCTACACATTCAGACTGTGGAAAGAGGGACTGCAGGCTGCTGCTGAAAGACTGTCACCCCTCCTGTAGTGTCCCTAGCTTTGAGTAGGTTAGCCCATGAACCATCAGTGTGGTACCATTGTAAACAAAAATAATTATACTTCAGTAGAAACTCTGAAACAGAAGTTTATTAAATTAGAGAGGCTTTCTATAAGGGAGATGAACAAATATTGGGAGCAAGCCTCCTTGACCATTTATCTGGAAAATGACATCATTCCACAGGGTCTAAGAATATTAATATTTCCTAACTTTTACAAAGACAAAGATGCCGATTTGGCAGAAAAATGGGAACATAATCTAAGTTCCAGTTCTAAGAACATGTTGGAATTGCTAATCTTACATGCGACAAGAGATCATAAGAGAGTTATAGAACAAATTTATATTGTAAAAGAGGAAATCAAACAGATGTCAAATGCAGAAACAACTAAACAAAAAAAATACGTGAAAATGAACGAAATTTTGAGGGAATATCAAGATGAGATCAAAATGAGGAAATTTAGAAAACATTTTCGTGACGACAAGGATTACAGATTTGACAGAATTTACACTTTTCAATCGAAATACGATAACGTAGGCCCTAGATCCAAACCTAGTTCCTCACATGCTACTCCAGCCAGTTCAGATCCGTAATCAGAAGAAAAACCTAACGAAAATAACATCACCAATGAGGAAAATACTGAGACCCAAAATAGCAGGGGAATTTGTTTTTTAGAAGAGATTTGCAGACGCAAGAAGGGAGATCAAAAGAACATACAATCTCAAACAGGTCAGATTTCAAACCACACCCACTGTCCTTGCACCAATAGCAAACACCACACAAGGGGCAGGCGGGGGGGGGGCAGGCTGGCCCTTGAGAACGACCGAGCTGGTCGAAACATGTGTTGGCTGTTTTTGCTTCATGAAAAAACACAGAATAAACAAGATTTTGATTTTGGAGATCAAGAAACTATATATTAAATTTTTGTTATAAGAAATCTGCAATTGTACAAAAAAGAATTCACTAATGAACACAGACTTTTGAGCGTATATATTATCTCTTAACAACCATTTTGCTACTTTCATGTCATATGAACCTTTTGGGCGGGTTCATTGTTTTGAGATTTTTCACTGCCAATTTCAAGCAATTTTGGATAATGGAGAATAGCGCACAGTAATTTGTATCTAACCCATGTTCTTCATATTACTGTCATTTGGTACATATTGAGCCTTGTCCTGCATGCCCAAACATCCTGGCAGCTGCAGAGAAAACCGTGGCGTCACATGATTGTCGCTCTTATGGGCTTTACACTGCTGCCCTCATGCTCACTCATTTCATCAGTCTCACATTCTCATTGATTCGCCTATCTTTGCACTCCTTTATCCATCCCAGTAGGTTTCAATGATCATCCATATTACACGTATGCATTTATCTGTCCATACATCCTTACACTATTATATGCCCATAAACGTTCATTTGCTCACCCATCATGATATTTTATGCATCCCTCCAGAACCCTATGCTTACATATTCACCTATCCTCATAATCATTCATGCGCACACCCTCCCTCCTTCCATTCATTCATCAATCCTCACATTAATTGTAATTCCTCCACCCCTCCTGCACCCTGTATCCACTCACTTTGCTTTCCCCCGACATATACCCTGCCTCCATGAGTTTGCCGGTGCATGAAATCAGAAATCTTTTTCACTATACAGCATCCAAATGTCAATGTTGGCTATAAATGGGCATTAACAAGGCCTCTCCCCAAGAATCAGACTATAGAGGATACAACATTTGGAGAACCAGGAGGTTGTACTAATTCTACAGACCCTCTTGTGAGATTTATTGAGACCAAGAAACCCCCACAAGGGCCGATCTTCCCAGAGTTTTACAGGCCAGGCCTAAAGGATTGAAAGCCCATGTTGGTCAATTCCTCAATCAAGTCTCTATCATAAACCAGATGCCACATGCAATGAATATACCGCATAGAAGCCTCAATCGGACATATACCTGTTCAATCCCATTATGCTCCAAGGTAGACACCCAAGCATGTATAAATTTGAAGCCAACAGAGCCAGCTACTTAATAAGCTGGGAAGATTTCCTTCCCAAAGTGTCTGCTAACCACCACCAGCTGTTCTCCTCCTTAAGCCATGCATTCATACTGCCAACTGCAGACTACACTTCTCCTTCAAAACACACATACTACAGAACATTCAGATATGGTAACAACTAGCTCTCATTTGGAAAATCAACCCCTTCACACCCGACACTGGACTCAGGGACACCATAGAGGCCCTGGTCCTATCTCATCTGGACAGAGAAGTCCCAGCTGACCACAGTATCACTGCCACTCACACACCTATGAGGCGTTCACTGCACGGTGCTGCTCACCTCATCAAATGCACTCCCACATACCATTCACGCTCCTCAAACTTGACTGGCTATGCCTACAATAATGCATCCCCTTACAAGCCATCTGCATCTTATACAAAGCTGCCAACATGCATATTCCCTCCTTGGCTATGTGCAGCTGGGTTACATCACCCAAGGGGAAACCTTGTTGCAACAGAGCCAAACTAGGAGCCAGGAGTTCTCCGTCATCTGCATGCTGCAGTTGAGAGAGCATTCCGTTTTTTACTGGGCTGGCTTTGTTTGGCTCGTCCATAATGGGTGGCAGGTCGAGCCCTACTGCCCATTTGTCACATTTCGACTCCTTCTCTCTCATTCCCACCACTTCTGGGCAGGATTTGGAGAGTGTTCTCTATTGGAATTACCTTCTGACCCCTGCAACACAGTACTGTGGTTATCTGGGAACTCCTTAAACCATATTTTCCACTCCACCTCTCTTCCTGATCCAATTCGGATTTTTGGCAGCCAGTATGCTTCTTTGTTCAAAAGACTAGGATTCCCAGCATGCCTTACCCGCTGCTTCTTCTCCACCGTTGATGGATAAGAAACACCCGTGGCTGGCAGGTGCTAGCAAACAGCACACCCGAGGCATGTGATCGTGATCCAGCTTTAAAGGCCTCTGTTTGCTTCAGTCCAGTGGTGGTCATTGTTGCAGCATTCCTGTTTTTGGCTGGTTCCTTAGTCCTAGCGTTTGTTTGCTAGTTTCTTGTTTTTTGTGCGTGTATCCTTGGATTTCAAATTTAGCATGCTGATTAGTATGTTCTGCTTCCTGTCTTCCCCTTCTGACTTCCCATGTTTTGCAGTCAGTGCTTCCCAGTGCTTTCCCTTTTCTGTGTAGCCCAGTGTGTCTATGTTTTATGTGTATATACTCATGCTCTATTCTGCAGTTTAACTTGATCCTTTAGA
Source organism: Ambystoma mexicanum (assembly GCF_040938575.1). Taxonomy (NCBI): domain Eukaryota; kingdom Metazoa; phylum Chordata; class Amphibia; order Caudata; family Ambystomatidae; genus Ambystoma; species Ambystoma mexicanum. The sequence continues at coordinate 826,200,142 of NC_090921.1, forward strand.
TACCCCTCATTGAGAGAATTCCCATTGTTGTATCCATTGCCTTTCCTTCTCTGGTTGGGGAGTGAGGGTTGGGGGTTTGGACCTGTAATTCTGTTTTCTCTGCTCCGGTTCCTTGACTTCCTCAAGGAGTCTGCTCCTGGTTTTCCCTTACACTTTTCTCTTGGTTCACTATTGATTGCTCGGTGTGGTGGGCTGTTGTGCCCAGCTCATGTGTGAATGTTTATGCTTTCCTCACTATCCAGTAAGCACTTTTCATACTTGTCGTTATGTACTAAGACCCCCACTTGCATTATAGCCTTTCTGGGTCCCTGTTTGCTCAGCAGGATTTGTGGGCGTTGCTCACATTCCAGGTGGTGTTTCTCATCTGTGTGAGTATTGTCTTTAACCTCTTAAGTGCCATTGAGGTTCCCCCCCAGTGCCAATGGCTTTTTTTTAAAATCGCGGTATTCACCGCCCAAACCCGCCAACATTTCCCCCCTCATTAACCCCTTAAGTGCCACCGACGAGCCGGCTCGTCGGTGGCAACCTGGAGCGGTTTTTACCGACGAGCCGGCTCGTCGCTGGCATTTAAAGGGTTAAGTTACCTGATATAATGCCATTAAGGGTGTCAGGTCACAGACGCTGCCATTGCGTGCCCTGTATATGGATTTAGCACTGACAGTACATGTATCACTTGTGGGTAAGGAGATTGCTGAATTCCTTGTAATCATGATGAGCTTCTGAATGCATACCACACATCCCTTTTCATATGTGTGCATTCTCATCAAGTTCTGTCGCACATGCTGGGTGTTAGTGTGCATGTATCTTGGGTCCTGAGTCCATGTTGTTTGACATGTTTCTACTCACTGTGTGAGTTTGTGGACATTTCCCTTGCCATATCCACTTATTTGTCTCCTCGTGACACCATTATAGACAACCCAAGAGCAGCAGAAGTTGAGTTCGGAGGAGTATGTGTGTGTGATGTTTTGCTATGCACCTGTACTAAGCTATATTATCTATGCCCAGCCCTGTTTCAAAGTGCTACACTGATTTAGGTTTGTTATGCTACACTGTGTTATGAATATGCCATGGAATGTCAGGTTTAAAGCTGTAGAAACATGTTTGTAATGTCTTGATCTGCTGGGATCAAAGTGTTCTTTAACCAAAGCAAAATGCATGTTCACTATAATCTACCCGAGGAGTACTGTACATAATCATTCACTCTTCTTTGGGGGAGGGCAGGAGATCATCATGTTAGGTTCCTTTTACACTAGCTGGTTAGGTCATGTTAGATTATGTTGAGGTCATTAAAATGTTTTGATTTGTTCTGTTAAATGTCTAATTTTTAAGTGCTTTTGAAGTTGTTAACTATATCAGTCTAAGAGGATTCCTGCCTGACACATCAATATGACCATTACCTTAAAGGGCTGTAGAAGGACTCGGGGGGAGGGGAGAGCCTCCAGGAAGGCCAGATTGGGCTTCTGTTCCCAAGGAAGCCATGGTCGGAATCCCATCAGTTTAATGTGCCCATATTGTCGTTCCAGCTTCACCATGTATAGGATCTGGCCATTTGTGGACATTCAGGGCCTAGGACAATATGTAGAGGGGCTTTGCACAGTGTTTTTTTATTGACCATGGTTTTCTACATGCCTTGGTTCACCATGACACTGTGGAAGGCTCCAAGTCTGGCCATAAGCACTTTGGGCACAAGTCTAGGGTTTAAGCACTTTGGGCACAAGTCTAGGGTTTTGGTAACCATGACATAAATGAGGAAATCAAAAAATGTGAGGGTGTTTTGCTCGCTTTTTGGGGCGCTTTTGCAAACATGGAAAATTCAGAGTTGTGACATACAACCCCTCCCAAATTTTGATGAGGCCTAAGGAAGTAAGCACAAGCGTTTGCTGCATGCGCTTTCTTGGGCATGGCTTTAAAATGTCAAGGATCACCACGCAGTGAGTAAGTTCCAGACACACCCTCCAGGTGCAGAGAACAACTCCTCTCCAGGTATCTCTCCTCTTGGTGCTGTGCCCCATGGAATATGTTTGTGTCCCACAATGAATTTGGTCCAATTGTACACATCACTCTTCTACTTTTTCCTTCTGATGCCTTCCTGTGCATCTAATCTATCCCTCGCCCTCATCCCAACTATCTACCAGTCTTTGCTTCTCCCTACCACTACTGAATGTTCCATCATACTTCTCCTTTGCCTCACTGACAGGCAAAGCCCTTTCAAGCCATGAAATATGGCAGTAGGAGCTATACAAATGCAAGATAGCTTAAGATAACAAGCTGCCCTTGACGTTGAGGCAGAATACACCAATTCCCCCACACGTCACCTGAACCATTGAAAACACAGATACTACTATTATCCCAAACCTTTTGTTTACCAGTTGTCTAGGCAAAAACTAAGAGGTGGTGGATGGAAGGTTTAGAATTAATCTTAACCTCTGGCATTGCTCTGGGCAACCCTCCAGACCATCGTTCTTTGCCTGCCAAGCCATTACAGAAGGGAAAAGACCATATGCAAATCAGGCTTGGTCCCACCCCAAAAGGGGCATTACAGTCAGAACAGCTAGACCACATCCCTTCTGCACAAGACCACAAGCATCCCCAAACATGTTTCAGCCTTTTTGGGCCTCATCAGTGAGGAGTAGCATGCGCCTCTAGGCCCAGCAGGCACTGGACCCACGTCTGGGCATACCCGTCCCACTCGGGGTGACAAAGCAAAAACAAAGAGGTGATTGCTGGAAGGTTTAGAATGAATCTTAACCTCTGGCATTACACTGGGCAACCCTCCAGACCATCGTTCTTCACCTGCCAAGACATTACAGAAGGGGAAAGACCATATGCAAATGAGGCTTGGTCCCACCCCAAAAGGGGCAGTCCAGCCCAAACTGCTAGACCACATCCCTTCTGCACGAGACCACAAACTTTTCCCTAGTGCTAATGATGTGCTTTGCACTTGCACCAGTGCAAAATTTCTGTAATCTGACCCCTGGTCTGTCTCTCCAGGGCGCATTGCTAATGAGTCTTTATGTCTCTGCGATAGCGTCTGACCGCATTGCACGGATTTAAGAGCTCCCTTCACGTGTATTGCGCGTTGACTCTTAAATCATGCGCTGAGTGGCCCCGTGTTTTTATTCTGCAGGCACCCTGGACTTCCACTAAATCCTCCCGCCAAGCGGAGAGCAATCGCATTTCTGTCTTGTTATCAAGTTGTTTTGCTTTCTTCAGGAAACGTTTAGAGTGACGCAGAGAAAATATCCTGCCCCCCTTTCCCGTAATAATACATCTTCCGTCTGCAGGAAGCTCTCGCTGAGTGACAGTAATAACCTGTCTGCCTGCAAAACAAACTGCGAACTCCCGAAACCAATATACTTCTGCTTTGATGCAATGTTTGCGCGTCTGCCGTGGTCTACGTGCTTCGAAATTCAGAAGGGCTTGTCTCTCCAATGGAGCTCATCTCTCCAGCTTGGCGGGTAGCTCATGGGTACAGGCCTCTTAGGAAAATAAAACAGATGCGGCCTTCTTGTTGCGGAATGGAGTTCCGATCAGACTCCGCTCAGCCTTTTATCCGTTTTGTGTTTATAAAAATAAAGGGGAGTTGAGAATGAGAACCAGTTGCAAATGTCCTAGTATTTATAGCATCATGTACCCCCAAGACTGTGGGCTGGCGAGCACTAAATACAATAAGAGTATTCTTTTTCACATCCTTTCGAAGGAGGCAGGATGTTTGCTTATGCCAAACGCCCATACCCACGGCTGCCACCCTTTTGCCAACCGCCCTCATCCACGGCTGCCAGCCGCCCTTTTGCCAACCGCCCATACCCACGGCTGCCACCCTTTTGCCAAGCGCCCTCATCCACGGCTGCCGACCTTTTGCCCCCGCCCTCATCCACGGCTGCCGCCCTTTTGCCCCCTCCCTCATCCACGGCTGCCGACCAGTTGCCCCCGCCCTCATCCAGGACTGCCGCCCTTTTGCCAACCCGCTCTCTTATATATATAGCGATTCGGACCAAATATGACCATAAAACGTTTATTTTTACGCTCTTTTGTGCCATTCAAGCTCGTGCTCACAATTCGAAAGTGCAAATTCGTTGCTGAGATGTCTCCTATAATTAGGAATGGTTGACTAATGTTGTATGTGATTTGGGAATCACTCGGTGCTATTAGTCTGGTCTGTAATTGCAGTGTATGTCGCACTCCACAGTCAAGCAGTAGGATGGATGCTCACTCCTAGGGGCCCCAGCGCCTGGTCCATACTCTCCAGATCACCCAGAAGAAACCATCTAGGCATGGGTGTAATTTTAGGGGGGGGGGCATGGGTGTTTGCCCCCCCCCAACTTTCATTGCACACCATTTTGTCCCCATTCATTTGGCTGGGGCACCTTTTCTTCAGATGTCATGCCCCCCCAACATTTTCAGCAAAGTTACTCCACTGCATCTAGGCTACCACTGAAACCCTGCGACCATATCACGCGGGCACTGATTGCGTGCAATGGCAGCATCCCATTCCAGGGCACTTGGTATCGCCCACAAGCCAGTGGAACACAGCACCCTCCCTGTGCAACGCTAACATCCAGAAATACTGCCCTCCGAGACTAGCGGCTCCCTTCAAGAAAAGAAGGGGTCCGGTAGAACACGTGCTAGCCCAGACAAGCCCTCTGGACTGATTTGCCCCTGGAGCTCACATTGGAAGCAACACACTCACGGTTCAGAAAGAAACTGAAACCGTTTCTCTTCGAAAAAACCTTCACTTTCAGGCTACGGCGATGCGCCTGTTTCGGGGTCACTCCTCAGTTTAACCATTGGACTCTGCTCTGCCAAGTACGCCCCCTGCTATTTACCATTTGTAATGCACTTATGTATGTGGGCATAGTGGTGGTGAGCGAAGGAATTCATGGGTAGATCCAAACCTTGGCCGAGCCATGGGGCCAGGCTTGACTCTAAGAGCCAAGTGCGAGCTAAACTGGCAAAAGATGTATACCTTGCCCGTTTGCATCCCCACACCTACACACAAAACCAATGCCTGCCGTCCTGCCTATTCAACCACTACAACATAAACCAAATGCATGGCATCATCCTGCCTGTTCCCCAAAACGTAAACCAAATACCTGGCATCATCCTGCCTGCTCCCCACAACACAAACCAAATACCTGTCATCATCCGTCCTTCTCCCAAAAACACAAACCCAGTACCTGGCATCACCCGTCCTGCTCCCCAAAACTCAAACCCAGTACCTGGCATCACCCTTCCTGCGCCCCACAACTCAAATCAAATACCTGGCATCATCCTTTGTGCTCCCCACAACTCAAACCAAATACCTGGCAACATCTGTCCTCCCCACAACACAAACCCAGTACCTGTCATCATCCTGCATGCTCCCCACAACACAAACCTATGCCTAACATCATCCTGCCTGCTCCCCACAACTCCAACCAAATACCTGGTGTCACCCTTCCTGCTCCCCACAACTCAAGCCAAATAGTTGGCAGCGTCTGTCCTTCTCCCAACAACACAAACCCAGTACCTGGCATTACCCTTCCTGCTCCCCAAAACTCAAATCCAATAGTTGGCCGCATCCGTCCTTCTCCCCACAATACAAACCCAATACCTGGCATCATCCTTCCTGCTCCTCACAACACAAACCTGTACCTGGCATCGTCCTTCCTGCTCCCCACAACACAAACCTGCACCTTGCATCATCCTTCCTGCTCCCCACGACACAAACCCAATACCTGGCATCATCCTTCCTGGTCCCCACAACCCAACCCCAATACCTGGCATCATCCGTCCATCTCCCGACAACACAAATCCAATACCTGGCATCATCGTTACTGCTCCCCACGACACAAACCCAATACCTGGCAACATCCGCCCTTCTCCCCACAACACAAACCCAATACCTGGCATCATCTGTCCTTCTCCCCACAACACAAACCCAGTACCTGGCTTCATCCTGCCTGCTCCCTACAACACAAACATTTACCAAGAATCACCCTTCCTGCTTCCTACAACACACACCCTATACTGGGCATCATCCTTCCTGCTCGACAAAACACAAACCTGTACCTGGCATCGTTGTTCCTGCTCTCCACAACACAAACCCAATACCTGGCATCATCCTTCCTGCTCTCTGCAGCACAAACCCAATACCTGGCATCATCCATCCTTCTCCCCACAACACAAACCCAGTACCTGGCATCACCCTTCCTGCTCCCCAAAACTCAAATCAAATAGTTGGCCGCATCCGTCCTTCTCCCCACAATACAAACCCTGGCATCATCCTTCCTGCTCGACAAAACACAAACCTGTACCTGGCATCGTTGTTCCTGCTCTCCACAACACAAACCCAATACCTGGCATCATCCTTCCTGCTCCCCACAACACAAACCCAATACCTGGCATTATCTGTCCTTCTCCCAACAACACAGTCCAGTACCTGGCATTATCCGTCCTTCTCCCAACAACACAAACCCAGTACCTGGCATCACCCTTCCTGCTCCCCAAAACTCAAATCAAATAGTTGGCCGCATCCGTCCTTCTCCCCACAATACAAACCCAATACCTGGCATCATCCTTCCTGCTCCCCACAACACAAACCCAATACCTGGCATCATCGTTCCTGCTCCGCACAACACAAACCTATACATGGCATCCCAATTTTGGAAGATTTGGCACAGTGAAATTAAATAGTTGGTCTACAACACACCCTTTCTGTAAGAAGTTATTTGATCACACTCTGCACTTTAGACACTTGACCACATAGCTTCTCATCACTAGCTGATATATATATGTGTGTAAATGTACAGTTTTAAAGAGTTTAAATAATGCTCAGTTTCATAAATGTATTCCATTCCATCCGGATACACTACCTTCCGTGCTGATAGAGCGAACGCGAGAGGTGGGGGAGTGGCACTGATTGCAAGGGACACTCTCCCCATTAGAGGACTCAACACCTCCCTGTCCCACAACTGCAACATCCTGTTAGCTAAGCTTGTGCTCTCAGATTCCATCACTATTACCCTTCACTTCCTCATACAATGCCAGCATTACAAATGCCAAATCTAACACCCATGAGATTTTCACCAATCTCAGGGAATTAGAGACTCCTACCGTTGCTCCTGCCACCATAACTAAAGATGTCACATGATACGCCAACATCCAAAATGCCATGCTTACTAAAATTGATACCTTGCAAAAGAAAATCCATAAAACAATCCCAGATCAAACCTGCTCAAATACCTCAGACAGCCCCCTCCCCCTCCACGATCAGCCTTCAGGAGATGCATTCTTGTTCATCCGTGTTTTTCTTTGGACCATTTATCAGCAATTTGATATTCCTAAGAGATGAGTATTGGGCGAAAGGCAAGGGACGTGGAGGTACTAGTAAGATTACTTACCAGTAGGGGTTGTAGAGGAGGAGCCAAGTTACCCCCCCACCAACTGCCCCGCCTCTATTACCTATAGATTCGGAACCAAAGTATGTGACGTATGCGGAACAATTGAACCAGCAAAGAGCAGAGCTTGGACTCTGTGCAGTGCCAATAAGAGTACCTATACTGGTAGGCAAGGTACCCATCGAGAAAACCGTATCTGCATGCAAGACAATATGATGGCCATTTAAATGAGATTAAATGAGAGGACGCTTCTCAACGATACCAGCGATCGACTTTTACAAAATGAAAGCTGTCCCTGCCATAACCTACGGTACAGAGGCAATGATACTGCTCCCGCGAGAAATGTGGCCTAAATTCGAAGCTTACTATTGGAAAACAGTTCTACGCCTGTAGCATCCATTCGCAGAGAACTGAGCCTCCTGTCCCTACAAGGGACCTTGAACTGCAATTCCTTAAGATTATACAGAAAAATACTGCTCCCTGAAAGCCCACTGCCATACAGAATCATCAAAATAGAACTAGCAGTTGAATCCAACAAACCCGTACAATCCTGGAAGCTATACATTTCCTCGCTTCTGAAATCTATCGAGTCTGACGAAGACGACCTGATTAAAAACCTGGTAGAAATCATGAAAAAAATCAAAGAGTTAGATTGGATCACGACTCTTGCAAAAGCCATGGAAAACAGGCTAACGCTACACTTGCCACCAAACACAAAGAAACTAAATTAACTGCAGGGACATATCAAACAATTCCCCAACAGAAAAGCAAGAAACTATCTTCTAAGAGTGAGACTAAGCCTGTTACCGACAAATGAAATTAAAGCCACTAGGGGACTTTTCAACTCAACACACTGCAGATTATGTCGCAACATAAATGAAAAAGAGACAGTCCGCCACCTGCTTTTAGGTTGCTCAGAAACAAAATCAATCAGGACAGCTTACATGCGGCACTTTTCGTCTGAGCCCTCACTAGATAGTGAATCCTGTTGGTGGTGAAGAATGATCAGCGGGGACAAACCACCTTGGCTAACAGCTACTTCCCAACTTGTGCAACAAATCATGGTGAAGCTGGATACCTTGGAACTTCTGGAAAGGAGCTCAGAAAGCTAAGGTCTTACACTGGCACTTCCACACTACGGGATTCCAGGTGAGCCGATGCTTCGTTTGACCCCGTCTTCTTAGTTTCAGTTTGAAAAGGCCAAAAAAGGCTGAAAAAAACAGTTGAACTCATTTTCTTAAACTTATACGAAGTCTGTTCAAAAGACAAATCGAGGGACGGACTCTGAAAAGTTCTTTGTAAAAATCAAATCTTTTTTTTTTGATTCATACAAATAAAAAAAAATGAGATTCCTGAAGAAACAGAGCAGATGTAGGGCAAAGATGAATGGTGATGTCACACAGAGAGAGATGACGCACACAGAAGAGATGCAGAGACCAGAGAATGCAGACAGTCTATAAGGCATCAAGAAAGTATCGAGGATACGTGAAATCTTGCGATCAAGTTGAAGAAGCTTATTCCACAGAAACAGATGAAGATATTAAGCTAGTTTAAACGTGTACAGATGCAACAGAGTTGCAAGCAGAAAAGTAATCTTGAAAGCTAGCTTCAAGCTTTATAGTAAATAGATTGTGGCAAGCGACTAATACATGGCCGCGCTAGCGGTCATGTAGTTATTGTTAAGTTGCTAAACCCATAGGAAGAGCACTTTTTGGGCGGCTTATAACCTCGCTCCCCCTGCATGAATCCTCACCAAACTTTGCAAATAAATGATATGGCCCACTATGAATTTACAATGTTTGGTGAGGTTTGGTCAAGGGGGGGCAAAGTTATAGGGGGATCCCAAAATTTATTTTTTTCCCCATAGACTGAACGGAGAAAAAAACTTTTCTCACGCCTACAGCCCAAACCGCTGGACGGATTTTCTCCAAATTTGTGGCAGGAGCGCTGGCCTGATCCCAAAAGCGTGCTTTTGTAAATTTGGTGGAAATCCATCCAGTAGTTTCTTTTAAAACAACCAAAAAGTAGGTCCAGAAAATGTGTGATATCACACTGTGCTCCACAGACAAACTTCCCTGTTCGCTCCGCGGACAGGACACCGATTGGCTTAGAGGGTAACGTGGTGTCCATGGACATCGGACACACCCACTGATTGGATGGTGAAAAACGTGAAGTGCGTCAGATTTTTGGAAACGCCTGCCTTCATGGATTCGCGGATAGCAGCCGGTGTCCGCGGACATCGCTGTAAAAACATATTAAAAAACACAACAATGCACTGGTCAAATTTATCAAATAATCTCTGAGGAGGTGAGGGGTGATGAAGATGGGATGGGATATGGCTGCAAGAAGCAAAAATAATTTTTGTTTTTCACCGTAATAGTCTGCGAACAGTCTATTTGTTCGCGATTAGTCCTGTGAAGTCCACGGACACCACTGGATTACAGGGTTGGTGAAAAGCAGTTCTTGGGTGGTTTATAACTTTGGTGCCACTTAATGTAACTGCATGAAATTGTGCAATTATATTCCTGACCTGATTCCGTATGAGTTTACAAGATTTGGTGGGATTCTGTCGAAAGGGGGCAAAATTAGAGGGGGGTCCCAAAATAATCTAAAGGATTATAAATGTGGTGCCAGTTGACAGATCTACACTTAATTTGGCAAACTGATAATGGATCTAGATATAAATGTTTTTGCAAAGTTTGGTGGGATTTTGTCAAGAGGGAGCAAAATTAGAGGGGGGTCCCACAATATTGTAAAGGCTTATAAATGTGGTGCCATTTGACAAATCTACACAAAGGTTTGCAAAAAGATTATAGATCTAGATATATATTTTTTCGTAAAGTCTGAATGGATTTTATAAAGTGGGAGCTAGGTTATATTCCGACTGTATGTGAATACATTTGACACTTTTGAAAAAATAAAACATGGGTGGAATTCCAGAAAACCTTTGTAAGAAGCATTGTCAAGGTTCTGAAAGCATGGTTTTGCAAATGTGCCAGTGTGTTATTTTTTGACAAGTGTCATAATGTAGGTACAAAAAATAGTGACATACCTTTGGTGACTGAGGTGTAGCCTGTGGCCATGGGCAATGGCCAGATTGTCCGGGTCATGGAATAAGGTCATGATCCGGACAATCTGGCTACTGGTCATGACCACGAGGGACAACCCATGGGGTTAAAGTGGCCATGTCCACCTAGGACCGGCTTTGTGGTAAAGGTATTCGAAATTGGGATAGATTTGAAAGGGAATAAAAATGTGCTTGTGTTAATATGTGTTAATATGGTCATAGGGTTCTCTTTTCGGTTTCTGCAGGCTGCCGTGGAGAGCGAAGAGGGGCCCTGTATGGAACCCCGCCTTCCCTTTCATGGTGGCCATCTTGTGGCCATCCACCGTTACAGTCCCTGGAAAAGAGGATGAACGCCACAATATTCCCATTAGCATAACACAAAATGCAAATGGAAATGTTGGAAAATCTTATTGAGTCTATCTACTTTACTGAGAAATATAAAGTAGATGGGGTCTATATGTGTTTTTTAAGTTATATTTTTTAACTGTGAAAAGTGGTTCCTAAAGGAACATTTCTTTTGTTATTTTTGTATGTATTTATTTTTTTTTGGCAGGAGAACTAAGAACGAAAGGTGGGGAGGATAATGAGGGAAGAGGCACCAAACACTAATATGGAGGGGTATGTGGACAGGGGAAAATGTTGTGCGTGTGGTATTTCTAAGGTAGGAGGCCATGTTTCTCATGCTCCTTGATTACAGCAGTAGTGGTGGCTCTTGTGGAGGAGGGATGGCATTAGCTGATGCCATTTTAAGATAAATAGCAGTTTTGCTAAAAGTGTGTACTGTGTACTAGATTGTTAATGGATAATGAGTAGGAATAGGTGTTGGAGCCGTGCAAGGGAAATTTTGAAGTTGAAAGTTCCTAGATCAGTCGAAAATGCAGTTCCGAACTGGCCGCAAAGCACGGATCTTATCATGAAGTGCGGACGGGTTCACGGACATGTCATCATGCTGTGAGCTGTGCGCCAGTGTATGGTCATGTGGCACTGTCCGGAAGGTCCGCAATGAAGTCAGATGTTCGTAGACCTCTACGGATACAAAACTAGTTGAAATAGTTGCAAAAAGTGTATAGAAGTGTTAAAAATGATTCTAGAAGGTGGGAAATGGCAGAGATTTAAGGTGACTTTTTGTAAATTGGATACAAATATTGCTATATTGGGTAAGTATGATATTAGTGTAGAAAAATAGCATGCACTGGTAAAAACCCTTGAAATTCACTGAAAAAACGTTGTTAAAGGCACGTTATGGTTAAGTTGCACTAATAAAAACCTATGAAATTCAATGAAAAAACGTTGTTAAAGGGACATTATACTTACAACTAAAACTGAAAAACTGAAAAACCCCAGAACATTTGTGATGTCATCTTTGATGTGCTGGGTGTTAGTCTTAGCAGTTCATGGTGGTGGCGTGAGTTATGGTTGCTTAGCTTCCATAACTGGAAAATTTCTGGGGATTTTCGGTTTTACTTGTAACCATAACGTCCCTTTTTAACAACGTTTGTTCATTGAATATATATATAGATGCATATGGACAAGTAAAAGATGGACGTTTCCACTACGCATTATAAAGCAGTGCTGAACATTAACAAGAAGGCCTCAGTTCAGTGTGTTGCAGTTAAAAGCAATTCAATTACAAATTAAATCTCTGCAGTTGAATGAGCCAAGAAGCCAAGGTCTTATCAAACAGGAATTGTCTGGCATTGGCTACACATTGTGTGAAAGAATAGAGACTTCTGTTCAGAAGGCTTGAGCAAAACAAAAGACGTTAGAGGACTATTAGAAAATAATATTAAATACACAAAAAGGTTCGATTTCATGGTGTCCAGTCACTTGGAAGAAGGAAGTTGGATGATCGAGGTGGTCACACCTAGGCACAAGGGCAGGCTGTGCCTGCACTCCTTAAAAATTCTCAGAGCACAGTACAAACGCAAGACCAAACTTCAAAGCACTAATTGACCCTGGACCATTAAGGTGATGATGGATTGATATATTAATTGGTGGGAAGCTAGTGTTAAATGAGCCCACCATCACATGGATGTTCAGTCTGCATGCTGCCAGACATAGGTGGAAAAGTACTGACGGGGGTTAGAAGCCAACCAATTGTAGAGGACAGTGTAATGAAGGGTCCTATAGTTTGTGTAGCCAATGGAACATCGTGTATTTAGTGACGTTCATAGTGGCCATTTTGAGGGGAGGGCTTAGTGTCCCCACCTGATGTTAAGTACCCTATCACTCTCCTTCACGGTTCCATACTAATATGGAACTTATACTTAGATATTCACTTAGAGCCTATCACTTTTCTCAATAGGTTTTGTAGTTTGCCACATAGGTAGTGACGCAGGTCAACACGTCACTGATGATGATTTTATATTATATAACTACAGTTTCTACTAAAATAAGTCAAGTAAGAGGATCGAGCGAATGCTGATGTTCGTTGTACTCCCTGTTTTAGACCTTTGATATTAAAACAGACTTCCTTTTGCCAAACTACCTGAGTCATCTTGATTATTGATGTATGAATAAAATCTGCATCCCCATCCATCTCCAGGTTATTGCTACTCATCTTAAAGGGCTGGGCAACCTAGTTCACTTGGTAGCAGAGAGAGGATGGTTCTTTAAAAAATCCATCAGCCATTGACATTAGTAAACTTTAGAGTCTTGGTTATGTTGCACAACCTTTGTTATTCGGCTGACAGGACGTGAAGCTCCCTGTAGATAGTGGTTAGTGTAATTACAAAAAAATACTTGCAAGGAGGGTGTGATGGGTCCCCTTAGTTTCAATAAAAATCCCCTCCCACGCCTACGAAGAGCGGAACGGAAAAGTTTTTGAAGAGGCGGGAAACAGAGGCGTACGATCCCGAGGGTCTGAAAAAGAAAATATGCGAATGGTGAGTAGAAACTGAGGAGTATGGCAAATTGATGCTTGTGTAGTAAAATAAAAGAGAGTAACGGAGGGAGGCGGGATAAACATAATGTAAGAATAAGAGTGTAAAAAGATATCTATATATAGGGGGAATGAGATATTGACTTGAGTTTGGCTGAGCAATATAATAAGGAATATCTTGTGAGAGACCACAATGAAGATACGCCATATACCTACATTTTAAAGAACGTTAGAAGAAGTTTGAACCCACAGTCCCATAGCGGAACATTAGGATATGGAACTGATTAAAGATGGTTCAAGATGCCCCTCAATGTTTCGGTTGCATGCAAATTGTGCCGTTTAGCCTGCTGCCTCCACTGCCTATACTAAAAATGGGTACACTGCAATCCTCTGGTGCATGCCCCCCCATAACCCAAGTGCATGTCCACCGTTACCCAACATTCTGCAATCTCTTCACCCAATACCTTCACTTCATGGGTGTGCTTCCTTATGTGGACATATGACAAGTGTTTTTTTTTTATTTGTGGCTGAACCGGGGCGAATTGAAACAAAAGACTGTTGCTCCTGGGATGCAGCAGGTTCATGGCACACCCTTTCACTGGAGAAGGAACTGCCCTGGGCTGGATTGCTCACTGCACACTACCCTGCTCCTGAGTGGGTGCCTGTGAGGGCACTGGTGGGGGATTTCTGCTGCACTCGTGGGTCCAATATACAGAAAACACTGTGCGTCATTGCGGGGACTGGGGCCATGTCAAAAGGAGAGAGGCTCCCACAAGACACAAGGTGATATGGAGGAGTTCACCAAGCAATCAGCCAAGCCCAGAGCTGTTATGGCGGCTGACCCTGTCAACCGTGATGCACCATCCATTACGAACGTGCCAGATCTACGGGGACAGTGCTGGGATATGGGGCTTTGGAGCAGTGAACTGGCGTTGAGGCTGAGTGACTGGGTATGGACCTGAGATGACTTCTGATTATTTTTCTGGGATTGCATACGTGGATTGAGACCTTATTTACTCAGTTGTCTTTGAGTGTTCAAGAGCCCTGGATTCTAACCGGAACAAAAATGGGAGCAGCTTTTTATTTCTTTGTGTTTGCAGCTATTTGCACTCCACACTTCATGAGTATTCCACGGCTGTGGTATTTTCTGCTGGGCTATTTCCATGGGCTGATCTGTTCTGGGATACTGTTGTATAAGTTGTTACATGCGAACTTAGGGGTGGTTTGTTGATCTATAAAAGGGGGGGGGAGAATAAGCAATGTTGAAATGTCATTCCTCATGTGACTGGATAAGGGCTGTTGGAAGGCATGGCGCATTCTGCGACTTTTCACGGCTGAGAAGAGTCACCTGGTCGCAGCTGATTTCGGGGAGCTTCACATAACTTGAAATTGGCTACGGAAGGATCTTGAATGCATACATCTTCATGGTTCATTTTTCATGCTTTTATGGAGGTGTCCCTGTGATTTTCCCTGCTGTTTACCTTCATTTCCTCGTCCCTCTCTTTCCACATTTAGTTCCGTTAGTGGGGGTGTGGGGTAATCTATTTTTTGTTAGCCCGGATACTGTAATGATGGAGATGTGCGTAAGATGATGTATGGTTTGTGTTGAATGCTTCATATATTCAGCAGGTCTGCTTGGAAACTGGCCTTTTCATCTTCTCATACCCGGTTTCCCGTAGGGATAGGGGTATGGTATTGGGATTTTTGCTGGCTGACATGTTGATTGCATTGTCTGCTTGTCTCATATTGCTTGTGGGGTTTTAGTGGGGGATGGATTAGTGGGTTTATGTCCAACGGAAGTTTGGCGTTTTAGTAATTGCCTTTGTATGGGCTTTGAGTTTAGTGGTTGGGGGATTGTATATATGGGGAACTGAGGTTTTGGAGGGACGGTGTTCAGATTAGGCTTTTAAGGTGTTTGTGAACAATAGTTGATGGGTATTAGTGTTTTGGGTTGTGGGGTCATGATTGGTTTGCAGTATTTGATTCTGGAGATGTTCTGAGAACATGTTTTTACCTGGTCTGGATGTGAGGAGTTGGTGGTGAAAAGGAAATTCACATGATCTAGATTGATATCAAGGGAGAATATTATTGTAAATTATTTTATATAAGGTTTGGTTTTGGAGCTTCGTTTCTAGTGGGTATGGTTCAGAATGGTTTACTTGATATATATATTTATGCATATATTAGGTCTGCTGCTTGTCGGACTGGTAATTTTGTACAATGCTTGTGCTTTCTATCTGTTTGTTTGTTTAAGTGTTTTTTGTTGTTGTGTCTACGTTTTTTTTTTTTTCTTTTTTTGGAACCCTGCCTTTGACCTTGATGGTTACTGCTTATATTGTACTGATCTGTTTGGGGAGTTATGGTTGCGTTAACTTTTGTTTCATGGAATGTTAAGGGAATTGGGAATGTTGTGAAACGACGCAAGGTTCTAGCAAGATTGTGGAGAAGTGGTGCTGATGTGGTGTTTCTTCAAGAGACTCACCTGGATGAACATACTGAAAAATACTTGGCCAACTCAAAATATTCTAGAGTGGTCTCGAATTGCTATGATTCTAGATCTAAGGGGGTGAGTATCTTGTTTAGGAAGGGCTTGTTGTTTAAGATTGAAAAGACAGTTATGGATGGGGAAGGTAGAATCCTGTTACTTGATGTACTCCTTGATGCAAAAAAAATGACTTTTGGTTCTGTATATGCGCCATGCTCGCCAGCCGTTTCTTTTCTCAATCAATTGAGTCTGGTATGGATGGTATGGAGTGTGATTCATTAGTGTTGGGCGGTGACTTTAATCTAGTGATGGATAGTAAGAAGGATCGTAAATTGGAGTGTAGATATTATAATGAGAAGATTAGTGACAAGCACAGGGCGTTTGTATTTAAATGCAATCTTATTGATATATGGAGAGAACTTCATTGTGGAGAAGAAGAGTTTTCCTTTCATTCACCTGTTCATGACTCTTTCTCCAGAATTGATTATTTCTTTATTAGTGCAGCTTTGAGTTATCAAACGATCTCAACGAATATACTGGAGAGAAATATCTCTGATCATGCTCTGTTGGACCTCCAGTTGATTTTGGACAGTATGAGTGCTAAAACGAGAGGTTGGAGGATGCAAGCTGAAAAGCTGAAGGATAAATTGGTTGCGGAGGGCTTGGAAGCTTTCATTGGACATTACTTTAAGGAAAATATAGGCTCGGCCGGTATTAAGTCTGTTTGGGACTGTTTTAAGGCAGTCTTGAGGGGAGAATTGATTAGTAGGTCTGCCCATGTGAAGAAGAAAAAACATTTCATTAGTGATCTGGAGGCGGAGAGCAAAGATTTGCAGAGGGTCTGTGCTACTGATGGTTCAGGACAATCCAAGCTGAAATTGCGTAAGTTAGAGGCGGAATTGGAGACTTGCATTCAAAATTTGGCAAGTAAAAGTCTGTTTTATTCGAAACAGAAGTCTTGGGAATCGGGTGATCGTAATGGCAAACTATTGGCGTATAAACTTAGGAAGATGGTGTCTCATTCATGTGTTTCTTCCATCCAAACTGATGGTGGTATTACTTTAAATAGGAATGGTGATATCTGTAGATATTTCAAAGGTTATTATGAATCACTGTATAGAGAAGAATATGACCCGACTGTTAATAGATTGGACACATTTTTTGAGAAGATTTCACTCTCAAGACTGACTCTGGAGAAGCGTACTTCTCTTGACGCTGCAATCGAGGTTGCTGAAGTTAGTTTGGCCCTATCGCAAATGAGAGATGGAAAATCACTGGGTCCTGAAGGTATTGTCTCGGAATTTTATAAACAATTTGCAGTTCAATTGGCACCTGTTTTGTGTGAACTTTATAAGGATTTTGTTGTATCGGGAATGATGTGTGATTCCATGAA
Source organism: Ambystoma mexicanum (assembly GCF_040938575.1). Lineage (NCBI taxonomy): Eukaryota > Metazoa > Chordata > Amphibia > Caudata > Ambystomatidae > Ambystoma > Ambystoma mexicanum. The sequence continues at coordinate 826,217,347 of NC_090921.1, forward strand.
AGAGACAATGATTGTCGTGATCCCAAAACCTAATAAGGATCACACTAGATGTGGAAATTACAGGCCTATCTCAATGCTAAATGTGGACCTTAAAATTCTCACAACAATTTGGGCCAATAGATTGGGTTTATGTATGAGGGATCTGGTTGATGGGTCACAGGTGGGTTTCATTCCAGGGAGATATGGCTCTGACAATATTCAAACCGTGTTAAATGTGGTTGATGACCGATTTGGGAAGGACACGAATGAAGTCATAGGTTTTTCTGATGCTGAAAAAGCCTTCGATAGGGTAAAATGGAAGTTTCTGGAATTTACTTTACTGAAAATGGGTTTTGGCCCAATTTTCATGAGAATGGTAGATTGTATTCATAATGATGTTAAGGCCCGGGTGTTGGTTAATGGGGTGGTTTTGGATCCGTTTCAGTTGTTGAGGGGCACGAGGCAAGGTTGTCCGTTGTCACCTTTTTTGTTTGATTTGGCGTTGGAACCTCTTGCTACTTATTTTAGACAATGTGAGATTATTAGAGGTATTAATGTTGGGAAGGTTTAAGTGAAAGTTCTATTGTATGCTGATGATATGCTTCTTATGTTATCGAATCCAGAGGTGTGTGGAGATGTAATAAAATCAATGTTTCAAGAAGTAGGTGAATTGTCAGGGCACAAGGTGAATTGGGATAAAACTGAGGTTTTTCCCTTGTCTGGTCGGCGTGAGAGTACGGTTTTGAGCTCATGGCATTGTAAGTGGTCTCCAGGGGGGGTTAAGTATCTAGGAATTCATATTATTGGGGACTTGAAGAAATTACTGCAATATAATCTGGATGTGGTAACTGCACAAATGTCTTTATTGATTAGGAGATGGGAGAGATTGACTTTGAATCTGTGGGCAAAGATCAATGCAATTAAAATGGTTCTTTTGCCAAAAATCTTTTATGTTCTTCAGTCCATCCCGTTGTTGTTGTATTAGAAGCAGTTACTTAAGATTGAAAAACTTTTTTCTTCTTTCTTGTGGGGTTCTGGAAAAAGGCCTCGGGTTCCGAAATACATGCTAGCAAAAAAAGTTGAGGATTTGGATTCCCTGACTTGGTAAAATATTACAAGGCATTTTCACTTTAAAAAGCTCCTATTACTTTAGGGATAGTGTGGTGAATGAAACAGTTTGGTTGCGTATGGAAAGGGGCGTTTCTGCTCTTTTTGACTTGAGATCCATATACAGTATGGATAAATTGCCAATTAAGAGATTGAAGTTGCGCCCGGTTGTGGCTACTAGACAAGTGATTGGAGAGTGGTTTCGAGATAATGGAATGAGTTATGGTTTCAGTAGTGATGCTTCTATATGGTACAATGCTGCTTTGCAGATTGATAATAAATGTTTGAATTGGCTTAGTTGGATTAATAAGGGTATCCTGAAGTTGGCTGATGTGTTCGATGGTGATAGGTTGTTGAGTTTTGAGGCATTGATGAATAGGTACGGTTTGAGGCGAAGTGAACTGAATAGGTACTTGGCTTTTGAGAATATGATAACTTGTAGATTGGTATTGGCTGATGGTTCTATTGGGAATAAACTGGAGATTGCTACTTTATTGGAAGGTCCGGAATATGGGGTGCGTACTTATATGCAATTTATGCCTATTGATGAGAAACTCCGGGGGGCATGGTCTAGATTAAGAAATATTTGCTCAGAAGATGTTCTGGATGAAATTTCTCAGTTAGATTGGAAATACATTCTGAAGGTTAACTTGGCCTTGGGTCCTGATATGGGTTTACGTTTAATTCGACAAAAAAATATTGGGAAGTTGTATTGGACGCCTGATAGGATGTTTAGATTGGGATCTGGCCAGATGATTTGTGTTGGAGTTGTAACAATGATAGGGGTACATTATTGCATTTACTGTGGGATTGCCCGAGAGTGCTGGAGTTTTGGACGGCAGTGATTGATAGAATCGATTTGATTTTTGATGTGGTTTTGCAGAGGTTGGCAGTGAATGTCATCTTACTTTCCCGTAAGGATAGGGGTGGTCGAATTGCGAGACATTCTTGTTGGATTGATAGGGCCATAATGGTGGCTATCAAGTTAATACTCAGGGTTTGGAAATCGAGGAAGAAACCTAATGTTAATGAATGGCTGACGGAATTACATGTTTTGGCACAGTATGATAAGGTTTCATTTCGTAATAAAGATAAGGATGAGGATTATTTGAAATTGTGGGGTCCTTTTATGGCCTTATATGACTGATGGGAAGGTGGCCTTGTTTTAATGGTTATGGTATTCGCGGTGTAGAGAGTGGGGTTCCTTTCTTTTTTTTTTTTTTTTTTGCTTGTGTGGTTGTGATTCTTTTGTTGGTTATGTTTCACTATGGTTGGTTTTCTGCTTGATATGAATTATTTATGATGCTCTTGTCTTTTTGTACATTTCATTCTTTATGCTGACTGTGAAACATTGTTACTTTTACTATTGCTATTTATGTGAAAATTAATAGTGTTGTTTAAAAAAAAAGATGGTTTCAAAGGGGTTAATCTGCACGTCACTTGAAGTATTTTTTAGAGGGCAAGACGAGTCTCAGAAAGAAGATCGTAGGAGATTTATGTGACGGGTCAAATTTGTCTGTTTGTTTTATGTGGTTTTGGAAAAAATGATGACGTCATAGTTAAAGAAAAAATTGACGATAAATAGAGAAATGTGAAGTTGAAATAGAAATCTAATTGTTTTTTAATTGTATTTGTTGGTTGTTTTTTAGCAAGATGAAAGTAAAACTGTGATTGACGGGATTGGAGCTCGATCATATGGTGTTGTTTTCTTGAAACATGTTTTTAAACCTGTGATCAAAGCAAACGAACATTAGCAAGTTACGAGTAAAGGGTTAAGAATGGAGGAGGTTACTCCACTCGTGCATCTCTGCAAGCAATTACCAAAACATGCACCCAAACTTACACAGTACAGTGCATAATGGGTTAAAGGAACCGCATATAAAATGTTTATGCCGTGGCCACAAGGCGGATCGCTATTGAAGGCAGACCTGCAGCATATGACAACATATTTGCATGCAGCATATACTGGGAAGAAGCTAGACAAGCACCTAGCAAGCTTAGAGCTTTGGAAAATGTACCAACAAGCGAAAGATGAGGAGCCTTGTTTAGATTGGATACTTAATGTATGCAAATAGGGGGGTGAAGAGTCCTCTGCTCCACCCGCCCTGTCTGAAATAGAAGACGAGAGTAAGAAAGACGATGGGTTATACCCATTAAGGGAATTTAAAGCAGCGGCGGGGTATAGTAACCCGGCTTATGAATCATCTATGCAAAGTAGTGACGAGGGCCCAGAGAAAAATACTGAGAAAGATGTAATCTCTGAAGACCCGAGAGACGAGATAAGGAAAGAAGCAATCAACCAAATACATCTCTAGATATAGGAAAAGAAATAAAGAGATGGAAGGGAGAAAGAGATAAAACTGATAAGATAGCACTCTTACAGAACAAATGGATGGGAGGTCAAATTTTGCTTAAACTCGATGGTAGAGGCATTGAGGATGTAAGACAAAGGGGAGATCAAGATGAGCAAGATAAAAAAGACAAAGGGAAGAATGATTGAAAGATGAAGGAGCAAAAAGCAAAGGTAGACAGAGAGGAGAACAGTTCTATCAAGACAAGCAAGCTAAAAAACAAGAGAGAGCAGAAGAACAAAGAAAACGCAACAATAAACAAAGAACAGTTGATGAGCAAGAGAGGCTAGAAAGAAAAAGAATAGAAGAAGAGGAACAAAAGTTAAGGGATAAAAGAATGCAAACAAGAAGGGATGAGGAGATCTGAATGGCAAATGAAAGAAGGGATATGAAAAAGAAAGAGGAAGACAGAGTGAGAGCAGAAGCTAGAAAGCAAAGAGAATTTGCCAATGATATGGAACGTAAAAGAAGGCAGAGAGCACGCAATCTTGATTACTTAGAAAAGGAAGTAAGAAATCCTGATCCAAAAGTAGCATGGGAGGATAAAAATGAATACTTTCCAGAATACGAGTCATTATCAGACCCGTCTAGAGCAAATCTAGAAGATGAGTTTGACTCTAGGAGCATTGGGGAAGCGATCAATAAAGTATACCATGAAATGAGAGCTCAGAAAGAGCCAAGGGGGAAGGGAAAAAATGATTGTCTCGAGAGCACTCAGTTGTATGACACGGAGGAAGCTTCATGTAGTACGAGACATAAGGAGCTGTCTTTAGACAGACTGACTCTGAATAGAGATGACGAAGACAGAAGTTGCACGAGTTGGGTACAATAAATGTCAGATGAAGAAAGGCAAACCTTCCATGGGGAAGGGAGAGATAACGCATGTGGTTCTGAGGGATGCTTTTCTATGGATAAGATGGTTGGATTTAAATGTACCTGTATCTAAGGCATCAGAGACAATGACACAGTCAGACTGACCTAGGGGGCAACTCCAAGGTCAGAGGGGGGAGTCGCCGCCTTATGTAAGCAGGTTAAGATCATTGCCAGCTAGACAGTGATGTTGCAATATTTTCCCTGCAGTGGACAGATAAATAATGAGAGATGAGAATGAGTTTGGGGTATCAGAGTTTCCTTTGTTAGAAAAAGGAGGGACCAGACCACAGTATATACTGTGGCCCCCAGATGGACAAGGATAATTTAAGGTGTAAACTCCCGATTTTAACTTCTGACACTGGGAAATGGATACATGAATTAGAGAAAATGACGGGAGGAAACACATTGGCCATAGGGGACATTAAGGGTCTTTTAATTGCCATACTTGGTGAGAGAGCTGATGACGTGTGGACAAGGGCAGGAAATGCTGGTGTGACTACAGTCAATACTGCTCACGATGGAGCACCATTCAATAACTGTAGGGCAGCAGTCTGGAAAGCATTTCGAGTACTGTATCCGGACACATCCGATAAGGGAGCTATAATGACGAAAAAGATGAAGGAAGGAGATGATTAATTTGTTTACATTAAACATTTTCAGGAATCTTGGGCTTTGGAAATGCGTGAATCCTGGGGAATATCTATACCAGTATTCTATCACATATTATGTCAAGGGCTGCCAGAGCCAGTACAGATGCAGCTCAAGAAGTTAGTTTGGATAGAAGCTAAACCGTGGTCGGAAATTCAGCTGACCATTGCGCATTACTGCAGACTCTTGCAAGAAAAGAATCCTAAAAAAGACAATGCTGGCAAAGGCGAGGAGGCAAAGTTAGCGCATAAAAAAATTATCAAAATACGCCATTGAAGGGGCGGTGTTGACCAGCGTAGATGGATCGAACGGACAGCAGACAGTAAACATGTCGCAGGGAAACTATCAATGACAGTTTGATCAAAATAATAGAGGATTTTTGAGGATGAGGTTGTCAAGGTTATCATGGGAATTGGCAGAATAATCAGGGAAGCTTTCAGAATAACAAGGGTGGGTTTCAAAATATGCAGAATGGTAATCAGAGTATACAAAATGGCCAGGTTGGGAGACCACCACCTATATGTTGGATGTGTGGAATGACGGGGCATTTTTGTCACATGTGTAGAAGTCAAGGGATGGTGCAAAATGGCCAGTTTTGAAGAGGGGGATGTCAAATCCACCTGCATATTCGCAGCAGAATGGAGATGGATTTGCACAGAATCAAACAGTGTAGCAGCAAGTGCCGAGAGTGCAGGAAGGCTTACAACCACAGCAGGTAGCAGTTAATCTGCCACAAGGACAGTCGCAGCAATCGCCTATGCAGCTTCAGCAATCCACAAACACAGGTCAGTTAATGACTCCTGGAATAGGGGATGTCACTGCCAATGGAGGGAATCCTTTCACAAGTAATGGGATGAGGCTGTACCCGCAATAGGACAATTCACTGGGAGACCTGATGTGTTCCATACTATCCCTGACACCAAACCCTCATGAGGAACCAAGGGTGGACGTCAGTATAGGGGGAAAACGTTTTTCCTTTTAGTAGACACGGGTGCAACACGCTCATGTATACGAGAGGGAACATTTTTAATGTCTGCCAATGCCATGAATACTCGGGGGTTCACAGGAGCTACAAGTAGAGTTCCTTTCACTGAAGAATTACCAGTTTCTATAGGAGAATGTGACATGAAAGTGCCACTGCTATATTTGAGGCAAACACATGTCAATATATTGGGACGAGATTTAATGACTATGTTGAATATGATAATCTCGTTCACTGATGAAGGTATAGTGTGATCAACACCAGGAATGCATTATGTAAACATGTGCGAAATGATTATGGCATATGCAGGACAAATATCTATGAGAGCAATTCCATTAGAGCCAGAGGTTTTTCAGTATGGAGTACGCATTCTGTTGTCATGGCTGCCAGGCTTAGCAGGCAGACCAATGAGAACTTCAGATTAATTTTTGTTCAGACCAAGGATACCTACACTCGAAGAAAAGGGACGAGTTTTTCCCTTAGAGATACAAGCAGCCATAGTACGAGGGGTAATGGCTTTGCTTGATGGGCATGATGATGAAGGAAAACAATGTCACGCAGTAATTGCCATCGGGCAGGAGTTACAGACTAACTGACGTCACTGATGAAGATCTGTTTGAAGATAATCCATCTGATGACAAACTAATATTCGAGATGTGCATTACTTATTGGGTAAGAGTAATTAAAAGAGAATTTCCTCAGAAAATGATGATAGCACAAAAAAGTCCCGAATATTTTGATGAGGACATGGCGAAAGTGCCAGTTTTTATTTTATTTTTATTTTTTTAATTGTTTTAGTTGAATTTAATCAACCTTTCAATATTAATACAAACAGTTTGAAACAATTTCCAATGCATAAAATAATATAAAGCAAACTAAAATAACCAACTATTCCATAGTTGATAAACTCTCATTAAAATCAATATCATTATAGCAAGATAAGACAAATAAGAAGTACCTCTGTAACAACTCCTTAGTGTACACACCCATTTTAGCAATTCTCAGCAGTTTTTGTTTCTAATTGCAGACTTTCCAAAAAATTCACAGTAGCTATCTGAATTGACAGATGAGAACAGCCCAAAAGTATTGCCCAACAATAATTCTATTCTAGGTTGTCCAAATATTTACAATGCCTAGCGTAATGTGTTTGTTTGTCTAAGATCTCTTAATTCAATGCAATGGGTGATCAAATGTTCTAAAGTTTCTTTTACACCTAAATTGTTACAAAACCGGCAGATGTTATCTTGTGGCCGCAATAACTGACGCTTTGTAAGGACCTCTTTTGTATACCATAAATTGAAATGCAAGCGTAGCATTGCTAGCCTGTATTTTAATGTTGGTGCTCTAACTAAATAAATAGATAAAGTGCGCATTTTCTTGGGAGGAAACCTGCGGATATCACCATCTTTATATTGCATACATGACGCACAAGTTCTAATCCAATCAACATTGTATAGTTTCCCGGTGGCCTTATCAGGATTAGTAATCAGCATCTCGATAGTTATGTCAGAGGTTGCTAAAATTTGACAGACATTGTTTACCCATGCAACCATGTTTAGTCGAGAACATACAGATAGTATTCTTAAAATAATATTGACATTAGTGGAAATTAAACATTTCCTAAATAAGGAACATAGTTTCCAGTTGTACAAAGCGTGGAGGGAAACCAGACCCAGTTCGTACCTAATCCAGGAATGAGGAACACAAAAAGGTAAGTGCAATATTTGTCTCCAAAATGTTGCTTCCCATTTGTCAAATTGGAAGCGAGTATTAATTGGAAGAGTCTCCAGGCCATACAATAAGGCTGGGACAGCCTTCTGGTTCCAGTAGAACCATGCCGGCTTGATGGAAAATGTACCATATCTGTACATGATTGCTTTTGTTTGAGATATTGCTGTGTCTAGCTTCCTCTCCACACATTTGAGCTGGCTCTTTGCATTGGTTATGCCCTCAAAACAAATGCCCAGGTAGGTGTATTGTGTTATGATTTGTAACTCTACCTGACTAATAGACCACACAAATCGTCTAGAGCCAGCCCTTGTGGGTTCATATAGAACAATCTGAGTTCTCTCTGTGTTAACTCTCAGTTCATTGTGTTGGATATAAACTTGAAAGTCTGTCAATAGATGTTGGAGTCCCAACTGGATTTTAGAAATCAGGACAAGGTTGTCTGCATACATCAGAGCCTTAATTGGGTGACCATCAAATTTCGGGAATCTGAGGTTATTTGTCAAATGCATATCTGATGTCATGTATCAAATAATTAAAAACAGATGATGCCAATAGGCAGCCTTGTTTAAGCCCACGTGCTGTCCGGATGGGAGCAGAAAGTACACCATCGAGCGAGAGGCGAACACGAATGGACGTCTCAGAATCTAATGTGTGGATAATTTCATAAACAGTCACTGCACACTGGTCTCTTGGTAATTTCTCCAACAGCACTACACGCAGAGTGTAAATCTATGAAAGCAAAATACACTGCTTGCTTTATAGCCTGACACTGGGCTTTGATTGCATTCAAGCATAAAAGATTGATATGTGTGCCAATGCCAGGCACGAAACCTGTCTGGTATGGGTCTCGCAGATCATTTGCTAGTGTCAATGCGTTGAAATCAAGAAGAACTAATTTTGTAAAAATCTTGCCTGGGACATCCAGCAATGCGATAGGCTGATAGTTTTGGGGTAATGTGTGACCCCCCCTTTTTAAAAATAGGGATGATCACAGATGTCTCCCACGACATCGGCACTGCTCGCATCTTTACTACAAGTTGAAAGATCTGGTCTAAAATCAGAGCCCATTCGACAATATTAGCTTTGAGCATGCAGTTAGTGAGGCCATCAGGACCGGCGGCCCTTGATGAACTGGCACGCCATATTAAGTTTTTAATGATTGTTGGAGAAAAACTCAAGGACCACCCTACTGGTGATGGGTGCACACCATGTAGTTTATCAAAACGTGGGTCAGCATATAGATTAGGCCTACTAAAGGGGGTTGGGGAAGTGAAGATTAAATTGAAACCAGGAGCAATTTTACCTCCAGCACAACAATACCCTATGTGTCGAGAGGCAGATAAAGGCATTTTTAAGACGATTTCCACCATGATGGATCAGGGTATCTTAGTGATGTCAGAGTCAACGTGTAATACGTCAGTGTACCCTGTGAAAAAATGTAAGGGGGGTCATGCCGTGCAGGACCTTCGCCCAATAAACCAAATTGTAGAGGCCGAGTTCCCTCTAGTTCAGGCTTGTCCAACCTTTGTGAATGTGGGGCCGAAGCATTAACTTTTTGTCATCCGGTGGGCCGGCGAGCCAAAAGTCTACACCCTCACCCAAAGCAGTATATTCAAAAGCGATGGTGTGTGACCTTTGACACAATAGCATCACAGGCATAGCCATGCAGTCCCAAAGATAGATTTGGTGTCAGGGGCAGTGATCAAAGGTTAGTTTCTTGTGATTTCTTCCAGTGTGTATGTGTTGATATTTCTCTGAAATAGTGGGGGCGACCACGCGTAGCGAGGGAGCTATAACGATCTAGAGAGGGTTTGGGGGGACACCCCCCATTTCTCCCAAGATTTATTTTCCAACTATGGGGCTGAAATGGTACATTTTACAGCAGGAAAAGTGACGACCAAAAGGCCATAAGTTTACAATCAGTTCTAAATGGGAACATGTACATTTCATATCACCAACAGCAGACAAGAACATTGTAGAACACAACACATTTAATGATCAATGTGTCCACAGTGTAAATCAGCACTGTCACTGATGCAACAGATTGGCATGCTGGTTTTGCCCAAAATATACCTCTGTAGCAATGTGTATGTGCTGGCTGTTCCCAATTTAGGCCAGAAATGTCCTGTACAAAGCATGATTGATGCTGCCTGAGCATGTGCAGTGTGCCCAATACATATGCCAGCTTATCTCTGTAATACACATTCATTACTTACCCAATTGAAGAAACGCAATGTGAGCATAATCTAAAAGTATGAAGGACTTTTTATATTGCATGATTAGTAGCTTGTTGATAACCTTTCCTGAACAGGTTAAACCACACAATCAAACGAGAAACGGAAGTAAACAAAAGCCAAAATAGTGGCCACAGTGGGGTTTATACTACATCTGGGATAATTGGCTCCAAATACAATGGGGCCAAGATTGCCAATTCTCCTGTCTTGTGCATGTTATTAAGTCTTCTAAAAGCATTCAGCACAGTTAAGAAGAAGTCCAACTATGGGCGCTCGTGAGGAGCAGGGGGCACAATTAATGAGCTGCAACTAGATCCTGGTTTCTGCCCAGCCAGTCATGTTTTTAGTTTTGGCTATTACGCACCAGCTGTAAACTAAAAGGATTTAATTGGATTACGGGTAGGAGGGAGATGAAATGTGAGGAGGAACACACAGCTTGGGGGTGCTTGGTAACAAATGGGTGGGTAACACCATTCCCATTCAGGTCCCATGGTCATGCAACCCTTCTCACCCACTTCCTGGCCCTCCCCACCCGAATCACATCCTCCTGGGTTCTGTTTAAATCAGCTCTATCTAGCAGTAACATCAACTATTGGCATGCCAGAGTTATGTCTTAGAAATCTGCTCACAGTTAAAGGCTTTATTGCAATCGTAAATGCACAACTGCTGTTGTAAGAATGGCCTAACCCAGTGTGCATTCAGTGACTCAATGTATGTCTGCTACCAAAAGTGTCATGGATGAAGGTTCTCCCCCAAAATATCAATGACAAAGTATCATTGTTTCTGCTGCGGTTTTTGAAGTTTGTTGAAAATAAAATAAGCTAAAACAATGTTGTTATATAAGAAAAGACAGAACTAAAATAAAATATTGACTTGTACCTTAACCAGCCATTTTTTTGTTCACATGCCTTGGAGGTGGCTTGAACCCTACAACATTGACCAAATAAATAAACCGGGCCGCGGCCTTTAACTGCCTCTGGTGCCCCTTTCCAGGGGGCACCAGAGGCAGTAACAGTCCTCTGCCACGGCCCGCTCCTCTGCCACGACCTGGGTAATTTATTTATTTCCGACCAACATTGCAGAAATAAATACATTTATCGGGTCCACAGACCCGACAAACATTGGGCAAATAAATAAATAAACTGTCCCGTGCCCTGTACCTGCCTCTGGTGCCCCTTTGAGGGGCACCAGAGGCACTAACAGTCCTCTGCCACGGCCCGGTTTATTTATTTATTGGTTCAATGTTTTCTGTTCAGCCTTGCTGCCACATGAAATGGCTTGGAGGGCTACATGTTGGACAACCTTGTTCCAGTTCCTAACCCGTCTACGATCCTATGTAATATACCTGTTGATGCACGATGTTTCACTGTGATTGATTTGAAAAATGCATTTTTCTCAATCCCATTGCAGAAAGACTTGCAGGATCTGACGTTGTTTACGTTCATACAAACACGACTGAAAAGTACTTGTTTGCTTCAGGGGTATTGTGAGTCTCCATCGATTTTCAATATAGTCCTTCAGATGGATTTAAGCAATATTGATTTGGAAAGGGTTGTTCTCCAATACGTGGACGACATCTTAGTTTGCAGCACCTCAGAGAAAGAGTGCACATGTCATTCTGTCCAGCTGATGATTATACTCGCTGACAAAGGAGATTAGGTTAACAAAGAAAAGTTACAATATTGTCAACAAGAAGTGTTGTACATAGGCCAATTGATTTCGCATGAAGGGAAAAAGATTACTCCTGAGAGAGCTGAGGCTATTTTGAAAACCGCCAAGCCACACACGATAAAACACATGCAGAGCTTTTTGGAATTATGTAATTACGTTAGAGCATGTGCTTTTGACTACAGTTCGTATGCAAGGCCTCTGTTGCAGGCTCTAAAGAAAGCACAGGCAACGCAAGAAAAAATTGCGTGGACGGAGGAAATAGAAGAAGGGTTTGATGAATTGAAAAAAGCAATTTGCACGGCTTCAGTTTTAGGGATTCCCATTTATGCTGAGGACTTATTCTTGTTTTCACATACAGATGGCACTGTCATGACAGCAGTTCTTACACAAAGAACCACGTTGGGATACAAGTCCCTTCCATATTACAATGGAATCTTAGAGCCAGTGATGAGAGGTAACTTTCTGTGTGAACAAAGTTTATCAACCGCCGCGTTCACCATAGAGAAGGCTGCAAGCATAGTAATGGGATGTTCCATGACGTTATTTGTTGAGCATGCACTATTTGCCATTTTAGAAAAACCAAAAGGCACGTTGACTTCTCAAAGGCTTCTGCTTCTGAGGTAGTCATATCAGATCCAGTGATCAAAATAGTTTGATGTCAAATATTGAATCCTGCCATGTTTATAGCTGAGCCAATAACAGAGGGAGAACCTATACACGATTGTGCAAACTATGAATAGAGCTCCCCCGAATAAAGGAGAATGCATTAGCAGGAGGAGAGATTGTTTTTATTGATGGTTCTTCAAGGATCGATCAAAATGACAGATAGAGATATACAGGTGCCTCTGTGATAAAGCACACGGGTAATGGGGGATTTCAGGTGCTTATTAGTACTCGATTGCCGTCTCATTATTCAGCACAGGCTGCAGAATTATTGGCTTTAATGCTCGCGATCGAGAATTGCACAGACCAGGATGTAACAGTGTACAGTGACTCCTTCTATGTGACATCAACGGTGCACACAGTGCTAGCATGTTGGAAAAGGAGGGGCTACCTCCGAGCAGACAGCATGCCAGTGCAGCACGACACCTTATTGGAACCAACCGGGTTCTGACCACCATCTCATGCCCCACGAAATAGTGACGGGGAAACAAATGAAGTGAAGCTTAACTAACTACAGAACTGTTAGCATTGGAATTTCGTGATTATCTGACCTGCATGACTTCCAGTATTTCTGTCATTTCAGGACAGCTGCAGAGACAAGGGTGTAGAGCAGTAAAGAACACAGAAGGAGATGCTGCAACAAACCAATCTCAAGAATTTCGTGTTCCCCAACTCTTCCCCCGGGGATGCGGTCTTGATCCGCAACTACGTAAGGAAAAAGTGGGATAAACCCGTATTTAACGGTCCGTTCATTGTGGAAGACATCACACCTTCTGCTGTCAAATTGCAGAGCAGGTGTGCCTGGATCTTCTTGGGGGATGTTAAAATCTTTGCTTGAGAAACTGCTCTGCCTGCAATCCTACACAACGAGGTACGTACAAGCATCGGAGAAGAACCACAGGACATGCAGATGAGATCTATGACAAGGAAGAAGGACACAGAAGCTGACAAGTAGAAAGACAAAGAAATCATTGGACTCTGGCTTGGTTTGGGACACTCCTTTTAAGCCATTTATAAAAGGATCAAGGAAGACTAGTTTGAACACTCTGTGCTGTAATTTTGCTGTGAAAGAAGATATTTTGGTTATAAAACCACAGTAGCTTATTGTCTTTGCACTGATAAATACCTAAGCCTTGAAAAGAAGAAAGTGATAAGAGGTTATAAACTTTGGACTGAGGCCTGCTTGAGCCTTGATAAGAAGCAGATTATGCCAGATTTTGATCGTGGACACCTCAATTGGAATAGGGTAAAGTACCCAGACTTGTTTAACAGTGAGTTCCTGTTTTGATTTTCCCATGGTGTTACCCAGTGATGACCTTTCTAGGCACATTCTTACTTATTTCGAGTTGATGTTGCGCACTTACCCTTCGTTGGTGGGGAGAACCACTCGCATTCCAGCTTTCCTACAAAATACTAAGAATGAAGAAGTTATAAGAAGATTGCTAATAGTCATCACTGAACAATTCTTGCAGCTACCTGAGTACAGTGAGGAGAATACAAATGCCCCTATAAAATGAAGCAGCTCATAGACTAGTCAGTGTGGTGTTCTTTCGTCTGATTGAAGAGTATCTGCACCTTGTTGGAAGGCACACTGATGTGGCCACCTTTCTAAGGGATCCTAGAAACACTGGAAATCTGAATGTGATCATGGAAGGTATTATCATTCAAATGAGCATCTATTCTGAGTGAAATCACAGGTTGGTGTATAAACTTTCCTTCGAGGGACAGATCGAAAGGTTGTTGATGAAAAAAGACTCTCGATTCCTGCTGAAAGAAATTCGACATGTCGTCTGGGCTGAGGCAGATTCGAGGCATAGATTGGGAGATAATCTATGTCATAGAGCTCGTTTAGACTTACTGAGGTCATTTTTCTTCACACTTAAGAGGTATCTACATTTCGTCTGGTGAAAGACTGATTCCAGAGATACATAGAAAGTTGTTTTTATCGTCCAATAAGCAGACAACTGATCGAGAACGAATTTCTGAGTCAAGACAGCAGCTTCCAGAAACAGTTCACAATGCTGATGCATTAAAGTTTGAGTTTTTCCTTCCTTAGATAGTCAAGATGGGAAATCTCAGCAGCAACATCATATTATCACATGAAGAGAGACGCTCACGTTGTCCAAGAAGTAGATATTGTAGGCTGATGTACCACTGTGTTATCTACACTTGCATTGTGTTCATAATTGTACTGCTTTCATTAACTGTGCGAACAGCATTCTATAATGGTGCAAATGGAGCTAACACTCCTGTGTATGTTCCTGAGCACAAAGGAAATGTATGTGTGGCAACTACTAGGCAGCCTAGACCCTATGTAATCATTCCTGTTCCAAAGAAAGATAGTAAATTGCCTGAGCTTGAGATGGATGTCATTAGCAATAATTCACATACAAAACATGTCTTAGAGACTGTTGATGACTCGGAGTCAGATGACTCTGGACACCAGAGACAAGTTCGGCGAAACAGACAAGGCAAAGGATTGATAAAAGGTGAACTTACACAAGTAATAAATGCAAATACACCTGGTCCAGTGACTATTGACTGAAAAGCAGTTTCGAAAAGAAAATCCCAAATGGCGGTTAATGTGAGACATTTTCATGCCTAAATGGGCTGCTGAACAGATGAGACGTTCTGAAATGTCCCCGACTCAAGGAGCACATTAAGGTGTACTCCGTCCATGGATAGATGCGCCTATGTCTGATACAGGAAAAAGAGGCTATGTTGGTACACTTCATGATATATATGATTATGGAAGCTCACATGAAAAGAATGAGACCTAAAAGAAGCACACAGGAAAATGATTATGAATTTAATTATTACCTGGACAGCACGGCACACTTGGGAAATATACATATGATACCAACACATGAAGTTGGGAGAAGAACTTCAAAGGAGGAATGCTTCGTATGTGCACTCCTGCCATACAGCATGGGGAAGTTGAAGATCTTCATAGCTGTTGAAATAGATGTTCAAACAGCATATTATCTTTCACACATAGCACTTTGCAAGACCAGAGGCCAGTTCATGGGTAGTGATGCTTCTCTCAAATGGGTAACTGAATTGACAGATCCAGATGAAGGCGACTATATTCAAGATATGAAGACCAGAAACAATGCAAAGACGAGTAGTCTTGTGATCAGATATGAAAAACCTGGAGAAAAAGGAGCTGAAATCCGAAGGGAAGGGAATAAAAAACTCAACACTGCAGGAAAATCTGCAGACGATATTCGAATTTTGAAACACAGAGGTCAAATGCAGATCTGGAGATCAGTGTTATCACCAGATGGATGGGAAAAAGGAGTGGTAATCTGCAGAGCCTGGATGGTAACTAATTGTCCTGAATCAACTATTTTGAATGCACAAGAGGTGTGCAAACTCTTGTGGCCAAGACTTTCTAAACTACTGACATGGGTCGAAGACAGAGGAGGACCGCTGCAAACGGTGACTTTTGGAGAGCTCAAAGCTGTGCTTCAGAAATAATGGCACGGGAAAAGTTGGCGAGAATCAGAAATGCGATTGTATCTTTGATGCATTAGGAATGGTTCATGAACAGCAGTGATTATGGATCATTATTGTGCTTGTGGTTCCAAGGCCTATATAAGGCTACCTAAAGACTGGGGCGGGATATGCACATTGGTGAATGTCAATGTTCCAGCATTAGTGATTCCAAAGAGTGATCTGAATCTAGACAGTTTTCCAAAAGCATCTGAGGAAGAAGAGATCTGTGGAGCTGTTGAAGAGAGAGAACTATACTTTTTAGCCAAGTCAATGGAAGCTTTTGATTCTATCCCATATGAAAACAGACTATTCAGTCAAACTTCTTCAGTGTTCACATTGATCTTCATGCCGAAGATCCAAGTTGGAGCAACAGATACGTCCTGGACATGATCACAGCTATGGATGGAGGTGTTTGTGCAAGAATCGGAGAATCATGTTGCACATTCACACCTTCTCATGATGACGAGAATGGAACCTTGACATAGGCCATAGACATGCTGACGAAACTCCATGGCCAGAAGATAGACGAAGTAGAAGATATTGCTGATGACAGCTACTTTGGACCACTCGTCTCTTGGGTTCCACAATGGATGGCAGACATGTTCAAGTTTCCTGGAGCCCTGATCGTGTTGATATTGCTTGGATTGTGTGTAATTCAGATAATAATCCCACAGTGCAAAAAGACAGCAAAGGAAGCCATAGGGATGAAGATTATGATTGATGTTGAACCAGGATGGAAGCCCAGAGATCTAACAGATGAAGAGATCAGATACTTTGTTAAGGCCAGTATCCATGCACCTGAAGGTGCAAATTTCATGTACCCAAAGAATTATAAGAAATATGTGGGAAGATGGATCTATTGCAGTCCAAGTGGACAGTGCATGCTTATGACATGTAACAAGGCATAAGCATGTGAAATCAGCAGGTTGCCTGAAAGGAGTCATGGAGATATGGGTCCTTAAAAAGCTCTTCTTCAGAAAAGGATGTCTAGATGTGAAAGTGGTCCATGAATCACCCAGAGGGGGAAGTGTAGAGGAGGAGCCAAGTACCCCCCAACTTCCCCACGTCTATTACCTATAGAGTGGGAACCAAAGTATGTGACGTATGCAGAACAATTGAACCAGCAAAGAGCAGAGCGTGGACCCTGTGCAGTGCCAATAAGAGTACCTATACCTAAGAAGATCTGGGAGGCAAGGTACCCATTGAGAAAACCGTACCTGCATGCAAGACAATATGATGGCCATTTAAATGAGATTCCTGAAGAAGCAGAGCAGATGAAGGGCAAAGATGAATGGTGACATCACAGAGTGAGAGATGACGCACACAAAAAAGATGCAGAGACCAGAGAATGCAGACAGTCTATAAGGCATCAAGAAAGTATCATGGATAAGTGACATATTGGGATCAAGGTGAAGAAACCTTTGCCACAGAAACAGATGAAGATATTAAGCTAGTTTAAACGTGTACAGATGCAACAGAAACACAAGCAGCAAAGTAATCTTGAAAGCTAGCTTCAAGCTTTATAGTAAATAGATTGTGGCAAGCATATATATATATATATATATATATATATATATAATTTTTTTTTTTTTTCAAAAAAAGAAAAAATGCCCTAAAACAGGGCAAGATTCGATGGATTGCACTCCCAAGAGCAGCTGAGAAACAAAATCCAGTCTCAGCAAGGAAAAGGCATGACAGCAAGTCCAGGCAGCACAAATGTTTCTTTATTGATAAAAAGGTGCAGCAAAAAGGGAAAGCCTGGATACAAAACGACGCGTTTCGCGGTACACTGACCGCTTGTTCACGTAGGTATGGTGTTTCATGGAAGAAGGACTTCTTATATATGCTTTAAAAACCTCCATGATACAAGTGCATAGAATGTCCCCATTCACGAGGTGGTACAAATTGATGAACACATGGCAGCCATCTTAGAACATTTAAAGCACTGCAACATGCAGTCTAATAAATAAAATAAAATAAAAACCCATTGTTGGTGTCAATACATCAGCCAAATATTATATGATGAAGAATATAGCAACAATTGCACAGATGTGCTGGCTGCGAGGACTGTGGAGAAAAATGGCAAAAAGAAAAATGGCAAAAAGAAAACCTCAGGTACATAACGAGTGTCTAAGGAAAAAATATATATAAAAAAGGATATATAAATACACATTGTTCAGAATAAACGTGTGTTTTCCAATGATATGTCTGTCAACAAAGGCTGGTACCCAAGATAAAAATAAAGTCAAAAAATAATGCCATTCTAGGGCAACCGCCAAATATGACGAGCCCTGCCTTGTAGGTCTGTCCACGTTATAACGTCTGAAATAGCCATTACCTCAACGGTGTCCAAGCAGCCCCACAACATGATGTGTTTACTAGACAAAATGTAGCCATTCTAAGTGTCCAACGTTAGTCTCGAATAAACAAAGATATATAGTCATGTAGGTTTAAGTTTACGCATACATATGCGAGGTGTAATACAAATCGAACATAATAATGCAGTCTTGAGACAATATAAAGTGCTTAGTGCTTTAGCAGCAATGTAAAGTGCTAGGTGCTTTAGCAGCAAATTTAAAGTGCTTAGTGCAATAGCAGCAGTTTTTAAAATGCATAATATTTAGCAGCAAAATAGGGAAAAAGTTTAAGGGAGAGAAATGTCCAGACAACAGCAATGATAAAATGCACAGTGCTCTACGTCCATCGATGCACTAATATGTTCCTAAATGTGTGGTGCATATACTAAGTCACATAATACGATTTAACAATCAAATAGATATAATAATGAAAGTCAATAAATATCTATATCTCACAAATAGATAAAATAACAATGCGACTGGAACAACAGAAAAACGTGCATCCATGGACGTCTGTAAAGTGGACAACCAATTTATCCCCAATAAAGTGCAAGTGCAAAAAACTTTACTTAAAATTACCTACCATGAATGGTAAACTATTCCCTATAAAAAAATCCTCAAGACCCTTTCCGCTCGATGAGCCCAGCAAGGAAAATAACATCACTGGGAAATTATTACCTTAAAAAGACTACATACCAAGCTACAAATAATCAATCGAATATATATATATATGAAACATGGACATTTCCACTACACATTATAAATCAGTGCTGAACATTAACAAGGAGGCCTCACTTCAGTGTGTCGCAGTTAAAAGTAATTAAATTACAAATGAAATCTCAGCAGAAGGAGTTGAATGAGCCAAGAAGCCAAGGTTTTATCAAACAGGAATTGGCTGACATTGGATACAAATTGTGTGAAAGAACAGAGACTCCTGTTCAGAAGGCTTGAGCAAAACAAAAGAGGACTGAGTACTATTAGAAAATAATATTAACTACATGAAAAGGCTCGATTTCATGATGTCCAGTCACGTGGAAGAAGAAAATTGGACGATCGAGGTGGTCACACCTACGCATGAGGGCAGGATGTGCCTGCACTCCTTAAAAATTCTCTGAGCACAGTACAAACTCAAGGCCAAACTTTAAAGAACTAATTGACACTGGACCCTTGAGGTGATGATGGATTGATATATTAATTGGTAGGAAGCTAGTGTTAAAATGAGCCCACCAGCACCTGGACGTTCAGTCTGCATGCTGCCAGACATAGGTGGCAAAGTAGTAACGGGGGTTAAAAGGCAACCAATTGTAGAGGACTGTTTAATCAAGGGTCCTATAGTTTGTGTAGCCAATGGAACGTTGTGTATTTAATGATGTTCATAGTGGCCATTTTGAGGGTAGGGCTTAGTTGCCCCACCTGATGTTAAGTACCCTATCACTCTCCTTCACATTTCTATACTGATATGGAACTTATACTTAGATATTCACTTACAGCCTATCACTTTTCTCAATAGGTTTTGTAGTTTGCCACACAGGTAGTGACGCAGGTCAACACATCACTGAGGATGATTTTATATTATATAACCTCAGTTTCTACTAAAATAAGTCGAGTAAGAGGATCGAGCAAATGACGAAGTCCGTTGTACTCCCTGTTTTAGACCTTTGATATTAAAACGGACTCCCTTTTGCCAAGCTACCTGAGTCATCTTGATTATTGATGTATGAATAAAATCTGCATCCCCATCCATCTGCAGGGTATCGCTACTCATCTTAAAGGGCTGGTCAACTCAGTTCAAGGTGTACTGAATTTTGGGTTTTGAGTAAGTATTCAGCTGAAATTCGCCCAAAATACAGCTATTCATCTTCGGCTGAAAACATTGGAGAATTCTTACTCCAAGCCGAAAGTCTGGTCCACTTTCTATGATTGGTTATCTCTCTCTGTCTCACTCTCTCACTCTCTCTCTCTATCTCTCTCTCTCTGTGTTTGAGAGAGATTGAGAGAGATAGCCAATCGTATAAGGCAGGGTATGATGAATCAACTTCCAGAGCACCAGTGGTCATGGGATGAATTTTGGTTTCTAAACCATAAATCACCCCCACACCTCTAGTACGTCAGAATGGAAACAAACAGATTGGAAACAGAAGCAAATTATAAAGCTCCTTGCCAAATTTTGGTAATGTGGACAGAACGGCAGGCTTATCTCCGCAAGGTTGTGGATCATTGGTTAGTTGTAACACAGGGAAAATACAATTATTACCCAATGATAAAAGGGACTGTCCAGTCAAGGTTGTATCAAAATATATACTTTACTATTATTACTCAGGGATGCACTCTGTGAAAATCCAGAGGCTGTTTCACTGCCTAGACCCCAGGGATCCCTTACTCAGGTGGCCAGGGCACAGCCATTGCTTTTGGATCCAGACCCTGGGGGTGGACAAGTACAGGAGGATCACCTGGGTGAGAGGTCCTTGGTGAGTCGGGGAGAAACGACTGATCGCGAGACATGGTATCCCCCTTTTCCAAATGCCCCTGTCCCATCCTATTTTTATATGATATTTCAACTTCCCAGACCCTCCCCCCCCTTTTCTACACAAGCACCGAGTGTAGGAAGAGGAGGTCTGAGGCTTAAAGGAGTACCACCCATGCAATACTTTGTACATGTCACATTAATAAGATCAGGTAGGGTCCGGCATTTGATCCTCATTACATACAACTGGTAGCTATTGGCTCTCCCCACATGGTTAAAATGTTGAACACTGAGACACACTCTGAGCAAGACAATGCACCAGAGTGGTCATTACCTCCGAAGGGCCTTGAAGGTTGTGCAAGGAAGCTCAGCCAAAAAGAAGAGACAAACCTCTTTTGTGTTTCAAGGATACCACGCACCCTCATGGGTGAACAGCAGAGTTGGGGAGGTACAGCTGCAGTTCTGGTATGACTTCAGGATCAAAGCTGTGAAAGAGGAAAATTAATTAACACGGCCGGTGAGTTGATGAAAGCAATGAAAGTCCGGTCTGTGTTAATTGAAACGTGAGGGCAACAGTATCCGACGAATGAAGGCTGCGTGTGTGCCAATAAGATGCAAGAGAAAGTAAAGCATTTAAAAGAACTATAAATTAAAGATACAAAGTAACAGAGTAGTCCGGCGAAAGAAGTTTGCCCAATCGAAAGTCTCAGTGAAATGTCTGATGCTGTACAAGTGGCAGGAAGAGAAAGAAACTGAGATGCAGTATTTGACCAGTTGTTAGGTTTGAACCTGACCTGGTTGTGAGAGATGTCTTTGAATGGTTAGGTTTGTGTCCGGTCCTGTTTCTTGATCCGCAGGAGCTGCTGAGGCCCACAGTCCCCCCTGGATGTGTAGTCGACCACTGAATGAAACAGGGAAAGTCTCAACACCCCCTTGGGAAAGTGGATAAAATGAAAAACAGAACACTGGTCGCTCCCACTCCAGTCAGCCGAGCTCCACCTGCAGAGGATAGAAAGCGAGAAGTTAATCCCCTTAGACTAACTTTTTCTTTCTTTAGATCTCCCAGAAAATGATTAGTATCATTACCTGTATAGTCTTCCCGGAAATCTGGAAGACTGAAAGAACTGAATCTTCAGACTTGGCTTTGCATTGGTTTGACAATTATTTTGAATTCTGGAATTAAGAATGTCTGGAAACAGATTCTTGCTCGCTGTACTGTGAAGTCTCTGTCTTCTGTAATGATGTCAGTGAAACTTAATTGTCCCACTCAGGAAATTAGTTCATGAGGATTTGAAGGAACATTCAGCTGCATTAATGTACAGTCAGACTCTGTCCTCAGTGAGGATACTGTTAGATTTCTCCAGCTCAGGAAATTAGTTCATGAGAAGTTGAAAGAAACAAATCACTACGTAAAATGTCCTTTAAAACTCAGTCTTCTTTAGACACATTTTTTATACCCTCCATAAGTCATGTTCACCTTTTTAAAAACTTTACTCCTGGGGAGTGTCGCAGACTGATAAATGTCTGAGACGCTAAGTTTTGCACAACAACCCGAGACACTAGCTTTCGAGAATCACAGCGCGAGCGCGGCAGCAAATTCAATTAAATAAGCACAAAATTTTGACTCTGTGCACATGCACAGAGGACTAGCATTCTTCGCACGGAAGACTTGTTACTCTGATCGCGCCTCAGAGTCAACTGACCTTTTCCTCTGAAGAGCAGATCATGTAACGTAACAGTTCACAATTTGAGGAATATTATTCATGAAGGATATTACGTCATAGAGACGCAACTAATTTTCTTATTTCAGTAAATTTTTGAATTTTCAGAACAGAGCACTTACTTGAGAAATCCTTTCTACCTAAATACCTAAAAACAGTCTTGACAACAACTGATTTATAACATAACTGAAGGTTTACTCCGGACTTGTAAATGACTTCTCAGTCTCAAAAAATATGTTTTATCAAGAGAACTAGAGCGCTGCACCCCACCAATTCATCTGCATGTCTTGTCACACGTAGATCTTTGTCATTACTGATTTCTCACCAACTTGGAAAACTTTCTGGGAAAGGATTTGGGGCCTCAAACAGGGAGATAAACTAAGCAGGACATTCCTAGAAAATGGAGGACAATGAAAGGCAGTTTAGAACTCTCAAACAGCCTCCAAGCTTCCGCCACAACCAATCACCTTGTAGCTTACTACAGACCAGTCAAAACCGAGCTTGTTGACCACCATGATGGCTTGGGGAATCCTCCTAAAATGCAATAGTAGTTAAGGAAATTAAAATAATAAAAACTGAATCAACCTATAAAGAGTGTTATGTCTAACAATGTATTGTAAGGAATCTATAATAAAGACCAACTAATCCCCAAAATAACTTCCCCAACTTACAATGAAACCTGACAGTTTGATACCGGCAGAGGGAAACCTGGATGTGAGAGATATCTTCGAACTTTGAAATATGTGCTGCGCTCGAAACTACATTTACCAAGAGACTTTGTTATAGGAGAGAAAAAGTGATGTTTGAGGAAAGAAGGTCGAAGTGGTCAT
The DNA here is from genome assembly GCF_040938575.1 of Ambystoma mexicanum. Taxonomy (NCBI): domain Eukaryota; kingdom Metazoa; phylum Chordata; class Amphibia; order Caudata; family Ambystomatidae; genus Ambystoma; species Ambystoma mexicanum. The sequence continues at coordinate 826,240,456 of NC_090921.1, forward strand.
GCCTAGGTAAGAGCAAAAGCCTCGACAGTGGGAAGAAAGTGAAAGGAGGCTTCAGCCCGATGGATGGAAGGTGTGATTGAAGCTTGGGGAAGGGAACCCCAACAAATTGTGATTGAAAGGTTTGAGCCAGGCGGAGGGAAACCTATACTGAATTGTGGTAACCCGAAGGAAACAAACTTTTGTTGAACTGTACTACAAGCTAAAAGGTGACCTGGGCTGGAGTGAGAGAAAGCCGAGAGGTCCAGCGGATAAACAAGTGACTTTTCATGGAAGGCCAAGTGGGCCCTGGTCCACGAAACAAACTGCATCATTGTGTCCGAAGCCAGAGTGTTGCAAGGTCCACGTGTGCCACCTTACCCCGTGCTACAAAACGTGGGGAAGGGAGTTTACTTAACCATACTGACATTTCTTTTGAACACTGATTTTCCTTTTTACATTACACATTCTCTTTACACATGTATTGTATTGGAAGAGGGCAGGCTTTAGGTTTATTAGTATAGGCCATTTTATTTTGACTAAGGACTGACTAGGACTGTATTTTCTTTCTGTTTTATGGTCAAGAATACTTCCATCTTAGTTATATGGCAAGAACCCCTATTAAACCATCAATAAAGGTTTTGAAACTTGCAGCTCTTTGGTCAGTGTCTACTGGTGATACCATGCCTCCCTCATAACTCTGGATACTGACAGGAGGGTAGTCAGTAAAGTAAAGAATTGGAATAGTTCAAGGGTACTTGGTTCAGCACAAAGGGAGCAATGGGTTGTACAATTTCACTAGGGGCCTTCAGAGAAGGACCAGGAGGACAGAACCACAATGTACCCTGTCCTTGTAGAAGTTCTTGGTGCTCGACAGTGTAGAGTCAGTTTCAGGGCGCTTTGCAGATTCTGCGACAGAGTTCAAGACGGGAGACAGATGCAGGTATTAGGTGGCAGGCAGTTCGGTGAGCGAAGCTGGATGGATGGCTGCAGGCTGGACTACACAGTAACTCAGCACCATGAATCGTTGTGTCAGTGCTGGTTGGCAGATCTGAAGCACTGGTCAAGGCATCTCGGACTGCGATAGCGACTGCGGTGTGACAACAGTCAGCGGTGTAGTCTGCTGCAGCTCGGGGGGGGCTCAACTGGCTTGAAAATGTCCTTTTAGGTCAACGTCAGTGGATGCTTGTCGATGCACTCCTCCTAGCTTCTTCACTGGGCTTGTGTCGTCCTTTAAGGTGGATGGACCAAAGCTGCGAAGAGTGTTGCAGGCAACTGCCTTGTCTTTTGTTTGGGTCAGAGGCTCTCTGGCACTTCCCAGATAGGAAGCTTGCTGCAGAGCCTAGCAGAGCACCAGTTCTGGAGCTGGTGGAGGTTCCGCAGGATTCAGTGTCTCCCTCTGTTCCCTGGGAGATGTTTAGGGGAGGGATCTTGCTTCCCTCTTGGACGTCTGGCCTTCTTTGACTGGCAGAAGATGTAAGTCAGACTCTACCTTCAGCCAGGATCCAATGCTGAGTTCTTCTTGATGCTCTTTGCAATGTCTTCAGATGATCTGCCACAAGAGGGTCTAAAACATCTTTTAAAGCCAAATGTGCCCCAGTGATTGGTGTAGGCTAAGCCTACTTTAAAGTACCAATCCTGGCTCTCCACCAACAATCTCCTGTATTTGTGAGGTCATAACCAGAGTGCATTGCAACAGAAAAGGTAGAGGGGTGAAAACATGTAAGTTCCACCCATCCTCCTTTCTGTTGTGGAACAAAGGGTCTCTCTGGTTAATTGAGCTCTCTGTGGTTCCTGATTAAAGCAGCAGGTCTCCCTTGAAGTTGCAGTGAAACAGACTTTCTGTCTTCATCAATCCACATACACGTACCTTCTGAATGGGGACCCCTGCAGGGGCTGCTTACTGTAAACATATAGTCCCAGGCATGATTGGTCACTGACCTTGATACTGAGAGGCAGTAGCTGGCTTTAGGTTGTCACAGTGCATATCAAAGGTTGTTGGGGTTTTCCTGTCCTTTGTTAGTCCTACAACCAGGACCTGTTTGAATGAACTCTGATTAGAATGCAACCTGCCACCAGCAGCCAACAAAGGATAGAGTGGATCCATGGAGCCTTTGTTAATTAATTAGGCTGGCCATGTCAGGAGGAAGGCTTTGTCTTACCCATTCTTTGATGCCTTGATGTACTCTTGGCGGTCATATTCCAACTAAATATGGCAGAGGGGACAGCACCTGTAGGCTGTATCCACCCAGAGTACATGAGTCTATATGTATGTCATACAGTGAGCATAGGAAAGTTTGAGCAGATTAGCCACACATATTTTCCAGAGGTTGATCTACCATCATTCAATTTAATTTAAAATGTCAAAAAAGCCCAGGCGAGCACACATCCACTGTGCATATGGCTGAATTCCTCACACAAGGACAGGCTGCAGAAAGCAAATAAGGACTTTCCCTATTGGCTACTGCAGCCTTCCCCAGCCCTCAACTCAATGTAAGCCCCCTCCTCAACCGTCTTGCTATGGGGTTGCCAGAGTTTGGTCCGGCGGCCCTATTGATGCATTTAAAAAAAGCAATTCTAGGGGAGGGCCCTGTGGACTCCCATGCCAATTGTTGCTGGTGGATCGCTGGACCTGGCCCGGGAGGACCCCCTAACTGCATTTTCTTTTATTGGTGGCAGGGGATGCTAGTGCAAGGCCTGGCAAGCCCCGCAATTGTACTGTGGAGGGTTATCAGGCCTTGCTCTGGGAGCCCCTAGCACCAATTGAAAAAAATGCAGTTGCAGGGGCTGCCAGTGCAAGACCCTACAACCCCGGCTATTATGCTGGGGGCGAGGGAGGTCTTTGGGCCCTGCCTTCTAAGCCCCTCTTGAGAATTGAAAAAAACAAGATACATGCAACTAAGGGAGCCAATTGTGCTGGGAGAATCGTTGGGCATTGTCCTGGTTGGCAAACCTGCCAATAAAAAAAAAATGCAGCAGTGGGGGAGCCTGGGCAAGACCCGGTGACCCACGAAATTGGGATGGAGGCTGTCACTCGGCTTTGCCCTTGGAGCCCTCCATCACAATTTTTTTTTATGCAGCTGTAGGTGCCACCGGGGAATACCTGGCAACCCCCGTAATTGTGCTGAGGGATCACCGGGTCTTGCCCTGGCCGCCCCTGTTCCAGTAAAAAAAAGAAATAATGAAATGCAGCAGCAGAGGCTCCTGGGGCAATATCAGCGAGATAGTGCTCAGCTGGTTCAAATCGTGCCTTGCAAATCGACACCAGTTTGTACAAATGGATTTCTCCAGATCACCAACCCTAGCCATCTTCTGTGGGTTCCTGCAAGGATCTATCCTTTCCCCTGTGATCTGCAATCATTACATAGAAATGTTGGAACCCACCCCACTCCACCCATCATCCACAACCACCAATATGAAGATGACACACAGTTCTAGCTCAAGAGCTTGTATTCATTTAGATTGATATGATTGCCAACACAAACACAACATGATATGATAGGTTATATATAACCTGCTTAATATCCAGAGGTTTCTAAGTGCGGACCCCGGGATCGTAACTGTGTTGCTCCATTTCGTCTTGCTTCCAAGGCGAGCACATTGCCCCTGAGCTATCCTGAGCTATCCTCCCGAGACAATAAGAACACAAACAATATTCATCACGGTTCTTACACAATCACACATCTGTACCTTGTGTGCATATACTAAATAGCCTTTAGAAAGATACATGAAAGAAGATAGATGTTAAAGCCAAATACTTCAACTCTCATTTCCATGTTGTCAGTGAATCACATATTGGAATTTAAAATCATACATCCGTTATACAATGTACTTACTCTATGGCCCACCAGCCACATGTTTTTACTTCAACCTCCTGCAAGTTATCCGGAGCACCCTACCTTATGTGCGCTTTACTTTAGTAGACTATCATTTCCCGAGCCCCCACAATAAATATCCTGTACCTGTCTATAGTGCCAAACGCCCTGCGGAGTTGAGCATGCATGCTACAAATGCGCCTTTTAAGTTAAAGTGCACTCAAATCAATTAGTGCCCTTTCTTGCTTTCTCCTTTCTTCTTTAAAGCAACTATTGAGTTACAGGCAGAGTGCAGGCAGCATCAGCCCCCCCCCCCCCTCCAAGAAATATACTTTCAGCATGCGCATGGGTTCTGATCCCTCTCTCATTGCAAAATGGCTTCAAACATACATGCGGGCACAGAAGTAAGGTCTGATCCTTGGTTTCCACCACAGGTGCATCCCATTGTATGTATGGCAAGATGGGGTTTATGAATCAGAAACCTAACTGGCAAGTAAGGGAGTGCTGTACATTAGGGACAGTCACTAGAAAGGGCCTTGTCTAGCTCTAAACCCTGCATATTCTGGCAGTTGTCCCAACTTAGCTTTGCAGAAGATCCTTCAGAGCTCATGGCTTGGGAAGTAGTCCAAGGACGCTTGACAACTGAAGTTATACTCTTGGATCATTTTGGGACTGGATATTGGGTCATCTCCTCTCCAGGGACAATTTACTGGGTAGGCCCTTCTGCAAACGACCAGTAGTCCCTGGAGACTCATCCCTTTAGTCAATTATTCTCCATGTACATGACCTAATATCGACCTAAGGAATCGACCCCCACTTCCACATTTTAGGCTGCATTGCCCTATTACGCTTCCCAACACATAACATGAAACAATGTTTAGCAAGTGACTCATTAGTGTAGGATGATGATTGAAGCACCATACTTTCTCTCCCTGTTGCCATATTATTGCCTAGAGAATTTAATTATATTCCAATTCCCAGTGTCACTGCAAAATGAGCCAAAATGCTAGAGCTTTTCTCCAACAGAGTCCTTGCAGCCTAAGAAAATTCACACTAGCTTTACCTCTGCCCCAGACTCCAACTTCACATGAAATTGCTGGAAGAAGTTTCCTAGTAGAAGCTTCCCTGAAGTGGGATACTTATTCACATGTATACAGTAAGACATTTAAGAATTACCCAGGGCAATATTCAACTTTAGATTAATACAGGTAAGTAGTCAGAGTAGTACATTAATTCTTTAATCAACATTCAGGTAATGCGGCAAGGCTACTGGTAAGTAACTTTTAGGCAGCCTATATGTCATAAAGTCCTGCCCTATCTGGGGATGAGAGTCTCAAAGTCAGTTGGTACACTGGGTGACCAAGGCCCATGGGCTGCAGAACAAAGGAAGGCAGATACTGTCAACGTTGTCAAATTAGCAGGAATCTTCAACATTACAAATAAGTAAAATGTTTAGTTAAAAGATGGTTCAGGGAGGTCAGGTAGACCACCTGAAGGGTTGTAGACCAAACGGAAGGCGACAACAGCTGCTGTTTAGATTCTTGGCCCGGAGGCAGAAAAAGGAACTTTTGTCAGGAACAGACAGTCAGCTTCTTGCGATGGGATGCCCATCAAGTGATGTTTATGATACTGGCTCATTGGGACTCGACACATGTTTTGGTTCAGCGATGGTTGTCACACGACATCCTTCTCTCGGTTTCTCGGTTCCCCGACCTGGAAGGGGAGACTTCTCAGAGTGGGAAAGAGTCACTGTAGGTCCAGCAGGATGCCCACGAAGTTCCAGCTGAAACCCCACTTCAGGAGACGATTCATAGCAAATTGGTCCAGCCCCAGTGTATTGGGGAATTGCAGCCCAGGACGGTTGTAGCTCTTCAAGGGATGTCTCAAAATGCAGGTTGTCTTGGGACTGGTTAGGCCCACCAGTCCAGGAGAGGAAGTTGTCCAGTTTGGATCTTCCCTGTTGATCAGAATTGGAGCTTGGAGCAGAAGCGGCCACTCGGGAGTCACCGCTGGTCGCTGGATGTGGCTGCAGGTGTCCTTCTTTCCCGGATTCTTCATTCCATGGGTCGACTCTCTCATTCTGCTCCAGGACCCTCATCTTTTTGCAGGAACTAAGCCAATCAGCAGTCCTGCCACATTCAAACTTTGGGTGATGGCAGTGTCAGGCCTGAAAACCATGGGCACTTTTGGAGCCCACCCACATCGTTGTATGGGAGTCCGCCGTTGCGGGCTGTTTGGGAAAAGGGGGAAATGATGTTGCGGGTTAGGGAGGGGCCGGTGAGGACACCGGCAGTTGAATCTTGATATTTAATAAAGTAAGACGTGTGAATGGCCTCTGGCTCCGGTCCCATCATTTAAAGTACGTGGGCCGGGTAATTCGAGGCGTGGTTGAAAGCTTCACACTGGCGACGAGGTCGACAGACCACACGCCCACTGAGGGCTGCCATCGGGCAGGGTCGCGCATCGGCGCCCCTCATCAGTGTCAGTCCCCGTGTGAAAACGCACGCAACTGCAGGCGCCGCCCGCCATTAAGCAGACCGCTCCACGTGTTGGCGAAGGTGGCCCGCCCGTGGCCCCCACACAGCACCGGCATCCCGCTCACTGCTGGTAAGGCCCAGCCCCTACACAGAGCGGTGCAGCTCAAGGAAGGCAGCAGGGAGGCCCTGCATGCCGTGCACGCTGCAACTACGCCCCTCCCCCATCAACACATGCACAGACAAGGGAGGGAGAACGGGAGAACTCAAAAGCAAAACAGCGGGGAATCCTATTCAAGGAAGGCAATCCACAGCATCTCGAGGGTGCCTAGTCTAATGAAGGCAGTTGACTGATCCTGCCTAGTAATTTGATGAACTTTATCAAGGAAATATCCCAGAGATTAAATGGTGCAAATTTCACAACCAATCAGACCACGAGATACACCATCAACCCCTCAACATGACAGACCAGGTGGCGTCATCGGCACCCACGGCCTCACCATCAGCACCCACAGCTGCAGCAACAGGTACGGATGGCCCCACAGGTGGACAAGCTGCTCAGACACCTGGGACAGGGGGAACCACGCAGGTGATGCACATGCCCAATCCATTCGACGTGCGCGATACAACAAACCTAGGACCCAGGTGGGCCACATGGCTAAGAGACTTTAAATTTTACACAGGGACGGTGGGCCTCACAGAGGATGACAGACTGAAATATACCCTATCCAAGGCCATAGGCCCGGCCGTACGGGACATTGCAGGCGAATTAATCAACTGGGACATGGCAACATATGAAGAGGTACACCGAAAACTGTCAGAATACTTTGCACCACATACTAATATAGACTATGAACGTCATATCTTCCACTCCACCCAGCAAGAAAAGGGCGAGTCCCTAGACAACTATGTCATGCGCCTGCACATTAAGCAAAAACACTGTGAATTCCTCCGCTACTCGAATGAGGATGCTCTAAGCTCACAAGTGATAGCTGGCTGTCAATCTCAAGTCTTCAGGAAACAACTACTTCAAAAGCAAAGAACGCTTGAGGAAATCTTGGCCTTAGCCAGAATGGAAGCCGCAGTAGAGTCACAAATGGATAACCTTGAAAAGATTAACATACAACACGTCACGGCTCCCACGAACTCAGTCAACAGACTGGAAGCGGCCACAAGTCAAGCCGCAGCACGGTCTGAGGCCACGTGCTACAGGTGCGGTTATGAGTACCCACACACAGGGGACTGCCCTGCCATAGGCCAACAGTGCGCTGCCTGCGGAGGAATGGACCACTTCTGAGCAATGTGCAAAAACACTCCCCCAACGGGAGCCAGCCGACAGAGAACACAGGAACGCCGCAGGACGACCCGCCACAGCCCAACAGGCAACAGAGCAGAATGGAACCACAGATCCTCAGGAAGGGATGATAAGGACCAGAGAAACACATATGCCCGAGAAGACCGACGACCGCAGGAAAGCGGTAGACTCAGTCAGAGGAGGCGAATTGTCCGATACATCGAAATGCATTCGCCGTCCAGCAGCGAGACCCCATCATCGGAGGATGACCAACGAAAGAAGGGGTACGTTTGGGCCCTCAACAACTCAACCCCACCCAACATAGCCCAATTCTCACCCTGCAAGTAAATGACATGCTGATAGAATTTCTAATAGACACTGGGGCAACGGTGAACATTATCAGTGAACAAGCATACAACTCGCTGTCTCGCCAACCAAAAATCTGCAAGGCCACGGTTGACATATACCCGTATGGGGCAACCACTCCGCTGCCGTGCAAAGGCACCATCACAGCGTGGTGCGCACACAAATCTCATGCAACAAAAATTCCCTTACACATCCTAAACACCGAAGCTAACAGCGGGTGTATCCTGAGTTTTCAAATAGCAGTCAACATGGGCCTCGTACATATTCTGTACCAGTCTATGGCGCACAAGTATTTTGCCACACCAGAAGCGATTCAAGAAGCATTCCCAAAATTATTCAAAGGTCTAGGTAAGTTAAAGAACAGGAAGGTTCACCTCCACATCAATCCGGACGTACCACCAGTAGCACAACACTATAGAGGCCTACCACTTTGAAGAGCGGAGCGGGTGCGAGCAGTCACCGGTAGCTCTGTGTGCCCAGACTGCAGGCCTATCCCTGCCAGGTCCCGTGGGCCTCCAGTGAGTTGTTTCTGTAATTTTAAAAATAATTGTTTTGTTCGCGCTCCGAGCGCGTTGTACTGCCCCCTGCCGTCTCCCCCTGCAGCCACTTGCTGGTCCTCCTCTCCCTTCCCACCTCCCTGACTGCCCACCGCCCCCCTCTGATTGGTGCCTTGCTAGTCCCTCTGGGACTACTCAACGGCTGCTCTCCCCGCTCGCTTCTTTGAAGAGCAGAGCGGGTGCGAGCAGTCGCCGGTAGCCCTGTGTGCCCAGACTGCAGGCCAAGCCCTGCCAGGTCCCGTGGGCCTCCCTTGAGTTGTTTATGTAATTTTAAAAATAATTGTTTTGTTCACTCTCCCAGCGCGTTGTACTGCCTCCTGCCCCCTCCCCCTGCAGCCACTTCCTGGTCCTCCTCTCCCTTCCCGCCTCCCTGCCTGCCCACCCCCCTCTGATTGGTGCCTTGCTAGTCCGTCTGGGACTACTCAACAGCTGCTCTCCCCGCTCGCTTCTTTGAAGAGTGGAGCGAGTGCAAGCAGTCGCCGGTAGCCCTGTGTGCCCAGACTGCAGGCCAAGCCCTGCCGGGTCCCGTGGGCCTCCCTTGAGTTGTTTATGTAATTTTAAAAATAATTGTTTTGTTCACGCTCCCAGCGTGTTGTACTGCCTCCTGCCCCCTCCCCCTGCAGCCACTTCCTGGTCCTCCTCTCCCGTCCCGCCTCCCTGCCCGCCCACCCCCCTCTGATTGGTGCCTTGCTAGTCCGTCTGGGACTACTCAACAGCTGCTCTCCCCGCTCGCTTCTTTGAAGAGTGGAGCGAGTGCGAGCAGTCGCCGGTAGCCCTGTGTGCCCAGACTGCAGGCCAAGCCCTGCCGGGTCCCGTGGGCCTCCCTTGAGTTGTTTCTGTAATTTTAAAAATAATTGTTTTGTTCGCGCTCCGAGCGCGTTGTACTGCCCCCTGCCCCCTCCCCCTGCAGCCACTTCCTGGTCCTCCTCTCCCTTCCCGCCTCCCTGCCCACCCACACCCCCTCCCCTTCCTCACCTCCTTCTGCCTTAAAACTGACCCTCCTGGGCAGCCCCCCATGCCCGGCAGCCCCCTTGGCTAAGGGCCCCTTAGGCAAATGGCGGCTCCTTCGGTTGCGGCTCCCTTTGTGTCTGCAGGTGTCCGCAGGGGACGCCAGGAACCAGTTATTATCTTTGTTAGCTCCACCTGCTCTCCCGGCCCACCCCTTCTACACTCGTGTCACTTAAATACGCATTGTGCCAATACTTACTGTTGTTTCTGCACTGTGGTAACTAGGCCTTTTCCTCCCCTCTCAGGATTCTCAAACTTAGGTGGCCTCTCCACCGGTTACCTAATACGCATTACTGTTGTTTCTGCACTGTGGTAAACTAGGCCTTTTCCTCCCCTCTCAGGATTCTCAAACTTAGGTGGCCTCTCCACCAGTTACCTAATACGCATTACTGTAGTTTCTGCACTGTGGTAAACTAGGCCTTTTCCTCCCCTCTCAGGATTCTCAAACTTAGGTGGCCTCTCCACCGGTTACCTAATACGCCTTACTGTTGTTTCTGCACTGTGGTAAAATAGGACTTTTCCTCCCCTCTCAGGATTCTCAATCTTAGGTGGCTTCTCCCTGGTTCCTTATTGAGCACTGTGAGATCTTTAACCCTGAGAGTCCGTCCTACTGCACTACTGGCTTGCCGCTCGCTATCTTGCCCGGTTGCTCTCGTCTGTCTTCCCCCCCTCCTCTCCCTCCTATTCTATGGTGCTCTCTATCTCGCCTATCTTCTCTAACTGCTTCTCCATTGACTATCCTGCTCTCCTCACTAAATCTGGTAGGAAAAAGGAAACTCTCACCGACATCCTCTTTTTTGTGCCTTTACCTAACCTATGGACCCTTCATATGGTCTCTGTGGTCTCTACTTTCTCCTCTTCTCCCATTAATGGTGGCACCCGTTGGGATGTCCTCTTGGCCTCCTTCCACTCCTCTAAGGCCATCATTAATGTCTACTCTAACGGGACCGTCTTGGTCCAAGGCCCTCAGGCCAACCTTCACCTCTTCGATAGACGCTTCACGCGCCTCATCAACTTCCTTTCCTCTCCTGCTGTCCCCCCTCCTCTCTCCTCGGCTACCTTGCCTTCCCCCTCTCTCCCTGCCCCCCCTCGTGCTCCTTCTTCACCTCCGCAGGGTGTACCTCTGATCTGTACCCCTCCCCGAAAGTCCTTCAAGGATGGCAACCTTCTCCACATTGCCACTTAACTCTCGCTCTGCTGTCAAACATTCCTCTGATATCTGTCGCCTTCTTGAGAAACTGGACCTTGATGTCCTCGGTCTTACTGAGACATAGTTCACGGCCAGCTCTGTCACCAGCTTTGACACACTCCTACCTGATGGCTACACAATCCTCTCCGTGCCCAGGCCCAACCCCCTTATCTTCCCAGAGTGGATTCCTGCCACAGTCACTCCTACGCAGACCTACTCCTCTTTTGAATGCCTTGTCTGCCAACTCTCTCTCTCTCCTAGCCATTCCCTTACTGTGGCTACTATCTATCGGCCACCCGGTCAAATTCCCTCCTTCCTCTCCGAGTGGACAGACCTCTCCTCCTCACTCCTGTCCTCAACCACTCAACTCCTCTTTCTTGGAGACTTCAACATCCACCTGGATGCTCCTGTCCCCCCTTTGGTCACTTTCGTGACCTCTGCGACTCTCTCTCACTCTCTATTCTCCCGTCTGGGCCGACTCATTCTGCAGGGCACACTCTTGATGCTCTGATCTCTTCTGACCTTCCCCTCTCTGTCCCTCTCTCCACTCCTCTCTCCTGGAGTGATCACTTTCTCCTACCCTCCCACCTCACCCTCCCTACCCCTCAGGCAAAGCCACCTTCATCACTGCCACCCTCCTTCTCGGTCATCCGACCAACGAAGCGCGTGTCAGTTGAGGTTTCGCCGCCACCTTCTCATCCCCCCTCCCCCTTCGGCTGACTCCCACCCTGACACAGCCCTCTCCACTCTCCACTCTGCTATATCTGATACTCTTGATATCCTTGCCCCTGTCATGAGAATACGCCTGAAGCCCAAAGCCAAATGTAACTCCTGGTATGACTCGGATCTCGTCACCCTAAAACGCAAGTGCAGGGTGGCAAAGAGGAAATGGCGTGCTTCATGTTCATCCTCTGACAAACTGGCCTGCCGCCTGCTCCAAAGGCAATACCGGCTCTCCGTTCTCACCAAGAAGAGAGCCCTTATCCAAGCCCGCATCTCTGCGGCATCTAACAACTTGGCTGAACTCTTTAAAATCTGCAAGGAACTGGCCAACCCTGCTGCAGTCTCTACCTCTCCTGTCCCCTCCCAGGCCCCCTGCACGGCACTGGCTTCTCACTTCATTTCAAATACTCAGGACATCCTGTCCTCACTCTCCTCCTATCACCTCCCTGCCTCTATTCCCTGCTCTTCCTCTGGCCCTTCTGCAGCCACCCCATCTCCCTCCTTCTCTGCCTTTCCCCTTTTCTCTGCTGACGAGGTTTCCAGACAAGTCTGATCTATGAAATTCTCGTCAAAACAGATTCACCCCTGTTTCTCCAAAATTTTCAAGGACCACATCAACTCCCTGGCTCCTGCCCTGGCTGACTTCTGCAATCACTCCTTCACCTCTGGAGTCTTCCCATCCCCCCTTAAGCACTCCCTTGTGCACCCTCTTCTTAAGAAACCCTCTTCTGACCCTTCTGCCCGGCTAACTATCGCCCAATCTCCATCACTCCCTTCCTGGGCAAGCTCCTGGAGAAACTGGTCATCTCCCAGCTGCCAGAAGCACGGAAACTGCTCTCCTGAACATCCGTGAAGACCTGCTCTCCAACCTTGACTCTAACACTCTGTGTGTTCTCATTTTGCTCGATCTCTCTTCTGCCTTTGATACTGTCAACCATGCCATCCTGCTCAACCGTCTCCGTGATAACCTGGGTATCACTGGTCAGGCTCTGGCATGGCTGACCTCTTTCCTCTCCAATCGACCCTCCCAGGTCCAACTGGGGTCCTTCCTCTCTGACATCTTTTCTCTCTACCTGTGGTGTCCCCCAGGGATCTAACCTCTCTCTCTGGCTGTTCAACCAATATCTGGCACTCCTTGCCCACCTCATCGCCGCTCTCTGCCCCAACTTTCAGTGCTATGCGGATGATACCCAGCTCATTTTCAGGCTACCCTCGGCCTCCTCCTCTCCTTCCCTCATCTCTGTCTGTCCGCTATCCAGGAATGGTGTGCCGCCAATGACCTTTGCCTTAATGCCAGTAAGACTGAGATTCTACTCATCGGCTCACCCACTCCCTCCTTCCCTGCAGCTCTCTGGCTGGCCTCTCTTGGCCCTCTTCCTGCTCCTACCTGCAAGGCAAAAAACCTCGGGGTCATCTTCGACTCCACACTCTCCTTCTCTCCTCACATATCTGACATCTCTAAGAAGTCACACTACCAGCTGCTCCTCCTCAGAGGTATTCTTCCTTTCCTCTCCTTCCCCCAGAAGCTCACTGTCTCCAGAGCCCTGGTTCTCACTAAACTGGACTACTGTAACAGCCTCTATCTAAATCTGCCTGCCTCTACTCTCCGCCCTCTGCAACTCATCCAGAATAGGACTGCGAGACTTGTCCTTGGCCTCAAGCCCAGGGACCGTATCTCTCCAGGACTGAAATCTCTTCACTGGCTCCCAGTGGCTGTGAGGACTAAGTTCAAAACCCTCTGCATTGTCCACAAGGCCTTCTGGGGCCTGGGGCCAAAATAACTTCAACTCTCTCTTCCTAAATATCGTCCTTCTCGAGCTCTTCGCTCATCCGCCTCCAACTCCCTCAGGGTCAGCCGCTTCTCCAAGCAACGAGTTGGGGGTAGATCTCTCTCCGCGGCAGGGCCTCCCTCTGGAACAGCCTTCCTGCCTCCCTGAAACTTGAGGAGAACCATCTCCGGTTCCGGAAGCACCTCAAAACCTTCCTCTTTGCTTCTGCTTTCTCTCCCCCTGTCCCCTACTAAAATCCTGACTGAAACTGCACTGAATCTGCAACTGGGCCGATCTCGGTCCCTGGCCCAGCCACTCTCCCCTTGCACTGCCTACCTGGCAACCCCTGCAGTGCGGGACTGTCTCTGTATCCCTACAGCCCCCCTTCCCAGCACTTGCCTGCACTTACCTTGCACTTTCCACCAGCTGGCCCTTATTATTTATCTTGTTATTCTACTACCCCTGTACTGTACTTTCCCCTCTCCCTTTCCCATTGCACTTTCCCTTCCCCTCTGCCCATGCACTTGCGCGATCTGAATCACACCTGGCCTAGTAAGATCGTTGTCTGTCTTCTCTTTGTCCCCGCTCCCTGCCTCGTCACGCCTTGAAACACTTGTGTATAGGCACGTTACAAATGCCATATCATATCATATCATTCCAGTTAACATACAAAAGCAAATTGAAGAAGAACTGGACAAACTGATAAAGCTACAAGTCATCGAGCCAGTGCAGGGGCCCACACCGTGGGTGTCTCCAATTGTACCAGTTCCAAAAAAATCCCCAGATGGTTCCATACGCCTTTGCGTAGACATGAGGAGAGCCAATGTCGCCAATGAAAGAGAGAGACACCTGGCACCAAGGATCACCGACATGATCCACCTCCTTCACGGAGCCAAGGTTTTTTCCAAATTAGACTTGACAAAGGGGTACCATCAGATAGAAATAAGCTCCGAATCCAGATACATCACGACCTTTGTTACACACCTGGGTCTGTTTCAATACCGGAGACTCGGCTTCGGAATATCATCGGCTGCTGAGATCTTTCAGGAGGAAATTCACAAGGTCATCCGTCATATACCGAACTGTCTAAAGTACTCGGATGATGTGCTGGTATTCGGCAAAACCAAAGAAGAACATGAGACAGCCCTACACCGAGTATGCGCCGCCATGGAATCAGCAGGTCTCACGCTCAACGCAGACAAGTGCGAGTTTGGCAAGGGCTCACTAAGATTTTTTGGCCACATCTTTTCGGACCAGGGCATGCGGCCAGACCCAGATAAGGTTGCAGCACTCAACACAGCGCTGCCCCCCGCAAACACCTCGGAGCTACGCTCCTTTCTAGGTCTCGCAAGCTACTGCTCGAGATACCTGAAGGACTATGCGACGATAAGCAACCCACTAAGACTGCTCACACGCAAGGACCAACCATTCACGTGGTCACCGGAATGCCAACTTGCTTTTGAATCCATCACAAATTCCATCTCAAAGGCAGATTACATGGCCTACTTCAACTCCTGAAGGGATACAGAGGTCATCGTCGATGCCAGCCCAGTGGGGCTGGGAGCCATCCTGTCTCAAAAAGACCCTGAGGACCCAACTAAACTCTTCATAGTGGCCTACGGCAGCAGAAGCCTCACCTCCACAGAACAGGCCTATTCCCAGGCCGAGAAGGAGAGCTTAGCAGTAGTGTGGGCCTGCGAATATTTTCATCTTTTCCTATACGGGAAAGAATTCACTGTCGTCATGGACCACCAGGCGCTACTCACCATTTACGGTGACCCCAAATCAAGAATGACTCCGAGAATAGCAAAGTGGGGGTTAAGGCTACAGGACTATAAATTCAACATCAAGCTTTGCCCGGGAAAGGAAGACAACCCGGCGGATTACTTATCCCGACACCCGTCGGGTCCAGCCCAGACTCAACCATCCATAGCAGATGCTTACATCAATTACGTGGTACATCACTTACAACCATTCCCCATAGAATGGGCGGAAGTGGTACGAAAGTCCGAACAAGACGCGGCGCTACAAATCATCAAAGACTGCATTCAAACAGACAGGCGGGCACACATGACACAACAGGCCAAGCAAGAACCAGAGACGGTGAAAGACGATATAAGAGGGCTTGGCCAACTGAGAGACGAGTTATCAATCGTGGAGGATCACATCATGCTAAAAGGTTGCAAAGTGGTGATACCTGCATCACTGAGAGAAAGGATAATACAACTTGCTCATGAAGGGCACAGAGGAGTGGAAGCAACAAAACGACTCTTAAGACAAAAAGTCTGGTTCCCAAAACTGGATGCCATGGTGGACTCAGTCTTAGGAGGATTCATCACGTGCGCGCAGCTGGTACCCCCGCCTCGCCCAAACCTGTTGGAAATGTCCAAGCTGCCAGACCGGGTCTAGGACCATGTAGCGGTGGATCTGTTTGGACCCATGAGAAACGGCACATATGTACTAGTGCTAATTGACGAGCACTCCCGATTCCCCGAGGCCCAGATAGTGGAAAGCACGGCAGCCACCACCATCATACCCGCCCTAGACTGCATGCTCTCCGCATACGGCGTTCCCAGTGTCATAAAGTCGGACAACGGCCCGCCCTTTGCCAGCACAGACTTCCAGAATTTTGCCAGATACATGGGCTTTCTTCATCGAAAAATAACTCTGAGATGGCCCCAAGCGAACGGCACCGTGGAGAGATTCATGGTCAACGTTCGAAGAGCACTACAAATTGCCAACATACTAAACAAGCCATTTGAACAGGCTCTATACCAATTGCTTCGGGAATACAGACACACCCCACACAGCACCACCGGGATCTGCCCAGCCGGCCTCATGTTCAGACGCCCGGTGAAAACAAGACTACCAGAGAACCCAAGACCGGAACCCCTAACACCACTAGAGACTCAAGCTAGAGAAAAGGACAGAGAAGAAAAGGAAAAGATGAAGCACATGGCCGACAGGCGTTGAAAGGCCCTAGAGTCAAACGTTGAACCAGGTGACCAAGTGCTGATGCGGCAGGCCACGGGATGGAAGGAAGATGCTCCGTATGCCCCTGAGACACTGACAGTCACGCAAAGGAAAGGCACCATGGTCACTGCGGAAAGAGAGGGGCGGTCCACGGTTACCCGGAACCTCTCTCAGTTCAAAAGAATACTGACCCCACTCCAAGGGAGATGGGAATCCCACCAAGAAACAAGGCACTGGCCGGACGCTGATGAACCATATATAGGGGACCGTGAAGCATCTGAAGATGATAATCACGAGCGAGATACAACTGGGCGAGCCCGACACACAATCCCCGAGAGAGCGAGATGACCCCAGCGGAGTTGCATGAAGCCACAGAGATTCATACAAGAAATGGGGTAAGAGACACTAGAGAACTGTTCAGTTAAAAGAGCGGGAGATGTCAGGCCTGAAAACCATGGGCACATTTGGAGCCCACCCACATCATTGTGTGGGAGTCCGCCTTTGCGGGCTGTTTGAGAAAAAGTGTAAATGACGTTGCGGGTTAGGGAGGGGCTGGCGGGGACACTGGCAGTTGAATCTTGTTCATTAATAAAGTAAGACGTGTGAATGGCCTCCGGCTCCTGTCTCATCATTTAAAGTACGTGGACCGGGTAATTCGAGGCGTGGTTGAAAGCTTCACAGGCAGTCTCAAGGGGACAGCCAGCCTCCCAGTCAGAACTGGAATCAAGCAGACATACTGGAAGACAAAGACCTGCAGAGTTTCGTTCTACTCCCAGCTTCCTGTCCTCCCAGACACGCTAGCGCCCTCGGGTGGGCTTCCCAATAGGAGCCCGGCAAAGATAAATGATTGAGCGCAACCTCCCCCACGCAGGACGACAGAAGGTGGCTCAAGAAATGACAAGTTATCAAGAGGTGGCGAAAAAAGAAGACGGGCACGTTTTAGTACAATCATGACCCATGTGTCCCTTACCGCAGCTTCGAAAGCAGCCTGCATGTCAGTTTCACAATAAATCAGTTGAAAATATCCACTGCCACCAGCCACTCAGATGATCTTGGCCTGCACTGTAACTAGAAAGTTACAGGAGAAGTGGAACAAGGAATACATTGTGTCCCTTCAGCACTCCACTTAACATAGAATAAAAAGTCTCCCCCATCCTTGGAAATAGTAGTCATCACAAGAAAAATAAAAAGGGCAGCTCAAAGAGCTCCTAGCAACACTGCACAGAATGTGCTGCATGTTGCATTAATAAATTGCAGATGCCTTAAAAGGCGGGGGGAAAGCATTACTCCAAACAAATACAACCAAAAGGGTCGAAAAAGGTTCCCAGACGTAGTGTAAAAGACTGAGTGAGTGGGGGAAAAGTCGAAGAGTCCAGAAAAAACTGCTGGGGGACTCAGAGTGAGGAGAATATTGAACAAAAATGAAATTCTACCTAACAATATGCTAGGGTGATCTGTTGTAGATGATTTAGTAGATTTAAATTTCAAAAGCATATTTGGTTTATGAAAATATTATATGTATGATACATTTTAAGAAAATGGAAAATAGAATTGATCGATTTGGTCGGTCCAGTTTGCATAAACTAAATTCAGACTTGACATAAATAGCGTGTCCCACCCAGGATGCAAAGAAGAATAGGGGTAGTCTGACCACACCCACCTTAGCTCTCATGTGTGCTCTCTTGACTTCTCTAACACTGTCTCTCATTCCATTTCACGATTCTCACCCGTTAGGTCTCCCCATCGCTCCCTCTGTCTTTCTTTTGTGCTAAGCACTGACTGAGTTCAATTAAAACATTTGAAATATCGAACTTAGAAGCAAGACTATACTTGATAACACTTAGTAAAGTTTGCTGGGAACCTTGGGCAAAACAGATCTCTAAGGATGTCTTTTCTGTGTAGTAAGGTTTCCCCTCATCAGATGCACACCCAGTTGTGGCATTGCCCTGGGAGTGACATTTGCACTTATAGAGAAGTCATGTAGCCCCACTGGGTGACCCTATGAATATCATACTCACGTGGGACCTCTCCCCAAGAACCACAACAAGGCATGCAGGCTACTCCCTGGGGTGCATGGCAGACTTCTTAGATAAAGGTCTAAACAGACCGTTTCAAGCGCTGAAGGCGAAGGCTAACATTGGACCAGCACTTGCTTAGGATGCAGTGTAGGCAGCAATGATCCTTTGGGGGATACATAGGACCTGAGAGTTGGGGTTACACTAAGGCAGCTGTTGCATGATGTGATCTTAGCTGTGAAGTGGAAGGGCAGCTTCATTCACAGGAGAATTACAATGTTTTAAAAGTTTCAAATCGTACGGATTAAAGTTGGGGCTATCCCTTTCTAATTCCATGTTTTTAAAGTCAGAATTCTCCATGCCAAGCTAAGAGCCTGATACTGCTGGATTAAAACTGATTTCAGAGTAGGGCTGTTGCTGCCTGACTCCGCCCCAAGAACCATTGGGTGGCCATTTTGCCTCATTGCTGTAGCCATGCTCCTGGCCTAGTGCTGGAGACAAAGGCAGGAAAGCTTGAAGCAGACTGCTTAGACTCTGTACTGGAGAAGGAAGGTGCAGCTCTGCAGCGTAACCCCAAGAGGTCTCCATGGCGTCCGCTGGAAGTCAAATCTTAAAATCCATGGTGCATGCTTCTATGTAGACAATGTACAGAGAACACAGGGTCAGCTGGAAGTTGGATCCAAACACAATGGTATTAGGACTATTACTCTAGATGACTTTGTCCATTTGTAGCTTTGCCTTAAGAAAAATGTCTCAAAATCAGAATGATCTAGGAGCATGACCAAGAGTATCTCATTCAAGACCGGCACCCACAAAATAATTGACTGGGGAGCTCCACAGCCCTTATCGTTCACCAGCTTTGTGTGCTTCTGCTAAGAACAAGAACTGACTGGGAACTCCACAGCCCTAACCTGGCATACGTTTTCCCTGCTTCTACCAAAGTCGGACCGGGAGCACCACAGCCCTGATCTGGAATCAGCATTTTCTGCTTCAGCCAAGAACTGGCCGGAAGCTCCACAGCCCTGATTTGCCATCAGACTTTTTTGCTCCTGCAAAGAGTTAACCAGGATCTCCACATCCATAACCTGCCATCAGCTTTCTCAGCTTCAGCGAAGAACTGACCTGTGCGCCTCAGACCTGATCTGGAATCACGCTGTTCTGCTTCAGCCAAGAACTCACCTGGAACTCCACGTCCCTGATATGGCACCAGCTTTTCCGGCATTTGCCAAAATCTGTCCAGGAGCTCCTCAGTTTGCTCTGCTTCTGCCAAGAATGGACCTGTAGCTCCACAGCCCTGATCGGGCATCAGCTTTCTCTCCTTTACCCACTAGGAGCTTATTTTTCTGCTCTGAACACTTTCAACACGTCCAAAGTTTTTCATCATAAAAAAAGCCAATTTCATCAGAAGGTGATGAACACTCTTTGGTCATTTCCTGCGACCTGTTCTCACTTGAGAGAAAAGTGTTCCAACAGCCGCCTACGAGAGACCGAACTGGGGAGGCCCATCAGAGCGGCCCCCTGCCATCCCTCCACCTGCGAACATATGACTTCCTGGCTCACTGAGGGCTAGTATTGGGCCACTCTCACACTGTGGGACCCTCTTCAGTAATAGATCACCCCACCGTGGCCGGGAATGCATCATGATTCGTGGGGGACCTCCTTTTCCCTATTTTATGGGGCGGGCAACCCATGTGCAGAAACATTAACACTCCCCTGTCACTGCTTGAATAAACAGAGCTATGAACTGTCTTTAAAGACCTTTAATGTCCTAATAGACACTTTCCCAGTAGGTGCAACACCTAGTAAAGGTCTACCAAGCCCTGACATGGCCTCGCCCTTCACGGTGGCCCATTAGACACATGTTCTATACGCCTATAGACGTTAATGGACTCCTGTAACAAACTACTCTTTTAAGATCAACTTGATAACCATATAAAGGAGTAACGTTTTTTTAAAAAAAATGTCTCTTCACATGTCACTATTTGTCATTTGGTGGTATTTATTCAATATATTTGTACACAGTTTTTATGTCACCATATGTCTGTACTTTGTCTGACGTTATATAATAATAATGTTATTATCTTTATTTTCAGTATAATGTCTTATGAATAATGACAATAATAATAACAATACTTTTTTTTATAATGCTTCATGCCAGATTCCTCCTGCTTCAAAGTGCTGTGACAATAGCTGCTGTTACCGCTTAAATCTATTGCCTCCTTTCTTCATGAATCTCTGAGTTTGGACAACGCTACTGAAAGGAGAGTCAAGGTTACCACCAGGCGTCTTGATTAACTCTGGACCTATACATTTCTGGCTTGAAGGTGCTATGAGACCTTAGGTAGAGCGGTGATCCTCTATCGGCTCCCCCTGCTTTTACGCTGTGCTGCAGTATCTTGCACACTGAGTGTTTGCTGAGTGGCTGGTGGATTTGGAGGGAAGCAATGCATGCTGGGTGGAGGCAAACTGCTAGGAAACACACATGCACGTTTTAATACAGAATCTGTGTAGCTGTGTGCATGCTATGGGCTATTGTGGAGGCCATGTGGCAGCCTTTTTTCCAATGGCCTCTAGCAAACAATGGGCGTCCTCCACCCAGTCATTATTCCAGAAAGGCAATCGTTGTCAGCATGCATACCTCCTGTTTCCACGCATTAGGCACATAGGTTTGATAGCGTTTCTAATCTTGGCAGTGCATAATTTGTGGGGGAGCTTGCTAGGCCTCAGCCCCAGGACTTATTTCTGAGCACTGGCACTTATTTATGATTCCAGCTTGATTATGTTGTGGTATTTTGGAAACTTTATTATTTTAACAGTCAGTCATAGTGATATAGCACCCAACAACAGTGTGCACTGGCCAGGACATCCGCATCCTGGGCTGGCTCATTCTTATCCACAAACCTGATGGCCCTGGCTAGGATGGCAGGGGTATTTATCAATTTTCATGAATAACACTGAGTTGTAAGGTGACATTACTGTACACCAATGCTATCTCTGCTCACACACTGCTCTGCTCGGCCTGCACAACACTGCTAAATATTCTCTACTGTTAAAACCAGCGGGTGGGTTTACAACAACAGGACAGTTACCAGCCTGCTGCCCCAACACAGGAGCAAGTTCTGTGAATAAATGGTTAACATGCTCCACCTGCTACCAATAGGATCAGATCAAAACCCTTGCACATTTATTTTATTTAAATATGGTATGTTGATTGGTGTATGTACATATCACAGTGCATCCACCACCCTCAATGAACAGGTGGTAGTTGCAGCTTTAACCACAGTTGACACTACGTGGAGGAGCTGCGGCTGGTGTCAACAGCGAGCCTTGAGCTAACCCCCACATCCCCATTCCCATGCCCCAATGTGTCACAGGCATGCTCGAAAATATTTGTGCCCTGACATGTATTTTCTTACAAATTAAGCACTGAATCTTGGAATTCAATTGCTGCACCGCAAATGCGTATCCCAGCCATTGATCGTAACGTGGAGGAGCAATGCTTTTGATTTCCGAGCCTGAGGCCAGGCCAGGCAAAACGCCATGTAGCGCCTCTGGGATGGTTGTTACCCAGAGTGATGAGACACTGTGTGTCACACAGCCCACAGAGGTGTGTAAGAAACCTTGCGCCCGTGGAGTCAGTCAGCATGGTACTCCAAAGCAAACCATGGCAGGCCAGCTACGAAGGTGGAGAGCTCCTTCACAGTGAGGGGGACACTGGAGGCGCTCACACAATGCCTGACCGAGAAGAACATCTGGGTGTATGTGCTTTTCACGACACATACTGTAAGAGAAAGGAGCAAAATTTCCCGGTTTAGGAAGAAGTTTGTGACCAAAATTCTCACAAATGAATAGAAAGGGAACAGTGGCTAGTGAAGGTTGGTGCAGGTGGCGGGGAGTGGGGAGTGGCAGTCAATTGACAGTATGGGTTAGGAAACCCCCCTTCCTTTAAAGAAGGGGGAAATAAATTGACAAAAATGCACATTCGTGTCTCAGAAATTCGGTTGAAAGGGCCTAAATCCGAGGTTACCCAGAGAAGGTCGGTGTTAGGCGAGGCAGTTTGGGTCGGATGGACATCTAGGTTGCACTGGGATCTGGATAATTGTTGGGGAACCCAACACATGTCCACTCTCACTTGTTGGCTACTTGCGTCTGCCCTAAACTGAGCCCTTTGGTCTGTAAATTCCATCCCAATAGCTGATGACCTGCAAGACAGCATTTTTCAGCCACCAAAAGAAAGGGGTCATTCAAAAAGCTGCCTCCGGTGTCATTTACAAATGTCATGTCCGCATCAGGCGCTGTAGGAATCTAGTTACCACTTTTACCCTATTGTGCCTTACCCTTGGGGTGCACTTTGATTTGATCGGAAACCTAAATAATATATGGGAATGTGTTTCCATCACAGTAAAAATGGATTGTCACGTCAATTCATATAGGGTTTCAAAATATGTATAAAAGCCAACGCAGATCACGGCAGCAATAAGTAGTAGTAGCACTAGGTTGTCATTTGTAAAGCGCCTTCATCCCTTCATCCCATGTGTATGGCCTCAAAGCGCTTGTGGAGTGGAACACCCTCGGAGGACCGAAGTCCAAGCTATGGGAACATTCCTGAAAGGGTATAATGCGGGTGTGCATTTGGCCATAAGAAGTTGGGTGGGATGGCCGGGCCCCAGTTTGCTAATAAGATATCATTACATTAGCAGAATCACATTAAATAAAAATAGCATTTTCATTTTCACCTGCTCCTCACAGCATGAAATCCTCCTGAGAAATCAAACATGCGCGTTTCACTCCAGGGACCAATTCCACAGGCTATGATTGATTACCATCCCTTAAAGTTCTCAAGTTTCTAATAATTGATTGAATGATTCAAATCAACTGGGTAGCGAACAAGAGTACATGCAATGCAGATGTTGTACAATTTTATTTCGCTTCAAAATAGATATTCAAATATTAGTCCAAAGTTCTTGAAAACACCAACTTAACTCCTAGCCTCTCCACATGCATTGTGCCACTGCATGTTGTACCTGCACACTTTGTGACCTTGCATGCCAATTCATCGTCCCCACAGAGCGCCACTGTATGTCTACCATCTCGAAGACCATGATTAAGCAGAATGGGCTAAAGCTGATGGGTGCGTACATAGGACAGAGAAATAATAAACCGACAATGGATTCCACCGAAGGATTCTCTCATGGGCATCTTTGCTCTGCTACTCATATGAATGTCCACATATGTATGCTATGGTCAGTGTTGTACTTAAGCAATAAGCCCCAAGCAGGGGGCCATTACCACTTCAGTTGTAGGCCTTAACGCAGACCAGCGGAATTACATGAAGCGATAATGCCCCACCTGTGAGGGGCTCGTGCTTTAGCACCTTGAAGCATTTGTTGTGCTAGATAGAATTACCAACAAAATACTTCGGACCCAATGACCGGACAGACTGAAGGGGGATTGCAAAATACTGCTTTAATCCCAAGAAGTAAAGCACGGCGAATATACACTCATCAACTCGACTCATGCAGGATCACAATGTTTATTCAGTCATGCGTAGTTCATATAATGCCAGATGCGTAATGAATGACTTCATCCTACTCTAAAAAAAGATTTTAACTTCTCCAGCAACGCCACACATTGGATCAAATCCTTTCTTACTGACCGTACATCCAGAGTTGCCATTGGAAATTTTGCAGCCGACCCCATAATAGTACCCATTGGTGTCCCCCAGGGATCCTGCCTCTCCCCCACCCTCTATAATGCATATACTAAACTCCTATTCTCAGCCTTAGACGATATGTGTGTCATCTACACCAACTTCGCAGATGACACACAGATCCTCATCCCTATTACAGGCGACTACACCCAAGACACCCTTACCATTAATAAAGTTTACTCCATAATCCAAAACTGGATGGCCCTAAACAGTCTCTGCCTTAACTGCCTTCCCAAAAAGGAATAAGCACCCTCCACCCGGACTACTCTCACATTAACATTGACGGTACATTGATCCCAGTACTCAAACAAGTCAGGTGTCTATATTGATGCCAACCTCTCTATGCATAAACAAATGGCAGCCCTCTCCTCATCCACAGCCTACACAGCAAAACTTATTGCACTCAGCCGCCAATTTCTCACCCCCGTAAATTGCATCACCCTGGCTAGAGCTCTGATTTTAACGAAACTAGATTATTGCAACATCCTCTTCCTAGGAACCTCCAAAACCAATTTAAACAAAATCCAATTATTACAGAACAAAGCCCTTAGAACGGCTTTAGGGATAAAGAAATCTGAACACATATCTAGCACTAAAAGAGAAAACCACTGGCTGCCAATTGAAGCAAGGATCATCTTTAAAACCCTTAGTATCGTCTACAAATGTACCACCAACAAAGCGCCTAGCTACCTCAACAACTCCATTAAGAAAAAATGTCATGTAGGACTCTGAGATCCAATAAACCGGCCCTCTTAGAAGTTCCTCAATACAAATACAGCAGAGCAGGAGGAAGTTGTTTCAAAGTTCTAGCCCCATCGCACTGGAACGCACTACCCCTGAGCATCAAAAACGAGGACTCCTTACTAAAAATTCAAAAAAGCACTGAAAACCTGGTTATTCAATAAATATTAACCGCTTAAGTCCCACCCCCCCATGACCAACTACACTGCTAGGGGTCACCCGCAGAACTGCAAATAGTGTTGAAACAAAATCTGAATGGCTACCTGACCAATTGGAATATGGTATAAGTAATCTGACTATATGATCTTTTGTAACCTAATTAGAAAAATGTGTATTTGTTTGTAAATGCAACATTGTATAATAATGAGATAACTCACCTGTATCTTTGCCGTGATACCCCAGGGTCTGGGCGAGTAACAAATGTAATAAATAAAAATTAAAAAAAATATGTGGCAAACTTCAAAATCATATCGAGGAGTGGGATTAGATTATTTCTATTGACATGGTATAAAGTAATCGTCACAGCAGAAAAAGTGTCAGAGGACTAATATTTCGCAACATTGTATGAAAAAGTGCATGGCAGGCTATTCTAATTGGTTGGCAACCCAAATCCAACGTTGGACATTCGGCTTGTTAGCAACACGTGCATAGAAAGGAAACCCAGGTGGTTGGAGATACGTCCGCTCTTTGTTTCCCAATTAGGCCACCCTCTCTCATCGGTAGATCTCATGCCACTGTCTTTGGTTTGAAGGTTGACCTTACCAGTCTGCACAGTCCCGGGACATCAGAAGGAGTGTAGGTACACCACTATCTTAGCTACAGGCCCAATGAATAGCCCTTGTTTGCAAGCTCTTCTTCAAATGTTGCAAGACCATGAATGTGTCCATATTGACAGTGCTTTTAATCTTATTTGATTCAGCTTTGGCTGGCTGCAGTTCTCTTTTTGTCCTTTAGAGACTTGCTCACTCTATCCCATATTGACTATGCCTTCTAATCATCCAATATTTGGCATCAGTAAATATTTGTGTTCCTCTAATCTTTTGAAAATATGTCCTTGCACATGGTCTGCTCCCTTAATGCTTTTTCTTCATCTCTCTAAATAGCAGCATTGGTTCAACGCCAATGTACTCCCCTATTTCGCAAAGAAAACAGCTACTGCATCGTCTCTCCACGTTTAAGATGCTGAGCTCATATTTTTGAGGTAACTGTGTTGATTGACATGAGGCACTGTCCATCTTGTTCTGATGGTAGTCCTAAACGTTGAATCTATACCTCCCTTAAGCAAGATTCTATGTATTCTTTCTACCTTGCGTTTCAGCGTATTTACAGTTATTTACCAGGGGTCATTTCATTCTTCTTTGTATTCATAAATACTGTATTATGGAGTACAATGTTCTCTTACTGCTTCAGTTACATCGTTATTATTAAGTATTTTCATATTGTTTCAGCATCCAGCATTCAGCATATATCTTCTTTCGGACATTCTTTTGGTGTTATAAGACTTTGCTTAATGTAAATCCATGTCGTGCACCATTTTATTCATGGCTGCTTTTCAACAACTCGGCAAGGGACATCCTTCTTGGTAGGTTTCCTCCACTGTTTCAACGTGAGGGTATCTTCTGAATGGCTGCCTGAGTGCATGTATTGTTTTTCATACAGTCGATGTGATATGGACATGTCGCATAAACTTGTACATCGGTTCCCAATTGTAACTCCTCGTCTGTTACCCCAATAGGGTGAGGGCAAGGGGACATTGACTAGGTAGAATGCGTCCACTTGGTCCTCTACAGGCTTATTGCTATTAAAAGCAATTTCTTTCATTTTGCAACTGAAAAAAGAAAAAGAAAATAGCCACCAAGGAAGGGGAAACAAAGTCTGTTCTCCCTTTCCATGGCAGCTATTGAAAAGAGTTTAAAAAAAAATTAAACAAACAAAATGGCCACCATGGAACGGGAGAAGGGACTACACGTAGATCTCGTCTTACTTTCCATGGCGGTGTGTCGCAGATCGGGAACGGATACGCTGGGGACAGAAGTGTTCCCAGTGCATCCGTTCCAAAAAAGGAACCGAAAAGAATGTAAGTGGAGGGAAGAAGGTCAATCTGTAGATGGGGAGTGGGTGGGGAGCACTTATCTTGTTACCCGGCGTGGAAAATGGCGGCCTCCAGCCCAGAGAAGGATGGGAGCGGTGGGATTACTGTCTGGTAATGCCACTGTTCCGAGTCTACTCATTGGCTGGCAGGCTGCCACATTCCGCTGTTAAGGATTTCAATCAGGCACAAACTGACCCGATTTTTGGAATATTTATTTTGAGAGGTGCTTGTACAGTGTAGCACAGTACACCAACCCAGCAAGGTGTCTGTAACCTGCAGGCTAGTATGCTGTGGTAGACTGTCATGGGTGGTATCTCGAACCCAGAATCACGGCACAAGCCCCCAAAATCTGTTAAGGATTTCAATCAGGCACACACCCAGGTCTCGCCTAGCATGTGGTGCGTAATGAAATACTTATTTATTTGTGTCTATAAGTTCAATATTCTGGATGATATACCACTAATATCGGACCCTTCTCGAAATACCCCCCTTTTCACAGTGTACCAGGAATCAGGCTAGTTTGTAATGGTCAATATTTATTTATTTAATATTCAAATCACACAAGTTTTAATATGGGGCAGCAATCACCAAGGGGTAACAATACAATTGCAAATCTAAGCAAAGGAATTGAATTCACTTATTCACTTATAATAATGCAGAGTATAAAACACAGGAAAAAGAACAGTTTTGGTTTGTGAAAGGATAGCGTTTAGGTTAATATTTTCCCCTGCAAAGTTCTTATGGTAAAAATTAGAAATCCTACACAGATGTCAATCAGCAGGTATTCAGGAATTAAAGACAATGTCTAGAGGTTAATGCAATTTTCCCTCCCCAAACAAGAAAGAAAGCCGTTTTTGGAAATTGACACTTTTAAAAATGACAGGTGAAAGTGGTTTTGTGAAATAATGCAAAAGGGTGCAAAAATGCTTAAATGGAGAACAATTCTTAGGAAAGCAACACTAAACAGGCCCTAAAACACATGAGCTATAAGCTAAACAACAGTACACACTTTAGATCAAGATGAGAGTTGAGAAACACTTTGAATGGGAAAAAGACAAGTGTAAACATTTGAAAACTGTAAATTCGCGGCACAATTTCACTATGCAATTCATGATAACAACAGGTCAAATACACTGTTCTGTGATGCAGTTCTTGGTTGTGGATGTAGCTAAGGGTCTTGGTTATCAGTGAGAGTTGAAGTTATAGAGGTTTTAGTGAGAGGCGTTTTTGCAAAATAGGCGCGAAAATGAAAACAAATTCAGTTTTAAAAATGACAGATTGGTTGGATTACATTATATTTATGACTATGAAAAAAACAATGCCACCCAGGAATCTCCACAGTTACGTGGCCACTGTTACCCTTCACGTGGTGGATACTCTATTTCTTTCCGGGATTTACTTTAGTTACTCAAAATCATTAATGACTTATGGTTTTGCAAAACAGATGAGAGAAATCAGAGCAAGAATGGTTCTGACAATATTAGGGTTCTGAAGTTTGGGATGGGTGATACGACAATGCAAATATACTATGGTTCACTGTTCTTCCTATTGATACTTACAGTCCCTTGTAATTAAAATTGGACCATCAGAGTTCTGTTCATCGAATCGGGTCAGGTCTACCGGCAGCAGGGCACTTCTGGAGGGATCAATCTTTGGGGTGGTTCTGGTCAATTTAGACGGCACCTCAACTGGATTTGGAATGGATTGGCCCTTCTGGTCACTGGACATGGCAGATTGTCAAGATGCGAGTTTCAGCAGGCAAATCTTAATGGTAGCAAGCCAGACTGAATCAGAATTAAATCCCCTCCAGTTTGGGATGGTTGAATTTGGGTCTAGCTAGAAAGAGTTCAGTTAATGCTAAAGTCTGGATTCTGCAAAGAAGTCTGGATTCAGCTGCAAGATGAAGAGTTCTGGATAAGATGAAGAAGTCAGGAACAAAGTGTGGCGCAGAAATCTGGATGTGTTCAGGAAGCAGTGTCTTATGTGTGGTGAAGTTCCTATATTTATCATCCCAAGTGACATCACAAAGTTTATGGTGTAGGCAGAATTTCAAAACACACCCGCATGGCTGTGAGTGGCCACAGGCACTTGCCTTGTTCTGGCTGGCAGTCAGAAAAGAGCTGTCATCTTTATGATGGGATTTAGGAACTCCCACATTGATTTTAACCAAAACTTAACTTTTACACAACTGTACATTTCTAAAATGATGTCCCCTAATAACATCGGACACATACATTGTATATTTGATGGGTTAATTTCACAATCAATCCCCATCTCTGTGAGAGCTGTCTTTGTCATTCTATGTAATTTTATCAATTTGAGTCATAACAGTTCAGACTAATAATTTCTAATTCAGTACCCATCTGGGCGACTGTCACTGGAGCATAAATATATAATCTTAGACTTGTAGCATCAAGCGTTTTGCTACAATTAAGTTTTTCCTGCAACTTTGGTTCCTTAAGTGGTTGTAATAACTTTATAATAATAAAGCACTTGAAACCAAATATGTCTCTCGGCAGTTGTAAATAACACTTACCTCTGTGATGGTCAACAGTCTCGTAATAGATGAAAGAGATAATTACCTAAAAACCCCTCTTAAACCCAGCCAAAAGGCTAGGTAGAAGTGGAATCTCCAGGGAAAACCCCAATAGGGGAAAAAACCCTGTGATGCGCTGCTGGGGTGCGTGGGTTCCTGCAAGCAGCTGGTGAAGACTCACGCTAGTTTTAATGTGGTCTGGATTCTTGTCAGGAAGGATTCTAATTCAAAAGAGTAGAAATGCAGGTAAGTAAGAATATGGTTTCCCAAGTCTAGTGAAATAGTAGAGGGTATAGAAAGGAGCTTACCCTGACAAGCCTTTTCCCTACTTGGTCTTTATATCTCAATCTGATGGTTAATGTTGGTAAAGCACCTAATAGAAAATATAAGGAGTAAGAATATGTCCAATTGTGCGAAAAGAGAAATGCAATAAGAGATTGGGATCTTACCCACAAACAGTAGCCCCAGGGATGAATAGCATAGAGCAGATTACGGGTCTTGAACTCGAAGGAATAGAAGGCTGAAAAGGATGTCTAAGTCTGGTTTTTAATGTAGATTGTGAATAACAACAAGATTAGGCGTGAGGAAATACCTGTGAGAATCACAACTCTGTCTAGCTAAACAGACGTAAGCTACAAACCAATGGCAGCAGGAGCGGTTGTTGAAACTAGGAGATGGCTTCCTGTTGATTCACAGAGCATAGAAAAGGATCGAGAATTCTAATGTTCAGAACGAGAAATGGGAAGAGAATGAATGACGAAAGTGAAGAGAGTAACTCTAGATAGCAATTGTTGAATAGAAAAAGTAAAAAACTTACGGTGCGCAGCGCAACTCTGAATAGAGAAGCAACGCGTAGTACCAAAGTTCCAGTAGCCGGATATACAATTCCGGAAGTCGAGGGCGGGGCTACTCGCTCGGTCTGAGGAGCGAGAAATACTAGTGTGCTGCTTACAATTTCGGGCTTCTCCATGTTGTGAGTCCCGAGTCTGGGCAAAACCGCGGGCATTGGCACACGGGAAAGTGAAGTAGCGAGACCCCAATGGACAGCCGTAACAGTATGCCCCCTCTTAAAGTCACTACCCCCTGGTTTATCTGGGTGCTTTTTGTGAAATAGTCTGATTAGTTGTGGAGCATGGATGCTGGATTCTGATTCCCAAGTTCGATCAGCAGGGGTGTACCCCTTCCAATCCACCAAGTACTGTAGTCTTCCACGATGAATACGTGAATCACATAACTCTGCAACCTCGTACTCAGCATCGGTATGGAGCAGAACTGGTGGTGGATGAGAGGAGACCACAGGATGGTACACACTTCGAATATCTGGTTTCAGCTGAGAAACATGGAACACGGGATGTAGCCGTGCCTATGTCTTCTGTAGTTTCAGCTTGAAAGCTGCTGCTCCTATAGCCGAGATCACCCAGAAAGGGCCCATGAATCTAGGAGAAAATTTGGAAGGCTTAAGATGTCTGGGTAAGAATCGGGAAGATAACCAGACCCAATCTCCAGGTCGTATACCAGGAGCTGTAGATCGGAGCCGGTCAGCCATCTTCTTTGTTTTTTCCTGAGTAGCCCTAAGTGCCTGAGAGGCTGCTTGTTGACCCCAATGTATCCTTTCCAAGAGGGACTTTACATCAGGACATTTGGCATCCAAAGGTCTTTTGTCTGGGAATGAGGCAGGGTTAAACCCATAGGAACAAAAGAAAGGAGAGGTCTTAATCGCTGAATGATATGCATTGTTATAAGCTTATTCAGCGATAGGAAGTAAACCTAGCCAGTTGTCTTGTGCTGCTGAGATGTAACTCCATAGATATCCTTCCAGCGTCTGATTTAGTCTCTCAGTCTGAGCATTGGTTTGTGGATGGAACCCGGAACTTAAAGCCCAATATCTTGAAGTGTATTGGGAGCCTCTATCAGAGATTATGGTTTCTGGTAGACCGTGAAGAGAAAACATTTGGGAGATGAAAGTTTGTGCCATTTGAGCCGCTGATGGAAGACTGGCTAGTGGTAGAAAGTGAGCCAGTTTGGTAAATGAATCAATCACTACCATAATCGTTGAGCATCCTTCGGAAATAGGAAGGTCCACAATAAAGTCTGTTGAAATAATCTGCCAAGCTCGTGTAGATAAAGGCATTCTGACCAGAGCTCCGAAGGGAGAATGTCTAGGGCTTTTATTTTGCAGACAGACTGGGCAGGACTTAACGTATGAAAGAATGTCATTCCGCATAGATGGCCACCAAAAATATCGGGAGATCAATTCACGGATGTTAACATTACCTCTATGTCCTGCAGCTCTAGAGTCGTGGCACATACTTAGAACTTCCTTCTGTAAGGATTTAGTGGGTACATAGGCCTGTTTACCATGGAAATAATACCCTTTCTTTTGCGACAAAAGACTCCCCTCCTTCCTGGTTAGCCTCCTCAGAACGAAGGGCACTGCACTTAGTTCCAGACATTTAAGAAAATCAGTAGATTTGTAGCTTTTCTCAATGCTCAGAATGCAATGGGGAAAAATCGGTTCTGGTTTGACTGGAAGTTGATGAGTGATCTCTTTACGCAATAAAGCATCTGCTTGTAAATTACATCTTCCAGGTATGAACGAAAATATGATCCTGAAGGGGGAGAAAAAATGAGCCCATCTGGCCTGTCGACTGTAACATGTTTGGGCATATTGGAGGATCCTTAAGTTTTGATGGTCAGTACGGACCTCTACTGGAAACTTTACTCCCAGTAGTAAGTGTCTCCACTCCTCAAAGGCCCTCTTGATTGCCAATAGCTCCTTCTCGAGAACTGTATAATTCAACTCCGCCGATGAAAGATTCTTGGATAAATATGCGATGGGACGTTCCAATCCTTGATCATCCTCTTGTAGAAGAACTGCACCCAAAGCGTACTGGGAGGCATCCGTTTTGAGAATGAAACGGCGTGACTGACCTGGAGTCATTAGTATGGGTGCGGACATGAATCTCTTCTTTAAAGTATCGAAAGCCTTTTGTGTTTCCTCGTTCCAGATATAAGGAACTCCTTTTTTCAAAAGGTTGGTTAAAGGCTGAGTAAGGGCTGAGAAGTTGGGGATAAACCGACGATAGAAGTTTGAAAATCCTACAAAACGTTGAATTTCCTTAATTGATCGAGGATTAGCCCAGTTCTGAACAGCCATGACCTTATCTGGATCCATCGTGATGCCTTGTGCCGAAAGAATATATCCCAGGCATGTCACATGAGGCTGATGAAAAAAGCATTTCTCCAGATTGCAGAATAAATGATTGCTCTGAAGTCTGTATAATACCTCTCTGACATGAGATTCATGCTCAGAGATGTCTTTAGAGAAGATCAGAATGTCATCCAGGTACACAATGATGGTGTGAAGCAATAAATCAGAAAATAGATGATCCAAAAATCGCTGGAAAACGGCCGGGGCATTGGACAATCCGAATGGCATAACTTGATATTGAAAATGGCCAAACGATGTCCTGAAGGCCGTCTTCCATTCGTCTCCCTTTCTGATCCTGATAAGGTGGTAAGCACACTTTAGATCCAGCTTTGTAGAGATGAGAGCTCCCTTGACGGCCTCTAGGATATCTGGAATTAAAGGCATCAGGTACCTGTCTGGGATGGTAATCTTGTTTAATCCCTGAAATCTATACAGGGTCGAAGTTCAGAAGAATTCTTCTTGGGAACGAAGAATAATGACGCAGCAGCCGGGGATGTGGATTCAGTAATAAGCCTGTTTCGTAGGTTGAGATCTAGATATTCCCTAAGGGAAATCTTCTCGGAAGAAGAAAGGATGTACATCCTTCCGAAAGGTAATGGCTGGTTTGGGATTAAGACGATTACACAATCATCTCTGCGATGAGGGGGAAGCAGAGAGTTCTCCGAGGAGGAGAAGACCTCAGCAAATTCTTGATATTCAGAGGGAAGTCCGATGACAGAACCGATTACTGTAACCTGTCTGCTCTCATCTTGTTTTGGACAACATGTCTTGCCAGTCTTACCTGGACAATTATTGAGACAAAACTCTGATCACAAGAAAAGTGAACCTGCTGCCCAATTAATATAAGGATTATGCCTTCGAAGCCAAGGCAGCCCTAAAATAACAGGGTAATGGGCAGCTCGTATTACATCCATAGTAATGACTTCCTCATGTGTAGCTATTGTCAGGAATAAAGGGCAGGTTTGATTCACAATTGGTCCTGAAATCGGAGGGCTTCCGTTTACACTCTCTACTGGGATGACTTCACCCTTGGAGAACAGAGGTAGATGGTGTTGTCTAGACCAAACCTAATCAATAAAATTACCGGCAGCACAACTGTCCACTAGTGCCGGAATCTCGGTCATCTTCTGGTTACCAAATGTGAGAGTGATGTGTAAAACCAACATTAAAGTGTGAGAATGAAGGTTTCCTTGTGAGACAGGCATATTCAAAGAGGAGCCTAAAGATACTTTAGAATCCCGGAACGCGGTTCCTCCTACGACCGGGAGTTGGCGTTTCCCGACCGTCTCGGGGGAGTGATGGGGCACTCCTGGACCGTGTGGGTATTTGAGCCACAATACATACACAATCCCTGAGTCCTTCTGCGTGTTCTTTCCTCAGGGGATAGAGGCCCTCGGTTAGTTGATCCCAATTGCATAGGTTCCTCAGTAGAGCTTCCTCTTTGTGTGGCAGGAGAAGTAGCAAATGTATGAGTAGTGAGTTTCCCTTTGCGCCTTTCACTACTTCTTTCTTTCATCCTATAGTCAATCTGCATGACTAGTGCTATAAATTCTGTCAATGAAGTGGGACGTGGAACCCTAGATACTTCATCTTTTAGATCCTCAGACAAACCTCTCCAGAATTAGAGTAACTTGTGCATCGTCAGACCAAGTAGATTCACTGGCAATCTGTTTGAATCTAGTAATATAGGTTAAGATGTCTTGATTGCCTTGTCTGAGATCAAGTAATTGTTCCTGGGCCGCTATCCGAATTTCCTGCCTTCCGAACATGGATCTAATGCTATTACAGAAGGCAGAATGGGAGTCTAATATCGCATTATTGCTTGTGACCAAAGGAGTTGCCCAGGCTAGAGCAGGTCCCACCATCTGTGAAATCATATACCCTACTCTGTCGCGATCAGTATGAAAGAAAGCTGCCTTAAAGGCAAATTGCACAGCACAGGCATCCAAAAACTCTTTTATCTTATGGGGATTGCCATCGAATTGACCCCCTGGTAGGGGCCCAGGAGGCACCTCTGAGTAATGTGGAACTCTGCTAGCTGTTGCCTGTTGAGAAGCCAACTGGGCACTCTGTTGCTGAGACTGTTGTTGAGCCTGTCGAAGATTAGCATTCTCTTGCTTCTAGTTTTGTACCTCCGAAGTCAGAGATTGCATAGCAGCTATAAGTTGCTGAATCTGTTGATCCATAACAAAAGTAGTTCTTTACAAAGGCCGAAGACAGAAAATATCTAGGTCAATTAGGCGTTGCTTACTGTAATAACTTTATAATAATAAAGCACTTGAAACCAAATATGTTTCTCGGCAGTTGTAAAGAACACTTACCTCTGTGATGGTCAACAGTCTCGTAATAGATGAAAGAGAGAATTACCTAAAAACCCCTCTTAAACCCAGCCAAAAGTCTAGGTAGATGTGGAATCTCCCGGGAAAACCCCAATAGGGGAAAAAACCCTGTGATGCGCTGCTGGGGTGCGTGGGTTCCTGCAAGCAGCTGGTGAAGACTCACACTAGTTTTAATGTGGTCCGGATTCTTGTCAGGAAGGATTCTAATTCAAAAGAGTAGAAATGCAGGTAAGTAAGAATATTGTTTCCCAAGTCTAGTGAAATAGTAGGGGGTATAGAAAGGAGCTTACCCTGACAAGCCTATTCCCTACTAGGTTTTTATATCTCAATCTGATGGTTAATGTTGGCAAAGCGCCTAATAGAAAATATAAGGAGTAAGAATATGTCCAATTTCGCGAAAAGAGAAATGCAATAAGAGATTGGGATCTTACCCACAAACAGTATCCCAGGGATGAATAGCATAGAGCAGATTACGGGTCTTGAACTCGAAGGAATAGAAGGCTGAAATGGATGTCTAAGTCTGGTTCCTAATGTAGATTGTGAATAACAACAAGATTAGGTGTGAGGAAAAACCCGTGAGAATCACAACTCTGTCTAGCTAAACAGACGAAAGCTACAAACCAATGGCGGCAGGAGCGGTTGTTGAAACTAGGAGATGGCTTCCTGTTGATTCAAAGAGCATAGAAAAAGATCGAGAATTCTAATGTTCAGAACGAGAAACGGGAAGAGAATGAATGACGGAAGTGAAGAGAGTAACTCTAGATAGCAATTTTTGAATAGAAAAAGTAACGAACTTACGGTGCGCAGCGCGACTCTGAATAGAGAAGCAACGCGTAGTACCGAAGTTCCAGTAGCCGGATATACAGTTCCGGAAGTCGAGGGCGGGGCTACTCGCCTGGTCTGAGGAGCGAGAAACACTAGTGTGCTGCTTACAGTTTCGGGCTTCTCCATGTTGCGAGTCCCGATTCTGAGCAAAACTGTGGGCATTGGCACACGGGAAAGTGACGTAGCGAGACCCCAATGGACAGCCGTAACAGTGATACAGGGTTCATTAATGTCTTCAAAGCAAAAGCCTACAATTAGGTTACCATCTACCAATTTTTAGATTTGACCTCCTTCAAGTTGCACATTGAACGAGTTTCAAATTTAATCACAAATAAGGATTTAAACATCAAAAAGTTCCAGCAGTTTTTGTTTCGTTTTTTTATCCTTTGTAACTCCCCTTCACAGGCAACAGCTGTCACAGTCCTTTGATCAGGGAGGTGTGTCCTCTTCCTGGAGAGGGAAGCTCCCCTGGAGAGATCAGTAGGCAGCTTGCCATTGTTCTTGGCTCAGCCAAAGAGGAATGTCTAATGAGTCCATTGTGCTCCTTGTTGTCAATATGCGGGAACCATTAAGGCTTCCTGTAGCAAGGGAGTGTCAATTTTGAAGTGTCAATCTTTCCCAGGCTGTCACTGTCAGGTCAGAATTAAGTATTTACTTAACTCCAATACTGGGTTGCTTTAAATTCACTTTACAGTCTTTTAATTTCACACATATACAAATAAGCACAGTTTACAAAGGATTTGACCATTTAAAAGAATTAAGCCCTTCACAAACATGCTTTAAATAGGCACATTTTGCAATTTCTTCAGGAAAAAGAAACACATTTAAACTGGGGTTTTGCTGGACTGGTGTTTCACAAATGCACTTCTTAGCTGCTGTAGTCAGTGAGGCCCAGGTTTTCTTTGAGCCACCTGGAGAATCTGTGATTTCAGCACACTTTTCATTTCAATAGTTCACTGGGAAAATGCCTGAATTTAGCGCCAAAACAGCACTTTGAAGGTTGCAATTGATTAGGAAAGCTGCATTTTAAGCCAATTTCGGATTTTAGCCCTTCTGAGGCCTTGCTTCATGTGACAGGTGACAGCACCCACTGACATTCAGTGCAGGGAGTTTTGTTTTGACATCAAGTTTGACTGTGTGTGGCAGGGTGTGCAGCCTTTTGTGATTAATGAACCATGCGCAATTTTGCAGATTTGGCGCGCACAGGGTTTAGTACATCCATTTGTGGCAGTTTCCTTTCCCCCATTGGCAAAGGGGTGTAGTGGGGCGCGCACTGGCATGGGTAAAAATATCCCACACCCCGCCCCCTGCGCAGCCCCCACCAGACACTAATGAACATTAGTTCACTCTCTGTGTGGTTAGCTGATGCCCAGCTGCTATTTGTGCTGCACAAGACATTAGAGTTTGAGTGAATCCTGCCCCCTTTAAAAATGGCTACCTCCCTTGTTACACTTATGCACGTTTGGAGTGTGAAACTAATTATTAAAAGGTATTGTTATTATTATTTGTATTTGCATCACTTGGGGGGACCTAATCCACATCTATGTCTACAGGAGGCAGTCACGGGACAAAAGGATTGAAGACCTTTGAAGTAAGGGAAGTGCTGGGGATGTAAGGAGCTCGGATCATGCCATCTTCTGAACTACCTACATAGGTGTCTCTTCTAGCCCAAGCCGGCAAACTTCTGACAGCTGTAGAACAAAGGGGATACGTCTCTGTAGAATGGAGGCAAACCTTAGAAAAAAGATCAAAATGTGGGAAGCTACTGGCAATGCTTTAAAAAAAGGAGAAAGACTCAGAAACACGAATTGGCAAAGCAATATGTCTGGCTTCGTAAATGCTTGTTTTTTTGCCCTTTAGTACTGGGCAGGCTTTAAAATAAGAACAACAAAATTCACAATAATAAATATAATGCAGCACAAAAAATGAAAAAACAACAACGTACCATGCAGCAGGGTAACAAAACATGCTTTTAAAAGAATCTTTAACAAATCTGTACCGAACTTAGACAGCTCCACTCACTCCTACAAAATGGTCGCTTTAACAGAGCTTTCACCACAAAACATTCATTCTCCATCACAGAGCATATGACTGACACCAAAGGCCTTCAAATCAGTATCTTTGAGATCTCTAAAGCACTCTTTAGCCACACATAAAATATGTTGTGGCAAGATTTACATAGTTTGCAAAGCTCCCACATTGTCAGATTTCAAGCATAGCTCGCCCAGCATTGTTGCCAGGTCAAAAGAAAAAAAACTGAATGTCCCTTCAAAAGAAGCCAAAAACAGTTGGCAGCTATGCCCTTTTGAGTTGCTCATCTGGTCCATAGCCCCTCTGGTGCTTGGCTCCCTGGTAAGTTGCTCCGTTCAGGTCAGTCACCCTATGATCCTTGTTTACTTAATGAGTCTCTCTCCTCTGGTCCTTGGCTCAATTGGTCCATCACCCCATCTGGTCTTTGGCTCTCTGGTGAGTAACTCTCCTCTGACCAGTCTCCCCTCTGATCTTGGCACCCTGGTGGTATGTGCTCTTCTGGTCATTGGCTCCTCTGGTCCCTTGCCGCTCTGCTCCTTGGTTGCCTGAGGAGCTGCTCTCCTGCTCCTGGGTGCCCTAGTGTGTTCCTTGTCTCCGGTTCTTGGCTCCTAAATGAGTTGTACATATAGTCCATCACTACTCTGGTGCTTGGCCCCCTGTGGTTGTGATATGTGTTGTTGGCTTTGTCAGTTGCCAGTTCATAGTGCAAGTCCAGCTGCATTGTACTCTAATCTCATGTAAAACTATGTGGAGCTGCCTTTGTAGTGTCTCTGAGGAGTCAGTAGGCAGTCAGATGGGAGGTCCCGGGAAACCGACTAGAAAACATAGCCCCTAAATGTGTGCCATGGCATAATGTTCCCTGATGTAGCATCACTTAGTATAACATTACGCAATATGTCATAACAAGGACTAAAAGCTGGAGAACGAATGTTGTGTGTGAATATAAACAAATAAATGCAACCAACTGTGAAGTCTCTAAATTGAAAAACGTTGTTCCAGTTGTTATTACGTAGCAAGATATGAGCAAGATATGGTAACAATGACCACTTGAACATTATTCTACCTCCCACTCTAACAACATATTGCTGCACACAACTCCTCCACCAAAATAAAACAGGCTACACAATGGAATGCACACTACCCGAAGACGTGTCTCCACTAAATTTCCCGAAATGACACACTAGCCCAACAAAGATATGCCAACATAATTCTCCACCCTCCTTAAACACTACTCCAACAGGCACAACAGACAACCCCACAATCAATTGGCATTACCAGTCTGGACCACACATTAACCACTGCTCCAAACCGTTCACAAAATGTCTGAACTGTACACACCACAGAGAGCCCTTTTTTCAGATCTGCACGTATCAACATTGCAGCAAAGCCCCCTTGCCCTACATCTACGTTAGTTCCATGGCCCACATTTTGCATATCTTGAAACTGAGTCACATAGCACAATGGGGCATAACAAGGGGTTTCACTCATTCTCCTGCAAGCAGTACTTTGGACAGCCCATGCAACTTTAGTGACTAGCAGCAATGCGGGGGGTAGGGGGGACAATTAATGTTGCCTCTGCTGCTAAGGTCATTCCTCTACACTAGAACCTCTGGTGCACTGACTGGATGGTGAAACTATGTATCTGTTTGATGTGTTGCTGGCCCAGCTACCTGGTCTGCAAGGCCCATGATGGTGTTTCCACCTGTAGGAGGACTGTGAAGGCGGGTCCTGCTACAGCAGTCCCTGTTCCTGCTTTCACGTTAGTGCTCTCCCGGTCCCTCCATGCTAGTCCTTCTCTCTCTTTCATCTTTGCTCTTTTTCTACAACCTTTTTTAATCTCCCCATTTTCCACTTGATTTCTTCCCCCCTTTCCACACGTTTTGATCTTCTTTTCTTCCTTTTCCATTCCCTTCCCCCAACCCGCTGCAGCTCCCTCCCAGGTCCTCTGCTGTAGTGCTCCCACCCTCCATACACTTCCCCTGCCCGTGATTGACTCTGTAGTTTTGCCAGAGACCAAGTGTATCTACATACTGAGCAGCTCCACCCTGTCTGGGATGCCCAACACAGACAACCTACAGCGACGGATAAGGTGACTGTGGTGTAGGCGGGGAGTACAGCCAATACTGTACTCCAGTAAAACCCCTCCTCTCTTATTAACTAATATCATATACTTACATGGACTTTGCCTTATGGTGCAAGGTAGCCATTTTCTGCATTTAGCCTATTTGTGTACGCTAGTCATTTTGCATATAGCCAAATTGTGTTAGGTAGCCATTTTTTGCATTTGGCCTAATTGTACAAGATAGCCATATTTAGCATTTAGTAGTTGCAAGGACTAGCCACACATCACACTTAGATAGAATTGTGAAGACTAGCCAAGTGTCAAACTTAAAAAGTTACCTCCCTCTTTCCAATCCCCCCGGCCCACCTTCCTCCTGTTTTCTTTCTGGTACTACCTCAATTGCTGTTAGGCATAGTAATGTAGCCACTTCTCTCACTCTCCTGCCCACCCATCCCCCCAATCACTGTTTATTTTGCTCTTACTCTTCAGATATGTCCCCCAGAAATATCTGTTGCAGCTTGTTTGTTCTCCCCTCCC
Source organism: Ambystoma mexicanum (assembly GCF_040938575.1). Lineage (NCBI taxonomy): Eukaryota > Metazoa > Chordata > Amphibia > Caudata > Ambystomatidae > Ambystoma > Ambystoma mexicanum. The sequence goes on from NC_090921.1 coordinate 826,280,699, forward strand.
CTTATGTTCCCCCGTAGTCCCCCCTCCAGCACCATCTGAATTGTCATCTGACATAGTAAAATTGTAGCTTTTTCTGTTCCTCTCCCTCTCCTTCTTTCCAATCTCCCCGCTCCACTCTCCTCCTGTTTACTTTCTGGCACTACCTCAATTGCAGTCAGGCATAGTAATGTAGCTGTTTGTCTGTTTCACTCTCCTTCCCTCCCCATCCCCTTAGCACTTGCACTATCTGAAATGTCGTCAGGCTGATTATGATGGATGATCTTTGTTCTTTTCACATTCTGACTGTTTCAAGGACTGAAAGAATGTTCATTGTATTTTTTCCCATGTTCCCTCCCCTCCTTGAAGCGCTTTTGAAACACATTGTGTATAGGCGCTATACAAATAAACAATCAATCAATCAATCAATCACCAGGTTAAAGAATAATGCTGATTTCTCCCAAGCAGCCATAGACTGGATCACCTCCTTTCTGGAGGGTAAGAAAGTCATAGTGGCTGGTGACAGCACTGAAGCAAAACCTACCACACTTATGTATGGTGTCCCACAGGGAGCCTGTGTGTCGCCTTGCTTTTACAACATCTTTATGATCCCTTTCTTCCAGATGTTGGAAAAAGAAGGGATCATATTTGCAAACTATGGAGACGACACTCAGTGTGTTATCCCTATCTCAGAATCTCATATGGAGGACGAAATACTCATCAATGAAATCTATCAAAAAATCCAGCATTGGATGGTGGCTAATGGTTTAGCCATCAACAGCTCTAAAACCGAGCTCCTGTTAATCAGGTCAGAGACTAAACTTGAGAAGCTGGGACCCATCTATATGAATTTTACCATAGAAAACTGTAAAAGTGATGTCATGAGTAAAGTTAAAACCCTAGGCATCTACTTGGACAAAATCCTGAACATGAAAGCCCAGGTTAACAGCTTAATCTCTTTGGGTTCCTACTTCATTAAATTGTTCAGCTGTTTTAGACCTTTTGTACCTGAAAAAAACCCTGAAACGCTGGCAAGGGCCATCATTGGTTCCAAAATACATTATTGTTGCAGCCTTTTGGCAGGCTTGGCCCTATCAGAATGTCATCGTCTTCAGGTTTTACAAAACTGAGTTTTTAGAGTTGTTAAATGTAGTGCGAGAAGAGACCATGTGTCGGAAGCTCGCAGAAGTTTGCACTGCCTTCCTGTTCAGGCCAGGGTCTCCTTCAGGCTATTACTCATTACACATAAATGTGTACACAGAACCATGCCCGCCTATCTGACAGAAATTATCATCCCCAAGAAAAACATCAGAACCCTCAGATCTGATGAGTCGAATATTCTCAATGTCCGCCGTTTTAAGACCAGGGATGCCGCTTTTGTTTCTACAGTGCCCCAGATATGGAATTCTCTTTCTCCTTCTTTGAGGGTCACCATTTCTACTGAGGTTTTTAAGAAAGGGTTGAAAACTGTCCTCTTCTCCTAGATTATGATCCCTCTTCTAAATGATTTGGCCCTCTCCTGACCTCACTGCTATGATCTCCTTGCTACCTGTATGTTTTTCGTGTCAGTCCGTTTGTTTTTATGCTCAGCGCCCTTAAGCCTTTGGGTACCTCGCATGCTATATAAATTAAAAAACATAAACATAAACAATTGTGAAGATTAACCACGCGTCACACTTACATTTATGAAGATTAGCCACGCGTCACATTTAGATAGATTTGTGAAGATTAGCCACGAGTCACAGTTAGATAGGTTGTGAAATTAACCATGGTTATCACTAGATAGAATTATGAAGGTTAGTCATGTTTCACATTAGATAGAATTGTGTAGATTAGCCACCTAGAAGAATTTAGAGAGTAGACATTGTACTAATGACCCCACTATACACACCCACTGGGCTAGCCACACTATACACAAAAACACAACAAACATAAGTAACACTTGCAAACAACAAACAATCCGAGACACTGGACCTTACCCATAAGGATACAACAAGCTCCCCATCAAAGCCAGAATTATCTTCAAAACATTATGCATCACATACAAATGCCTGACCAAAAAAGGACCTATCTATCTCAACAATACTCTACACCCCAAAGTTGACAAGAGATCACTTAGATCCAATGACAAACTCCTCCTGGACCCCCCTTGATTCAAAACCACCAGAGCAGGGGGTAGCAGCTTCACCACTCTCGCCCCCAAACACTCGAACTCCCTACCCATTAATATAAAAAAAAGAATCCTCCTTCACGGTCTATAAGAAACTATTTAAAACCTGGTTATTTAACCAATATTAGCACCTAAAGATAGGATCCCGTTCCATTGTATATTTGTTGTGAATATTTGTAAATTGTATCACGTAATGTAACTAATGTAATGTTGACTTTTATTAATTACTAAGCTGTCTTATAACCACGCTGTGACACCCGAGGGTCTGGGCGTGTAACAAATAAAATAAATAAATAAAGCTAGTGCACTCAGCCACAACCTTAAATACCAGCCAATCTACACATAAAATGCACAGCCCCCCCCCCCAAATGGCAAACATTCACATAGAAAAACAACCCAGGCATTGGGCCTCACCCTTACGGATACAGTAGGACAGTGCACGCAGGTTAGCATCTGCAAGCCAACACACTCAGATGCCAATTTCTCCTGGTTCTGGACCAATCCTGTCACTCTAACTAACCAACCCCATCCTCTTTCTTGCAGAGCCACGCGAGCACCTGGAGACCACCCCCGGGTGGTTACGGTATAAATTAACATAACGTAACATCTGCCTGTAAAATCACGTGAGATGGGACTGAGGGTGGGTCATTGCAACAATAACACAATTCTTCACTTTTTTGGTTTCAGTGGCCACTAACAGAGCAGACGAGGTAACACCATTTTATCGTGAAAATCATTAAATCTGCTCTGTTGTAAAGGAGGTATTTCTTCAAGTATGGTGAACCTAATGAAATATAAGGACTCTCATGTTTGCAGCGATATCAAAGTAAGATTTTATTATTTGCCCAGATCAACACACAATTTGGTCTAACAGTGACGCTACTATTTTACCTGGCTCTGGAGTTTAGACGCATGAATATATTCCTTACATGCCTTCCAAGCGCTACTTGGTGTAAAAGATAATGTTTTGAATTTCAAGGACTACAGTACTACTGTGATTTAGAGTTTACTTGCAAAATACACAGATCTCATATTTTAAAAAAACTCAACAATATGTAAATCCTTAGCTAAACTAATATCATTGAAGCCTGATTTCCCACATCCAGAATAGAAAACGAGAAGCCTCAGAATGCAGAAAAAAGGCAAACCTGAATAATCTTTGTATATCATTCATCAATGTAAGATACCGCCTGAAATGTGTGTGCAGTAAAGTCACGTCAGATTATGCTTGCCACAAGCTTACTGTCATGCTTGCTGTTAAGAACATTTGACTGTGTATATAAAGCAACCGCTGTTTAATAGGTGGGCACCTATTTTAGTAGGTAGAGACCTATGTGCTAGGTAACAAGCAGTGTGGGGTCTTTCAGACGGAAAGTTCCCATAAACAATGCCAAAACATTTGCTTCAGAAAAGCGGGCTGATTATGGAAAAATTAGCAATTGCCAGTGGTTAAGGTGCTGCTGGCGGCCCAGTCCAGGACACTCTGGGGGCATTGCTGCAGAGAGCGAAGTAGCCCGCGCACATTTGTTTAAATAAGTGGACAGAAACAATGACCTCCAAAGACTATAAGCGACTTTGGGCAAAAACTAGCCCAAAGTCGCTTACAATACACAGACTGTTGCCAAGTCATGTGTTCATTGCTTTCCTTTCTGGGACTTTTAGTTTCCCTTTTCCAATTATAAATACAGGACTACAAGTCCCAGAATATCACGCAGCCAAAAGAACTTCGTGTGCTGTCATGACTGACACAGGAACGTTCAAGAGGTATTTTCATCATACTCAAAATCACCTTCAAGAGGTTGTGAAGTGCTTTACAAAAAAATCTAAACATAATACAATAAAGGTTGGTTCTTTTTTGCTTATTGGATGTAATTTGCAGGGTACAACTAGACAAGTCAAGACACATTACTGGTCAGTTGACGTGCAAGGAACACAGAGATGCGCTTACGAAGCCATTGTGATTGGTTATTTATAATGCGCGTAATACCCAGAGGTTTCTAAGGGCGGACGCAGGGATCGAACCTATGTTGCTTCGTGTCACGTTGCCCCTCAGCTATCCTCCCGAGATCTATGGGGTGCAATGATTAAACCATGCCATGGATCATTTTAAAGGGTAAACATTCAATCAGAATCATCTGCTGAAAGATTCTACTGTGAAACCGCCTCCGTCTGTGGTATATGACAGAGGCCAGACTACAAGCGCAAGGATGCCGCAGTACTAATAATAATACAGTACTTGCAGTGCTTAAAGTGGGCCGGGGCCTGCCGGGGCCGGGCCCAGGCAGTCTCCAAAAAGTGGGACTGAGCCGGGGCCCTGCCGGGGCCCCGTCCTACAGCAACATTGGCAGGAATCGCGGGATGCATTATCCCGTCGCGGCCGCAGCCGCGACGGGAGATTCTCCTGCAATGAAGTCAGGCAGCTGACAGAAGTGCCAGCCAGCCACAGCATCCCTGAGGCTGGCTGCCACTTCCGTCAGTCATAGTAACTGCATCTGGTGACCCCTCGCGCGAGAGGTCACCAGAGGCAGTTACTGTCCCTTTGTTTCCCCAGGTCGCCGAGGCGTCTTTAACCCTCGGTGAACTTGGGGATTCCTCGACATATTTCGAGGTGTATAAAAGATGGCTTTGAAAGTACACATTTCAAGCCCTCTTTTATAAAACTTTGCCAACGGACAATTTTGTCCGTAGTCAAAGCTTTATAAAAGATGGCTTGAATTGTGTACTTTCAAAGCCATCTTTTATAAACCCGAAATGTTTAAAAAAGATGGCCTGAAAACTATCAAACCGTAGGGTATGCACACAAATATATATAAATCTTATGTATTTGTGTGCGTACCTTACTATGGTTTGTGTACTTTGCAAGCCATCTTTTATAAACGTAGAAATATGTTACATATTTCTTTGTTTAGAAAAGATGGCTTGCATAGTACACAAACCATAGTAAGGAACGCACACAAATATATAACATTTATATATATGTGTGTGTATACCCTATGATTTGCGTACTTTTTAGGCCACGCCCCTCCCACAAGCCACGCCCCCAAATGAGGGCCCCCCTCGATTTCTTACCCCACTTAAAGCCCTGAGTACTTGTCATCAACATTTGTAACCTCAGTCGGGACACAATGTGCCCTTCTCTGAAATGTGACTGGCTGCAAACGCGTCGCTGCCCAATGCCTTTCCCACCGTGCTGCTGTGCCAAAATAGAAGAGAATAAACTTGCAGAACAATGGGGGCATCCTGGAAGAGTGGGTTGGGTTACCTGGAATAGTGGGTTTGGTTACCTGGAATAGTGGGTTGGGTTAACTGGAATAGTGGGTTTGGTTACCTGGAATAGTGGGTTTGGTTACCGGGAATAGTGGTTTCGGTTGCCTGGAATAGTGGGTTTGGTTGCCTGGAATAGTGGGTTTGGTTACCTGGAATAGTGGGTTCAGTTACTGGGAATAGTGGTTTCGGTTGCCTGGAATAGTGGTTTCAGTTACCTGGAATAGTGGTTTCAGTTACCTGGAATAGTGGGTTTGGTTAATTGGAATAGTGGGTTTGATTACCTGGAACAGTGGGTTTGGTTAACTGGAATAGTGGGTTTGGTTACCTGGAATAGTGGGTTCGGTTGCCTGGAATAGTGGATTCGGTTACCTGGAATAGTGGGTTCGGTTGCCTGGAATAGTGGGTTCAGTTGCCGGGAATAGTGGGTTCGGTTGCCGGGAATAGTGGGTTTGGTTGCCTGGAATAGTGGTTTCGGTTGCCTGGAATAGTGGTTTCGGTTGCCTGGAATAGTGGGTTTGGTTGCCTGGAATAGTGGTTTCTGTTGCCTGGAATAGTGGGTTCGGTTGCCTGGAATAGTGGGTTCGGTTGCTGTTCTGTACAACATCTGTATTTACTAAATCCATTAACTAATTCCACCACTTGTTCAATTATAGCCACTTTTACAGTGTGTGCATTTGGTACTGGATTCTTATGTGTTGAAAGTGAAGCAGCACCCCTTTTTTTAAGTCTCTGCTTTGTGGAAAGATCTCTTTGTAAATGCTAGGCAGCATATCTTGTTAGTGAGAATGTCAGTGCACTCTGATTGCATCCACACAACATGTTTTTACATGTCTTAATGAATGCAGAAATTCAGGATTGTGATCTGGGAATTTAGAGGCTGTTGCTTTCGTTGTTGAAATCTCAGTGATTTGGCATTTTGATGGATGCCAGCCTGATGCGTGCCACTGCATATCTGTAGTGCAATGCCCAGTTAAGGTTCCCATTTAATTAGGGTCTTTCTCAGTCTTGTTTCATGCTGAGATAAGCATTTCCAGATGTAAATCTAAGCAGTATGTTAATTTTTATTGTATTCATTTATTTAGCGCGCACAACAAACTTAACCGTATCCAGGTGCGGATGTTACATAATACAGAGAAAAAGAGAGGGCTGCTCATCTAAAAAAGGCAGTAGCCAGGTATTAGTACTCCTCTAAATTGCTTCATTTAAATAAATAAGATTTTAGGGCTTTACGAAACTGGGGGAGGGATTTTAGTGCTCTCATCTAAAGAGGGAGGTTGTTCCATAGTTTGGGGCTGTATGCTGCAAATCTGTGATCTCTCCTCAAAACACAGGAAGCGTATCAGTTTGTCACCAGACCGAAGCGCCCCTGCAGGTTGCTATCTGCTGATTTTGTCCGCCAGATAAGATGAAGCCAGATTGTTTAAGCATTTAAATATCAAAAAGAGAACCTGGACATCAATCCTGTCCCCCAGAGCCAGCCAGTGAAGGGAGAGGTGCAGGTCTGAGATGGGAGAAGACTTACCCACTCTGAACACCGATCCAGCTGCAGCATGTTGTGCTTTGTGTAACCGCTGGCGTGGCGTGGTGTGAGTGGAATGCCAGAATGAAGGCTGTTGCGGTAGTCTAGCTGTGAGTTCACACGAGCTTATCCACTAATGCATGGTCATCGGGAGAAACAAACGGGAGGGCTTACCATAATAGAACATTGCCTGCACCTGGGCCCCCACCTGAAATTCACTGCTCAAGTTCTCCTGCCAAATGCAGCCAAGATTGTGTATCTTAGTGACAACGGTCAATTCAGAGCCAAGACAACAAGGAGAGTGAGGGTGCCTCTCAGTGTCATATGTAAATATGTTTCTCTCAGATACAGTACTATGATGATAATGTTTATCAAAATATAATCCTGAATACAAATATGTGCAGAGTTGAGCCCCACAGAGAAGCATGTCAGTCTGACGTTCTATGCCTTCATTGTTAGCTTGTTTGGGGTAAAAAAAAACACACACATATTTGTATCTCTTATAAAAATGTAATTTCAGCCTTACCAGATTTTCCAAACTTCGTGCTTTGTCTTTTGGAAAAATACATTCTGCAAGTAATGTGCATTTGCAGCCATGTCATGAGCGCAATGTTTCAAAGCATTGTGGATTCCTTAAAATCCCTTCCTAGCCCTGCTGGCTCCTTGCTAATAGAAGCCCTGTAATTGCACTTGGATTTGAGGTTGATTGACCGTAGCGGAAATGTTCGAGGGAGAAAAGGACAAAGATTATTTTTTGGAAATAATGTTTAGTCTTTTCTCCCCTGAACTTTACCGACTTACCCAAACCCCTACCCACACCCCTACCCACACCCCCAACACACCCCTACCCACACACCCAACACACTCCTACCCACACCCCCAACACACCCCTACCCACACCCCTACCCACACACCCAACACACCCCTACCCACACCCCCAACACACACCTACCCACACCCCCAACACACCCCTACCCACACACCCAACACACTCCTACCCACACCCCCAACACACCCCTACCCACACCCCTACCCACACACCCAACACACCCCTACCCACACCCCCAACACACACCTACCCAAACCCCCAACACACCCCTAGCCACACACCCAACACACCCCTACCCACACACCCAACACACGCCTACCCAAACACCCAACACACCCCTACCCACACCCCCAACAACCCCTACCCACACCCCTACCCAAACAACCAACACACCCCTACCCACACCCCAACACACCCCTACCCACACCCCCAACACACCCCTACCCACACCCCTACCCAAACACCCAACACACCTCTACCCACACCCCCAACACACCCCTACCCACACCCCTACCCACACCCCCAACACACCCCTACCCACACACCCAAAACACCCCTACCCACACACCCAACACACCCCTACCCACACCCCTACCCACACCCCAACACACCCCTACCCACACCCCCAACACACCCCTACCCACACCCCTACCCACACCCCCAACACACCCCTACCCACACCCCAACACACCCCTACCCACACCCCTACCCACACCCCCAACACACCCCTACCCACACACCCAACACACCCCTACCCACACCCCAACACACCCCAACCCACACCCCTACCCACACCCCCAACACACCCCTAGCCACACACCTACCCACACCCCCAACACACCCCTACCCACACCCCCAACACACCCCTACCCACACACCCAACACACCCCTACCCACACCCCTACCCACACCCTCAACACACCCCTACCCACACCCCAAACACACCTCTACCCACACCCAACACACCCCTACCCACACCCCCAACACACCCCTACCCACACACCCAACACACCCCTACCCACACCCCTACCCAAACACCCAACACACCTCTACCCACACCCCCAACACACCCCTACCCACACCCCTGCCCACACCCCCAACACACCCCTACCCACACCCCCAACACACCCCTACCCACACCCCTACCCACACCCCCAACACACCCCTACCCACACCCCAACACACCCCTACCCACACCCCTACCCACACCCCCAACACACCCCTACCCACACACCCAACACACCCCTACCCACACCCCAACACACCCCAACCCACACCCCTACCCACACCCCCAACACACCCCTACCCACACCCCTACCCACACCCCCAACACACCCCTACCCACACCCCCAACACACCCCTACCCACACACCCAACACACCCCTACCACACCCCTACCCACACCCCCAACACACCCCTACCCACACCCCCAACACACCTCTACCCACACCCAACACACCCCTACCCACACCCCCAACACACCCCTACCCACACACCCAACACACCCCTACCCACACCCCTACCCAAACACCCAACACACCTCTACCCACACCCCCAACACACCCCTACCCACACCCCTACCCACACCCCCAACACACCCCTACCCACACACCAAAAACACCCCTACCCACACACCCAACACACCCCTACCCACACCCCTACCCACACCCCAACACACCCCTACCCACACCCCTGCCCACACCCCCAACACACCCTTACCCACACCCCCAACCCACCCCTACCCACACACCCAACACACCCCTACCCACACCCCCAACACACCCCTACTCACACCCCAACACACCCCTACCCACACCCCTACCCACCCCTACCCACACACCCAACACACCCCTACCCACACCCCAACACACCCCTACCCACACCCCTACCCACACCCCCAACACACCCCTAGCCACACACCCAACACACCCCTACCCACACCCCTACCCACACCCCCAACACACCCCTACCCACACCCCCAACACACCCCTACCCACACACCCAACACACCCCTATCCACACCCCTACCCACACACCCAACACACCCCTACCCACACCCCCAACACACCTCTACCCACACCCAACACACCCCTACCCACACCCCCAACACACCCCTACCCACACACCCAACACACCCCTACCCACACCCCCAACACACCCCTACCCACACACCCAGCACACCCCTACCCACACCCCTACCCACACCCCCAACACACCCCTACCCACACCCCCAACACACCTCTACCCACACACCCAACACACCCCTACCCACACCCCTACCCACACCCCCAACACACCCCTACCCACACCCCCAACACACCTCTACCCACACACCCAACACACCCCTACCCACACACCCAACACACCCCTACCCACACCCCAACACACCCCTACCCACACACCCAACACACCCCTACCCACACCCCCAACACACCCCTACCCACACCCCTACCCACACCCCCAACACACCCCTAGCCACACACCCAACACACCCCTACCCACACCCCTACCCACACCCCCAACACACCCCTACCCACACCCCCAACACACCCCTACCGACACACCCAACACACCCCTACCCACACCCCTACCCACACCCCCAACACACCCCTACCCACACCCCCAACAAACCTCTACCCACACCCAACACACCCCTACCCACACCCCCAACACACCCCTACCCACACCCCCAACACACCCCTACCCACACCCCCAACACACCCCTACCCAGACCCCCAGCACACCTCTACCCACACACCCAACACACCCCTACCCACACCCCCAACACACCCCTACCCACACACCCAACACACCCCTACCCACACCCCCAACACACCCCTACCCACACCCCTACCCACACCCCCAACACACCCCTACCCACACACCCAAAACACCCCTACCCACACACCCAACACACCCCTACCCACACCCCTACCCACACACCCAACACACCCCTACCCACACCCCCAACACACCTCTACCCACACCCCTACCCACACCCCTACCCACACCCCTACCCACACCCCCAACACACCCCTACCCACATCCCCAACACACCTCTACCCACACACCCAACACACCCCTACCCACACCCCTAACCACACACCCAACACACCCCTACCCACACCCCAACACACCCCTACCCACACCCCTACCCACAACCCCAACACACCCCTACCCACACCCCCAACACACCCCTACCCACACACCCAATCCCCTACTTACTTTGCATTCAGTCTCGCTCTGTCCCTGCGACACCTGTTCCTTGTCATTTCTGTGATCAGTAAACCGGCGCCGCATGGTCCTTTCCCCTGCAGCCCTTTTTTTTGGGACTGTGGGACAGCTGCGGGGGACACCCCTGCAACCTCCGCTCACAGCATAGTGAGCAGGGGTTGCGGGGAACACCCCTGCAGCCTCTGCAGCCCTAGACCGAATTGAAAAGACCTACCCAACCAAAAGTCGACCTTTTGGAAGGTCGAACATTTGGTAGTACCTTCGTTTTGGACTTTTGGTTGGGTAGGTCTTTTCAACTCTGTCTTTTTGGCCGAAACCTACACTTGCGCCCTAAAAGTCAACATTCGTTAAACACTGCATGGGGATTATTTGCAATGCAATGTGATTGATTGTCTCTCTTGCACTCAGGAGTCTCTGTGTCATTCGTCGATGCAAGCTGCAATGCCTATTATCTCTGTACTCTGGTGTGTTCTGGCATTTGGTGCTCCTAGGTAGCCTGGACGGGTTCATTTAAAGACATTTGGAGAGAGCTTTGAACACGTTCATGTGTTTGTTGGCGAACAAATTGTTCCACCGACATATATTTACCACTCAAAACTAGGATCACATTCCTAAATAAGTTAACCATTTGAGTGGGCAGATTGGGTTTCAAGCTGTGCCAACCTCACTCTTCATCTGCTCTTCACACCCTGAAGCATGGTGCCGCGGTACCGTTTGCAAATATAGAGATCGTGTTTATTCCCAGGCCCCGTGCAATTATCCCCTTCATTTTTGCTGTTTTCTTTTAATGATTTCATTTCTCCATTTCCATATTGTTGAGAAGGACCTGTGGTTCAATCAGAAACACTCACAAAAGCAATCAACAGTCAGCCGGGCAGTCCTGAGCCCAGTGTCCGAAACTGTAGGCTTTGTGGGATGCGGTAACTGACCAGTGGTTGATGGAGGAGTGGGACAGGACAGAACACATAATGTAAGGCTATCTACAACGAGGTTAGACTATGTATTGCTTGTGTATAGCAGGGCATTCAGCGAGGGGAACGGAATGGTAGACTCCATCTTGGTTAAGGCGTTGCAGCTGCAGAGAGGAAATGAATGAGTGGATAGTAGTAGAGTTTATAAAATGAGGGCAATGGGTTTCAAATATGGTGCCACAAGATGAACAGGGTACAGAGAGTTTAGGGAGTGAAGAATAGCAAAGAGTGTGCAGGAGAGCAGCAAGGGGCAGCGGAGGTGCTATTGAGGTATGCTATTGGTATTGTTGTATTTTCGTTATTAGTGATGTTGTGTTAGCTTTAATGATGAAAAAGAAACCTGAAAAAAGTGAGAGGAAGTTATCTGACTATTGTGCACCTGTGGCCTGCTTTGGACAGTCTTGGCCATCACTGTGATCGATGCTATTGACCGCGTATAGATAAAAAGCAAAAGGTATGTCACTGTACAATCTGAACCCTTGGAGGTAATGTAAATATTATAAAGAATCAAAACATGCAGAGACAATAAACGGTTACATCATATATATGTATTTACAGAAAATTAAATATCCCTGAAGCAGAGACCTCAAGCAAAATGTAGTAAGGAGGTTATTCGTCAAGAGTAGTAGTTATTAGTTGGTGGCAAGGCTAGAAGCATCAGTGCTCTGCAGAGGAAATCATGTTGCGGAAATTGATTGAGGGTATAGAGATTAGGATGGTTTTGTGATTAATGAATTGATGATGTATTTTATATGTATTTTCCATATATTGTTGTACTAATGAAATGTGCATTCATTAAAGTTTGTAATCTTTTGAATGGATTGTGCATTAGTGCATATGGCATGATGTGTTCATGCTGCTGGACTCGATGCATGTTACTGTTTAAATAATACCTAAGACTATTGTTTGGTTATAAGGTTTCTTCCTCTGTTTTGTGATTATGATTTATATGAGTTGATTCATCTGCCATATTAAACTATATAATGAGAATGGTCCAAAATGATCAAATCATGCCCAGGCAGGCATGTCCTGCTTTCGAGGCTATAGTTGCCGGTCTTGGAGTGTATCTTTGGGGCAATCAGTAGTCCTTACAGATTATTGACCAGCTTCTGACATGAAGCCATGTGAGATCTCGGTGAGTAAGGGGCTCCGCAGGCGATTGCCTCGAAATGAGAGCTTAAAACATAAAACTGCTCCAGAGGTGATGACTTAAACCAATCCGGGCTGGCTAGACTGTTAAGTGCAAGCCTTAAATTCCCCAAACCAGACCTGGCCCCATTGAACCCTGGGCAATATAGCAATAATGGGGCCGCCTTTTGAAGCCACAAAGTGCAAAGAGAACCCCGGTTTTTAGAATGGTTTTGTGGTCACTGAGTGGCAGGAGTGGTCATTGGTGGCCCGTGGCTAGACTGTTAAGTACTAGCCTTAAATTCCCCAAACCAGACCTGGCCCCATTGAACCCTGGGCAATACAGCAATAATGGGGCCGCCTTTTGAAGCCACAAAGTGCAAAGAGAACCCCGGTTTTTAGAATGGTTTTGTGGTCACTGAGTGGCAGGAGTGGTCATTGGTGGCCCGTGGTGGACCCAGAGGACCGGGATCGAGACCACGCTCACGAATGCTGTCAGCTTTGCAGTGGTGCGGTTTAAACCGGCAATAAAGGTAAGCAGCATGAACGGGACGGCTTTGTATCCACTCTGACACCACACAGCTGCTACGTTCATCTCTCTCTGCCAGAAGTCTGGAGAAATGGTGGAAATTGCTAGACTGTTTAAGTGCCAAGGACGCGCATGCTCAACGTTTTTGCATAGACTTGCACAATAGCCAGGCAGTTCATTGGCTCCCAAGCAACAGGGTTTTACGGAGAGAGGCACGTAACCTTGTCTGCACAGACGGCTCCAGACAGTGGTGCAAGGCGAATGCTTAGTGCTTTACCGACTCGACTCGGCACGAACTGACTGTACGTGAACTGAGTTGGGGCAATGCGTTTCTTCATTTTAATTCCATTAATTAAATGCTCGAAGGTACTTTAAGACTGCAAGAGCTACGAATGCTCTGTGACAGATAATTATTAAGAAGTTGTAAACCAGTCGTTCGGGTTACTGCTGTAAAGGACTTTTCTCTTTTTTTTTTTTTGTCCGGGTGCACACCATAAGAGGAGAACTAGCAAGTGAGCGGTTAGTGACGAAGCAGCTTGGCAGTATGCTTGAACAATTGTGTTTCCAAAAGATTAACAAAGGACTCTATCCCTGACCCCCCCCCCCACCCCACACCCCACCTTTTGTAAAGGGTTGTATTGCCAGCTCATGTGCGCTCAGTTGCGCGCACTCACCAGCAAGTGAGGAAGCGGTTCGGCAGTTCAGCGCGCTTGCTGCTCCTCGGAGCTTGCTGGTCAGGTACGTTTTATTTTAGCCTCTGTATTGTCAGTTTGCCGTCTTCCTGTGCTTCGCTGAAACCATAGCGAAAGCATTGAGTAATCTATTGGAAGTACATACGGAAATGGTGATTCCTCCATGATGATCAACAAAGCAAAAGCCAAATAAATCAATCTATAATTTGCAAGCAAATAAAAACGTGAACAATCGTAATAGTCATACCGAAGTGATTGATGTTTTCACTGTTAGTTAGCACCGTGAGCAACAATCGGGAGGCGAATGATTGAGAGTCTGCCGGCTGTAAAGGGTGAAGGAAAGATTACTTCATACTTCCCATCTGACAAAAAAAACCACAGAAATAATTCCCTTAGTCCAGAAGACAAGCAAGGAGGGAACTATCAGGAGGTTAGATTGTGGACATTTACTCGCTGCTTAACCTTTGTTACTCCTTACAGACGGTGGTAAGGGTGATACCTCCTCCACTAATTGATCTGGTTATCGCTGACAATGAGGCCGAACCTATTAAGCAGCAAGCTAAAAGGAATGCCTCGTTACCGAACATCAGGCTGAGCACACGCCCGTTATTATATTTTATTTATTTATTTGTGTTGGTTACACAGTTGGACGCCGACAGTGATGGCCGCTTGAACGCGTAGCTGCGCCATACTTCTAACATCCTGCTGCAAATCCTGCGGATCCAGGAACCGAATATATATAAAAAACTGTGGGCGAGATTGCAGTGACCGGGAGGCTCCCGGGGACACCTCTGTGGCCCGAAAATACCTGCAGTGTAGAGACCGTCGTCTTCCCAGCAAGAATCAAGGGCCTGTAAACTTCCCCTCCCCCTCCACCACCCACGACTCACCTCTACCTCCCCGGCCTGGGTGGTGCGAACGCAGCTGGCTCCTTAGAGACCGCTCAGCTGGCAGTGGGGAGGACAAGGATGCGCCTCTCGGACTGCTCTGCGACAGCCAAAAGAAGCCCCAGGGACGAGGATACTGCAGAAACCAGGTGGCCCGCTCCGCCTACGTGACATCCGAAGTCCAAATACTCGCAACAGGCTCCCCTCCCCGGCGGCCACCGTGTGCGCTGTAAGCAAGCGGTTGAGCCGTCATGGTTGAGGGAGACCCCCCTACATTGTCTCCGACGCAGTGAGTACATTTTAAAGAAGTCCCTATACCTAAACAGAAAGTGGCCTGACTGTGGACAATACGTTTACATGTGCACTGGCATGATAGTACTTCCAAAGGCTTGGTACCTGTAACCTTCAACCTCAGCCTCGTGCTGCCCCCACCGCCCCCAGTGGGATAGGAGAGGACTTAAGACAGAACCCTTCTGGAGGGGCATTCTATAGTGAGGTGTAATTCGAAAAAACACACTCACCAGCGTCAGGTAAAGCACGATAGACACTACCAACTGCGACTGGGCATATTGCTACCCACAACTCGACAACAGGGTCAGAGAGGCAGGTGCTCCGGATACTCTTGGGACTATGAGACACTAAACAAGCTCAGTACCTCCTCCACTCCCGCTGCTATAAAATTACTTACACCGAGATATGATCAGAGGAAATAAGGGGAACAAAAAAGGGCCCATGGATGCCTTTATGAACACTCAAATGGAGCATAGGGGAGATGCCCCCCACCGCTATGCCCCCCTTTAGCTCAGCACTCCACCAATGCGGTACCAGACTCCTACATGATGGCGCTTCAGGCTGGCCTTGCCGCAGTGAACTCCAGACTTGACGTCATTGGCAGCACCATATCCTCAATCCAAATAGATCTCCAACAGGTGAATGCACATTTGGGAGAGGCAGAGAACAGGATCAGTACAGTTAAAGATGTAACTGCCACCCAGGAAAAAGATATAGCAGACATTAAGAAACACCTGAAACTAGTGCATATGGAGTGCAACGATTTAGAGTCACGATCGCGCCGTAATAACGTGAGAGTGGTCGGATTGGCAGAGAAATCAATTAACGCACCCATGGAAGTCAACTTGGAAGAAGTGATCCGCACTATACTCCCGGAAGCGCAATGTTCAAATCAGTTCCTTGTCGAGAGAGCCCACCGGGCCCTAGTGCCGACTCCAAAACCAGGGGCGCCTCTGTGCACAGCATTGCCTGCCTCCTAAACTACCGCGATAGGGACTTGATCATCAAGCTGTCCAGACAGAAGGGGACCCTGATGTACAACTCTGCCAGAATATGTCAGTCTCCGTACCAACCTCCCTCCCTTCCTCCTCACCTGGGTCTTCTACAAAGCTTTCTTCTTCTTCTGTTTCCCTCTTCTTCCTTCTGGGATTCCTTGATTTGATGTCTTTCTTCCTCGGGATACCACACTGTCGGTAGGGAAATCCCCAACCACGTGGCCTCCCCCGGAGCCAGCCGTGAAAGCAGGGAAAAGCCTCCTCCTGAAAAACCCTGCAATCCACAAGGTGATGTTGTTGTAGAAGAATATGGGAAAGATGAGAAAAAGCCAATCGTGTTGTATAGCAGTAGTACTCAGAATTTTGGGGTTCCATAACAAGAAGGCTTCAGATGGAAAGTAGCTCCGTATTGCGGGTGGATATGGCGCCAAGAAGGAAATATGCGATGACAGAATGGTCTGGATAAACAGCGAGCTGTCTTCGAAGAGGATCGCATAACGAATGTCAAGCAGGAAATCAGAAGGAAGAGTGCCAGGAGAGCCCCAGCAAAGTAAGCAAGAAAAAAGGAAGCAACAGGGGTAAACTTGCCAGAAAGCAAAAGCGGACAG
Organism: Ambystoma mexicanum; assembly: GCF_040938575.1. Taxonomy (NCBI): domain Eukaryota; kingdom Metazoa; phylum Chordata; class Amphibia; order Caudata; family Ambystomatidae; genus Ambystoma; species Ambystoma mexicanum. The sequence goes on from NC_090921.1 coordinate 826,297,795, forward strand.
GAAAGGCTAGAGGAAAGAAAGGAGCGGCGAGACCGTGAAAGTCATGGAGGAAATGAAGCACAGAAAGGGAAGTAGCTGAGGTTTCCTAAATAGAACGGAAACCCAAGCAAAAGCGTAAAGGGCTCTGAAAAGGTTAACAAAGAGGAGAGCAAACACTAGCGAACAGGAGAGAGAGAGCGTCATGCACGGAAGGATCTGAGGTACAACGCACCGGCAAGCAGATTGTGTTGCTGTAAATGCCTGGCGGTGGCCATCTTGGAATGAACAACTAGACCATGCATGTAACAACGGTCTAAACGTAATGGAACATCCTAAAGGCAACCCCACCGATCCCAAATCTTCCAGGAGGGCATGACCGAATATATATACCCCATTTTTCAAACGCAGTGTAGTCGGCCTGCCGCACCTTCGACCAGGTCAAGAGAGCGTTGAGTGCCAGATCAATTCTGTACACAATGTTATTCCCTGCTAAACTTCGAGTGCAAAATGCTGGGAAGGCATATTTTTTTGAGTCACTGGAGGAAGCTATGGGCTATATTGAGCGTAACATCCCACAAACCCAGAGGGACAAAAATCTGTCGCCCGAGCTGAACACATGAAGGTGGAAGGAATCGACAGCTATGGGATCACTTAAGTAAACCTGGATCCAAGTTACAATGGCGCGGTGGCCGTCACTGCAGTCTGGTCGGAAGGAAGAACGGGATCGACCATGCAGTGCCGCCCACCTTTCCAAATGTTGAACAGTTGGGGGGTGGGGATTTACACTGTCCAGTTGGAGGGATAGTGACGGATGGTGAGGGTGGGGGGGGGCGGGGAAGGGTTCAGGCCTGTTGCCTAGGTTCCAAGGGGAATGCACCATGCAATAATCCGTGGACTGACTGTAAAGAAGTCAATAGGAAATCGATGTTACATTGTAGGCTAGATGAGATCTGACAGGAACTGCACACAGAACACAGAGGCATACGGCCCAACACGCAAACTGGACCGGAACTCTGATGGCATTACCAGTGAGCCAGAGGGTACAGGGGGTTAAACTCCTTACATACGTCAGAGGCCTGGTAAACCCGATGAAGGCGAGGAAAATTATAACATATGCGAACCGTCACAAGATCGATATCCTCCTCCAACAGGAGACGCATGGTACTAAGAAAATAACAGATACGTTTTCACACAACTGGGGCCCCATGAAAGTCACCACAAACTATTCTACACGTGCGAGGGGAGTCCTCACTGTAGTGCACAAACGGACTAACTTTCAGATGTACAAATTCGCTGTGAATGGTGAAGGTCGATATTTAATCTTATGGGGCCAACTACACAAGGAGATTGTCATTGTCAACACCTACGGCCCTAATCTAGACTCTCCTGAGTTCTACCTATGAATTATGGAATTGCACTCACCACTGGGCTCAAGTGCAGTGATCTGGGGTGGTGATCTCAACTTAATATTGAACATTGACACAGACCGGTCACAGGCAGCAATCCAAAGCGGCAACGACAGTGCTCCAGATAATGGCCACGTTGCCTCTCATGGATACATGGAGAGAAATGCATCCTCGGGACAGGGAATACAGGTTCCATTCTGAGGTCCACGGGTCTAGCTCCCGAATTGACTACTGGCTATGCACCCCTGAGCTGATTGCGGAAGCAAGACAATGTGCAATACTCCCACGGACGCTGTCGGACCATTCCCCGGTACTCCTGGAATTGGTATCCAGAAACACGGAAGATACTACCTCAAACTGGCGAATGCCCCCTGACCTATTGAAGGATGAATCCAATGTAGAACCTCTCTCGATCGAGATTGAAGACTTTTTTTCAACTGAATAATAATTCGGTTCACACCAGTAAATCTGTCTGGGAGACTTTCAAAGTGTGGCTAAGGGGCCTACTGATGACGCAGTCCTGTGGAGCGCTGACGGAAATCAGAAAGGAACTGGATCGGGTGGAACAGGAACTACGAAACTTAGAGAACCATTACTCCGTGTCCAATGGAGGTGACGAATTGCAAGAAATACAGGAACGACTGGAGTGCTTCGAACTCTGGCGGAACGAGAACTGTACTATGTAATGCAGCCGACGAAGGCTAGAAAATACAGAGAAGGAAATAAGGCAAGCAGGACAATGGCGAACCTTATCAAATCAGAACTAGGGATGAAACAGATAACGAGCATAGTTGACTCAACCGGGGCGGCACAAACTGCACCCAGGGCAATTAATAATGTGTTCCAACAATTATATACTAACCTATACGCCAATGTGGAAGAGCTCCGGCAATAAATGGACTAATTTCCACTGCCCGAGCTAAGTGAATCGGACAGGGCACCACTAGAGATACCTGGACGTTGGATGAGATAGAACTAGCCATCTCAGATCTACAAACAGACAAGACCCCGGGATCTGCTGGAGGTTTGGGAGGCGGCACCTGAGAGGGGAGAACTACCAGAAACTATGCGGGAGGCGATAATAACAGTCCTACTCAAGCCCTACAAACCTCCTCAAGACCCCACCTCCTAGCGCCCCCTATCATTAATAAATAATCATTAATAAATACGGATGCAAAAATACATGCCAAGGCCATTGCAAACCGCATTCTCCCACACATGAACAAATTAGTTCACACAGACCAATCAGGCTTTATTCCTACCCACTCGACGGCTCTGAATCTTTGACATTCTTTTGCTATCTCCTCAAAGCTGGATCCGAATGTCAAAGCAGCAGCGATCACTTTAGACACCTAAAAAGCGTTTGACTCTGTGTCTTGGAACTACATGTTTCTAATTCTGGGTAAAATGGGATTTGGGTAAAATGGGATTTGGGCCAGTGTTCATGAGTTATATCCGATTGTTATACAAGAACCCAGCAGCGGTGATAAGAACAAGAACAAATAAAATGCTGTCACCTACCTTCAAACTGGGCAGGGGCGCCCGTCAAGAATGTCCCCTGTCCCCCTAATATTTGCGCTCACAATAGAGGGGATGGTGGCCAAAATAAGACACAAACACACGTGGAGGGGTTTTCGCATCAGAGGGTCTCCCCAACTCCTTTCCTTGTATGCTGACGACACGATGATTTCTGTCAGGGACCCAGAGATCCACCTGCCCCCAATAATTCAAGAGATAAACAAATTCTCAATGTACTCCGGATATAGAGTTAACCAAACCAAGTCGGAAGTCATCCCACTGACACCGACTACCACACAAACACAAGCTACGTCCGGTTTCAGGTGGTCACCCACCTCAGCCCGGTATTTGGAAATAGTAATGGCCATTGACATGAACACTCTATATGAAAACAATTATGCCCCATATTTACTACTCTTAGAACGTAAACTCGAAATCTGGGACAAACTCCCGATATCCCTATACAGACGTGTAGCCTTGCTCAAAATGGTGATAGTACTGAAATTACTGTATATGTTTTGCGGCATCCCCATATGGCCAGGTAGAGACTTCTTCCAGAAATTGCAGAAATTGGCCTCCAACTTTATCTGGAGCGGGAAGATGGTGAGATGTCAGTGGCTCAAGATGTGCGAGAGGTACGATACAGGGGGGATAGCGGCCCCCGACTTCATGCTATATTTCAAGGCAGAACAGGTACATTTTGCAAAATACTGGTCGGACACTGCGGAGAAACATGCACATGTACGCGCTGAGAAGTTTGCCGTAGCTCCTGTTAACATACAAGCAATGCCATACGCCAAAGCTAAGAATGATACTAAAGAGATTGACCCAGTCAACTCGACGATACGTCCCTAGTCTAGGATATTTAACAGGGTGGGATGCAGTACCCCCTACTGGCCATACACCTCCCTGTGCCGTACACCTCCCTGTGGCATTACCCCGACCTGGAACTTACATTTGACACGGCACTACAACGTAGGTTGGACCCTAATAAAGAGATGCTGCTGGGTGACCTTTAACCTTGAGGGCAAATTTGCATTGTTGGAGGTAGTACAGAACAAATATATTATCACCTAAAAGCGGCCTATAAATGCAAATGGCCTACATTCCCAGAGACCCCCTTGTGCATCCGTTTTTCTAACTATGGTCATGACCCAGGAGGGTTTTACGGGAACCGTCTCTAGCTTATACAAAGCTGTTCAAACACATACCCCGCCAAAAACTACCATGAGGCAAAAATGGGAACGCGATCTTGAAATTTCCATTGTAGACTCCCAATGGGCCGGGTACTGCCAATACACCAAACCCATCTCAATTAATGCCAATTTCAGACTAATTCAATTCCAAATACTAAATCATCTGCATATTACCCCGAATAAAATCTCTAAATTCGGCCAGACCAAACAAACAACCTGTCCCAAATGCCACACACAATCAGCGGATTCTATACATATGAATTGGAACTGCCCCCCTGTTGCGTGTTTTTGGGAAGATGTAGCCAGATTGATCAGTGATATGCTTGGGGTGAATATACCGGCCACGCCACCGAAATACTTACTAGGTGACATAGGTAAGGCCTCAACAAAAACCCACAGATTCTTTGCCATAGCCGGGGCAGTAACCAAGAGGAACATACTTAAGGCCTGGAAGTCTGGAACGGCTCCTACCCAGCAGGCCTGGCAACGAGACCTCGTATATGTGCAGGAGTGTGAAGAAAGTTTTGTTAAAAGTGTTTCAGCAGTATGTAGACCAAAAGACGTTTGGGCCCCGCTATGCACCTACCTTAGAGACTCCCAAGAATCAGATACTACGGACTCACCATGATGGCTTGATCTTGATACCTCTGTTTAATTATCTCTGATATGTATACTTGTACCCCTGCTATGAGATCAAGTACCCATATGCCAACTGTCATATACACGTGTTACACCTGTCAGCTATAAATAAAGTTAAAAAAGAAATTCTATTGTTGAAAAACAGGTTTCATATCGTAGTTCATACAGATAGATACATCAGTTTGTCAACTCTACCAAATTTTAAGACTTTACAAAATATGCACTTAAATAACCTCAAATCAGAACCAAATACACAACAGGGATATTAGCAGGAAGAACAAGAATTTGATTTGTTTGTACATACATATGCCTTTTCATTACAGCAGTTAAATATTCCACCATACAGGATTTAACAGAATATGTGGCAGGAGTGAAATCAAATCAAATGGCCAAACAAATAAAATCAACCAATCATAGCTGAATTTACCTAATAGAAATATTAGCAGCATTTCCCAAATTAATCACAACACATAAAATGTAAATAATCGGAAGAAAAAAATGTTGCTTGAAAGAATTAAAAAATATCATCACCCTCGATTAGGCCAGCATCCTGTTCTCTTACCCTTGTAATGTCAACCAAAAACCTTACCACAACAATCTGTAGATGTACCCTTCGGCCATGCATCATTTCCAGCCATAGTGCATTTAGATTAACATAGTCAGTGTTTTGGACAAATTTATTGAAACATCTAATGCGGTCAGATCTCAAAACAGCACAATCAATCAGATGTCTTAACGCACCGAATCAGCCAAGTTACAAATTCTGCACAGAGACAATTTAACGTTCTTACAATCCCTAAAGTCCTTAGTTTCACCTATATCTAACACATTGAACCTGAAGCGCATGAATTCCTACCTCCAGTGTTTATCCGGGAATTTAGCCAAATAAGGCTCTGCATCACTCAAATCTTTACAATGGGATACGAGCTGTCAGTATAATTTAAATGTAAGCACCTTTTCTATGGTGTTATTCAAATCTATAAATTGAAGTTGTGTTTTACCTACAAAGGATTGAATATGAGAGTGTCGTGCGATACCCCCATTTTGTCCAGGATTTCATTGCATTCAGTTTCCAATATGCTCCAATAAGTAGAATCAGGCACACCAGAGCGCAGGACATTTCCCATGATATAATGCAGGGTCGATTTCTTACAGGTGAGTAGCTTTCTATCGAGAGAAAGCCGACGCCACTCCGCCACGTTCGCCAAAGAAAGCAAACCAAGTTCATAGCACACCGCTGCAAGTGGAACTGACTCAGGGAGACATCTTACAACTGATTTCAAAATTCGGGATTCTAATTTGTAAAGTTCCTCTCTACACCAAAGGGGAGCAAGTTCTAAACCATAGCTGAACTGAGGTTACACCATACATTTATAAAAGCGCAGACATGGCATAAGCAAAAATGTGCTGAATCTTAGGTCGATTTTCCTCAATTGAGCAATGTGAGGATCCAGTTTCCCTTCCAAGTACTCTCGATACTTAACTTTTTTTATCCCCATAAAAAGGGGTAGCCTAAGTATTACTAGTCTTACTGCAAGCTTCTCATGATTTAAGAACCAAGTGACCTTTATGGGGCACCTTCTCTCTGACAGATGCAAATGTACTTTTTTTGTGTTAATGTTTAGGGAATTTGCCAGGGTAAACTCGCTGATAGCACACAAGAGACGCTGCAGACCTGTGGGAGTATGATAATAGAACATAAAATCATCTGTGTAGGCCGTCCAGCACATCTTGGCTCCCTCCACAACAGGCGGTGCAAATGCAGCTTTTTCCAATTTTAAACCTGCATCTGCCACATACAGGTTCAAAATAGTGTGGGGGCAAATATACACCCTTGTCATAACCCATTCAGAACACAAATTAATTTGGACAAAGCGCAACTGCTATTAAGGTGAATTCTTATCCTGGAGCCCTCATGTAGACGGTAAAGGATTGAGAGAAAGTGGACTGGCAGCCACGCCATCATCAATTATTACCAGAGTATAGTGCGGTCCACAAGCTCAAAGGCCAGAAAAAGGTCCATTGATGCCACATAAAATGGCAAACTCCCAGACCTCCAAGCCCTCTCTTGTAAGATCTTAGTGAGCAGACCTCCAGCATCTGTACCCACATTCTGCCTAAAACCAAACTGGAAGATTGATAGAAAAGTGTTTTGATCTTCCCATTCCTGGATGTGCCCCAGGACCAGACCAGCAAAGATCTTGGAGTCATCATCAAGGAGGGCGATAGGTCTGTAGTTAGGACAGTCCCTATCACCCTTCTTATAAATTGGATCAATACATGATATGTGCCGACTTTCTGGAATGCACCTAGTCACAACTAAATCTTTAAATAGTACAAAAAGAATTTTGTCCCAAAGTTCAGTATTGCCTTTCAATACTACATTTGCTAGTCGATTCGGACCAGAAGCATGAGAATTAGATGCTCGAGTAATCACATTTTTAATGTCATCCTGCCTGAATGTAATGTTCCAAGGGGAGAGTCTAATGACCATAGGAAGAGACCAATCCAGTTTTGACAGCATAAACCGCGCCAAAATGTCCAGCCCACAGCTCCTCTGAGATGGAAAGGGATTGAGCAATTGATTGTGACATTTCCCCTTTATTAATCAATGCCCAAAACTTCCTTGAGGAAGCATCCCTAACAACTGATAACATACTCTTGCCATCTGGCTGATACAGTGCCGTGCGAAAGTTCTTCTTACGGTTTTTCCATTTATTTTTAACACTTTTTATCATTTGTGCTTGCACAGACAACAAGCAAAACAAGGCGCGGATGTGTCTAATCTGCTTATTTCCACAGTTTTTCATTAATATTACCTCCTCACTGAAATTGTGTCTCTGACTAGGTAATTAAGTAATGACCAAACACATCATATGTATAAAAGGAAACCTTCTTACCAAGATCAAAGGTAATGAAATCATGCACAAAGACACAATTCACTTTCCTAACATTATCCTTGTGCCAAGTTATTCTTGTAAAAGCTTTGTTTATCTATAGGGTAAAAGGAAACAGATCTTGTTTTACAGATGGCTACCCCCACGAAAAGCCCACACTAATCATTTTATGATCGCTTCTCAATGTTTGCATACGAGAAAAGGACTTTACCACCTCAACTAAAGTATTTGACAGAAACATATACTCAATGATTGAACAGAATTCCATTGGACCAAGTATATGAGTCAAGGGAATCCGCTATTAGATCATTTGCACAAAACGGGCCCCAATTTTTAAAGATATTATGCCACAGGAGCCATTGTAATTTTTTCCTAGTCTTGCACTTATTTCCCCCTCTCAGACTATTCATAGATGGAGCATCACAAGCTGTTCCCGTCGAACTAGTAGCCCGACCTCCCTCTCTACTGATTTCTGCATTTAAATCACCTGCAATTATGATAAGAAGGACTGAACATAGTTCCTGGTACTCCATAATTACAGCATTGAAAAGTTTCAGGGCTTCATTTAAGTTATTATCCGGGGACCAATAGATATTGATAATCAAAACGTTAGAGTGGGACAATCCTAGTTTTTGCTCCAACAATACGGCTAAGGGCCAGTTTGACACTTTAAAGCTTTTAAGTATTTTCCCATCAATATCAGTCCTAACTGCCAATATCATTCCCCCAGATGCTCTTCCTTTTAGGCCTTTTACAGCTGGTTCATCAAAAACCATAACACCATCAAAATCAGCGGCTGAGGCTAGCCATGTTTCCTGAAAGCACAACAGCGAGTTTCTCCGGAGGAGAGTACATAATTCAGGAGAATTCCTAAGAAACCATGAGCCCCTTGAATTCCATGATAACAGTGAAAATTATGTGGACTGGCTAGGATTTCTCTTTAAGTACCTGTAATTTTGAAATAGGCTCTCGGAGGCTCAGGGATAACCACCTCAAATCGGGGGCGTTATCTGTACCCGGCCCCCAAGTATGTGCCTTCCACCGCGGGGGGACTTCACTGTTGATTCCTTTATTCCCCTCCAATAGGCCACCAGCCCATGGAACCAAAAAAACCAGGACTATAGTTCAGGGCGTCGTAACCAAATTTGTTAAAAGAATCTGCTTCAAGAAGTACTGCATCATAAACAACACAAGAGTGGAAAAAAATGCAAAAATAATCAAAGCAGTCGGGATGTACAAAATCCACCAGTTTTATGTCCCCAGATGAAATAAGGGATAAGCCGGGAATTTCATTAAAGAATGCAAGAATCCTCCAATGGTTCAAAGACTCAGGGCCCCCATATGGAAACATTAAGTAAAATATAACACTTGGGTCATCAAGATTATGTGATTGCCTCCATAGGACATGCTCAAACTCTTTGTTATGAATAAACATGGGTACCCTCCCTTCCTCCCCCCTCTGACCTTCTGCCCCAGGGAGACTAACCCCACCTTTTCCCACACCAGGCCCCACAACAGCATCCTGGGTTTCATTAGAACTCCTAGATGCAGGTGCATCTCCTCCAAGCAAAATAGTACCAGCACTCTCCCTGGCTAACGGTGCCGGGGAGTTTCTCGCCACCCCCCATCCCCAATTGCCTTTGAGAGTCAGTTTTGTCAATACCATCCGGCGGGCCCTACTTTGCTGGGCAGGGGCCCTAGAATAATTTTCGCCACACGCTTCCTGATTTCGGGGTGCCACACCTGGGGCCTCCAAATTCTGGACCAACAGGGTGGATTCCTTTGCTGATTAATTGGAAGCCAAACCTACTCCCACTCCCTCAGTGTTTCTCATTAGGTTACTCACTAAATGTTGGTACTGCAAAGGTGGAGCATTTGAGGGTATTTGCAGGAGATTGAGCAAAGACTGCCTAACGAGAATTTTTATATCCTCGGCAGGAGAAGGTATGGCCATATTTACACCAGTGTTACTGCCCACCACCTCTGCCACGTTCACTTCTCCATGAGCTAATTTGAAGCTAGAGGGACAAACAGGGACAGAATCCATTACCGTGTCCGAAGTAAGTACTCTTACAGAAGCATATTCCAAAGATTTTGCCTGAGGGAGTATAGAGATATGAGCTCCATCCATCATACAGGGACCACGCAAAGTGGTAGACCCAGTCCTCAAGGAAGCAGCTTTTCCCATAGTTGCCACATTTTCAGAGAGGTTTTGATTCTTAGAAAATAACTGATAGACACACACTCCTTGTTTAGGACAAGGAAACTTTATAGGCCCATTCTTTTAATGGCTTTCCCATTCGTTTTTTTTACCTTTTTTATCTTTCATGGCTTCAGATAGGGAGTCTAATGCAGAGCCATATCCGTCCCTTATCACATTTTCTGCGGGCACATGACTGTGTTCCACTATAATTACCTCGGCATCCAAGTTCTGAGAGGCCACCACTTCTTCCTCAATCAAGTTACGCCATGATCTACGAGAGGTTTTTTTTACTCCCTTCTCTATCAAAGGCTTACATTTGTTTTTCTTATTCCTACCTTTCCTGGAGGGCACCCCATCAGCAGTCCCCTTCGCCACCGGCACATTCCCGAAGGGTCCAGGTCAACCCCTGAGTCAACTTCAGGGAGCCCCGCTCGCGAGAAAGAGGCACAGGAGAGGTCTACCGACGGCATCGGTAGCTGTGCAGATACATCCTCCAATTCCTTATTTGGTCGAACCTCCTAATCCAATGGATTGTGGTTAGCCAAGCCTCTCCAGTTACCCTGCTCTCCCAAGCTCTGTATTTGCAACAAGACCGCCAAAATAGATCTTAAACAATGTGTATTTTTTCTCACCTCGTTTGGTATGCTCTGTCCAATTCCGTAACCTCCCAGCAAATACCCATTCATATTAGCCTCCCCTTTGTGCTGGGCCGAAGGTATACCCTCCTCCTCCTCTCTGCCAAGCTGATCCACAAAATGCTGGGAGAGAGCCCTTAATAAAATTACCCCCTCGGAAAAAATCAGTGGCATGTCTGGAAAAGAATTTTTCAAGGCTATGTCCATGCGCACTTTTTCACTATGACCCTCACAATTGGTTTCCACATGGGGAACGCAACCCAAATCGGAGTCCAACCACAACGGGGAGAGGACCCCTCCCTCCACACCCAGTATAGTATTATCTGTAATTTGGGGTGGAGAGGACGGGGATGGGGTAGCGGCATAGCCAGCGCACGCCTCAGTGTGATTTTCCCTGGGATGAAAACTAAAGGGGCTGTAAGGATATCGTTCTACATGCCCCTAACCCACCCCATCCCCCATTTGCTCATACTGGAGCGTAGAAAGGGTTTCATACCACAATAGTGAAGCAGAAATAATCAAATCGGGAGAAGCCTTTGCACTGATACCTATTGATAGAGAGGCACACACTTAAAGTAAATCTGGTGAACCAATGTGCTGTTAATGAAGGGAGCTAGGAGCCCCAGTGAAGTGCACACCAAGTACTCAGAAGTTTAAGTATATAGATCAAAATCAATAATTAAAATGTCACGGGAGTCAAGAAAGGCTTACTTCGTATCAGACACAAGGCTGCTTGCTTACAAAATAAGTCCAGGCAGCTTCTAAAGTCCAGGGAGCACACCATCCATTTACAAAAATAACAAACCAGAACACAAAACAAAGGAGCAAAGGGAATCAAAGATTGTCTTTCCCAACCCGCCACCTACTGTGACGCGTGCAGAGCGTGCTGAAGCACTTCTGCTGGCACTTATACTGTGCGCGCACGCTAGTGCACGTGCACAGCAGTATTTACCGGTCTCAGAAGCAGGTGCGGTGGGCTCCTATAAAATGATAGAAAAAAGAAAATATTTAGGTCCAGAAGTGAAGAAGAAGTATATAACTTGAGACACTCCAATGTAAATGTGGATCTTCTTTGTGGGTACGCCAACGTGCCAAGTAACGTGATGTAGCAGAAACAGGTCACTCCAGGAATACAGACTATCTCGCAGCCGCCAGCCATTTCTGCTGGCACTTCCGCTTATTATACATAGAATCCACTAATGAGGAACAGTCAACCCAAAGTAAGGACCCATCTAGGAACATGTTATCAGCCATTTCTACAATGCAATTTGCACTGAAGATCGTATTGAAGTTAGAGGGCAGATTAAATGACGAATGAGTCTGCATGGTGCAATGTTGCAAAAAATTGAATCGCTGGTTTCACAAGGTACAGGTCAAGTTTCTCAAGGGAGTGAGCCCAATAAGGCCAAGAGGAAAGACTCAGGCAAGTCAATTAAGGCCGGGTCATCTGTGACATCGGAAGTTGCAAGAGGAAACATAACAAATAATCTGTCCGTAGAGGAGGCAGAATCGATGGACCCGGAGCCCCACATGACTCACAAACAGCTACGACAGTTACAGGCAAAAAAAGACACTCTGAGAATTTTAACAATAAATAGGCTAAGCCAACATAAAAACCCTGCTTTTACACTATGCTGCACTATCTTCCACATCAAGATCTGCAACCCAAAAGGAGAACTGACAGAAGAAAAATGGGTCCACATCAATCAATTGAAAAGCCGACATCCCAGACAAGCTTTATGACTGATTGAGGAGCCAAATGAAAGTCGAGCAGAGGAACCATCTGAAGAATGAAAAGGAAGTATGAAAAATCTGATGGAAACTAAGATATATATGTCTAAGTTCAGTTTGTTTGTACCGTGTTAGCCATGGGGTGAATAGAATGTTGATCCAGAAAAAAAAGTCAATACCTTAATTAGGCTAACAATGTCATTCATTTTGCATAATTGCAAGCTTTTGTGAAATGTCTCCACTTCCTCAGGCAGAGATGAAATGAAGTATTTGGAAAACATCACAGTATTACAGCTTTCATAGCCCATCTGGCATATACCCTGTTATCTGTCACTCTCTGTACCTGATTTGTAGTTTTGATCAGAAAGGCATGTGGATGTTCAACTCCCCCACAAATTGCCAAATGCCTATACAAAATGGCGCGGACCAGGCTTTGTTTTATTCAATTCACCATGATTAGCTGAATCAGAAAGCATATATATTATGGCAGTTACTAGTAAATTCTGAAGTTTTCCACTAATTTCTTCGCAAAAAGTTCACATATGAACAAAAGGGGATTTCAAATGGAAGTTGCCATATGTCTCTTCCAGAGAAAGGCTGGACTTGAGAGGAGAGAGAAGGGTAACTGTCAAATCCTAGTTGCAGGAATTCTTGCAGGACACTGCCCAAAATTGAAATCTTGATGTTGTCATCACTGGTATATAAAGTGGATGCACTATGGGAGAAGGGACAGATCTGCTGAAATGTACCATCTGACAGCCACAAGGTAACACCAAAAAGAGATCTTGGTGAAAATGTATCTGGGTGGAGTGGTCTATTGCTGGAACGGCCTAAATGCTGACTGGGACCTATGGTAAGGAGCTGGGCACCATCATTGGGAGTGTAGTGATCAGAGCCCTGACCTGTCCTCCCAAAGGTTTCTGAAATATAGCTGGCTTTCCTAAACTTTAAAAAAGAGGCTTTAAATGTAAGTAGAATTGCACCCTCTGAAACCAAAAGCTGGGGAATCTGCTTGCCTTCAATCCTTTCCCTTTATAGTGAGGCGAGTAAGGGCAAAACTGTGTAGATCCTTAGCCTGTTTAACTAAAAATATTAATCTAATTAATTCCCTATTTTGCAGAACACCACGGGATGGTTTTTGTTAAAATTCAAAATGAACAAAGCTCATTCCCAGTGTGCGCTGAAATCTGTAGCATGTAATTTAATTGGACAATCTTTCTTTTCAGCTTCACTAACAAAGGCCTTTAAGTGGAGGGGGTCTGAATTGACAATTCTGAAATCACCCCATGTTTTACTGTCCAACTTTCTCTAACATAGGCCTTTAAGTGAGGGGGGGTCTGAAAACAAACCGCTATATCATTCTGTGTTTATTTTAGAGGGAAAGTGTGGGTTAAATCATAATTTCCATTTGCATTTGTACCAATCGATAAACCAAACTGCTAGCCTTTTAAGCGCACAGGAAAATTGAAATTGCACAGCACTACATATGTAAACGACTTTTGTTCATTGACTAGTTTGATTATTTCTTGAAGTGTAATCTGTAGAAAGCAAAGAATTGTGATTTGTGTTTTTCCCAACTCATTAGGGTGATTTGTTTCTGTAACAAGTAGTTTAATTGTGAGCCACAAAGAAGGTGGTGTGTGTCATTTTAGAGTGAGCGCCATTGCTTAGACTTCAAATGAATACAAATATATTTCTGGTACCCCAGCCTGGTTCTTGGCTCGCTGTGGGCCAATGTGGGGGGGGGGGATGTGTGTGACACTATATGAATCTTCAGTAAGGCCAGCGCTAAAACATGTGAGCAAGTATTGCAGGGCTCCTTGATTGGTGGTGGGATGGAACTCCCCACATTAAGAGTAGTCTCAATATAACACAACAAACTACCCACCCATGTTTCAATCCATCAGGTGAGATGAATTTAAATGGAAACACATATAATTTTCTTGGTTTTGAAGGCTCATTATAATGAAAGTGGGTGTGCTTCCTCAATTCCTGTATTTCTTTCAGGTTCTCCCAGTCCTACTCATCAGAGGGGAACTTTTGAAACTGGAAAAATACCTTATTAAATGCATCTGGAAAGGGTGGAAGACCAGGATATTCACCACCAACTGTGGAACAGGGGATTGGGCTGCCCAGATTAGATCAGATATTATGAGGCAACCCAGTTGTGCATTTTGGGAGATTGGGCAAAGAGAATGCAGAAGTAGCAGGGATAGCTCTTGGGAAGCTTTTTCGTACCCTAAGAGATGAAGACCTCGATCAGCATATATTAATCCGGTCACAAGATCGGTTTTGGTAGTGTGGGGCTGAGAGGCAGCAAAAGGAGGACATAGATGTTCCCCTCTGATTTGTTACCACTATTTTACAGTCCCGAGTTTACACCAGGCTTAGGCTCTGGAAGAATCGAGGTGTAGAAAGAGGGGGATGGGTCCGCTTTATGAATATGTTTTCAAACAAAAGTAACAAATACTTTTTAGAGTGCAAAGAGGAGTTTGGTCTGTTGTAAACTAATAGAATGGAATACCTCCAGCTTAGACATTGGGTATTGCAAAAGGAGGTACGTATAGGTGCAACCAGGGTATTATGTGGACTGGAGCATCTCTCAAATTATTTTCAGGGTACGAGATGGTTGATCTCAGGACTATGCAAGATTCTACAGAAGGCTGAGTCCCTCCTGTACTCAAATATATGAAAAGATGGGAGCAGGAGTTGGGATACTCCCTGTCCCTGGAAACATTGGAGGGAGGCAATTTGGTATAGGGCAGCCATACATCTATTGGTATACAACATAAAGGAATAATGTATACAATTATGTATAGATGGTAACGCATATAAACTGACCAACACAAAAGGAATGCTGGAGCGAATGAGGGGAGGTAGGCTCCTATTTACACATTTGGTGGTCTTGTTCAATGTTAACTCTGTTTCATAAGAGGATAACACAATACACTTGGGAGCTACGGTGAGCTTGAACTTTCCATGGCACCTTGGGGGGTCCTGTTGGGTATCCACACTGTCAATGTTTACCCCCGGTCATCAACAAGCGGAAGATTAGCCACATCATTGCTACTATCACCTAAGCTGTCTATTGCAGGGTTATGGTGTAAAACGGAACCCGCAGTGATTAATCTTTGGTTAAGCAAGGTTTGCATGATGGATTGGTATGATTTGACTGTGGCATAATTGTTCACGGCGGAATTGACCGTAGTCCATTTCGCTGCGAACACAATATTGCAGAGGGCAAATTCCTACCAATCCATGCCCCCCTCCAAACTCCCAATACATCCCCACCCTCCCCCCACTTACCTTTCAGCGTCCGCTTTCCACCTAACCCGTCAGGGTCAGATCCGTCCCTACAACGCGGGTCAGAACTGACGCCGCAGGGTCCCTTTCTCTGTTTTTCTTTTTTTTTAAAGTCCCCCGCTTTGAAGGTTCCAGAAGCAGGGGACACCCCCGCAAACCCCGTTCCCATTATAGCAAGCAAGAGGAGTGGGGGACACCCCTGCAACCCCCGTTCCCCTTGTTTGCTATAATGGAACCGTATGGCCCAGTTGACTGAATTTATGGTTGTACGATCATTTCGTACTGCGTAAATTCGGTCAACTGGGCCATACAGTAACATTTATGCGGCCAAATTGGCCAATTCCTGCATGATCATAGCTATGGAGAGGTTAACGGCAGACCTCTGAGGTAGCCGGAGGAGCTTCAATAGGATTTGTCAATCCCTAATAGCGTTCCTTTCACAGGCCAACCGAGACCTTGAACGTAACGAGAGACTGCACGCTTTGCAGTTATTTGGTATTTAATGGGGTAAAGTATGATTGGAATGTTATGGAAAACAAGGTCTAAGTCAAACTGGTACCCAGAAATGGCTTGCCTGGTAATAATGAGGAAGACAATTTGGTTTGGGTTTGGTGGGCGAAAAGGAGGGGGTATATAAAATAAAAAATGTTCATACTATGATGGTGACACAAGTTACAATGTTTTTCTTTTTTGATGGACAGGTCGGGCTAAAAAACGGTGGTGTGGAAGATTGCCCAGAGCAATGAAATTGTTTCAGATTCATTCAAAACCTTCCACCTATCACTTTTGTGGTCACAAGCCACATCATGTAAATCTGCAGCAACAAGAAAGCGTGACGAAAAATATAACAAAAAAATCTGCTATGAAACTCAGACAAATCGAGTTCCTCCTACAAAATACTTGCCTCTTTAAAAGAGGATTCACCTGGAAAAACTAATTTTGCATGACTGGGCAGCTGACTGCGACCAGGACTTCTCTCTAATATGCATCCATATGAGCTCTGGTAGAGAGTTAAACGTCTCTCAGCCAAAGCAACAACAAAAAGATGTGTTCACACCTGGGATAAAAAGTGTTGGGACAAAATGTGGCAGTGCAGCAGCAACCTGTTGGGCTCTCTGCCGACCTGAACAAAACGGCCCCGAATATTAAGGGTCCGATTCATGGAATATTTGGCCTGTTCAAAGTGACTTTCCACTGCCCACACAAACCCTGATTCATGGAACCGTGCAAAGGGTATTTTTGTAGTGCAAAGTCCAGGCAAAGTCATTTTGTAATGCAAAACTGACTATACGCTGACTTTGCCCGGAAAAAATACACTTTGCATGGTTCCATGTGTGTGGCAGTGCAAAGTCACTTTGAACCGGGCAAATATTCCATGAATTCGGCCCTAGATGTGTTTGATGGAAATGATCAAGCTAGCACGTTTTGCCCTCTGGAAATTCACTTGGGCGAAGTTAAAGTCGTTTGTTTTTTTAGCTTGTCTGTTCCATGACCGGTGTGGGTCTACCCGCTTGCTGGGGCTAGGGAATGGACACCTCAATGTCCTGGGTCCTGGATTGATTATTTTCCCAGGCAGTGGGATGTCCGGGCCATAATGCACATGTTAAGGCGAATCTGCGTATTCTTGGAACCCATCTGCGATGATGCAGACAACGCAATGCCCTATTGAATGGAATGGAGCTGACGACGGAAAACGTCCGCAAAATGGAGGAGGCAGCAGGGTAACCCCTGCGGGGTCATGCCGCCGGGAGCGGGGGCCCTCACCCGGAAGGGTAAAGTACAAGGGGCGAAACGGCGCCAAAGCTGAATGGGCCGAAAGCCCGCGAAAGATAAACAAAAGGAAGGGGGCGGGGCTTGCAGGATATAAGCAGGCGGGACCAGGGACCAGGCATCTCGCTCCTGCACTGGGACCCGGTCGCCGCCACCTGACAAGGACAAGGAATTTCGTTTCTAGTGGGACGCCCGCCTTCAGAGGACTTCGTTTGGTTCGAGTTGATCCTGCTGCCGTTCCGGGATGGAAGAGCTCCGGGTGCAGCGTTCGTGGAAGGAGGGTCCGTCCATTCGTGAGCGGAGCGAAGGAAGAAGGAGAGGATACATGGAGCGTTGTGGCGAGGGGCGAAACACCAATGAGCCAGATCAGGGTAAGGAGTTGTCGGCCATACAAGAGTGCAGCCGTGGCAAAGAGTAGGATCGGGGAACAGGTAGGAAGCATATTCCTCGGTGCTACCATTAAGTACGGCCTTGGTTGGGTAATAATGATAATATAATATGGGGGCGGGGATGGTGTGGAAGGATGGGTCAAGTTTTGATATTACACATCCACCCCCGGGACTACATACACCGAAATGCAGTGGGCAAAAGCGCCAAGGCATAGGTATAATGGGGGTAAGGTAAGCGAATGAAGTGGCAATAAGGTGCCCAGCTGGCGAGTCTGTTTTGGTGGCCGTAATACGGTGGAAGTAACGGGCGGATGGGTGACGGGAAATATGGGCTCAACGGGTCCAGCGGGGCTGGTCGGTGTTGTTGCAGCGGTTGCATTACCGAAATTCTGGAGACCCCTGTGCGGCTATAGGTTAGGGGGCGAGTGAGGTGAAGCCACGCGGCCAATGGCGGCGAGGCAGTAGGCTGTACGGCAGGTACAAGTTCATCACACGTGTGGCATTGTACTATGAATTAGGTTTTTCCCAGGAACGTGGCGATTCGTTAAAGATATATATATAAATAATAACGACGTTGAATATATATGTAACGTGTAGAGTATACTGCCAACAAGGACACGAGTAGGTAGTAACAAGGGGCTCTTAGATCAGAAGCCACGGGGAGTAGGAGATGTGCAACGGGACATCAAGGAGATATTTAAACAGTTAGTGCGCGATTTCGGCCTTCACTGGACACGGATTTGGGGTTTACTTGGAATCGCCGGCATCGAAGCAATTCGGGTGCTGGCGCCAGAGATAGGAAGGGGGAGGCGGGGAATACCGCATCCTGGCAGAGGGGTGGGGCAAATGGTGGGACACCCCACCGATCGCGTTTGGGGACCTCTGGGCGAACGACGTTGGGCGCAGCATTCAAAACTAGGGCGCGCTTAGGTCGACGAACGGGAACAGGAAAATGCGCGCGATGGGAGTGGGAATTGCTGTTACAGGCAATATTGAGGGTTAGGAGGAGGCGTTCCAGGGAAGGAGATGGCCATTTGCAGTGAGGAGGGAGCGGAACTCACCAGAGTGTTGCAAAGAGAAAGGTAAATACCACTGCTAGGGAGTTATGGTGCTGGACGCGGGTGCAGTCACTGTAATCAGGCAAGGGGCGTCTTAAAACGAGGTGAATATCTGAAGAAGTGGATGTTTTGTCTGAAATGTATAGCGTATTGGGCTCTCTCTAGTTTGTTCAGGAATCAGCTCTGGGGGCACACGTGACGGGGGCTTAAGTATAGCAACATTACTTATTACCTAAGGTTTGACAAATTCCACGGTGTGGGGCAAACCGTTCTTGCAGGGGTTTTCATGAATAGCAAGGGGTTTAATAGAGAGGCGCGAGGCGACCCCAGAGCCCTGTCTACATGCACAGATTGCGGTTCCCGCGGGCTCCCCAAGGGAATGCAAGTCTACAGGCGAACGCAATGCGGTCGTGCGAGTTGTATTGTCTAATTGCCTGCAAGTTACGTATTGAAGGTATTTGCCGTTTATTACTAATGGGGAGCGGTCGGCATGATGGGTGAATTGGAATTATGTGGTTCAACGTTGGCAGTGCAAAGTAAGGGGTGGCCTAGAGATATTCGGCGCTCTGGTGTGAGCTTCAGTGTCACGGCTTATGCGCTGTATTAGTGTCCCGCGTGGGGAACGCAGGCTATGTCGACCTAGTGAGTGTCCCCACTTTCAAACGGGACATTTTGGATGCATTACGATTAGATTGCAATCTCTTTCTCTCAACTGGAATGACAAAGTCACAATGCCCCACCCCATCCACCCGCCCAGGAACTCCTGTTCCTTTATCTTTTCAGTTCTAGACGAAAGTGATTACTTTGGAGTGAGCATTCCCTCGTGACCGGAATGGTGTGATCTTGGACAAATCCCGTTGGGGTCATTTGAAACGGGGTGCGGGGAATGGGTGGAGGAAATACAAGGGGCAATGCTTTATCGCCTCGATTTGAAGCACGCTTCAGTTCATTTTCCAGGACAGAAAAAGCTGAGAATATTCGAGGGGCAGTGTTGACATGTTTCTTTGAGCACTACATCTGCGTTTTACGTAGCACGGAAGGGTAGGCAGGGTGCTGTGGCTGTGCACTGCGTTCTTGGCGGCGTACCAAGGGGACAGGCACAGCAGAAAGGATAAGGTAATTAATGCGGTGCTGAGTACCCATAGGGTATGTCCCAATGGGCTTCGGGCGCTGCACATTTGAATTGATTTTAATGGTGGGCAGAGTTCTCCCCATTGCCTCGCTTTATAGGTCTGAATCCCCGAATGCATCAACAAGCATTGAAAAAGCCTGCAGGTTGGGCTTCGGTGTAGCTAAGGGGGGGACCTTTTCCATGCAATGCCGCACCATTATGAAGGATAAAGAGTTTTTAAAGTGGATTCATTTATTTGGCGTAGGTTATTGCGGTCAACACTTGCACGCTTCCCGGCCGCCGTGCCAGTTTAATGTGACAATTAAGGGTAATTACACTCAGAATGACTCTGAGCTGCCGCCATAAGCTTAAGTTTAAGGTCTAAGATTAGGAACCTTTTTGTGGGATAATACGGTTTCAGGCTTCAAGGCTGAAAGACAATGGAGCCCGGCAGAGGCAAACTCAGCCTTTTTATCCTTCCGAGGTTAATAAATGAGCACCACACACTGGTCAATAATAAGCAGCGCTCAGACACCGGAGGGTTTGTAGCGCTGTAGAAATGCTAAATTAATTTAATTTTTATTTTTAGGGTCAGCGTCCTCTTGGTCTTTGGAAATTCAATGGGTTTGATGCGGGGAAAACGAGAGCCAGGCACAATCTTTACATCAAGTGATAATTTTTCAGGTGAGGTCAGCTCAGGGGGAGCAGGCTGGACTTGGAAGCAAGATGACACAGAGCAACGAAAGTTTGATCCCATGTTAGCGCTTGGGAACCTCTGGGTATTAAGCGCATTAGAAAAAACCTATCCTCCCACCAACGTTCCAAATGATATAAAGCAGGTTAGGAGAGGATGGGAGAATAGGCCGGGGAGGCAATAAGGGCACGGAGGTAGATGGATACCCTTGTAGGCAACCATATCTGGGCAGATTCAGTGGGCATGGGATGGGACATATCTGAATTGGCCAGGGGGTGAAGGTTGCTGGGGCACTCAGGTCAGTGGCTGAGCCACCGAGGTCAATGCACAGGAGGGCATACCCTATAAAACAGGTTGTCCAGGCTGGGCCATGGTGGGGTACCTTATCACCGCAGGGCCTGGTAGTTGCAAGGGCATTGATGCGGGGGTGAGGGCTCAGGCTAGCCATTGGGCTGCAGAAGTGGTCAGGAAAGTTACTAATACACAACGCAATATATGGGGCTTGCGCACATGGGTCAGTTCGGTGGAATCAATATAACACCACTAGTATGTGGCAAAAGGTGGGATAAGTTGAACCAAAAGACAAGTCAGTATGTACAGTAGCTTCGTGTATAGACTCCACTACTCGGGGGTCGGACCAGCGCCTCTTGGGAGCCTAACACGGCAGGGGCGTCTGGTGGTGGCAGCGAGGGCTCCGCTTCCTCAAACAAAGGGCTTTCCCTCAGCCCGAAAACACCTGCAAGGGCAGGGAGGTATCAGGCACGGAGGGTTGAGAGAGTTGTGCCTACGAAGGAGATGGTTGGATAATGCAAGGAACGGAGTCGGACCAGCGCCTCTTGGGAGCCTAAAAACGGCAGGGGCGTCTGGGGTTGGCAACGAGGGCTCAGCCTCCTCGAACAAATGGCGCTCTCTCACCTATAATAAAAAAAAAAAAAAAAAAAAAAAAAAAAAAAAAAAAACACCTGCAGGGGCAGGGTGTAACCAGGCACGGAGTGTTGGGAGAGTTGTGCCTAGTAAGGAGATGGTTGGAAGAGAAGGAGGCAGTTGGCTTCAAAGCAGTGGCAGAACCAGGAGCCGGGGGTGCGAGAGCAGGTCAAGGAGGATGGAAAGGTGGGGGGGGGGGCTGAGGTACCCCAGGATCAGGCACAACTGGCAAAGGTGACATCCATGGTCAAAGACGGATAGAAGGACGGGCACCGGGCAGCAAGGTGTACACAGAACTTTCTAGAGTTACAAATTAGGGAAAGGGGGAGCCACGGTGGGCAGTAACCCACCTTTGGCAGCAGTGCACCAAAGGAAACTACGCACAGTATGGGTGGTGGGGCACTCATTCATCTCAAGGGCAAAGGCAAGCTGGAACCAGCAGCGAGAGATCTTGACGGCAGGAGAATTCAAGATCGAATGGCACGGGGTGCCAGGGATGAAATGGGCCCAGCTGAAAGGGCAATTGCATACGCTGCTAAACAAACGGCGGAAGCCGGATGTGTTGGTAATACACTTGGGAGGGAACGACCTGACCAGCTTAGGGAGGGGGACCTTGCTGAGAGACATCACAAGCTCTTTACAGGAAATATCAGCACAGATGGGGGAGACGGAGATCATCTGGTCCGAGGTGATTCCGCGGTTGCAATGGAGGGGGGCAGCAAACCATTCGGCGGTAGAGAAATCAAGGAGGAAGCTGAACGGGGCAATGGCCAAATTCTGCAAGGGCAGAGGTTTCTATCAGATCAGGCATGGTCTGATTGACGGGAAGACCCCCGAGTATTTCTTAACCGAAGGGGTGCACTTATCCCTTAAGGGAATGGAGCTCTTTTTCTGGAGCATTTGCACCAAATTGCTGGAATTGTGAGAAGGAATGAGGAAGAAGGGAGCCAACGGAGGGCGGGAACCCACCGTTTGGCGTGGCGGTGTTTGGGCAACCAAGCACAAATGATAGACTCCGGACGAGCCAGAAGGAAACAGAATGGGTCTTCGCTCTTCTGGACCAGCGCCTCTTGGGCCTAAACGGCGGGGGCGCCTGGTAGGAACAAACAAGGCTCAGCTTCCCCCCCGAAACAAACGGCGCTCTCCCCACCCACGGACCCCTGCACGGGCAGGATAGGAACAGGTACAATGGGTCGGGGGAGTTGGGGGCCTACTATACCAAGTATAGGGGGAAGCAAAGGAAATCCGGCAAGCAAACGCCACACGCGCAGAATGAGGTCACTATTGTGTACAAATACTTCTGTTGTCATGGAAATAAAACTGCGGCCAATTTTGCCAATTGAAAATCTTGTGTCATGCCAATTCATGGGGGTTAAAAACATTGTGTGCATGCGCAAAGATAATTGGGAGTGAAGGCAAATGGACGGCTGCAGGGGTTATGGAGCTGACGACGGAAAACGTCAGCAAAATGGAGGAGGCAGCAGGGTAACCCCTGCGGGGTCATGCCGCCGGGAGCGGGGGCCCTCACCCGGAAGGGTAAAGTACAAGGGGCGAAACGGCGCCAAAGCTGAATGGGCCGAAAGCCCGCGAAAGATAAACAAAAGGAAGGGGGCGGGGCTTGCAGGATATAAGCAGGCGGGACCAGGGACCAGGCATCTCGCTCCTGCACTGGGACCCGGTCGCCGCCACCTGACAAGGACAAGGAATTTCGTTTCCACCCACCCACCCGCGAAATACAAGGAGGAGGACACCCGGGTTGTGCTGTCGCAGGGCACCCAGGTCAGAGGATGACAAGTTGGCGGTGTTTGGGCAACCAAGCACAAATGATAGACTCCGGACGAGCCAGAAGGAAACAGAATGGGTCTTCGCTCTTCTGGACCAGCGCCTCTTGGGCCTAAACGGCGGGGGCGCCTGGTAGGAACAAACAAGGCTCAGCTTCCCCCCCGAAACAAACGGCGCTCTCCCCACCCACGGACCCCTGCACGGGCAGGATAGGAACAGGTACAATGGGTCGGGGGAGTTGGGGGCCTACTATACCAAGTATAGGGGGAAGCAAAGGAAATCCGGCAAGCAAACGCCACACGCGCAGAATGAGGTCACTATTGTGTACAAATACTTCTGTTGTCATGGAAATAAAACTGCGGCCAATTTTGCCAATTGAAAATCTTGTGTCATGCCAATTCATGGGGGTTAAAAACATTGTGTGCATGCGCAAAGATAATTGGGAGTGAAGGCAAATGGACGGCTGCAGGGGTTATGCTACCGAACGGGATTTCCCAGTGGTTAAGCAGCGGTAGCTCAAGCCGTTCCGTTGACCACTTGTTGGCTTTCTCCGGCCCTAATACATCAAAGGCCCCTTTGGTGCAGGTGTCCCCTCTGACCTAAAACAAATCATCCCAAGCCCGAAATGTTCAGTGCAGGTGTGCACCACGAAAGGTTCCGGGCCTCGCTATCAGCCTGCCAACCCCTTTCCTGTTCTGGGCGCGCATGATTCCGAGCGCCGTGCACCCGCACTCTCGTCCCCAGACCAGACGCAAACCTATTGGAAAATGTGGGTCCTCGCCTAACTTTGCGCAGTTTTTATGACTGCTCGAGTTTGCAGTTAGGGCGCTCGTTTGGGGCTTGTGGGAGGAGAGGTGGCACTAATTGGCTGCTCCCATCAATGTCTCGGCGCAATTATGGTAATTGTGTTTAATGGGCGGAACACTTCAATCACGAGGAGTTGGTGCACAGAAGAGTGGCTGTTTAGCTAACGATTCGCTTGTCCCATTTGTCTGGTGCTTTTGCAGAGGCGGGCTGGCCTCTATGAAATTCTCCTTATTTCGCAACAGATCTCTTACTCTGAAGGCCGATTGGTCCCTGAAAGGGGCCAGTCACGTGATAGGTCCAGCCTGACTCCAAAACAGACGGACGTTCGTCAGGCCTCCGCTTTGTGGGAAATGGTGAGATTTTCCGATGGCCGAGATCTGTGTTTAATGAATAGGACGCTTCCATCAGAAGATGTGTGTGTATAGAAGGACAACAGTGGGCGGAGCTATCCCTGCAGCTCCTTACGGGCTTTACATAAGATCAAAGTGACCATTGCACAGGCTGAGGCCAGGAGGTGGACGAGTGGTTTACCAGTGGCAACACAGACTAACGTCATTTGTTTTGAACATTATGTACAGATAGTGTGTGCGCTGGCATCAGAAGAGCAGCTATGCCATACCGACAGGAAAAAAACTATAGCAACGGAAGGGTGGACGTCTGCATAAGTAATACTGAAGTCTCTGTCCACACATCAGTCATATAGGCACACATGAATGCAAAAAACGAGTCTTTTAATAGTGCAAAAGATAAAACATTTTTAGAAAAAGACAATTGAAAACATTGCACATAGAAAAGACGTACAAACCAAACACAGGTTTCAGTTTTCATCAAAACTACACACGTAAAAGCCATCCTATACAATACACACTGCCTTTTGAGAAGCATGGACAGATGTCTACAGTGCATCAGAGTGAACAATGCTTTAAAGTGCATAAAAAATGTGTGTAGCAATCATCATAAAGTTCTTCATTAAAAAATATAATACACAATATCATGCCAATTACATACAATTGTGAAACAATTTCCATCTCATTTAACACTATGAAGCAAGAAACTTTTCCGACACTGCGTGGTCGTGTTACCCTACTTTGTGGTCTAATTGTCACCCGTTGATTCATTACTCAATGCTCGTGCTTCCTGTTGTAATGTCGAGCATGTTAAATAAAGTTTTTTTTAAAGCATGAAACTCTATGCCTTCAATTGTAGCCAGAGAACCGACCGGTTTCGACGTATAAAGCTCATTATTGCACATCTTCATCAGGGTATAATTACTATAATACAAAAAAACACACTTGGAGTAGGGCCAACTCAATTTGCAGAACTGCTGTTTAATATTTAAAAAACAGGTTCACAAAATGTTTTTAAAAAATCACAAGAATAAGACCAGAAATGTAATAGTGGTGGGAAAAGGAAGAGGAAACAATAATAAATGAAGTGTTCCCATAACCACGGAAACCAACACAACGCCACAAGTGAATCCACACCTAGGGCACCTACCCCATTGCAGAATTCCAAAGGGGATAACTTTAAAACAGCAGAAATGAAAAGATGTTGCCTGGGTGCTATTCTCTGCACCCAAAACGGAAGCGGCAGCAAACACTGCAGACAATTGAAACTATGAAGATAATTCATAGTTCTCAACCCACTGCCTACTGGAAATTGGCAAACAAAAGTACATATGCCAACCCCTTTAATACCTGCCATCTTGCTTAAGATTGTCCAGTTAATGATACATGTAATCAATATAGATTCTGCTTGGATTAAAAACTAATATGTAGATTCTAATGTGTTGCAGTAGATTACAGAGCAGCAGTGATGTCATTTTCTTACGCCAGCAGTGAGGTCACAGCGTCAGCAGTGAGGTCACAGCTTGCCGCTATTGTAGGCTGCCATGTATTATATGAATATATTGTAAGAAAAGGAATTGGGCACTCCAGTGCCAAGGACCTCATTCCCCGATTCCATGAACTCCAAATAAAGTAGATGAAAGGAGATGGATTCAAAACATATTCGATTAAATACAAAGACATTGTTAAAAGAGCGCTGCAGGCGATGCATTTCACACCAAAACGCGGTGCTTGGCCCACTGGTCGAAGTCGGCGGGTCGGTTGGGGGCAGTTGGGAACGGTGCTTCTCTACTTTTTTTTAATTCAATTTGACTGTTCCTATACTTCTATTTTAAAAAGAAACAGTTCTGGAATGGTTTTGTTTTAAAATAAAAGTGTAGGAAGAAGTTGTATTGTGCGTGGGAGGGGGCGTGGTGATGGGGTTTGTGTGGAGCGAGGGCAATCCAGAAGGGAACATAGTTCCACTACTTCTTTTTCTACACTTCGTCCTCTGGCTTGGTCACATAAACCATATATCAAATATTGTGCAGTGGCTTGATGCTCATATATAGGAGGAAATTGGCACTTTATTGCATAATTTACAAAATATAAATCTCCTTACAAACCAAAAGAATATTTTTTCGGTTTGCCATACGGGATAGCTTTCATTGGAGCAAGTTTGGCATTCTTCAGAAAAGGAGAAACACAACTGATTGCTCGCATGCATTTACAATATAAACATTGGTTCTTCGGATGGAAATTTTCCACGTAGTACAGCAAAGATGACATTCTTAAAGGTTTATATGACTGATTACCTGTGGCTGCAGTTTTGGAAGCCTTTCACAATCAAGACTTGTCCAAGTTCATCATTGTCAACATCCAAGGGAGCACCAATGCACTTTATTAAAAAAAAGAACATTAAAATACATTTAGGGCCCGATTTATAGAAATGTGTGCAGAAATCCTGCAAGGGCTGCCCGCCGAGAAGGACACGGTGCAAGCCTGTGCACAGAAGAAAAATGCGTGCCCCACTTCTTCATGGAATTTACAGCGCAAAGTAACCGTATTCGCGAGTTGTACCCGGAACGCCCCCAACACGCACACACGCAAAGCATAAACAGCTAGAACAGCTACCTTTGCATATTCCCAGGCCCAAATACACACCCTTCAAACAGTGCATGGGGTCCCCCGTAAGCAGGCCTGCGACTCGGGGACCCTGCGCGGGGTCCTCCGT
The DNA here is from genome assembly GCF_040938575.1 of Ambystoma mexicanum. Classification (NCBI taxonomy): domain Eukaryota; kingdom Metazoa; phylum Chordata; class Amphibia; order Caudata; family Ambystomatidae; genus Ambystoma; species Ambystoma mexicanum. The sequence continues at coordinate 826,324,897 of NC_090921.1, forward strand.
AACTGTATCCGGCACCCCAACAACATGCAAATAAAAAATGATGACTCTGCAATTACTTGGGAAATCTGAGTGTGAACCCCTGTAAAACATTCCTGCACACCACTACACTGCTTACGTGGAACCCTAACTTAAATCGGAACCCCAATTGAGTACATGCACCTTGAAATCTGACATGCAACCCCACCTACGTGCTGCAAATCCTGCGCGCAAGTGTACTTACGCCTGCCTTCGGGTGGCGGATCGTATGAAGGATTTGCGTGGCCAGTTCCCAGCCGAGACGTTGCGTGAATGAATCCACAAAAACATCTTGTGCCACGCAAGTGTGGACATGTGAGGGACTACCTACAGGCCGTTCCTCAGAACGCTCACTTTTTTGCAAGGTCTTCCTCATTTTGGTGTTCCGCTCCCATCCCAGCCCTTTGCGCAAGCCACACCGATTCTCTGCTTGGAGCTTGCGCAAGGCTCTTCGCGACTCGCACAGACGCGCCGAGCCAACTCCATGCAAGTCCAGCAATAGTACTGTGCATTTGATACCATGAATCACCGAAGTTGCGTGTGCAAGTACCATAAAATATGCATAGATAATTCCATCAATCGGGCCCTTAGAGTCTGGGAATGGAAGATGCAGGAGGCAGTTCTTGCTGGATGTAATACTTGCCTGTGCCAAAATGACACACTGTCGACTATCTCTTACAGGTCTGTAACACAGTTTAACGCTTTTGCATGGAAAACGTTTCAGAACACCTAACATCTTTCCCTCAACATTCTGAAAAGAATTCAATAAATAAAACACCTACAAACACTAAAACATTATGGGTGGGAAGCTTTGAACCTCGGTCCTGCAGGTAGAGACTGGTCTCCAGTTACTTAGTGGGGAAACTGGTCCTTCCTGCCCACTGACCACTGATGATAATGAACCCCTTGGCCTGTTAATTAGAGGCATAAAACTGCAGCCGCTGAGAACAGCATGATGCATGGTGTGAATTGGACATATCGTCCATACCCCGTCTGGTCTTCTGCACCTCATCTGACGGTGGACTCTTCGGAATACAGTGTAATGTAGTAACTGAATCTTGTATTGAGTGTATTCGTCTGTCAGTATTTTCAACCAAATTACATGACCAATTGTACGGAAGGTGTCTTCTTAGATACCATCAGACACTATGCCTCTGTACCAATTGTACTGAAGACCTATCATCCGGGAGAATGAGGGCACTTAGAGCATCAGCATCTGCATTGTTCTTTAGATTTTCCAGAATAGTTGGCCATGTTGATATTGTTCCTCTGATTGGCCTGAATCATAACTCTGTCTGATGTTGGATTTTATTCAACTATACATGGTTCAATATCTGCCAGTAGATGCATTTCCCCAGGAGCCTTGCTGGCTAAGGAATTTTGAAAATTGGGTGGGAGCTAGCCATTCCCACAGGATTAGCCATTTTTTTCATGCAAAGGCTTGATGTATGCTGACATTAATGCTCTGTGGAGTAATTAGGATGGTCCAAAAGAGGTAGGTGAATTCTTGCCGTCATGTGATGGGATTTCTAAAATATCTGGAGACACAGGCTCTCCAGACATCCAGCTTGGTGGCTGGAACTGACTAGTGTCAACAGTTTGTGTTTTGTGATTGGGTGAAACATTCTCAAGATGCATGGGTGCTTGCACAAGGTGTCTGCTTATTGTCCAGGTGATCGTGTTTCTGTGCTACTTAGTTGATGCAGGTTATTCTGGCGCTGTAGAGTTGGTGTGATAGTATTGGTTTGTTGCTGCTGGCTCACAGATCCCTAATCCCTACAATTCATTTGAACTTGTCCTTTATTGGGCACTATGCTCATCTGTGCGGTCCGCATAGTGAGCTTTCTTGGCTTTCATGGTTTCCAACCTGTAGTTACAGAATTGTATAAGCAGACTTTTCGCTATTTATAATAACTTTTCATGTAGATTTGATCTATCCTTCTTTTTTTGTTGAGGTCTGTCACGATTTATTAGGTGGTCACTCTTGACTCAGGGAGTTCCTTTCCCCCCAAGCAAGGTGGCACGCACCCAAAGTGCTAATATTGATTCAACTTTAGTGAGGCCTCCAACCTGCCTCGCACCACCCCCAGCAAATACCCTCTGTACAACCAATGGGCTAGGAACCAGGCCGATGTTTAGTAAAAATATATATTTATTTAAGGTTTAACAGAGAAGAATTGCAACCAAAACATCAGCCACCAACGCTGCGGTGTTACACAATGTCACAATTTCAAGTTACTTGCACCAATTAACTGACTTGTATTTGTAATGAACTCACAGATACCGCACTAACAGGTACAATTTAGAGACTGTACATCAAACACACACAGAGGATTTCTTGCACATTAACAATCATGAAATTTTAACAACCCCCAGTGATTGCTTGGGTTATCACAATGCTCTTCTCTCCCAGCAACTCCAACCCCCAGGCATCAGTTACATGGCCACTCGATTTGAAGGCAAGGTATAGGGAGTGGGAATACAGTAGCAAAATCGTTTTGGCTTTTTATTAAAAGGCAGGGTTTGACAAATAGCCACAATGGAAAAAAAAATTGTTTGGGGTTTTTTAATTGAAAGGTAAAGTCAGGAAAGGAACTCAATTTGGAAAATCGTTTGGGCTTTTATTTGCGTGAAATGCAGGGCTTTAGGAACATTGTATTGAGATGCAAGTAAATAAATGCGAAATGTTGTTTTGCACACTATACATTCACTTGAATGGCAGCATTATAGGGTTACTTCTTTTGGGATTATGGGCACCCCCCCTTCTGTACAGAAGACAGGGGTTTCAGAAAGGTAGAGTCACCTAAGTACTTTATTCTCTATACCGGCTCTAACACACTGGGCATGAACTTTGTTAGTTTCAAACTCTAACAACACTCATCCTGTGATTTTCTGCATGGGAATTCATTGATTTAACTTCAATTCACTGCACTAACGATCTGCACAGCCTCCCCCTCCCCACAATTAATTTAATGGAAAGGATTAAGGCAGGCAGCACCCAACACAATTCAATTTAAATGCACAGTGGAATTAATTTGAATTGGATTTAATAAAATGTGCCAAATGTCTCCCCAGTTCAACCCCCCTACCTGCTATGCGAGATGGAGATTAATGCTGGCAGATCCCTCCCCACACTTTTGTTGGCTTTGTGGTTAATCTACTTACATGGGAGGCCTTGCTTATGAGGCATGCAGGGAGAAAGCAGGGCTCCTCTGAGGACAGCACAGATCTTGTCACAGGCTTCAGTGAATGGTAGTCACTGGCACCAAGACTTCCTATGGCTCCTCAAATGGCAGGCCCAACTGGCTTCTAGATTTCCCAATCTCTGTCTCCCATGCAATGTCTTCGGCCTTGGTAGCTCTCTCGGTTGCTCTGCTAGTTCTTTGCAAAAGTCTAGAAGCAGAGTGCCTCCAGCAATAGAGTGGGAAAGTCGAGGGAAAAGTCAAAAGTCCAAAGAGAGGCCCCAAGAGTCGCAAAGTCCAAGAAAAATCAGATCCCTCTCAGAATGAAAACTGATCTCTTATAAGGCTGGTGACACTTCATTATCTTCATAATTCCCATGCTACGGATTGGCCAGCTCTCTGCCTCCCCCCCAATATGCCCACTGCTTGCTAATAGGACACGGAGTTAGGGGGTGTGAATGATGGAGGCTGAGGGAGGAGAAAGATTCATCATCCCAAAATGATAAGTGGGTTTAACTGTTTCAGTGACCTTAGAATCTAACAACATGGCAGCTACCCTAATTTTTCAGATAACTGCAGGCACATATATATTTTTGTGTTCTATATTTTATGGTGAGTTGAAAAATACTAATCATGTCTCGGCACGAGCTTCCTTGGACAAGCTACCATGTTTATCGATTTACTACTGAGCCGAAATAGTCACAAATTTTCCCCTTCCTGATTCAAACCTTACTTCCATGACCTATCATCATAACAGAAAGAAAGTAAGCTCTTCTAGTTGTGAATGCTCCTGCGCTAAGCTCTATCTTTAATCATATTTGTCCTAAATCATATTGCGAGGTCACAGGTTGGTGGAGGTGTAGCCAACACCTCTTGGTAGGCATAGAGAGAGACAGTCCTGGGTACCTTCCAATGGGTTAATTTGAAAAAGAAAAAGAAAAGAAAATTATATATTCCCACGCTGAGTGCGGTTGATACAGTGACATTTTTATTTCAGTGTAGACTCATAGGGGGTCATTACAAGTTGGGCGGTAGCCATGCTATTAGCGGCATGGCTGCCTCCTTACCGGGTACCGGGTCCGGATTCCTTAAATGAGGAATTACTGGGCCATTCCAACCTTGGAGGGCCCGGTAATTCCTCATTCAAGGAACCCGGTACATCCCCATTCCCATTCGAGCCCCCATAGGGCTCAATGGGAATGGGGAGCAAGCTAACAACGGGCCCGTTAATAATGGGCCCGTTGTTAGCATGCTGGTCTCCTCGCGGGACCCGCTAAGGACGCCTGGTTTTACCAGCCGCCCTTAGCGAGTCCCACGAGGAGACCTGATAATAGGGCGGTAAGGGGTTGACGGCTCTGGCACCTTTACCGACGCTGTTAACCCCTTACCGCCCAACTCGTAATGACCCCCATAATCTTTGTGGTGGCCAGCCGACATGTGTTCGACCTCAAGGGGTCTTTGTCAAGGCAAGGTTAACGATTGGCATGTGGGGGTGTTGGCCCAGCTTGGGTCTCCTTGGGGTTGGGTATGTCCTGTATAGTCCCAGTCTTGGGTCCTAGAAATGCATGTGGCTGTGTTTACAGTCCCGGTGGAGCAGTTGCAATCCTGGAGGTATCTCCATAACCTATCATAACACCAACATTCTATTCCATCAGCATTATGGGAAGGGAGGAATCATAATTGTCTTCATAACTTAAATTGTATACATCACACAGGATTCATATTTACACAGCACTGAAAGGCTTTCTATACCATTTAAGATGAGTCCAGGTTGGGCTCACTGGGACATACCATTCTCTTTTAATTAAAGAAAAGGTGGCCCAATGTTATTCATAGGGCAAAGCATCACATGGGTCCCTCAGTTTCACATAGCCCCCACCTATTCCTAAGTTGAATTTCTCCATTGTCACCTGACCCGAACATCTGCTTATCAGCAATCTGTTTCATACACAATGTTTGAACATCCATTAGTGGCTCTGAAGCCAGTTCTTGAGGTTGAGTTAGCCCTGAAAAGGTAATTAGTGGTTGGCCACTAATGCACAGTTAATGGGGAGGTCTGACCTGAAAGGTCATTTCTGCTGGTTGTGTTATCTGCAACTCCCACAATTCTGACCTAATTCTCTGTTAATTCTTTGTATTCATAACTGAACCAGGCCTGCTTTTCCTTGTGGGCCTCATCCACAGGTCTTGAGGTCAAAGTTTTATAGACACAGACCTTTCAGTTCAGTGGGGAAAACACCAGCTGCATCCATACTTCAGAAAATACAGCTTTAAATCGACAAGATGTGCTTACATGTAACGTTTTAGCATTATCTCTGGTCATGTTGTTTGAATATCAATCTTTCTTGACAGCCGGTTTGGATGGATGTAAGTTCCCTTTTCAGTATTATTCACACATAGGCCACAGTTACATAGAAAAATCCAACAAGAGGGACTTGGCATTTGAGTGTTATTTTATTTGCGAAAAGTAAGTGTCTTGCTACGAAATATGTCACTGCTCCGCTTTTTAAATGTAAGGCACAATTCCTCCTTGGTATTTTTCAAATGCTTTTCATTTCCCTGTATATTTTATCATGTGTACTGCTGCAGTTGGATCTGTGGATCTGTCAAAAAGGTGCCTTTTCCCAGTTTACATGAAGTCAGCATCTGCGGCACCACATGTTATTACCCATTCATTGGACATATCCATCAGTTTTAACCTCTCTTTTAGATTTCCCTTCACTTGCGCACTGTCCATTTTAATGGAGTTGATTAGGCCCATTTCTTTCCATTTTACTAGGCCTTATGTCAAAAAAACCACTGTTTTGTACTGGCTTTTATATTTCAATGGAACCCCACATCAGCCAGCTTCAATCTCGCAACAGGGCCTAGCATGACCTCTCCATCTCTGTCACTCTGGGGCTGTATGTTCACCCCACAAATCATTAGGGTTACGTACATACCATCTGACTGTATGTTTTTTAATCTGAGTGTTTAAAAGGTTTCTTTAGGGTCAACTTGTTAAGGGTGTGCATTATCCATTTGTGGAATGGGACAACCCTTTGATATAGGTTCAGGAGGTACCACGTGGACATCTCCAGTTTGGAGGCATCCACGGCAGAGTAGGTTCTCTAGATTACTGCATTTCCCTACGTGGTCTTGTTCTTTAACTATTGGAGTAGTTTATCCCCTCTTTTGCTATGTAGAACTATGTTATATTGAACAAATGTGTCACTTTCAAATTCATGGTAGTGCATTGGCATTCATTGGTTTTAATATACAGTTGACAGTGTGATATGAAGTACAAAACTGATACATTTTTCAATCCACGTGTGTTTCTGGATGCTGAACTTGGAATCTTTTTGACGATATTGACAGAAAATTCAGTCCAAATTTGGCGGACTCTTGGATTTTGTTCTCACCAGAGGATTTATATAGTAAACCACTGACACATGTATGTGCGAAGATGGACACACACTTCACTTGATCCTCTAATCTCATGAATGCAAAAGAACCTGCAAAAGCTCCAGACAATTTCTATGAAACTCTCACTCTTCTTTGGATAATTCCCCTTCGCCCACCCCTGGTAGAGACGTCTCTTCTCCTTGGAACGCTTCCCTGGTTTATGGAATTGAATTCCAATGTGATATCTTGGGAGGGAACAAATATTGCCTTCATGTTCTAGGTCATCATGCGAAGCAGCGGTTCTTTACTTCCCAGATTGAGAACTCTCTTCACCTATCTAAGGAGCTTTTCTCTGTGCTGAAATCATTTGCATCCACTGCCCGATTTTTGCCTGTAGTGTCTACATCTCAGTCGAAATGTGATGCTCTCGCCTCCTTTTTCCATTCTAAGATTGAAAATATCCGGCAGCACATTCAGCTCTCCTAGGGGATTCCGTTTCACATATCAATGTCTCCCCTGTGTCTCCCACTTCAGATATGTCTGTTTTTCCTTTTGTTTACTGAGGAGGAAGATCTGTCTGCCACTTCGTGTCTGATATCTGCTCCACTGTCCGACTCTATTCCATTTTTTGTGCTCAAGGATCCTATGCCTGAAATTGCTACTATGGTCACTAAGGCAATTCATGTTTCATGCAGTTTGAGAGTTATTGGATGCTTTTGGTGCTTGCACAAGGTGTCTGCTTATTGTCCAGGTGATCGTGTTTCTGTGCTACTTAGTTGATGCATGGTATTATGGCGCTGTAGAGGTGGTGTGATAGTATTTGTTTGTTGCTGCTGGCTCAAAGATCCCTAATCTCTACAATTCATTTGAACTTGTCCTTTATTGGGCACTATGCTAATGTGTGCGGTCCGCAAAGTGAGCTTTCTTGGCTTTCATGGTTTCCAACCTGTAGATACAGAACTGAAGCAGTCCATTGTTATCCTTCTACTAAAAAAGCCATCAGTGGATGCCATTGTCCTCTCTAACTTTTGTCCTATTTCTCTGTTACCTTTTTTCATGAAGCTACTCAAATCTCTTATCTCGCCGCTTCTATCTGCTTTTCTTGAGCACTCTGCTGTGCTTGATACTTCCAGTCTGGCTTTCACACAGGGAGGGGCACGGAGATTGTTCTTGTCTCTGCGATGGATGATTTGGCTAGGCGGGTGGACGGCGGGGGGGCTGGGGCTCTGATTTTACTTTGTTGGGGAGAAGCTGGACCCCCACCAGGGCAGTGGGGGCCAGCAGCCATACCCTCACCAGCTATGGGAGACCCCAACACCTCCCGTATGGCCCCCAGAAATGCAACAGAGTCCCAAGCAGGCAGCAGCATGTTCCAAACTGCGTTTATTTCTGGGCAACAAAAAAAGAAAAAAACACGCAGACCATCGTGCACATCGAGAGTTCAGGCACTGTCTCCCCCGGGGCTGGCTTGCAAGCCAGCTTTGTAATCACACTGCAGGCTGACCTCACAGAATTGGATCAGCTCCCAGAAACCTATCTCCTCCTGCTATTGGCTGCTAAGTGGTAGGTTACCTATGTAGCCCTTATAGTGAGACTGACAATTGGATATTAACCTTTTGCGCCAGTGGGTTGATTTAGCTGTGCCAACCCCCATTACCTAATTCTAACTTGTTGCAATATGACCTTGTTCCCATAACTTTTTATCTGAACAAGCAGTTCGCACCTGGGCTCTGGGCGCTGGGCTGCGCCATTCTTGTTACAATTTATGTTTCAAATGTTGTGCGAGTCCTTGAGAAAGTGTCTTTCTTTCCCAGAAAGAAAAAAAAGCACACTGGGTTGCCGTGATTTATTCACATTTGTGGATAATTAAAAAATGTCTGTCTGCAGAAAGCAATCTTATCTTGAATGTGCGGCCTTGGCAGGTCGAAGGTTTTGCGAGGAACATTGCTGAAGGCTCCCGCAGCCAGTGTTCAGTGAGAGAAATGAACTTGGGTGTAATATTCCTGAAACATGGCTTTACACTGTGCAATTAGACCATGTTAATTCATATAGGCATTTGCAAGCCTTTAAACAGGGATTTTTGTGTTTGTAGATTCTGATATTGCAGCATTGATTCTAATGTAGCATGGAAGTTGCACTGTTGGTGAAGTGGGTGTGTTTCAGCATATTTGTCACCCATGGGTGCGCTGGGGCCTGGTTCAAATGATAAGTGCGCTCCTTGTTCTTCCTGCTGTTCTTCTGTATATGCGCCTGGGGTGAGGGGGCATGGGTTTGATCTCGATTTTCCCTCTTCAGTCCCCCCTCTGGTCGACTTTGTCGACCACACCACCAAGCAACATTCACCTCCTTCCGGTCTGCATATCTTTGTCAATTCCTTGAAGTGTCCATAATTTTTTGCATTGTTGTTGATGAACAGTACATATAGGAGTGTTCTCCTTCTGTGTTCCACCACACTCACTTCCCTTCGTACTTCCTCTGATCACAGGGAGTGGCCACCTTTATTACTGCTGGAACCATGTTGCACACCGCTATCTTCTCCCTTAGTCCGGCTCTTCCTTTCACCATGTCTCTTATTTGCATTCCGATAACTTCTTCTGTTGTTCTCTTGCAATGTATCTCTATCTTGCACAATGGTGCTGTGCTCGGTACTCGTCCTTCCGTTATCACCTTCAATCAACCAGGCAGTCATGATGTCCTCCATTACCATGCAAGCACTAGCTAGTTCTTTGCTTTCTCTTTTCAGGTGCAGTTTTGCTGATCATTCTTTAGTATGCTGGTACTTCACCCAATTATTCTTCTGTCTCGCTCGAGAAGTAATTCCCCCTCTTTTTACTCCTCTGTCTGTTTCTCTTCTTCCGTTGTTTTCCATCTTGGTGAATGTGTCACTCTTCACATCTTCCTTGGTCATCACCAACAAGGGCATGCTGATGCGCACCAATGAACACTCTCCTCCCCAATTCAGTGGTAGTTTCTTTTGATCTTTGGATGCATGTGCTCAATAGTAGTCCATAAGCAGTGATGTTCCTGCTCTCATCTCGCAACTTCTCTCAACCTTCTCGCATCCAGAATGATTGTCCACTTCTTGTCACTGTTGTGCTGGTAACATAACATTGGTACCTTAACAGTATACGTCCTTCTTCATTCTCCACCCAAGTGACCATCTTTGCTCTTTTGTCTCACTCCGTTAGGCACTTATCATATTTTTGTCTCTTTTATTTTATTTTTTCTTCTCTTTTTGTTTTTCTTTCTTCTTTTATTATTTATTTATTTATTTATTTTTCTCTTGCAGCTTGCTCACTTGTGCATTTGCTCGTTGTTTCTTCTCTCTCTGGTCACTTTCCACATACAGTTGTTCTCCAATTAGCTGCTTTATGTAATCATCTTCCATAGGGGATTACACCCTTTTTTTTTTTTTCAATCTCAATGTTGCTGTCTTCCCTTGCAATCTTCTTCGCACCTTGGCATACATGGGCGTCGTGCTCTGCTGTAGTAATTTCTGTTGTAATCAATTCTCTTCCGGCATATGTTGAAGACCAGTCAGGACAGCTCTCTCCAGCGGTGTCCCTAACAATTTTGTACATGTGTGCATGTTGTTGGTCACTTCTGATATGTGTGTTATGTGTATGTTTTACTCCCTTTGTGTCTGCCCTTAACTCTCCTTACTTTAGCAGCAGCTTTTCCTCACCCACTGACGCCGTAACTCTTCCTGCTTAGGTTAGGGAATGTTAGCAGGGGATACAGCGGTAATGCTCACTATTACAAATAATTTTCAAATTACCACCCCCATTATTTCGTTCATCATTAATAGTCCCATCGTGAAGGTAAAAGTCCTTATTTGCTTGCCCATAACCACTTACGCTGGTGGGTCCTTGCAGCTGATGAGATGATAAAGTTGCCCGCCTGAAAATCGCAAGAAAGGCGTTAATAGTTAGTACTTGTTAGTAACCTCAAGCTCCGCAAACTAAACAATCACTAAGGGCAAAAATCAAACCTCCCCCTGGACATTTCGTGTTTTCAAAATTTCTCAATATGGGTAGGGAAAATCTTGGGCTGTTTATTCAATGGAAGCAAGGAAATATACTTCAGGGAAACATGCTCTAAGGGGTCTGAGGTTCTTGATAGGGTGGGCAATTGAGTGGGGAATGATACACGATGTTTTAATCAGTAGACCTCACAGTTTCTAATGGAAGATAACATTAAGGAAATTTCCTACACATTTCTAACAGCATACATACGCAACAACCTGCATGTGCGGGGAAAAGAGAAGAAACAAAACAGTGTTACAGCTGTAGGTGCACAAAATGTAATATGAAACTCAATTAAACTTTGGAAATGCGTGCGTCAGTCCCTATTCTAGTTGCTAGTGTGCGTTGGACCATAGGATGGCCATGTTTCCCTAACTCGGGAGTGTTCGTGCTATTTTGCAGTTCATGAAAATCTCTTGCGTTGGCCCTGTTGATCGTTGCTCCCTCGTTGCCAGGGTGGCCACCGCTTTGTAGGGCTTAACGCCTCACACATCTAACAAGGTCTGTCAGGAGGGGAAAATGTCCCACTGTAGTCCATAGCCATTGGGTGTTGGTTGTCCGTTGTCTTCAGGCCTGCCCTGGGTCCTTTATATCTGGCGAGAAATGAAATGGAAGCGCTTGAGACCTGAGAATTTACATATTCTTCAATTTCTTGACCTAACCTCTCTGTACTACTCTCACACTATTCAGTGTCCTAGTGGGAGGAGCCAATGGTACACCTATGCACCATCCTGTCACCACCTGGTGGAGTTCAATGGCGGTCTGACTGTAAATTGTTACACAATTCGAAATGTACCCAGAAAATGGGTAGGCACTTAATTTATGTGAAGATACTCATTACACACTTGGATCATATATATGCAATTTAGGTGCTAGTGTACAAATGGGCCTTTGGATCTTTATATTTACTGTGCTTTTGTTGTAAGCTATTTATAGTGCGTGCCTTTGTCCCGTGGGGCATCAGGCACTGACAAGCTAAATAGGGAAACATCAGGGTGGTAAATCTGTCATAAAGGGTGGCTGTGTTTCTAAATTAAGTGCACCATGTTACTTTGTTAAGATAATCTCAGGGTTTTTAAATCCCTTTTTTTTTTTTTCTATGGCTCCTCTCTCAACTTCTCAGGGCGTGCCTCGCAGTGAACTGCAGGCACTTTAAGCTGGTACTAATGAAATTCGCTACCAATTATTCGCTACCTGTCTCTCCCCCCTCTTTGTATTTATTTATTTATTTATTTATTTCCTCTTTTCTTTCAAACCCAACCCTCACAATTTACTCACATTCTCTCTATCCCACCCCATGTCCACTTTTTAAACCCTACCTACTCTGTTAATTACTCATTTAGTCTAGTATTTTATTACTCCACTACTGTAATTACTGTTACATTTAAACAATATATTTCTCCCCCCAATATCTGCTCTCAAATTTTAATACAACCATTATTCTCCAGTTCGTGCAGCAATGACCTCTTTCCCTATGTGTGTTGCCTAATGCATTTGTGCCAGTGCTATTTTCAAAAGAGCTAGTGGCATCACCACTTGCACTGTTATTTTGTCGCCAAATTAATTCTGTTGGGAACATGGATCATCCACCCTTTACCCCTATTTCTCTCCTCCTGTGGTGAACTGTCAATGAAATGTAGGCCTCCCCCCTCAAGTGCACCTTCTTCCACCTTGTGTGTCTCATTTAATTGTTCTGTGTTAATCGTGTATTCATGAGCCCAGTCTCCTCACTGAAAGATGTGTGCTCAAAATGTAGCTAAATGTACTCTCTTGTGATGCGCTATCATTATGCACCCCCCTCTGTACCGTGTACCCCCATTATCCTTAAACAATCTTCCTTACTTTCAACATGTGTATGCCTGGTGTTTAACAAGTTATGGATTTCTTTGTTAATAAGGTGGTCATATCCACATCGCTCATGATGTCACAAATGTCTCTTCCCTAATGCATGGCCTAGTCGCCCCACTGTCACCCAGAAAAGAAAATGTTTTGATACCTATCACCACCCCTATGCAATTGTCCTCTGCATTATTGAGTGTGTGTGAGTGTGTGTGTCGGCGCGCGTCTCGCCCGCTCTGTCGGGGAGGTGGAGCATGAGTGTGTGTGGCAGAGTGAGTCAAATCAAGTTTGTCTTGGGCTGTCCTATTAGCGGTATAATGTCAATCTATGTCCTTTGAAAGGTTTGTTCCCCATCAGGAAGACCCCACCCAGTCATGTAACCGGTACCATTGCTATTGTGTCAGTGTTCTGTATGGGTGCTGGCTGCTGTGCAGTGCCCCTGTGTTGTGATTCTAGTCAGTCCTGGGGTAGTGGTGCTGTCATTTGTTGTGTCTGTACATGTAGTGGTGACAGTACCTGCGTTGGTGCTTGTGTTGTCTGCTGAAATGATCCCATCCTGCCCCATGTATCCTCCCCACATGGGCGGTGCATATTGTGGTGATTGTTGACACTGCTATTGTGATTCTTGTGCGTGTGTGTTAAGGCTGTTTTTAACTGCCCCTCCCATTGCATACTTTAATAATTTATTTTGTGCCTACATGTCCTCATCTGCCTTTCTCTGCCCCTGTGTCATCAAATATTACACTCCCGGAGGTTCAGAAGGGTGAGTCCCCTCTTCCCTCTGCTCACGCTGGTTCAGCATCAGCTGACCCCTCCCATCTTCCCTTTCCTTCGTGCACACAGTTCAACTGTAGCCATGTGCTTTTAAAGCTATTCCCGTGTAAGTGCTGTGTATGTGTGTCCTTAGCGATTGCTGCACGCTTCTGGAGAAGCCGCCTATGAGCAGCCATGGTCTTTTTTAATTTACCTTCAGTACTTTTCAATCTTTGCACACTATGTTTTACTTACTTATTTCGGCATGGAAGCTGTGTGCTACACAACAGGTGAAGGGGAGTCATTTCTGTATTGTGTGATACATTTTACCTCTATTCAATTCGAAGATTTCGATAGTCCGCTGTTCAGGGAGCAAAAGTTAGAAGATAGTTGAAAATTTTTCAACTTCTGTGAGCCTTCTTGGCTCCGCACCTTAGCCAGTGCACTCCACGTGCAGCCCATCTTCACCAAACAATTGCCTTCTCCGGCACACCCCCACAATCTTGCGCATGTGTCTTCCACACAACGCCTCTGGGTCACCTATTCTCCAAATCCAAAACCACACCACTAACTCCTCACCATCAAAACTCTGTGTCCTATGCATCAATCTGAAGGTGACGTCACCAAACTAAAAACACAGTGCAAATGAACAGACACATGTGCATACACAGAACAATAACTCATTTCTCCCAACCCCACAAAAATCCCAAAATAAAACCCCACAATCCCCACAGCTGTCTTCCTGTCTCAACTGGAACAAGGTAAACCACAATAAAAACTCTTATAATTGGACTGCACACGCTGCGTCGCCTCACGTGTGATAGGCTCCTCAATAGGGGACCTTAACCAGCCAACTATCATCCACTCACTGAACTAAAACGCTCAATTAGCAGGGAACCTCATCTACTCATTAATCTATAACGTCAATTCATAGGAAATCCAGACCCCGTACATGAAATCACCATCCAGACCAATCAGCGCGGCACTCCTGTTCTATATGTAGGGAGTCACTACCCCACCCAATAGGCTCAAAAACACAAGAAGGGACCACTGCCACCGCCCCAGTCCCAACTACAATTCACGTGCCCATCACCACCAATGCGCTAAATTTTGCGACAATGTACAATCACCCACTACCCAATTTACAATCCCTCCCTCAGTTTCTACCCAAACAAAAGAACTTAACATTTCTGCAATATACTGATCAACAATGCATCATAATACTTTAAACATGTCCCCCCCTCAAAGCCCATGTTGCTAGTTGACTTACATTTTCCTATGCTGCACTGGCAGTTGCTCCACTGCTGGACACCCCCTCAAGGCGCTTCACCGGACCCCTTCTCCTGCAGGGCTCTCACCTGCCCTCAAGCGGGGTATTTCCAAGTGGCCCCCGAAGCCTTTAGCCGGTTACGCGTTTTCCGGTGGTCTTCAGGTGCAGGCGAGGGTCCCACAGCTTCCTTGAGTCGGCGGCAGGGAGTTCAGTTCAACGCAGGGCTTGCGCAGGCAGTGCTCATTCACCCATGTTACAATGAGCAATGAGCCTCACAGAGGGCACCAACTTGTTGGGGAGAAGCTGGACCCCCACCAGGGCAGTGGGGGCCAGCAGCCATACCCTCAACAGCTATGGGAGACCCCAACACCTCCCATATGGCCCCCAGAAATGTAACAGAGTCCCAAGCAGGCAGCAGCATGTTCCAAACTGCGTTTATTTCTGGGCAACAAAAAAAGAAAAAAACACGCAGAGCATCGTGCACATCGAGAGTTCAGGCGCCGTCTCCCCCGGGGCTGGCTTGCAAGCCAGCTTTGTAATCACACTGCAGGCTGACCTCACAGAATTGGATCAGCTCCCAGAAACCTATCTCCTCCTGCTATTGGCTGCTAAGTGGTAGGTTACCTATGTAGCCCCTATAGTGAGACTGACAATTGGATATTAACCTTTTGCGTCAGTGGGTTGATTTAGCTGTGCCAGCCCCCATTACCTAATTCTAACTTGTTGCAATATGACCTTGTTCCCATAACTTTTTAGCTGAACAAGCAGTTCGCACCTGGGCTCTGGGCGCTGGGCTGCGCCATTCTTGTTACAATTTATGTTTCAAATGTTGTGCGAGTCCTTGAGAAAGTGTCTTTCTTTCCCAGAAAGAAAAAAAAGCACACTGGGTTGCCGTGATTTATTCGCATTTGTGGATAATTAAAAAATGTCTGTCTGCAGAAAGCAATCTTATCTTGAATGTGCGGCCTCGGCAGGTCGGAGGTTTTGCGAGGAACATAGCTGAAGGCTCCCGCAGCCAGTGTTCAGTGAGAGAAATGAACTTGGCTGTAAATTTCCTGAAACATGGCTTTACACTGTGCAATTAGACCATGTTAATTCATATAGGCATTTGCAAGCCTTTAAACAGGGATTTTTGTGTTTGTAGATTCTGATATTGCAGCATTGATTCTAATGTAGCATGGCAGTTGCACTGTTGGTGAAGTGGGTGTGTTTCAGCATATTTGTCACCCATGGGTGCGCTGGGGCCTGGTTCAAATGATAAGTGCGCTCCTTGTTCTTCCTGCTGTTCTTCTGTATATGCGCCTGGGGTGAGGGGGCATGGGTCTGATCTCGATTTTCCCTCTTCAACTTGCTCTGTCAGTATCTTTTGACACTGTCGACCACCCCCTACTTCTCGACCACCTAGCCTCCATCGGCCTCTCAGGACCTGTTCTTGCCTGGTTCACCACCTTTCTGATGGGCAGGGGTCAATCAGTTTCTCTTTCCTCGTTTCTTTCTGCTTCTTACTCTGTCTTGTGGGGTCCCCCAGGGCTCCACATTATCCTCAATGTTACATTCAGCCACTGATTGGCCTCATCCGTTCCCTTGGTTTCAGGTGTTACTCATATGCTGATGACGCCCAGATCCTGGCCCGATTAGTTCTCAACACAGGAGGTGGTGTGGCTGGTCGCCTGTGAGAATGCCTGGATGAGTACCAACTGGCTGAAGTTGAACAGGCACAAGATGAAGGTCCTGGTAGTGGGTGCCCCTTCTCAACCGTGTTTTTGGTCCTCTGACTTTTGGACTTCTTCATTGGGTATTTTTCCAATTCCAGTGAAGTTTGTGAAGAATTTGGGGGATTACTTCTCGGCATCGCTATCCATTTTCTGTTGAGGGTGCTCCGGAAGACTCTGCCCTTTTTACCTCCTTGCCTCTGGCCAGTGGTTGTTGCTTCCTTGGTGTGCAGTAGACTGGACTAATGCAATGCTCTCTATCTGGCTCAGCCAGCTGGCCTTATCCATCGGCTGCAGCTGTTTCAAAATCTGGCAGCCTGGATTGCTACAGGTACACTGTATGGTACACTGTATGGCTATCACATTAGTCCAGTTTGTAATTCATTTTGTGGGGTAACTCATGACAAATTCGAATAATTCGAATAATGCCAGTCATCAACAGTGCACAGGAGCATTTCTCCAACACATTTTCATTATGCCTTTGCCCCCAATATGTGCCAGTATAAAACATTTTCACACTGGCTGTGCCCATACATTTCCATGCTGACTGCACCATAAATACCCTAGTATTGCCAAATAAGAACATACTCCTGGTTGCTTTGCGCATAATGCCAGTAATGCTACTATGAGAAAACATATTGATGTTTGTTTGACAATGTATGGCAGTATCCCCACGTATGAACTTACTCTAGTTGGCTTACCATTAAAAATGCATGCCACTGTATGAAAAAAGGTCCAAACTGGCTACACAAAATGCTTTATCAAAAATGTTCAATAGAAAGTCATACCACATTAAGAAATGGCTAGACTGGCTACATTGAAATGCCAGTCTAGCTACACAATAAAACCTATTGTCTCTGGAGGATAGCTCATGGGCAACGTGCTCGCCTTGGAAGCAAGACGCCACGGAGCACCACAGGTTCAATCCCCAGGCCCGTGCTTAGAAATCTCTGGGTATTAGGCAAGTTATAAATAAGCTATCATATCATATAATGCTTGTTTTATCAAAGATATCCAATAATAGTCATGCCACAGTAAGACACTGATCATGCTTGCGTTATCAAAGTTGCCCAATACAAAATTTCATGCCATAGTAAGAAATGGCTAGACTGGTTGCATATATCTGCACTTACCCGTGGCAAGAGCGTGCTGCAAAAGATCTAATAAAGTGAAATAAATATAATAGAATAAGGTGTTCAGTGGTAACGACTCCCCATTGTCTGTTCTTTATGCCTATCCCTCTTTGCTCTATTAATTGAGCAACCCCCACAAACTAGAAGAGCAGATGAAATTCTGTACTGTATGTGACATGTACATTGTTTACATTAACCTGCAAAGTTCGAGTGAACTTGAAAGTGAAAAGAAATTGACTTCACATACTCTTAAAAGGAATCCAGTACCATACCTTGGTTTGATCTGGTTCACGTTCGTGGTAAAAAACGTGAAAAATGTGCACAATGGGTGGTGGGTGCAGATCAGCTGGCAGTACTCTGCATCAGGACCTGAGGCTGTATTATATACCAGTCATTGCCAGGGAAATCCATAAACATCAACAGCACACCTGAAACAGCAAGGACAGAATTCAAAAGATGTGGCAATCTGAGAGCTATCTAATCCAATCAAAACCCACAGATTTCTTGTTGGCAAAGCACTCCAGAACGTTCAGCAAAAGAGTGTGGTGAGAGCGAGCACGTGCCAGGTCGCTTCACAGCTCAGCACACAACGTTTTCACATATCTATATATATATATATATATATATATATATATAGAGAGAGAGAGAGAGTTACATTTTAAGATGAGTGATAGATTGGGTAGGGGCTTGGTGCCAAGCAGGGCCAGTCCAAGGATTTGCGTGGCCTTGGCCAGCAAAAGCTGCGTGGGGCCCCAGTTTATGTGCATACATAATGACATCAATAATATTATAGAAAATATGATAGATTGTCTTCAAAATGCAACGGTATCATGGGAAGTTGAATTAAAAACATGTTGCCATGAGTAAGGCAGGAGAGAAATAAATGGGGGTGAACTGTCAGGAATTAAACTTTTTTGAAGTAGCAGACAGCGTGAGCTGAATACCTTAAATAGACTTTCATTTTGGCAGACATGGGATAGTGGGATAAAAGGATTTGGCCTGGGGCACACCCTTTGGTTAAGTGGAGAAGCCGGGATTTGATACCAGTCTGCATTTCAGAAACTTGCACACATCTCTTCCCAGATGTAACTGGTAGAAATATTGTTTGTAAAAGGTATTTTCGAAACTTTTGTTTGAAAAAAGATCATCTGACTGGAAGGCATTGCAAAAATATGGTGATTGTATTTTGCTGTTTTTGCAGGCATTTCCCAATTGTTTTTATTTCTATTGTCGATATATTTGTCCATACTGTCCAAACTAGCAATAACGCTTTTAATTCAGAAGCTACACATATGGATTATTTCTGCTGTCAAAAGAAATAAACTCCAAGCAAGTACCAAGGATGTCCTGTCAGGGCAGGGATTGGCCCTGGTAGCCTGGGCAGGTTGTGTCTATTGCAGGATTGCCTTACTGTGCGATAGAGCCTATTTACCTGGGAGGACTTGAGGCAGAGAAGTAAGCATTAATATTAACAAAATTAACAGGGTTCAAGGCCTAAAAAAAGTGGTGACATGGCAGAGTACTCAATAATATGTGCATAGGCGCTGAGAACATGGGGCAGAGGGCATAGGTGCACCTGTTCTCCTTCCCATGCTCATCTAAATCACTAGCTGTGTCCGGAATCTTTCTCCCCTTCTGCTGAATTCAGGCTTGGTGACATGTTAGCATGCATCTTGCAAAATCAGTAACTGATGGCCACTTCAAAATTGGAAAGGAGCATCATTAATGGACCACCTGACATTTGATTGGAGCACTGCTTTGTGGGAGTTGCAGGGGATCCTATAGCAGAATGCTACAAAGGCAGCTCAGTAGGTTATATAACTGTTGCTGAGATGTTATATGCTTAAACCTTCTTGTAAATCATATGGCTTTTTTCAATCCTGCTGCAAAATGTGCTACCAAATGTGTTGTTTCAACCTGGGGATGGGTACAGCTCCCCCGTGTCATTCAGTGTGGTAATCTCTGCCGCCCTACCAAAAATCAAAACCTGCCACCCATTAATATATGCACTATAAGTGCACATATCTTAAAGTTAAATATACACATTTTGTTCAATTGACCTTTCCCTTTAGATGAAAGTGCACAAGACAAATGAGTAATTGCCTTTCAAAAAAAGTAACCAACACTGGTTAAATAACCTGAGAGAGGAGGATTTCCAATAACTATGCTGGCAAAGTATAAAAAGTTCACCTCCATGAATCAACTTCATCTCAGACCAGAGGGGTCTTTGGGTCTGCCAGGAATAGGGGGCTGGGAGGGGTGGTGGGCAATGAAAAAGAAAAAACAGAGAGAAGAAAGCAAGAAGGGAGGAAAGGGAGAGCCAGAGGAGAGAGCGGGAAAGGAAAGGGACAAGCAAAGAGGGAGAGACACAACAATGTCAAAGAGAAGGAAGAGGGACATAGAAGATAGGCAGGTAGAGAGGAGACATTAAGGCGGGTACAAGAGATCTGCAGAGAAGAGAGCGAGAGGCGACTCGGCAGAGGGTAGAGCGAGGCTCACAAAGGTAGACTGAAAGACATGCAGAGAGGAGACTGACTGTGAATGTCGAAAAGAAAGGTTTGCAGATTAGAGACAGAAAAGAGAGTGCAATAACAACGGAGGGATACGAGAGGAGGGAAAGCAAGAGATGGGTACTGACAAAGATGCAGAGAGAGAAGAACATGGAGGAAAGGATGAGTGGAAGTGAGAGACACAAGAAGGGGGAGAGAGCAATATGGACATGATGAGAAGCCGAGAGAGGAAAGACAGTGAACGGGAGACAGGCAGAGGTGCAACAGAGAGAGACACTTATAATCCCTCTCATATTATTCGGAGAGAGTCCCTCCCACGCTGGCAGCCTCGTGATACAACAGAGTAAAGTCTGGGTAAATCCCCAAATATCCCCCATGCCCTCTGTTCCGACCTCTTTACACACTTCACTCCCGGCCAGCAAGTGACCTGCAGCTGTGCCGAGCAAAGGAAATGAAGGGGTGAAGAGAGAGCACAGACACAGGCAGAGATCAGAGATAGGGACAGGTAGAAAAAGGCAAAGGTGAGTGGGACAGATAGAGATGAAAGAAAGAGAGTGATCGGAAGAGAGGGCAGAGACCCAGCAAGAGAGATGCATGCAAGAGAGAAACAACGGGAAGGGGAGAGAGAAAGAGTAACAGAGAAACAACAGGATAGAGAGAAACTAGAGGAAAGAGAGTGAGGGTGATAGGCAGAGCAGAGAGGGAGCCGAGGCACAGTAGGGCAAGGTTGAAAGTGACAGAGAAAGAAGAGAAGAGAAGGCAAGCAAGAAAGACAGAGAGAGAGAGACACAACGGAAAACACAGACAGGGGAGTAACGGGAGAAAAAATGAAATATTGATGGGAGAGCAAGGGTAAAGTAGAGGGGGGTCTAACAGAGGACACCAAAGAAATACAGGCCAAGAGAAAGAGGTGACAAGAAGAGAGAGACAGAGGGTGACCGGGTGACTGACAAAGGAACATGTAGACAGAACAGAACAAGGAACCAACTTTAGTTCAGTGCTTGATACAGCCAAGAGAGGGCGCCTGGTGTGCGTCCACATAATACCTTTCCGCGAGCCTTCGTTTTGCAGCATACATGATAGGAGTCATCTTCATTTTGCATTATATAGTTTTAGCAAAATAAAGATGATACGTATCCTGTACGCTGCGGGTGTGTAGGCCGTGCTCGGCCAGCACAGGCCGCAGTTGCAGAGTTTCATCTCTTTGGCCCAGGGGGCAGGGCCCGACTGGGAACCAAAAGTGGCCCTGGAAAAAGTGTTCAAAGTGGCCCCATATTTCGCGAACGATTAAGCACAGCGTGAGAGCCCAACACTTCTATGTGGGAATTGTGAGAATCCCTCAAGAAAATGTTGAATAAAATTAGTCAAAATGTGTGCATTTAAAACAGGGCTGGCATTAGGGCAGAGCGGGCCGGGAGAACGCCTTGGGCACCATGCCCCCCAGGGCGCCATTAGTCCCCACCAGGGGCGTTGCTAGGGGGGGCTAAGGGGGATATAGCCCCTGATCTTTTGGTTGTAGCCCCGGATAGAATCTCAGGAGCTACAGCCAAAAGACTAGCTAGCCCCCAGTCCCACCAGTTCCGACATCAGCCTAGCCCCAGGTCTTTTCCAGACCTAGCAACTCCCCTGGTCCCCACCACGCCAGCCCGGGGGGGGGAGTCATTCAAGGGCTCTCCGGAGCTGGCGTAGAGGGAGAAGACACGGCAGGTGCCCTTTTGTTATTAAATGCCCCACGGTGGCGAGACACATTTAATAACAATAGGGTGCTGATGCTCTGCAGGAGTGAGGCGGTTTTCATTGGAATAGGCTCCTCATGCATTAACATGAGCGTCCTATTCCAGTGATTAACTGCCAGGAGCCGGAGAGGGGAGTTAGAAATAAATGTGGTGCTCTTGCACCCCCCACGCCCCTGCCTCTCCCCTCTCCCTCTTGACCAGGGGCACGCGGGGAGGGGCTGGGTGCCAATTCTGCCCAGGATGCTGCTGCTACGGCCAACCCTGATTTAAAGCATAATTCCAACATATATGGATTAAAAAGTGATTTTGAAATAAGTTAATGATCTCTCAAAGTGATCTTCAATGAAAGAGGGACATGGGACGTTACACATTTTACAGATGAGAAAAACGAATTCAGCTGTTATTAAAGTTGCCCAGACAACATTCATCCCTAATCCATGTCACCCTATTCCCATGCTGGGAAGGGCACACAGATAAAAGGCATTCGTCAATGAACATTGGCAATACCAACAGTTTTGGCTTTTGTGTAGGCATGGGAAAGGCATTTGCCAGGCCCTGCCGTAGTGGTATTAGCTGGATTGTGGCAGCTGCAATGTGGTGAGAGTACCTAGGCAGATTATAGGAGTGCATGGTGAACTAATATTGATAAACAAGCTTAAATTGTTGAAATTGCCAGTGCTTGTTTTTAACAGGACTTCAGTGAAGGGCATGCAGAGTGCTTATAAATCTAGTGGCTGAAGGGAGACCTGGTTGATAATTGTATTTCACCAGTAGCGTTTGTACAGTTCCAATTAAGTCATTAACTCTCAGAAGACTGCTTTTAACACTGGCATGCATTTTAAGCACATGCAGAGCTTTGGCATGACTAGAGTGGTGATTCAGCAGTAGCATTACTTAACATAAGTACACCTGCCCTCGTTCATAATTGATTGAAGTGGAAACCCAAACATATGTTGTGCAATGTGGAAATGGATTTGCAAATAACTTTCAACCGTTTTGCTCTATACGCATGCTATCGACCTGAGTGGAAAATGCAAGAAATGTGGATGGCGCAAACCTGGCAACATCAACATGCACACAATGTATGCTATCGGCCTGACAGGAGATTCGAAGGCAACCTCCCTGAGCGAAAGACACATTCACTAGGATATCTGCTCTAGGGTGCACTCCTTCTGGGGCACTTTACTTAAGCCTACCTATGCCTCTCCTTCTAAATACACCTACCAACAGTAGCCCAGGGGTACATTAAAACAATTCTGCAGAAAAACTGTTCCCAGTAGGAAGGTCAACTCAGAGCCGTTAACAGAATGGACAAAAACTCCACCAAAAGCGACCCTGCTCAAACGTGGCTGGCTGACCCCCAACCAATCCCCCCCCCCCCGCCCAGACGCTCACCTTCCGTAATCCGCATGCACGCTCGCTGGTCGCGTATGTTTCACATTGTTTTTTTGTGCAATGCCATAGACGCCCCCTTTGCACCGTAAAACCCATGCTCTGTGCCGTCTGCACATAGCGCTGTTATTTGCACCTTGAACCATTATTTAAGATTCGTGTCGTGTGAAGAAAATCACAGATGAAGGGATGTGGAGAATGCTCTGCAAGAGGTGACTGATTCAGGGCTAATTAAAAAAAAGCATAATCATGCCCACCTATCCCCCTTCCAAGAAATAATCAAGAAAGAGGTAAGGGCGTGTACGCACACGTAAAATGTGTTGTCTGGAAGTCCGTGTGTACACCCCAGGCCGGCCCAGATTCAATACCCCTCCACGCTGTGCAATCATCCTCCATTATTGGATAATTGCAGTGCTGCTATTAATTATATTAACTTTCCCATCAGGCAGTTCATCAAACCGCAAACGGCTGGTGCGCAATCTCAGAGTAGCATGTAATAAGAATGAATAAAATATCTATTTTTTGTTTCCTACTCCCAAAGCCCTGCCAACATCTGGCACGAAAGTCTGCCTCGTCTGTGTTCTAAGACCGTGTCCATCCAAGTGATCAGAACGCTAGCAGATGAGACGAGACCATGTTTTCTCTCTGGGATACTCCATTCTTAATTAAAAGTATACAGCTGGCGTGGAACCGTCCATCGGACGGCCAATATCATATAAAACACCTCTGGCAGTTATCCACTAATGTTAGGGCCGTCTCTTACGGAATATTAAAGCCTTTAATCTAACTTTACACCCAATACCCGTGCCGCAGCTTTCAGTGTGCAACTATTCACAATCACAACACAGTAATGAGTAGAATAAAAGGTTGTGGTCGGTCTATCTTACCTTCGACATCACGATCACTGACATGCCATATAGCTGAAGGCAGTGACACGCACCGCACACCAAACACTTGACACTGCCCGGCTGCTGCCTGCAGCCTGTCCTGCACCTGACCTGCGCTGCTGCCCAATGTGTGTGCAGGGCACCTGCAATTTAGGTTCCCGGCCCGTGCCCAGGCCCTCATGCGCAGGTGCGCAGCCCAGCTGCCCATGCCCAGCCCTTCTGGGAAGAAAAAAGAAATGCGCAGCCGCAGCATCAGCGTGCCATCAGTGGTGGCAGCCGGCAGGTAGCCAATTCAATGAAACCATCCAGGTGGATTCACACAACACGCTCTTTATCATTTCGCGCCAAAGAGGCCCGATGCCCAGAGGCCTACCAGGGGATGTCCCGGTGTGCCGGTGCGGCAGTCCAGCCCTGCCAGGGGGAGAAGGAGGAATGTGGTCAGAAACTGCATCAGGCCCTTCCTGAGCTTGAAGTGTTCAAATGCAGGAAACATAGTTTAAACTGTTTCCGCTATCTACAGGGAGCTTCACGTCCTTTCATCCGAATGGCAGAGGATGTTCGATATTGCCGGGAATCCAAAGCTTACTTAGGTCGATGGCTCTTGAACCATCCTCTCCGCTACCATGTGAACTGGGACAGCCAACTTAGCCCTTTAAGACGAGGTAGCAATACTTTGAGATAAATGGGGATGCAGAAGATACTCAAACATCAGTAACCAAAACGACTCAGGAAGTTGGCAAAGTTGACTGTTTTAATATCAATTATCTAAAACAGGGAGTTACAACGGACATTAAAGGATGTCTCATAGCATGTTTTCTCAATTTGCTTAAAAAAAAACATTCTACTTATAGGAAAAACTCATCATTGATGCTGAAAAACTTGCGTATTTACTAATGTCATCCTACATGGCAAACTACAAAAATCTAGTGGCAAATGTGATAGGCTTAGAGGGAATATCTAGGTATACAGTCCATACTAGTCTAAGAAAATGATAGGCTCCTTAACATCAGGTGGGCAACTAAGCCCTCCCCTCAAATAGGTCACTATGAATGTCACTAAATACATGACGTCCCATTGGTTACACAAACTATAGGGCCCATAATTATGCGGCCCCCTACAATTGGTTGGCACTCTTACATCCGTTAGTACTTTTCCACCCACGTTAGCGGCACGCAGGCTGGACTTCCAGGTGCTGGTGAGCTGGCCATAACCATAGCTTCCCACCAATTAGCATATCATCTATCATCACCTCAGTGGTCTGCTGTCAATTAAGGCTTTGAACTTGGCCTTGGAAATTTTCTTTTCTTTGGAGAATACAGGGGAGTGGAGGCACGATCTGTCCTTCTGCATAGGTGTGGTTCATCATGTTTGTACAACTTCATCCATCCACGTGACTGAAGACCACAAATTTTACCTCTGATGTCTTCCTTGTTTTCGTCCATGCCTTCTGAACAGGAGTTTCATTCTTTTACAGGATTGTGACTAATGTCTGCTCATCCCAGTTCGATAAGACCTTGGCTTCTTGGGGCTCATCCAGCTTCACCTTTCTGAGATTCACTTCTGTAATTAATTTGTTTTTTAAATTGTGACACACTGGAAAAGAGGCCTTCCTTCTCTGGTCCAGCTCTGCTATAACATGGAAACATCCATTCTTCTACTTACTCCTATACATGTATACATTGGCACATGCCGCAATCTATTCACTACATAGCTAGCCTCAAGAATATTTTGTCTGCTTGCGTTTCTTTGCATCTGTACATGTGTAAAATAACTTGATATCTTCATTGTTTCTGTTGCACACGTTTCTTCATCTTGAGCCCGAGATCTCACTTATCTTGATACTGTCTTGATGCCTTATAGAGTATATTCACTTCCCTTGTCTCTGCATCTCTTCCATGTACATCAGTCTGGCTTCGTGTGATGTCACCAATCTGCTCTTTCATTCATTGGTCCTGCTTCTTCTGGGATTTAATTCAAATGGCCCGCATACTGTCTTGTATGCAGATATGGCTTTCTTAATGGGAACCTTGCCTCCAGGATTCTCCTTGGTATCAGTATTTTCAATGGTACTCACACTCTGATTTCCAACATACAGGCAATATAGGCGAGGTGATTGAGGTGCGGGTACTTGGCTCCTTCTCTAGACTACATTTGGAGGAAAAAGAAAAACAAAGACTTTATGCTTTTCTTTGCCTCCAAATGTACTAATGATGTGCAGTATAGGAGCCCAATGTACACACCATCCTCAACTGCTGTGACTTGACTCTGACAGCCGACTCTGACTCTTTGAGTAACCGTCCGGTAGCAGGCTGAGTGGCCTGTTCGTGCGTGCTGTTGACGTTGGACAGCACGTCGGCAGGGAGAATGATGATTGACAGTGACCCTGCCCATTGTCAATCCATTTCACCGCCTGGGGTGAGGCCAACAGCACAGATCCCACCCCAGCCTATGAGAAGCATAGACAGTGAGTGGGATCAAAAGTCAGCAGGGCGCATGTAGATATCGCCCCACTGGGACCCATTCCCAGCAAGTTTAAATGTCTCCTTAACCCACCCGCATATCTGAACTGTGCATGTGATGTGGGGGCTGTGCAGAAAAGTGCCCCTCTTTGCACATATGCATAATTCAGACAATTCAGACAGGCAGAAGGGCTAACGAAACAAGAGTCTGGCTGCGCAATAGGCAGAGGGAGTGGCTCTGATCAGGGAGGGCGCCACCATCTCAGCCCTGATAGACAAGTCGTTCCTGCTCAAGGAACCCAGTGAAGATAGAGAGCAGGATAAGGATCCAAGGAAGCCAAGGCGTGTGAGGCAGCTAAAGGCCCTGCTAAGTAGGGCCTCTTGGGCTGCCGCAGGGTGGCCCGCATATGACTTCAATGAAAGTAATAAACCCGCAAAACCCTGTTAGGACGACCTGCTACCATAGTGAGTAAAACAAAGCAATATAAGTGTAGTAGCACTGCATGGGGTAATTGCAGACCTTCTAAGCAGACTCACACAGCGCAACTCACAGTACTGTGCTACTGTTAAGAGACCAGCCCAAACGCTGGCAACCCAAACCTTGTACGGCACTCTGCTGCTCTCAAGCTAGATCTGCTCCTTGAGCAATAAAAGAAAAAGAAAACGAAAGAAGAGCTTGTTGTGTAATGGGCAATCAGTGATATACTGGTGGACAGACATGTTCCTGTATGATGGAGGCTGGGTCATGACTCAAACACCAACCAATGATCCCAGTGTGTACTCCCTGACACCTTTTTTTAAAACACTGTGTCTCTGTAAAACATATATACCCCGGGACATCGAATGGTGGTTATTTTATTATTATACTCTAATTAAAAAACATTTACAAAAAGGTGCCTAATCCAAAAGCGTGCATGGGTGCACTGAACTGCAAATACAAATGACTAGACATTCACAAACCGACACTTAATGAATAACAACATCCATATGAACAATTGTTTTCTCTATAGCACCAATCTTGGATGAACAATACCAACTGTGTCCTGAAGAACACCTCCGTAATAAGCTATTTTGACGACTGCCACAATAGACCCCTGTTCTTCAATGTCTCAAATATCTACTACAAGCCTGTAGGCTGGGTCTTGAGCATGACTCCTTTTCAGTGCATGTTGGTATAACAAAAGTACTTCAAAAACTAGCAACTGCGTAAAGTTTGTTTTTCTTTATTCTGCGTGAGTAGCATGAGAAGTTAAAATGCAGAAAAGGAGGCCCCTGGTCTTGACATAGGGGCTCATTACAGGGTTGTGGTAAAACCCACCAGGATATCACAAGCAGCAGCGGTAATGGTTATTCTCCATTTCCATGGAAATGCGGTCACCGGAGCGCAGGCACCGTTGCTAATGGTGCTGATGCTTCAGTGAGAGACATGCGGGTAGGGGCCTGAAAATCCGGTAGGTCAGGCCTGCCGGGGGATCCGTGGCCTATTCCGGCATTCTCGTAGCACGGCAGGCAAGAAAGAGTGCCGGTATGTTGCTACCGGCACCCTTATTTCCCGAGATTGCCACACTCATAATGAGGTCCATAGCATTTGATCAAAGAACGAGTCACCGACCCGTGAAGTAATCAGATCCATTCATGTTCCTGGCGCCCATTTCTAATTGCAGGTTTCCGAACTACCGGTAGCTTCTATGAATAATTACGTTGCATATCAAGTATTTGCGTGTGCAGAGGAGGTAGGAACAAAGCACCGCTGGGTACTTTGCAGTAATTGCGCCACCCAGGCCTCTCTGAGGGGCAAAATTCCATCGGCTGCTCATTAGTGCCATGAACAGGTGTAATTATCCCGCGAAAAGTGATGTCAATCTCCGCTCTTCCGTAATTCTTTTGTTCGAAAGTCAATCAGTGGCACGTGTCGGGCGCAGAGGATGAGCAGCGAGGTGTGGAGTGTCAACGGGTATTAATAATGCGCAACTACTTACGGCGCCGTTTTCGACCTGCTGTGGGCTCCAGGTTGGAGCTTTAGGCAGGTTGGAGGGTTGTGGCCAGCACCAAGAATGTATCACCTAGCGCCCCCCCCAGGGGGGGCTCGATGGGGTTAGGATGCTCTGTGAGGGACAGTGTGGGGGGGGGGCATCGGGCCCGTCCGACCCACGTGCTGGGCTCTCGGTCGCATCAGGGACAGTGTGGGGGGCATCGGGCCCGTCAGACCCAGGTGCTGGGCTCTCGGTCGCATCAGGGACAGTGTGGGGGGCATCGGGCCCGTCAGACCCAGGTGCTGGGCTCTCGGTCGCATCAGGGACAGTGTGGGGGGGCATCGGGCCCGTCAGACCCAGGTGCTGGGCTCTCGGTGGCATCGTTTGCGCCACGCTGTCATTTACAGACAGAGGCTGCCATGCAGGCGGCAATCCATAGGAAATCACTCACGAAGGCAGGTTCGTCTTCCGTGAACCTTTTAGTTCCAAAACATCCTGAAAAGGGCTAGTGTGCGATCTGTTGCCACTATGACTGAGCTTCAAAGCCAAGACCCCGCTGCATCAGAGGCCAGGAAACGAATTGCTTTACAAGAAAAATACGCGTGTACTCCTCTGCGGGGCTGCACATTGTATGTATGCAGCCAGTGATGGAACTGGGCTGGATTTTCCCGAATCCTGCAAAATGCCTTGCTGGATGTCAAGCCCCTAGCCCTCGACTCAGTGAGCACTGCACCCACAATGTTTAGTGTGCGCGTGGCAGGACTCGAACCGAGGGTTCCTGGACCAGAGGCCAGACATTTGCCAGCATGACCATCGGATGGCCTGATCCTGACCCTTCAGAACTTGCTCTTTTATCTGCAGGAAACATTTCAATACAGCTTCTTGGCTTTCAACGTGTGCACCTTTTACACTTTGCCAACCCCATTGTTGGAAACACTCTTCTACTGGGTTATTTTGCAGGTGTTCCTTCTGTGAAGCACACGTGTATTGTGAGGTGGGGTGACCAGAATCCCCCAAATCACTGGCGGATCCCACAGTACATTGTCTCCATCAATGTATACAAAAATAAATACCATAAAACCGGAAGCTTTCATTATAACACACTGAAGGCCTGTTTCAAACCATGACAAAAGGAGGTGACTTTGTCTTCGTAACACGCCCCAGAGGAGAGCTTCACACATCTCAAGTTGTTGCATGTGGTATGTGAATAGCCCCGCCATCCTTACACTCCCCCACCCCCTTTTTTCTATTCTGTCACTCCAAGCCCACGTTTGTGTAATTGTATTTGTAATTGGTTATTTACAATGCACTTAATACCCAGAGGTTTCTAAGCGCAGACCCGGGGTTCAAACCCGTGTTGCTCCATGTGATCGAGCATGTTGCCCCTGAGCTATCCACCCGGCACGTTTGGAATGGAAAGCAAAAGGTTAGGTACCAGAATGAAGAGAAACCGCATAATAGGATGCCCAGTGCATAGCTGGCACTGGGCATAATTAGATATCTTGAGATCTCAAATTGGTGCACACACTCTGTTAACTTCTCACAGGTAAAGGTGTTGCAAGGTTTGTAAAAGATCCGGTGCAATGCTAATGTCGGGACTGTCAGAACTCAGGGCTAGCTAGCGCTTTGGCTGTAGCCCTTGAGCTTCTATCCGGGGCTACAATCAAAACACCTGGGGCCATAGCTCCCCCTAACCTCCCCTTACAACGCCTCTGGGTAGAGTACTGCCTACTGACGTACGACAATGGATGATCACCAATGGTATAACTCAACCCTCCTAAGACCGAAGTAATGCTGTCGGGACCTAAACATTGCTAAACAACCCTTTAGGATCTCCTCGCCCCAGCCACGATCTTATTTGGATTTTCCGCCTCCTGCCAGTAACCTTTCCAGTAGTTTGAGATCCTGACTTATCTGTAACTCTCCAGGTTAATGGTTGCTTGTAAAGACGCTCCAGCTCAGTTCGAGGGAAGAGCATGATGCAGTGGTGGGAGGCCTCACTAATTCTCATATGGATTATGCCAGCTCTCTATATGTAGGTACATCGTCTCCAGGCAGCTCAAAATGCTGCTGTTCATTTTGTTTTTATGTTAACTAAATTGTCCTTTATTTCAATCTTTCGATTATCCTTACACTGGCTTTCGATTTGTCAAGATATTGCTCTCAAGATGCTATGCCTCATCTTTAAGTGCCTTCATGGTCTGGCTCCTGTTTATCTCAGCTCCATCATCCTTCCACAGCCCTGCATTCTTCTAACAATTAAGTGCTGGTCATCACCGGTTCTCGCTGCGCCACAAAAGGTGATTTTCTGTTGTGGGTCTCAGACGACCCTGGAACCACCTTGCCCTGGAACGACATCAGTTAGACTCCTTCTGTAGTGGGTCTCAGAAGACCCTGGAACCACCTTGCCCTGGAACGACATCAGTTAGACTCCTTCTGTAGTGGGTCTCAGACGACCCTGGAACCACCTTGGCCTGGAACGAAATCAGTTAGACTCCTTCTGTTGTGGGACTCGGAAGACCCTGGAACCACCTTGCCCTGGAACGACATCAGTTAGACTCCTTCTGTTGTGGGACTCGGAAGACCCTGGAACCATCTTGCCCTGGAACGACATCAGTTAGACTCCTTCTGTTGTGGGACTCAGAAGACCCTGGAACCACCTTGCCCTGGAACTACATCAGTTAGACTCCTTCTGTTGTGGGACTCAGAAGACCCTGGAACCACCTTGCCCTGGAACGACATCAGTTAGACTCCTTCTGTTGTGGGTCTCAGAAGACCCTGGAACCACCTTGCCCTGGAACGACATCAGTTAGACTCCTTCTGTTGTGGGACTCAGAAGACCCTTGAACCACCTTGCCCTGGAACTACATCAGTTAGACTCCTTCTGTTGTGGGACTCAGAAGACCCTGGAACCACCTTGCCCTGGAACGACATCAGTTAGGATCCTTCTGTTGTGGGACTCAGAAGACCCTGGAACCACCTTGCCCTCGAACGACATCAGTTAGGATCCTTCTGTTGTGGGTCTCAGACGACCCTGGAACCACCTTGCCCTGGAACGATATCAGTTAGACTCCTTCTGTTGTGGGTCTCAGAAGACCCCGGAACCACCTTGCCCGGGAACTACATCAGTTAGACTCCTTCTGTTGTGGGTCTCAGAAGACCCTGGAACCAACTTGCCCATGGAACTACATCAGTTAGACTCCTTGACTTTGTTTTGTAAAACATACAAAACTTTCCTCTATCAATAAGGATAGCTTGCGAGTAAATCAGAGCCCAGGTGCAGATTCCTCTGTCCGGTCCCTTTGGGATATGAGCATTATAAATGTTCAAATCCAATCAAATTGAGATCAAGTAGCATGCACAATTAAATGCATGTTTGGGAGGTGCTTATACATCTGAGTAAAAGGCCCGTAGCTCAGCAGTTCTGCTGCAATGCTCACTTTGGAGGCTGAATTATGACTATTTTGTATATGGTTGGTCCTATTGCATACATGAAAAAGAATGGAATGGAAGCTTTCCAGAGGAAATCTCAGTGGAAGGATATGCTGATGAAGCCAGAGGCGTCAAGCTGTACTGGCCTTTAGCCTGAGATAATGGCCTAAGCGAAACAAGGGCCAGTGCTAAGGGCTATTGCACACTTGTTCAGCCCACTATCGTTGGATTTATTATGGTTACCATCTTGGAGTAACATCCCGAGCGCTAAGGAGCCTTCCTTTGAGAAAATAAACTACAATTAAGATGGACACCACGGAACTGGTAGCCGAGACCAAAAGCAGGAGCCCCTCCTTCGTTTCCATGGCAGTGGCCATGTTTACACTTTCTGATATCTGTATTCCCGTAATGTATGCTTTCAATGGTGCCCTTGCATCGTACACAGCAGGATGGGGGGTCTGAAGCTAATGAATGAAACAAAAAAGTAGTGTGTGTACCCAGAGAGCTGTCAGTCAAGTTGCTGAGACGGGCTGATAGTAAGAATACGAATTCTTGAAAAGTATTAGCAAAATAAGGATACATAGACCGAAGTATCATTTTAATGCCTTCTTGCACTCTTAGGGCCTGATTCACAGAAGCATTTTATAATGGCGCAATCGCATTGGAAAACGCTCTGTGCATCTTAAGATATATATTCGACCCAGGAAAAATGGGGACAATTGTGATCAATATACTGGATAAGAGTCAAGGGTGTACAGAGTCAAATTTGTGATGGAAAATCACTCTGGAATATCCTAAAAAGACAAAAAAGAAGAAGATACATTTAGGATATACATGCAATGAAAACTTATAATATGTCATTCTCCTTTTGTGAGAAGAAAATCATGGTTCATAAGAGAACCAAAAGTCACTTCCGATTGTGGCGTTCCTTCGGTAAATGGTTAACATAAATATTGCATGTAGTCTTCTATGCCCTGTGAGAGAGATGATGTATGTAGTCCGCTATGCCATGTGAGAGAAATATTGCATGCAGTCTGCTATGCCATGTGAGAGATAATGTTTCGATAGCACAGAATGAACTCAATCACTAATAGGTGAATTCAGTTTTGGCAGTTCATAAAAAGTAGTCACAGAGAAGAGCTTTGCCCAGAAACATATATTTAGGCTACATAGGCAAACGATGTTTCTGCCCTGTTTTTCCTGATACTACAGTTTTCAATTTAGGCAGAAGGCCCCATCTCCACCATCCCATTTTTAGTTTTACACTAAAATATAATTATGTCTGCACAAATTACATAAAAAGACCTTAAATTGAGTTCAAACATATCTCAAAAATTAGGGTCAGGTGGGCTGGAATTGGTGTTGCAGCTGTCTTTGTTCTCCCACTGTAAGTGTCCACTATGGCTGGACGTTTGGACTTTAAACTCCTCGCCAAAGGAAGTGACTCTCTTTCTCTCTTTTTAGTGTCTTTATCAGTTGGGTCTGGGAGCCTGAGCTAAGCTTCCCAACATGCAATGTGGAGTGCTCTAGTCCCTTTATCATTGCAGTGCTGGAGCTTCAGCTTCGACTCTCATCAAGATTGTAAGTACTGAAAAGGTTGCTGAAAGTGTTAGTGACCTTTCCGATACTTAAGACTTATTCTGAAAGTGGCGCATTCTTCTGAAGTCGGAATGAATGCGCCACTTTTGGAATATGTGTGTGCCAGTTGCTAAGAAGGGCTGAAAACCAACTTAGCAACCTGCACATTTGGTATTTGGCATTTTGCATGCCAATTCTTGTGGCAGTCCTCCACTTTCGGAACTGCCTAAAATTGGCACTGATGCACGGCACCAACTTGGTGTCGTTCTTGTGGAGGAGTGCCACAAGACGCACAGACTTTTGGGTCAAGAGATTGCTCATAGTTACAGGTGTGTATTTTAAAGCAAAATGTGCTTGGTATTCATATTTATAAATATATGTTGTACTTCTGATGCAGATTCTAATGTTTGCAAAATCTCTGTATTTAATTAATTGCTTGGCAGATGTCACTATTGCCCTTATATTCCTGCTGCCCGCGTTACAAACTGCAAGGCCTTCACAACTTCCTCTGCCTCTGCTGAGCACGTGCGGTTTGTTATGATCTTGGCAGCACTTTCGTAATATTATGAATCCCCATGCTCTTTTATGAAAGTGCTGCCGAGATTCTGCAATCTGCCCGTTCTCGACAGAAACAGGCGGCTTTTAGGCAGACCACCGTCGTGCACTGCGATAACGCTCAGGCCCACTTGAGAATACTTGTGGTGCCTGGGCATCAAGAAAAGGCGTAGTGAAGTGTGCTGTTTAGCACGCTCACTGCGCCTACATAAGAATCGTGCCCTCAGTGTTTAATGCATCCCTGCTGGTAAGACGACTCAACGGTTTAAATGCTTGTTGCTGTGATCTGTGCTTGATCTACAGGTCGCAGGTTCAAATCCCAGCAAGGTCAATTCAGCTTTTCCTCCTTCCAAGGTCAGTAAATGAGTACCAATTTCGATTGGGTAATAATAGTAATCTATGTAAATATTTCCTATGTAAAGTGCTATATAAAAACAAATAATTACTATTGTTATTCTCTGTCTCGGTAGTCTCTATATGCTCGGACCACAGTTCCCAGCATACATTAGAGTGTTGTTGCAATGTAAATCAGTCTCTTAGTAGTCACAAATTACCTGGATATATAAATCATGCAGCTTTATTGAACACATGTTACAAGTTTCAGTTAGTCTTGGAGTTCCATGCAGACAAGGGAGCACACCAGCTCAGACATACCCGCTCAACTCCCAACTGACATTACCAGAACACTTGCGTACCATAAACCATCCAACATTCACGGAGCTGTCATTCACTCACAGTCACTAACATTCTGAGCTTGTGCAGGGGCCGCCACTAAGGCACTTTCATAAGACAGTTTAAACCCCGGCTGTCACACGTAAAGAATGATTTGTTCCTCCCACTGTGTCTACAGGCAGAGGGGCGGTGACCCTCATTTCGGCATGTTTGAAAGTGTATTCCGTTTGTGAATTTGGGAGGCGCTTTTAAATGCACATAAGCACCCCCTAATCTTGTACAAATGTGCAAAGCGTTGAAAAAGGGCATCTGAATATAAAATAATGTTACCCTGTAAGTGAAATTAATGCTCATTAGTCAACTTCAAAAGGATGAGTAGACCTTGCCAGGATTCAAACCTGTGACCCGCAGAACACACAATTCCCAGCAGTGAGCACTTAGCCATTAGAGCTATCTTACCAGCCATTTATCCTTCACTGTGCATACCAGAGCATTTAGTAATACATTGGCTTCAGGGGTTGTATTTTCTCTTAAAATAACACTTATTATTGCAGTGCTCAGAAGCAGGAGGCATATGTCATGGCCCACTAATAAACCTGATAATAGAAGTGTTCTATTTTGTTTTAAAAAATACTGGAGGGAGACCGGAGGTGGTGGTGGGTAGATGTCCTAATAAATGTTTCTTCTTAACAACACATTTGACTACGCAGCAAACTGTCACAATTTGAGAGCTTAGCAAGTTAAAAGCTAAACTCTGACATGTGCCAGCCTGCACGTTCCGAGTTCATATTTCAGTAGTGCTGATTTAGCCCTTCATCCTTCTGAAGTTGATAACTTAAGTACTATTGCATTTTATAGTAATCAGTGCTGGAAATGTGCATTATTTATTGCTCCCCTTTTGTGGGTGGGGGGTTGTCAGTGGTGTGGGTGGGTCTGGGCTGGATTGTCAGTAGTGTGGGGGCTAGGAGGAGGGAGATAAGTGTCTAATGGTGTGTATGACCTGTATATAGGATGCTGGCTGCTTTTCATAAAAACAGATTGCATTCTGGGAACATAAGTATGACCACCAATTTATCAAACATGTCTGTGCTAGTTCATTCGTTCTAAGCATGTAATGCACACTTGTTATGGTGCTCGTTTCCTCTGTCAGAATAGTCACTCTGACAACAAAATATGTACAAAGCATGAGACATGTCATGGCTTTGGACAGTTTCATTTTTTAAGTTTGGGCTGTAGAGCAAAGGACAACTTACAGATGCAGTCTGTGAAAAAAGGTGCGCCGACTCAGGGCAGTCAGGGGCAGAGAGCTTCCTCAACTTGTGGGGGGGGGCAGAGAGCTTCCTCAACTTGGTGGGGAGAGGAGTTGGGGTCTCGTGTCTACACAGAGCGACGCTCGGGCAAGACAGATTCTAACAGAGCTGTCACTGTGCTCTGTCTTGTTCCGACACCAATTCCTTCTATGATAGTACTTAACACCTATTTTTACAGTGCTTAGAAGCAGGAGGAGTCAGACTTGAAGCACTACGCATACAAATATGATACCAACTACTTTACCTCGATATGGGAAAATCCATGCCATAGTAACATTAAAACGTGACATGTTTTTGCACAAAATGATAGGCCTCAGAAACATAACGCATTAAACTTGACTCTAAATGTAAAGCTCTGGGTCTGGGTCATCCAGTCTTCCTTGCCTTTGTAGGCAAATGCTAATCTCCATCTGCAGCTCTGCTTATATAGCACATTTGAGGAAGCCAAACCTTTCACACTGCCTCTGCAATCCTTGACCGGGGATTGCAGAAGCAGTGCCAGAGCTCTCAAGGGAGTCACCGGGGGTTGCAGTTGCGACCCTAGGTGACTCCCCAAATGACGTCCATGGTTTCTCATCCCTCTCCGTGGCCTTACTTTATTTGGTTGCTCTGTTACCGTCTCAGCCTCTTGGTCTTTAAGGCTTGGGTCCCAAGTTTTGCTCAGGGTTGTCTTCAGTTTTCCTTCTATGCCAACTGGGAAGTTTGCATGCCTTTTCCTGCCAACAGCTCCAGAGGGTCAGCTCGTATGGCCTTCTCCTTCTTGTTCCCAATCTTCCTTCATGCACCCCTCTTCTGTGTCTAATTTGGAGTGCACCTGATCTCATCCCCGCTCCTCATGGCTTCGGCGTCGGACATCAAACATGGCTTAGCTCAGTTTTGAGCTACTTTTTCAGCACCTCGCTTGCTCCTTTTCCAACTGAAACTTTCCCAGGACTTCCTTCTTTTCCCCTCAACCTTACTCTGAATTCCTGAGTTTTTGCCTGGCCATCTGTACTTGAGCTGCATCATGGAACCACAACCATAGTAAAAACACTTTGGGGACACAGGTGTTTCGATGCTTGATGTGGTCCCTTCAACACAAGAGCCAAACTAGTATTCTGTTCAACAATGCTGGCTAGAAATCATGTAACAGCAAAGAAGAAATCTTTGTTGGAACATGGTAAGCAAAATATGTATGATTTACTTTCAAAGGGGAGAAGTGGAAAACCAAGGATGCATATCTGCTCCCAGAATCGGCCATTGCTGGGGCCCCAGATACCAGCTGTACGTGGAGTGATTGGATATTTGGCAGCACCGAGTTCTGTCTCCTGCAGAACATTTGGAGCCCTGTGGAAGTGGACCTCTTATCCTCCTGTCGAAGGATCCAGAGGCTCTGGCTTTAGACCTACATCTCGCTCTCGCCTTGACTGTAAGAGTTGTAGTGCAGCTCCACAGACAGCAACTGCATAGGGTTCTCCTGACTCTCTTTTGCCTGTTCCAGATTTGGTTCCAGTCCCTTCTAGAGCTCTCAGTGGGCTTCATCAGACACCTCTCTTCCAATCCACAGCTGCTCGCTGACCTGGGAAGTCACACCAACATGAGCCAATCAGATAATTTCGAGATGTCAGATTACTTTTGAGTTTGTTCATGCAAGGTAACCTTCGTAAGCACTTCTGTAAGAAGGGCTGCACAATTATGCTGCAAATCAATTTGAGGTACACTCCTGTAGAAACATGATCTGGTAGTATAATAAGAATCATAGAATCATCTTTGTTTTTCATTTTCTGAACAGACGTCAGGCATAGCTGCTGCCACAGTATGTCCCAGGCAACAATGTCTTATAGCATTCTTCGATTGTATATATGTATATATAGCACCAAAGACTTTTGCGGTGTGTGCAGAAAAAATGCAGTTCATATTTTGCTTAATGTTAATGTTAAAGATCATTTATACCGCACACCATCACCACCGGAGTGGTCCCCTGGCTCTCTGGCAGATCTGACAAGGATGGAGTGTGGGGTGGGTTAGTAGGGCATAGCGGGAAGAGATAGAGAGAGAGTTGTGATGTCCTGTTGACAGCTTCAGTTGGGTTTGGACCGTTTGCTGAGCTTGGGTTGTGATTTACGGCTCGGTAGATTCTCATGTGCTGTTGTGCGGGACTATGTGTTGTTTGTTTTGTTGTTGCAGTGTAGTGAAGTGTGCGCAGATTGCTGTGCAGAGAAGGGGTTGTGTTTGTTTAGTGTTTGAGAGGTGTATGTGGAACTTGAGGTTTTAGGGTTGGGTTATTTATTTATTTATTTGAATTCTTATTGAGTGCACCACATGCCCGCAGGCCTCAGGCCGCACACACATAACACAAAACAAAACAGAAAGCAACGTAGCAAAAAACAAGTAGAAATAGATCAGATTGTCAGGGGGAGTATCAAGAGGAATAGCAAATAAATAGTAATCAGGAGATGGATTGAATAACATTGGCCCTCATTACGACCTTGGCGGAGAACCATGGTGCTATGAGCACCATGGTCCATGGCGCTAAGTTGCCAACTCCGCCATGGTGGTTGGCGGACTTACCGCCCCATTCCGACCTTGGCGGGGCGGTAAGTCCCCAATCCCCATTTACCCTTCCCCATTCCCATTTTTGCCCCATAGGGCATAATGGGAGTGGGGAAGGCGTTAATTACGCCACCGTAAATTACGGTGGCGTAATTAACATCAAGGTCCCTTAGCGCCATGGATTTTAACGCCTGCAAAAAGCAGGCGTAAAAATCACCATGGCGCTACGGGAACTCGTACTCAGGCGGTAAGGGTCGGCGAAGTTTACGCCGGCGTAAACCCCTTACCGCCTGGGTCGTAATGAGGGCCATTGTCTTTAGTCCCTTTTTAAAATCCACGGTGGAAGGAATGGACCGATGGATCAACGGGAGGGAATTCCAAGCAGTAGGGCCACACACATCGAAGCTCAGTCCCTCCACCAGACACCAGACTAAACCAAGGCTGAACGAGTTTGAGCTTCTTCTCAGATTTTAGAGAGCGATTTGGGGTGTAACGCTTAAGTCAGGCTGAAAGATATTTGGGTGCTGTATCTAGCAGACACTTGTGTGTCAAAGTGAGGATCTTATGAGTCACTGTGTTTTACCAGCAACCAGTGCAAATTTCATCTTGCTTGCGTGATATGTGCATGTTTGGCCAAGCCTGTAATGGT
The DNA here is from genome assembly GCF_040938575.1 of Ambystoma mexicanum. Classification (NCBI taxonomy): domain Eukaryota; kingdom Metazoa; phylum Chordata; class Amphibia; order Caudata; family Ambystomatidae; genus Ambystoma; species Ambystoma mexicanum. The sequence goes on from NC_090921.1 coordinate 826,363,895, forward strand.
GCGCACGGCACCCTTCTGGGTGACGTGAAGGGAAGACAAAGCAGACTGTGTGCAGCCACTCAGAATGCTGTTACAATAGTCGAGTCTTGAATGTATGAGGGCCGTAGCCAGAATGGCGACATTCTCAGTTGACACATGGGGTCGGATATTACTGAGAAACCTATTGACAAGGCCACAGGAACTGTGTATCTGAGCCACATGATGCTTCATGGTCAATTCTGAGTCGAAAGTGACGCCCAGGTTTTTCACTTTCTTAACCACCGGTATAACAGCATTCAAAATGGTGAAGCTAAGATACTCAGGCGGAAAGGTTTTGAGTTTGGGTGTAGATGCCACAATAAGAAGCTTAGTTTTAGTGGCATTAAGAGGCAACACATTAACAGCCATCCACTCATGAATGGCAGCATAGATCTTATTCAGTTTGGCTGAATCCGTGGCATATGGTCCAGAAAGTTTGATGACAACCTGAGTGTCCTCAGCATAATTAGTATACTGGACACCCAGGTTGTCCAACAGTGCCAGAAATGGAAGAATATAAATATTAAAAAGAGATGGAGAAATACAGGAGCCCTGAGGCACTCCACAAGTGATGGGAGAGGGCATGGAGTCGGCGTCCCTAATGGCAACTCTGGCCTGTGGTGGCCCCAGGAAGGAGGAGACCCATGAAGTGGCTAGATTGGAACAGCCGACCACAGATTGAAGACGCTATACTAAAAGAGCATGGTCCACAAGATCAAAAACTGATGAAAGATCAAGAAGCATCAGCATGGCAGAGTGGCCTTGATCAACAATATTGAGATGGTTAGCTTTAGAGCCGAAAAAGAGCCGTCTCAGTACTGTGACAGGCTCTGAAACCAGACTGATGAGTAGCCAGAATTAGCCAGAATGTCTTTTTGCTCAAGAAAGCACTGAAACTGTTTGTAGGCCGCTTTGTCCAGAATCTTTAGGATAACTGGAACCTTAGTAATAGGGCGATAGCTATCTGCTGCAAAGGGATCAACATTCACCTTCTTCAAAAGGGGGGAGATCCAGACATCCTTAAGAAGACAAGGAACAAAGCCTTCTGAGAAGGAGAAATTAAAACGTTTTTTGACCCAGGGGCACAATGTGTCAAAGCACTTAATAAAAAACCTGGATGGACAGATGTCCCCCTGACAGGAAATAGGTTTCATTTGCGAGACCAGCTGAGCAATAAAAGGTTCAGTGCAGGGAGAAAAAGAAAAGATGGGTAGCACAGAAGCAGTCGACGAGGACAATTCACCAGGACCCAGGGATGAGCCGCTGGAGTTAAGAGAATTCCTTAACACGTTGGTGGCATTTTGATGCACAACAACCTTGTTAATAAAGGCATTGTGAATCGATGGGCACCACTCATTATTTTTTACAGGGCCAGGCACCGGAGCAGGATTGATCTTAAATTCGTTGAGTATAGCAAAAAGCTCCTTAGAGCTAGACTTGGCTTGACAAATTCTGTTATTATAAGTCGCAGCTTTAGCCTTTATAATGGTTGCTTTGCATTGCAAAATAAGGCTTTTGTAATTAGCAAAGGTAAGGGGAGAGGGATTAGAGCACCAATGTTGTACAGCCGACCGTTTCTCCTTCAGGAGAAGGAGGATGCTTTCATTAAACCAATTTTTCTTAACAGTTTCACTTTTGACTTGACGAGATCTGATTGGTACAAAGGTATTAATGGCATCTTCAAGCGTAGTGAAAAGATGGCTAGCCACATCGTCAGCCTTCTCAAAGTGATCTGGTGAGCCGAGATGTGCAGTAGGTAGGGACAATAATCTTTTTGGTGATACATTCTTCCAATTCCTCGACTGAATAATTAATCTGGGATTGGTGTCAAGCCTAGCCGGTGGTTTAGGCATGTTCACGTTAAAAGAAATTAGGTAATGATCCAACCAAAAGCACAGGGAAATTGTCAGATCGACAACGGTCAGGGTGTGAGATAAAACCCAGTCAAGGGTATGGCCCGGCAGAGGGTGTGGGGCCAGAGGAATGTTGCATATAACCAATATCCTCAAGAGCTCCCAGAAGTGATGCAGTGGAGGTGTCAGTCGGGGTGTCAGAGAAATAATAAAGTCACCTAAAACCAACACTGGAGTTTTACTCCTAGTAATTTTGTTGAGGATGGAAATAAACTTCTCTTCAAAGAAAGGAAGCACTCTAGGGGGATGATAAATGGAAACAATGGTGATGGAGGTATTATCAGAAACTTTAAACTTGACGATCAAAATCAAACATTCGCTGTCATCGGAGGCTGCATGTCCAACCTGGTGACAGTGTAGGGTATTTCTGACAAAGAGAGACACTACAACCCCCAGGTCCGTCATTACGATTGGCGTGAAAAAGATGGTCATTTTCTGGAATGGAGAGAATAGCACCTGCAGAAATGGCACCATTAAGCCAAGACTCAGTGATGGCCAGAAAATCTAGGTCGGAAGCCCCAATGAGATCTTCTACATTCACTCCAAGAGCATGGAGAGAGCGTGTATTCAGACACCCAAATTTAAACATGGGCGCAGGAGATAATTTCACAGAACTAGCAGGAGTCTATGTAGGTATGGGGGGAACAGACAGAAATAGCATGCTAGAATTGTAAAAAATAGGCAGAATTTAAGCAACACCGTCGGCTGGAGATGGAGTAGTAACATGTTCAATAGACAGGGAAGTAGCGGATGGCAAAATAACATTGATCCTATCAGAGGTTTGGATCGAAGCGCTATAAAGGAGCCCATCTCCACTTACATGGTGGAGTGAGGCGCCAGCCGGCGTTGAAGAGATGCACATTTTGGAACAATCAGCACGTTGTACCTCAAATCTAACTTTGCATCTGTTTTGGATGCGCTTCACTAGGTCAACACGCATCATGCTGGTCAGTATAAAGAAACAGAAATACTTACAACAGGTGGGGAGAAAATCGATAACAGAAAATTGCACCTACGCGCACCGGTCCCAAACCAGCACAAAACCGGCCCGTTCGCACAGGCGCGGTTGCGCCTGTGGGCTAATTAAGTAGTTGAGAAAAACTACAGAGCATGCCTTTGAACTGTAGTTCCTGTAGTTAGTGGGGCTTTCCTTACCTCGTTGGTTCGGACTTCTGTGCTCAGCGTCTCTGCCTGTGCTGTGCATTTGTAGCGGTTCATTAGCCGGTTCTGTGCATGGTGGTGGCTTTCCTCTCTAATTGTTTAGCGGTCTAGGTCATGAGGTGGTGAAGGCCTCCCCCATCCCTGGGTGGAGCTGGATATGGTTCAAGGGTTTGCTCTTAGGTCCCCCCCCCCTTGAGGAAGGCACTTTAGGGCCTCCTGGGTGCCAGTGAATTAGGTAATGCTCCTCCCTCTGCAGCTATGCTGTGCGTCCCTGGGGTGATGTCTAGAATGGGTTTATTGTTTGTGGGTGGGGCATTTTTAAAAGAAACCAGCTGCTTAATGGCAAGCTGACTGTTTATTTCTGAGCCTTTGCTCTGTTGGTTGCGTTCATTTCCCTTCTTTTATTGCAAGGGTGTTTTGCACCCCGGAAACGCTGGAGAATTAATAAAACGGAAGCCTCTGGAGAAGAGTAGCCTCGTCGACCTCTGCAATGTTCTCGGTGGACAGAGGAAGGGCTTCGGCGGCCTCACCTGGCCGACAGCTTTTTTGTTTAATACCGCTGATCGCCAGTAATTCACCTTCTTTTGATCGGCTTTTTTATGTAAAAAGAGTATGCAGTTTAGGTATACAATGATGGAAGTTAAAAGCATAATTTGTTTTATTTGCATGTTAAGAAATGCTTCTAAATAACAACACATGTATGTTTTTATCTTTGTGTAAACTTTCATTTAGTGATGGGTGCCACCATGCAAGGAAGGTTGCACCAATCCCGGTACAATATATACGTGCGGTACACATGAACCCAATCTACCATGGCAGCAGCCAGGCCAGACCAATCTCAATTCTGGGGCTGGGTGAGGATGGCAGAGTAAGCGTCCCGGAAGCATTCTCCTTATTGTGATGAAGCGACTAGATGTGGAAATGCACCCTGCCAATCAGCAGATCGCTGCTGAGGCACCTGTGGTGTAATTTCGACAGTATGAAAACCATAATTGTTGGCATTCAATCTACCGCTGTGTGCCACCATATTGTTCCCTTTCCTGCTTTCACATTTTGAAACCTAGGCCCTAGCGCAGGTCGGAGCGGTCTGATTAAACCTAACAATTTCATATGTAAAGTAACTCAACTTGTCCGCAGTGGTGGAAATGGAAAAAATGTGAAGGGGGATCCCACAAGGGCTGGGGTGGTGGCGGAGTTTGGAGGGGGGAGCGGAGTTCCGAGGGGGCAGAGCCTGCTGTTGAACTCCACTCAAAAGAAATGTTCAAAATAGTAGTCTAAAAATGGTGCGATATCTGTCATGCCGCTTCTTTCCTAACCCCACACTGTATATTAGTTCCAATTTACATCACTTCCATGGCAGTGCGGCACCTTATTACATTAAGGGGTCCATAAACAGCTCTACAGTAGAAGAATAGCAGGGTAGCTCAGCAGGTTGAGTGACCGTTGCTGAGAGGTTATATATTAAAAACGGGTTACTTTTTGAAATTCCTTTAAAAAAAATAAGGGCTATAAAATGTGTTTGGCCAGGGCTTGCGTTGGGATGGTCGCTTTCATATATTCAGGGCTGGCGTATTTCTGCCCCTGCAGTGAAAATCAAAAGTTGACACCCATAAACCCACAGTTTAATTTCCTAATTACTGTTGTCAGCAGAACAGACGCATTTATTTGTGATTCAGAAGTTTTACAAGCATGTCACTTTAACCCCTCCTTCAGCACCGCTTGCCTTTCATGAACACCAGACAACACTTGACTCGCCGACACAGGTAACCCCATTTCCCAGCCCTGCTGGGCTTTCAGAGTAGCAAGACTGGCATGTGAATTCCCAGCCCTTCTGGCCCTGCACAGATGGTACCAGTGGGAGCACTGTGCCTCCTCTGCCCCCCCCCTCCACCCCTCTCGCAAAGAAGGAGCTGGTGCACGGCCCAGAGCTGCAGGTGAGCATCAAAGGGTTCTTTGCCTAAAGCTCAGTGTCATGCAAACTTAAGTATCAGACAGATACTTAAGTTCAGTTTGCATGCTGGTGGCCTGGGAAGGAGGCAAAGCACCCATTATTTGCTATTGGTGAAGAGCACCACGTCCTGCCACACACAGTACAGGAACAGCAGGGGACTCAGTTGGTGTGTGTGTGTGTTTGTTCCTTTGAATTGAGTCCCCTGCTATTCTTGCATTGTGTGTGGCCAGGCCCTGTGTAAATCTTTATTAGGCGGGGCAAAACTTTTCTCCCTGTCCCTCAGTTCACTCATTGACAGTCAATAAGTGAACCTAGGGACATTGAGAAGTTTTTTTGGTGCGTCCTCGCCCCTCTCCCTGAGGGACGGGGGTGAGCCTGAAAAATCTCTCACTGGGCTGAGGCACAGGCAAGCCCGATCCCGAGATCTGGCTAGAGATCTGATGCCGGAGCTCGGATCAGGCGAGAGCCGGCCCATTGGCCAGCGCTACTTGCCCGTTTATGGATCAAATAGTTACAAGTACTCTTTGCACGCCAATAAAATGGGCACTGACAAAAACAATCGGGTTGGCTTGTGTATGGTGAAATATTGCAACACACACCCATATTCCCCCGGTGCGGCCTCTTATGGTGTGGCTGTTTTGCCCAGCACCTTGCCACTATTAGGTGTGTACTGCTTGCCGTGGCTGGGCCGAAATCGTCCCTGGGGAGTGGAGGCCGGTTTCTGGCCATGCCTGGGCCGGTTTGGAGAAAAAAATAAGAAAAACAAAATATTTTTTTTTTCAATTTTTTTTTCTTTTTTTCAAAAAGCCTTTCATCCTTCTTAGGTCGATAAATGAGTACCAACACAGGTTGGGTGATATTGTATGCATATTTGTTCCATAAAAAAGTGCTTAAGCGTATTATCATTTGGCATTGAACGTCCGTTTGGATTCACAGTAATTTAGTGTACTTAGGGCACAATGCTATTTGATGCCACTTCCTGTTTTGTCAAGGGGTGAAAGGTCATGTTTCATCGCTTCCTGGGCCATCACTTCCGGTGATGTCATCAGAGGTCAAGGGTCGTGAGGCGAGGGGTGGGCCACTTTTTTGAGGTGAGGAGTGGGACACTTTTTTTTGGGTGACCGGGCCTATTTCTTGTCCCAGTCCAACCCTGCATAATGTCATGTCTATCTTCCGAGTCAAGGAGAATGCCTGCCGCAGAATTGACTTTGGAGAACTGCTCTTCCCAGATCTTGTTCTTCGCAGAAAGTGGTGTGCGATGTGCCTGCTCACCCACGGGCTGTGGCTATCCTTCCCCAGTCCTACTATAAGCGCTTCCATTGCAGCATTGCTGAATTTCACCTTCCGGTACAGTTGGGGCATTTCACAGTGCTTGCACAGCTGCACGGAGCTCGCGGCATTCATGCAGGGCGAGGCGCACAGTGCTTTCATTGACATCCCACACATGGAATCGCAGCGACACAAGGTACAGCACAAAGTTGGCCATGCATTTGCTAAACTGCAGTTGCTTGCGATGCTCGTTCACCATATATCCACTGACATGCAGATGAGTACAATGTGCACAAAGAGAACAAAAATGACCTGCATGCCTAGCGAGGAGAGTAACAACATTAAATTCGCTGTTAATGCTAGTCTTCTGCACTAGCCTTACAGAGCGCACAAACAGTGGCATGACCCTACCAGCTGACTTGTTACAACTCTTCATGAATCAGGCTATCAAAAGTATCAAAGTTAAAATCAGAGAAAAGGACTCGGGAGTCATATCGGAAATGGACAAAGCAAGACTACATTTATTGGGTGGTTGCAACCATCATAAACAGATTGCATCCTATCACCCAAACTAATAACCCAACCCGCCTCCTGTTCATCTTTCCTTATATTCCCTTATGGCCTTGGCCCCTTACATTTGTCGTACATCTGTTAAGGTATCGCTGCACCCGCCTACAGCACAATGGACCACTTTGTAAACAGTTGCAGTCTGTCTTAGGTTTCCGTCCATCCTAATGGACCACATGGCTCTTCCCTTCGGGTCAGTCGCTCCAATCTGATAATATCCTTTGTCGTCTTCAGGTGAAGGTTCTGGGCCAACTTTCACTGAAGCACATCCCTCAGAGACTAATATCCTATTGTCCAAACAGGTGTAGGCCAGTACGATCCAAAATAGAAGTACAAGTGTCCTTCACCCACTGCCCCCATTAGCATCCAAAAGCGCTGCCTCGGCAGACCTCTAGCGTATGTCCATTTTAGAAGAAGCTCTCGGGGCAAGTGTTACCAACTGCCAATAGGCAGGGATATCCCTATCCACTGTCTGTGTAAAGGAAAAGAAAAATACCAAACATCTCGGGAGCATACATACTTTAGAATACTGTAGGTGTAGAATACTGTTCCTCCCAAATCATGACTTATTCACCCGTCAGGATCATAGTCATCAAAGAGCATTTGTGGCAACATTTTACAGTAGAAATCAGATCCCCCCTCCCTCTGGGGTCATCAGCGTTAACAGACCCCCCTGCGCACCCACCCTAGCTGATCGACTACCCCTATAATATCCACAATTCATCTGTTTTTTGTTTGCACAGGGAGTTCTATTCTAAACCTATCACTGCTATGGCCCATTCCGGCATTTCTTTTGTGCAGGTGAACCTTCAACCTTTACAATGCTCGGTCTACAACACACTGAGTCATCATCATGGCTTTTTAAGTGCTTTGCAAGTTTTTGTTGCAACATCATACTTTATTGCCTAATTTCTATCAGAACAAAAGAACATTTGGGATTGGGGACAAACCGAAGAGGAGGCTAGCTGGAGGGTCGGTACTGCATGACCACCACCCCTGTTTGGCGAGAACACCACGTACAGCACCAAACAGTCCCTGCCACTAAAAGAAAAAATGCTGTAAGACACACTATGCTGGTAATGGAAGGATGTTTAGATACTTCTTTGTTAACTGCATATAAAATATCTCCCTCCATACACATTGTGGTTGTGCGATGAGCCACTTCAAACACGTTCTATCCTTTCTATACACTGTCTCCAATGCCGGCAAGCTGATTGACATATCGGTTACATGCCATACTGCTTCTTCTACTCTTTTCAGATGCTTAAACCTTTGTGGCACTACCTTTGGCCACCCCTTCAAGAATTCAACATATACCTTCATCTTCCTTCCATGCAGCAGCACCTGGAGCGTTCCAAATACGGAATGAGATTGGCAAAGAAATGATCTCAGGCCCAAATAACCAGGCAGACTCAAAAAATATGGCAAAATATGACTTTATTCACAGTTTGATAAAGTAGAGAAACCTGGTGAACAACAAATTGTAGCTCACACACTCTAAGCACATTTCCATTACGCAAAAGGCTTTATACCTCAATGTAAGTCAGCTATGAAGTCATCCTACATGCCTAAACAGTAAAATCAGGCAGAGGGATTGGTTAATGGAACATATATTCCTATAGTTCGTATAAGGGTAAGTATCATCATTGGCTGCCCCTTATCTGGGAGGCACGCTTTGAACAATCTCTAACTATAAAATACAGATAATAGCATAGCAACAGCAGCGGATAGGCTTCTGAACAATGTTAAGTCCACCATCATATTTGCCCTAATGATCGGTTGCAACTCTCTTCTAGACCTGGACATTCGGCTTGTTAGCAGCACGTAAGCAAAAAAACCCATGTGCAAGGGAACAATGTCCAACATCTGCCTTTCTTAGCTAATTAGCCTACCAGCTTTCATCAGTCTGCCCCTAAGACAAGGCTTCGTCTCTGTAGTTGACCTTGCTGACTGTTCTCTTCCTGGGAACATTAAAGGGAGTGAAGGTACATTGCTATCTTCGTCTGGAGCTTCATGAATAGTCCTTGTTTTCTGGTCTTACACCACGTGTGAAGAGACCATGATTTTGTCTATTCTGTCCTTCTATTTAGTGCTATTTGATTCAATTATGTTAGGTGCTATTACTCATATTGGCCTCTGGAGACTTGGTTGCTCTGTCCTGCAAATGCTTTCTGCTTCTTTGATTGTTCAATACTTGGCACTTACAATGATTCACTCCTTTACTTAATCTGAGAGAAATATGCCTTCCGTACATGGCTTATCCTCTTCGACTCCTTTCATTTCTTGCAGTTGTTTCTTGCTATGGCATCTTTAATCCTGAGCCAAGCCAATCCCTTTGTTCTTGCACCAAGCTGTATTGCAGCACCTGTCAGCTCTGCAGCCTTGGTCTCTCCTCGAGATTTCTTGCTTACTATTATTATTCAATGCCGACATCCATTTTCTCAACATGGCTACTTTACTTGCATTATATTTCCTATTTTAGCAAGCATCTACATTGTCTTATCTACCTTGTGTTTCCACATATATACATCTACTACATCTCTTGTCACTCATCTTTTAAGTGTATATGGTTTTCTTCATATTTGCATATATTTTACTTAATTGCTTCATTTACGTCTTCATTCTTTGAACATCCATACATCAGATTCAGTGCATCTATGTATCGTCTCTCTTCATGATGTCACTTCTCTTCTTTCTGACTTTTCTTATAGTTCTTCTATGTCCAGTTGTGTCTGCAAGCTCATAACTACTGCATCAGTTCAGGGATACATTTGGTAAGGTTGTCTCAGTGCAAAATGTCTCTTGTACCTTTAATGCGGTATTGGGACAATACCAGGTGTCATGCACAGTGTTCTCTTGCTGTTCTTTCAGTATGATGGAGTTGAGGGGGTGGGCACTATAGATGGTGTATACATCTCCCTCTCTACATTCCCCCCTCTGGTCCAGTCCTCAACAACCTCCTCAATGTTCTTCACCTTTTCTTCATACTGTGGTTTCTTCAGAATGCCTATCTTTGTCACCCCCCTCAGGTCACGTGCATTCTTTATATGTTCATCCACACTCCAGGTCATATGGCAACACTCCCCAGTCAGTTGACAGAACACCCAGCATCCCACATAGTTCTTATGATCCTTGGGATAATAAAACATTGTTCCTGGGGTACCAAGGGGCTACCTTTCAGGTGTTCATGTGTGGTGCGTTCAGTCTATGTATGCTTGTCAGCCACAACATTCATATTGATCATTATCTTCATCCCAATAGCTTTCTTTACTGTCTTCTTACATTGTCCTATGATTATTCTTATAAGACAGAATCCTAGCAACACTAACACTAGTATTGCTCCCAACAATTTGAAGGCATTTGCCATCCAGGTTGGGAGCCATGAGATAGTGATGAAAACCAATCTTCACCTTTGGCCTTATCTACTTCTTCCACCATTTCCAATACAGAGTTGACAGTATAGTTATTGCTTCTGTCAGGGTTCCCTTTTATCCATCTTAGGCAGGTGTAAAAGTACAGCAAGAAAGCCCGAACTTGGCACACGCGCCTCCTTCCATTGCTGTAATTAAGTCCAGACAATACCTGCTCTGCAGGGTCATGAGTCTAATGGCCCTCAATTCTTCTTTAATCGTATTAAATCATTTTATTGTCATGTTAATCATTTGCGGCAGCTCCCATCTGGTGATTTGTAACCACTTGACCTTTGCTGCAGCCTGATATCCTGGCAGGAATCTAGCTGTAAATATCACTGCTGTTCTGTCAAACAAATTGTGCTTATCTGGAATGTCATGATAAGCCTCTATTGATTTTGCCAAAAAGTAGTTCTCTCTCTCTTCTGTTGGTTGAGCGACCTCTTTTTCCTTTAGTGTGCATCCATTTTTGGAAAGCCGGTTATGTGTGGATCACTTTGGGGGATCACCACCACAGGGACATGTATTATCACTATAGAACATATACCTCCCCAATTTCTAGGCAGCTTCATATAAGCTTTGGATCCACGGGCACAATAGTGGTCCGTTGGTATGGCAGTTCCTCCATTCATTCCTGGCACATCAATTATTTTCTTACATTCTTTGTTTTCTCCAATTTTGCTCAGACCACTGTTTCTGAAACACAGTGTCGCATTCTTCATCAGCAGTATGGATACTGGTCCTGCTTCATCTTCAACCCATGTTAATAACTTTGAATACTTGCCCCATTCTTTAAGCCATCCATCATTTAATACTTTCACTATCTATACTGGTGCTGTCATCAATACGTTTGCACTACATCCCATCATTCCTTCTTCCCATCCTGTACTGGTGGCTACTTGTCCACAAACAAATAGCTGAGGTCTCTCCCAGCATCCTGGCAATCCTGGTGCCTCCCATGTGTCTGCACCATCCAGTCTCTTTTGTTCAGCAATCATCACCTCTCCTCCAGTCAGACCACTGAATGATTACAGGAGCATTCTGCTTTTCCAACATGGGTCTTTTATCATCTTCTGCGTTTTAATGTATGCATCTTCATATGGGAATGTTCTCTTTGACATCCATCGTAGGGTTGCCCATTTTCCTTCAAATTGTCCTCTTGTCATGCATGGTGCTAGATGGCTGAGCACTTCACATCATGTGTAGGTATTTCTCTTGCTATACATGTTCTGGCTTCGCTTGTGGCAGAAGGGATCACAGAGCATACATAGCAGATCTCTTCTGACATTCTCCTCTCTACCTCTCTCATGTGCTGGTGCCACATGTTATTTTTTAAATGGGCTGAATTATTAAGGTATGTGTTTATATCCTGATAATCCTCTCCAGCATCCCTCTTAAGTTAGTTAAGTTGTTTGGAAAGATCAGGGAAAATATCACGTGCGCTTTTGTTAGGGATAAAAACAGCTGTCTCGCTGTTAGCTACTTCATCTATATTATAAACCTTAATTTGGCATTATGTTATTAAAATAAGGAAGTAAAGACAACACATTGTACAAAGAAATATTGCAAAATAATTAATCAATCTTCCTGCTGCCAGTGTGTTTCTTTCGACTGGAAAATTGGGGGTCTGATGTCACTGATAGTACTGAACACATCAGGTCGCTCTGAGAGCTTTCCTATTGTGGATATAAATTCATCCCTGTACCCATAGGATTGCCTCCAACCACTGTCATACTCCCTATCCTGGGTGTAGGTGTTTTTGGGGCTCCAGTATTCGCATTTCATGTGGCATCATCGCCTATTGTGTCTATACCTGGCGCTTACTGTGGTTGCCCTTGTGGTGACTCTGAATGCAACAGATTCTGCTGTATTTTCTGCATTTGTGGCCCAAGTGTCTGATAGTGTGTGTGATCTTGGGCATAATACTTGGTTGGTTCTGTACTATACAGTGGAAAATAGCCCGTCCCCTCTCTTGGAGCTTGCCAGTTCTGTTGCATGCCCCCTCTACTTCTACACATGCGGGCCATATGTGCCATGCTCCCACAATTCCAGCACTGTTGCAGCTGTCCTCTATTAAATCCTCCTCCCTCTTGAAGGTTTTGAAATCTGCCTCCTCGTCCTGTAGGTCCATTCCCTCTACCATGTGGCCCAAAATTGTTCCTGCCGTGATCTATGACATGCCCTACTTTGATTGACTCTATGGGCAGTAACTCTCGTGTAACCACTCCTTTGCCACTTGTCAGTACTGCTCCTTCCATAGCAAATTTTGAAAAAATAAATAAATTGAACTTACTTTGCCTCTTCAAAGCTTCCTATTCTCAACTTTTTTCGTATTGTTCTCTTGTAATAATCGACAATGATGTACAATTGTCAACTGTATTTCTGGACATGGTTTTGCTTCCATCCCTACTTGTCTTTTCATCTGCCTTTGCACTGGCTCGGGCAGTCCCTGACATAAAATATGATATAATAGTGCTACAGTCATCATTCTCTCATCTCGAGATGCCAACGTTCTTGAATCTCCTGAATATAAGCAACAGGATCTTCATTCTTCCCCATTTTCCATGTCATAATCGCACCCATAGCTGACGTATCAGGATACTGTACTCTAAGTGCCCTACATACATCTGCTCTGCAATTGTTAAATGATGCTCCACTGAGTGTCATGTTTTGTGCTGTCACACTTGCATATCCCGCTCGTCTCTAAATGTTGTCGGCTCTCTCCACTAGGATAGCTGCTAGTAGGCCTTTTATGCCACCCACTGCTAATGTCACTCCTGCTGTCATTCCTTCTAGCTCATAAATCCATTTACCCGCTCCTGCAGTCAAACTAGGTAATTGTTTAGGCGGTTTCAGTCCTAAAACTCCTAACTTCTAAGGACATAGCTACGGTGGTTTTCCCTGATATTACACGGGTTGATGATGTAAAGTTGGGATTTTATTCTCAGTTTGTTAAAAATCCAGTACTGGCAGAGTTACCATGCCTTGGAGACAAGGGTTATCTTTTGTCTGTAGCAGTGGATGACACTGTTACAGAGGTATTTGGGGAAATGGAGGGTGGCAGACAAGTACCTATTCCACGAGAACCCTTGGTGATCGTTGTTAATGCATATGCTCCATTTATTACGGGAACAGGCCCTCGTATAACTAATGTGCGTTCAGTATCGTATGATTCGACGCACATTATCAATTCTCTTCATGAGCAAAATTTGGCCAAAAGGGGGTCACATTGAAATAATCCGACGAGGGTTGTATCGAGGAATACGCAAGGTTTTACCCACCTTCGTGCGAATTTGGAAATATGCAGCTTGGCTGATTTAATTTGTCTCCAGGAGACACTTATGTTAGACACTGCAGTGCTAGATGGTTTACTGTTTTACTTAGAGGCAGACCCTTTGGGGGGTCTAATTTGTGCCTGGCGTTTGATTCGGGGCTCGAGTGTGGATAATTTGTCACTGGTGAGATCTGACATATTACGGATTAAAATAACAGGGTGGGACGTGGCGACTGTCGCATGGAGGTGGCTGATAGTGTTGAACATGTATTTCAATCCGTTGTCGACTGATTTGATGAATTTTTTTACTGTGATTGTAAATGTGTTGGAGATTTCCCATCCAAACATATTGTTATTATGGGCGACTTCAATTCTGAATGTTTAGATAATGTATGCTATGACCAGACATATGCTAAGCAATATACTGAGAGTGCTATAAATAGAGGTATGTTGGTCTGCGCACTGTTAGATACTTGTGATTTGAAACATTTGAATGGCAACATTCAGGGGTGGGCGTGCTGCCCAAATACACTTGGATCAATGGCGTGCATTTATCAACCCTGGATTATGCATTTGTTTCAGCCGATATTGAAAGAAGTTTTAAATCCTTGGAAATGGTGAGCAATACAGGCAGTGATCATTCTCAATTGGTTATGGTATTAAGTGGGATGAATTTCACTCTACAAATCCCTGTCTCGAGTGCCCAGGTAGATATTAGGGTACACAATCATGCAGTGATGTGGCAGCCTAAGCTAGCTTCCCGCTTTAATGCTAAAATGGGTCTGTTTTTTTCTCACAGATTTGTCCCCTCAGGCTTTTGCGACCTTCTTGCAACACCTATTGCAAGGGTTAACTTCTGTGAAAACATCAAACAAAAATTTGACCGGATTGGATCCGGCACACAAGTTTAATGAATTAGTTTTCTGGGAAAAAAACAGTTAAGAAGAGAAGTTAGAAAGCTGCAAGATTGGGCGTTCTGGCACATTTAAAAATAATGAAACTGAAGCAGGCCTACATACATTGGCTTAAAGGCTTTAGGTACCTCTTATATCAAAAGGATGCTGAGTGCATGTTATCTGCCGTTGTTTCTAAATACACTTCTGGCTTTTGGCGATTAATTAGGGGCAATGCCCTACAAAGGCCATTGTAAATGCAGCTACTGTCGGGGGCCCAATGGCAATTATACTTTACTACTTTACGATTGTTTAGTATTCTAGCTCAAGTTACACAACCTTTTGTCTATTGTAGAGCACTGTGGCCAGCTGTTGTCATTTTTGCTGTAATTTTTGCTGTCGGCTCCCGTGGTTATAGATACCATTTATATCGGATTCTGTCTTCTATAGTCATTTTACGGTATCCTGGACAGCTTTGGCTAGCGGCCGTCAGTGTCTCTGTCTATTTCTGGTTTATTGACATTATTTTCATAAGAGCATTCCTTCTTTAGTCATTGTGCGGCAGCTTCGGAATTGCTTTGAGATACTGGGACTTTCCAATTTACAGGCTCATTGTGAAGCACTTCAGAACCAATTTATAAATTGTTGGTCTGAATACCGCGCCCAAACTGGACTACGACTCCCATAATCCACCTGGTGCTCAGTCGTTAGCCCTTAATTTACTCATGCTTTTTTCTTAGTGTCATGGTCATTTCTTTGTTCCATTCTTGAATTTATTTTCTAATCAGCTGCAGTGACATTCTTCTTTGCATTATTTTATTTTAATACAGGCTGGAACATTTGTGTTTCGTTTTGGTAATTGGGTTCCTTTTTCTGCAGCACATACAGACATGCGCAGTCAGACATCTCTCCTGCCTTTAAAAGGCCTTGCTGCAGCATTGTTTCTAGCCAACCGTTCTGTGTAGGTCCCTACACGTACGCGTAGCGTTTCGAATTTCAATCTATTCTGGGACCAAGAGATTGCCATCTGCTCTCCTTTGGCGCCTGGCTAATTTTACAATATGTCTACCGTTTGGCAGGTAAGCTTGAGGCCAGTCTCCTCGCTTGGCAAATAACTTTTTAGCCACAGTCCTGTTTATAATTAACTTTGAGGCGCCGTCCCCTAGACTGTTGCATCTTGCCTTTCAGCTCACTTTTACAGCGTGACTGTGTGAGCAGCTCTAATCATTGATTGCGCATGCCGCTTCTCTACATTTTAACACTTCTTGGCCCACTCAGTGCGGCGCAGATGCATGCAGGTGTTCCCCCATTTCATATAGGCATTTTAGATGCATATATTGCAGTATTTTTACATTCCGGGAAGCCGTGGGTCTTTTCTTGCCTCTTAATATAATAATGGAGTTTCTTTGCGCTTGTTTCAGCATTCTGCAGACGGTGTTGATTGTTTAGGCTAAGTTGTGCTGCCTCTTGAAGTGTCTAACATAGGCCGCTCTGGATTTCCCTAGACTGCATGGGGCGCCCTCCAGGTGAATTACCATCTCCGCCTTAGTTATAGGCACTCCTTTCTGAACCCAGGTTCCCACTCACCTAACCTAGTGCATTTGGGGTCTGTTTTAGGTCATGTTTGAGTTTTTAATTTTTCGGTGTGACTCGCCGCACTACACTGTATTGGCCGTTACAGCAGCTCGGTTTTTACCAGGTTAGTGTACAACAAGCGCTGTTCAGATATAGACACTGTTTTTGATCAGGCTATTCTTATTTATAGAGATATATTATTATATATATATTTTCTAGTGGTTGCTTCACCATGGCTCTGAAGGTCCTTTTTCACGCTGCACGGTTCTCTTTTGGTAGTCACACACCCACCTGTTCTGGTATACAAAGCTGTTGTAGTGGGATACCTATGTGCTAACTTTTATTTTGGTATATATGGTCCTAAATCGCTTTTAAGTATTTAGGCTGCTAGCAGCAGTCCTTTTCTTTCTTTTTTAATTATGAGTTGCAGACAGTCTGCAAGGATTTGGTCTTTTCCCATAGTAGTTTATAGCCGTTTTCTTGTGTGTTCCTTTACAGAATGGTAACATCCACCTCCTGAGGAAGACGCTGTGTTTACTACAAATCACGTCGAAACCGATCGAGAGATGAACTCTACAGGCATGCGATCTTTGCACTTGTTCCTCTGATCCACCCTGACAATAGATTGTCTATGAATTATTTCTATTGTTTGTAAACATTACAATAATGTGTTATTATGGGGACGAGTTATGAATTCCTTTTCCAAACAGGTTTTTAGTATGTTTCTTGTGTCATTTAGCATTTTGGATCTATGTCACGGTATGATGAGTTGTGTGAGAATGAATGCACCATGAATGGCTAGTATGAGTGATGATGTTTTAGCTGACTTTTGTCATATTGTTGCTGCTGGTTTGCTATATTAAAGTGATCAGTGTATAATTAATTGTGGTTTATTCACCAGTTTTCAATTTTTGTATCACCTTAAATAAATGTTGATACATTATTTCTAATAATATCCTTTTCTGGGCATATTCTTTCTGTCTTTTTGATGCTATCATAATACTCTGGTCCAGTGGCTAGAGTCACCCTGCTCTTTTCAGTTTTTGTAATTATACTTTACTAACCTTTATTCACAACCACACCCCGTGGCTTGTGATATGCTATTAAGTGGGACTGCGATGGTGGGACAGCGTTCGTGGTCCCTTCTTAATGTAGGTCTAAAAGGGATCCTGTGGCTATAAGGAGGGCTAAAGCATTGAATGCTCCAGGGCCAGATTGGCTCTCGGATGTAACCTTGAAATCTGCACCACTGGTCTGGGCTCATGTTCTCTTGCAGTTGTATCAGAATATATTAAGCAGCCACCATTTTCTCACATCATTGTGATTGTGTTTTTTAAAAAGGGAGCTAGGGTGTATCCTGTGAACTACCGCCCTATCTCTCTTTTAAATGCATCCTATAAAATCTTTTCCAGGTTCATATTCGGGTCTCTCGAATGCTGGGCCGAGGACTCTGGTAAACTTGATATTAATCAATCTGGCTTCAGAAGAGGAACCAACACTTCCCTTAAATGTTTAATTTACCTTTTGACCCTGTCCAAGCATTTCTTATATTTAGCATTTTTTTGAACATTTCAAAGGCATTTGATTGTGTGGACCGCAGATGTTTGTGGAAAATAGTAAGAAGGGTGGGCTGCACAGAGTCATTAGTTGATATCTTGGAGCGACTACACAAAGGTATTATATTAAAAGTCTATACTGGACCAATAAGGCTCCTCTTCTGGTTGGATTCATTCTAAGTGGGGGCTGCACCAGGGGTGTGTTTTGGACCCATTTTTATTCAATATTTACATCTCGGATATTTGGGCATCTCTGCGGAACATTGTGGTCAACCCCCCAAAATTGGACATACTGAAACTACATTACCTCCTATATGCCAATGGTTTGGTCTTGGTAGACTATACCCTGGTTGGCCTACAAAGATCCTTGAAAGCTGTGCGTAATACTTTAAGAACCTGGACTTGAATATGAATGCTCCAGAATCTAAGGTCCTGTTATTGCATCAGCTGAAGGGAATGTCGGTTCGGCACAAATTCACCTGACAGATTAACGAGCAGAGATTTGAGGTGGTGAAGTTCAGATATCTTGTGGTGTTACTTAAATCTAAGTTGTCAGTGGGATTGGCCAAACAGGCTCTTAAAATGGATGCTATTTTGTCTGCCTCCCAGCTAACGGTGATTGATAACAAGTACGGGTGGTTCTCTTTACTTCCAGTCTTGAAGATGTACAATCAGATGATTGTGCCTAGGTTACTTCATGGTGGCCCAGGAAGAGGATCTCGACTGGCTGAAGGTGGAATCCCTTATGTGTAAACACGTTTTATCTCTCCCAGCGGGGACCCCATTACCAGCTGTTCGACATATTTTGGGCCTCATATCCTTGCAGGCATGGGTCAAATGGCGGAGAGCAGGGGTCGAAGTGTAGGAAAAGAAGTAGTGGAGCTATGTTCCCTGCTGGCCTGTACCCACTCCCCATAAACCCCATCACCACGCCCCCTCCCACGCACAATACAAACCCCCAAACACATGCACCTGCTGTTTAATGGAATGTTCAGTGCAGTGCACTGAAAGTGCAAGTTTCAATTTTTTCCTACACTTTTATTTTAAAACGAAACCATTCTGGAACGGTTTCTTTTTAAAATAAAAGTATAGGAACAGTAAAACCTAATTTAAAAAAGTATAGGAGCACCGCTCCCGACCGCTCCCGCTCACTTTGACCAATTGCAGAGAGTGCAGTTATTGAGATGTATCATACTCCCACCGGCAAATAGTCTTCTTGTGCAACTGAATGCTATTTGGAAGCATGGTGGCTGTAGGTCTCTGAACAAGTGGGTGTATCTCTCCATAAAGTTATTGGAAACCAATTCCCTGACTATACAGGATTTAGAATGGTTTCCTGGGAAGGTTAAGAAGAGACTTTACGAAAATGATTAGATTGTCAAAAAGCAACGTATGGGTTCCTATAAGATATTTGACCACTTTAGTATGCACATAAAGCCGTACAATATTCCTGAAACATTTGTTATTAGCCACTGCTATAAGAAACTAAGAGACTTCTTGCTGCGTGTGAAGCAAAACTTGTTTAGTATTTATGATCTTATAGGTGCTCGGAACAGAACTCCAAAGGACTTTGTAATTTTCATTAAATTGCTTTTGAGAGATATTTTAACAAAATGCCGTTTATGTCTTGGGAACTGTAGAGGTGTCATCTACTTATAGACCCAAGTGATCAATTGGCGATTTCAGTGATGAATTTGTTGAAAAACACCTCTGCGATGATTAGTTTATTAGCTTGTTTTGAATGTTACCATTGTAGGTCTTGATCTATGTGTTTTTAGGAAAGCTGATTAAGGCTTTATGGCCTTATATGCAATCTAAGGTGCAAAAATGGATACATTTGATTGCAATGATATGTAATATTTTTATGCCTCATTTATGGTATTTTATCTCTGTTATGCATGTCCTACCTTTTCTTTTAAAGTTATGTATGTATGTGAAGTTTTGCTTGTTGAAACTATATCACAAAATAAAAAAATAAAAAGCAAACTTTTAGCACTGAGATCTTCCATCTCAAAATATCCTGGCACCACCACCAGGTGCATTGGCATGGGCACGTTTACCACATCTGGAACCATGCTTGTTTTACCACCAAGTTCTTGCCATGTTATGATAGTGGTCCCAGTCCACTGTTTATACCAATATATGATCTTTGAAATCATTGTATTTCTCCTCCTGTCAGAGAGAACAGAGTTAAAATAATATATCAAATCAGAAACATGTGATGGTTCAGGGTACAATATTGTTAGTTTTTGCAGTTAACATAGTAGGTATATTAGTAACAGTACTAGTATCTATATCGCTACAGTTAGATTGGAGTTTACTAGTGGGTTCTTCTATTTGTGAGTTTAAAATTTTCAAATAGTCTTCATCACTGATCCAATTAGGTAGAGCCTCACAGGGAGAGGGTACTATCCCCACTGGACATTCGGCTGGCTGTGGTATAAATACCAACCAAACGTCTACTCCACATTCCC
This sequence comes from Ambystoma mexicanum, assembly GCF_040938575.1. Taxonomy (NCBI): domain Eukaryota; kingdom Metazoa; phylum Chordata; class Amphibia; order Caudata; family Ambystomatidae; genus Ambystoma; species Ambystoma mexicanum. The sequence continues at coordinate 826,383,956 of NC_090921.1, forward strand.
ATGATCCGTTTTGTTCGCAGGTTCCTCCTTGCCAATCTTCTATCCATCATTTCTAATACCACGGCCAAGCCTACAACATTAGTCAAGTTTTTCATTGCCAATATACTTAGTACAATAGAATCAGATTCTCCTAAAACTACATTAGCATAAGCCAATACAGAAAAATAGATCAGCTAGACAATAGAAGCTACACTGCGGGTGTTACCGCCAGTTTGCAGTGGCTTGCGTGCACCCTTGTTGGGTGTCCATGAACTTTCATGGCTGAGTTAGAAATCCATAGGATCAGGTAAGGCCCCTTCCACTTTGGGGCTAGAACAGTCTTTCTCTGGTGGACCTTTATCAGGATACTGTCGCCAGGTTGCAAGGAATGACCTAGAGAATCTGGTTCCCTTGGCAGAGCAGCTTGGACTTGATTGTGACTGAGGCTGACAGAGGACATTAGTGTTTTAAAATAATTCAACAATCGATCATCTGATAATTGCAAAATTTCTAGTAAACTTTTCACAGGTGGTGATACAGGTAATCTTAAAGGTCTTCCATAAAAGATTTCATATGGATTCAACCGAGTCTCCCTGGAGGGTGTGCTTCTCATACTAAACAAAACTAGCGGGAGGGCTTCTGGACACTTCAACCCAGTTTCCTGACATTAATAGGTAAATTTATTTTTCAATACTCCATTTTGTCTCTTAACTGCCCCGGATGATTGTGGATTGTGAGGGCAATGCAAATTATGCTGGGACTATCAAAGTAGACTGCAGCGTTTTGATGATATTGTTAACAAAATGAGTTCCCTGATCACTGTTAATACATACCGGTATGCCAAAGCTAGGCACAAAATCCTGAATCAAAATGTTCACGACAGTCACTGCATCTGCCTTTCTACAAGAGTGCACCTCCAGACATCCTAAAAAAGCATCCACTATTACTAGTAGGTATTTCCACTTATTACATTTTGGTAGTTGGAGAAAATCAATTTGTACCACTATAAATGGGCCATACAGTGGAGGGTGTGTCCAGGATATGATTGACACACTCTTTCCCCGTGTTATTTTGTAAACATATCACGCACCTTTGGCAGTATTCTTGAGCCATAGTTGTAAGTTCTGGTGCAAACCAGGATTATCCCACTTGCATTGTCATCCCATCTCTACCAACATGTGCCTGTCCATGATACATTCTTTTTAGGTGTGACAATAATATTTTTGGAGCCACTAACCGACCCTGTTCATCTCACCACAGAGAGTCCTCATGCAATCACCCCCTTTTTTTTATACATTTGTCTTTTTCATCTCTGGGTGCATTCTCTTGCATTTGAGCAATGTCCTCTAATGTCTTACATGATGTCCCCTCCTGTACAGCTTGATGTAAAAATTGTTGCCCTCTAATTTAGCAACCAATTTGGCTGGTCAATCAGCAAAATAATGTCTGCAACTAATAAGATCATCTAGTGCAGGGGTGCACAACATACGGCCCGCGGGCCAGTTGCGGCCCGCCATGCTCTTTTGTCCGGCCTGCGAGGCACAAACACTTTCCTAATGGAGGGCGTCCCGTAAGCAGCATCGGCCGCACTCCATTAGGAAAGTCTTTGTTGTCTTCCGGGCCGGACAAAACACTGGCCCTCATTGGCTCAGCACACACGGACCACATCGCTCGTACGAGCCATGTAGTGTGTGTGTGCTGCACCAATGGAGGGCCAGCACTACGGCTGGCGTGGTCCATAAGGCTTGATGCCGGAAGGCATTTCAGCCTTGGGCCACGCCAGCCGTAGCACGATTTCAGTTACCTCGTCAGCGTTCCAGTTTACCTGCCTTCCAGGCTTCCAGCATGTCTCCGGTAAGTGGTCTGTTTGTGTTTGTGTGTCGGGGCTGTTCCTCTGTATGTTTGTGTTGTGTATGTTGGGGTTGGGGGGTGTCGGATGTGTATGAATGTTTGGTTTTGAATGTTTGTGTTGTGTATGTTGAGATGCAGAGGTGGGGAGGTGTCGGATGTGTATGAATGTTTGGTTTTGAATGTGTTTTTGTGTATGTGGAGATGCGGGGGTGGGGGGGTGTCGGATGTGTATGAATGTTTGGTTTTGAATGTTTGTGTTGTGTATGTAGAGATGTGGGGGTGGGGGGTGTCGGATGTGTATGAATGTTTGGTTTTGAATGTTTGTGTTGTGTATGTTGAGATGCGGGGGTGGGGGGATGTCGGATGTGTATGAATGTTTGGTTTTGAATGTTTTTTTTGTGTATGTTGAGATGCGGGGGTGGGGAGTGTCGGATGTGTATGAATGTTTGGTTTTGAATGTTTGTGTTGTGTATGTTGAGATGGGGGGTGTCGGATGTATATGAATGTTTGGTTTTGAATGTTTGTGTTGTGTATGTTGAGATGCGGAGGTGGGGGGTGTCGGATGTGTATGAATGTTTGGTTTTGAATGTGTTTTTGTGTATGTTGAGATGCGGGGGTGGGGGGGTGTCGGATGTGTATGAATGTTTGGTTTTGAATGTTTGTGTTTTGTATGTTGAGATGTGGGGGTGGGGGGGTGTCGGATGTGTATGAATGTTTGGTTTTGAATGTTTGTGTTGTGTATGTTGAGATGTGGGGATGGGGGGTGTCGGATGTGTATGAATGTTTGGTTTTTAATGTTTGTGTTGTATATGTTGAGATGCAGGGGTGGGGGGTGTCGGATGTGTATGAATGTTTGGTTTTGAATGTTTGTGTTGTGTATGTTGAGATGCGGGGGTGGGGAGGGGTCGGATATGTATGAATGTTTGGTTTTGAATGTTTTTGGGTCTGTCTGTTCGCATGTTTGAGAGTGTGCTGATTTGGGGGATGGGGGGTTCGGGTCTGTATGGGTGCATATTTGGAATGGAAATCAAATAACTTTGCAAAAATACCACAGATACCTAAATGACAACAACTACAACTTAAAACTAACAATGGAAGAAAGCACAAACGAGATCCACTTCTTGGACTTACAATTATACATTGACAACAACAAAATTCAGACCACTCTGTACACAAAACCAACCGCAGGAAACAGCATTCTTCATGCCCGTAGTAACCATCCACCTCACACAATCAAGAATATACCATACGGGGAATTCATCAGGATAACACGTAATTGCACTCAAGATCAAGATAAGAATAAACATTTGGAGACAGCAACTGCAAAATTTCTGAAAAGAGGATACAGCAATAAACAGCTGAATGAAGCGATATCTAAAGTCAAGCAATGGAACCGTTCAGACCTCTTGCTCGAAAAAAAGAAACAGGATCTTGTGGCAAAACAAGACAAAAAAATCAGATTTGTAACAACATACAGCACGGACAATAAAATCCTAAGGAAAATTCTACAAAAACACTGGAATATACTAACATTAGACAATGATCTCAGAAACTACGTTGGGGATCAGCCACTCATCACTAATCGAAAAGCAAAAAATCTAAAGCAAATGTTATGCCCATCACACTTTATTGAAAAAATACCATCAAAAGGAATAAGTCAAATCTGGTCAGAAGAAAAACTACAAGGCTTTTTCAAGTGTGGTCAATGTAATTATTGCAAGTTTGCGGAAAAGTGTAAAAAAACAATTACTCTGCCCAACGGCAAAATATACACGATAAACCATTTCATGAATTGCAATACGAACTACATAGTCTATGCTGTCACCTGTATATGTACCAAGACCTATATAGGAAGCACTGTGAGGCCTTTGAAAATCCGGATTTCAGAACATTTGAGATCAATCAAAAACAGAGACATTAGATACCCTTTGGGAAAACATTACCTAATGGACCATCCAACACAAGATACAGATGGCATAAGATTTTTTGGAATTGAACATGTTAAAATAGGCCAAAGAGGAGGAAACAGAGAACAAAAACTTCGCCAATGTGAAGCTAAATGGATTTGCATATTTGACTGCTGTAATACTGGTCTGAACTCAGATACAGAAATGGGCCATTTCTTGTAGATTGTATATACGTCATCTTTAAAAATTGTGCTAATGCAAATAATATAAATCAAGATACTTTTTCTCTCCAATGTTGTAAAGTGTGACATATTGATATATGATAGGTCATAGTTTTTGACACCTATGGAAAGTCAACAAATAAGTCACAAGACAATGTCTCCAACCCGACTAATTGTGCGAGGTTTAACAAAAAATGAAATTATCCTGTTGTTTACTCACCGCGAACAATATTTGTTATAGAAAGGGCACTCCCGATCCAAAATGGCGATCGGCTCGCTCCCGGAGCGTCATGACGCCATTACGTGGCGTCGTGACGCAACGGACGCGATACAAATGGCGGCCATTCTGGGAGATGCATCGAACACTCGAAACCGGTGCATCTCTGCAGAATGGAGCCATGAATATACAACTCTAAAGAATTAAAGATCTCAGGTAAGCCCCGAACCATTTAGAAAACATACATCTAGAACATGAATACATCCCTGTATTCTGACTCTAAAATAGTCCTGTTTCCTTTTAGAGATTACACATCAGACTACTTAGCTGCCAAACTTGGCGGATTTACACTTAATGAGGACAAAGGATAAAGAACCAATGTGTAAGTAATTTTGATATCTGTATATACTAACAACTGGAAAAGGGCATACTTGGGGCAACATACTAAGTACAATATTGGTCTTGTTCCCTTTTTTTCTCTTTTTTATAGTGAAAAAGCGTCTATAATTACATATCCCTCCTGATGAACCATGTGGAATTAAACATGGGGAAACACGTGTAGAGGGTGTACTATTTCTGAAAATAAAGAAATAAGAGGATGTGAGGGTATACTATTTCTGAAAATAGAGGGTGTACTATTTCTGAAGAAAACGAATTATCATGTTCCTAACGGATGATTAATCACAAAATTAAGAAAACGAATTATCATGTTCCTAACGGATGATTAATCACAAAATTAAATACCCATTAAAAATTGGATTACTTTGAAAAAGTCTCGATTTTTGAAAAACTACAATTTGGAGCGCATAGTGGAATTTGTGGAGAATGTTTGTTATATGTTGATTCAGGCATTGGTCAGTCGCAATGTCCTCCGCTCCGCATGCAGCAGACAAACAAATACAGTGAAATAATACACAAGAATTGAACAACCAAGGTAGCTCGTTACAGTTGCTCAGACTGAATTCCTTTTCTCATCGTTTTGAACTTAACCAGCAACAGAAACAGAGCACCAGGACTGATTGATTTATAATAAATAATCATAATGGATCAACGTTTTAAACAAAGGGAACAAGAGGCAGAAAATCTCTTCTCAGGTTTACCTCCTAAAAATAGCAATAGCAATACATCACAAATCAAATCCTTAAAACATGCATTTGAGAGATTGGAGCTATTATGCAAAAAAGAACTTTCTCGTTGGTGGGAAATAAGCACCATGGAAAATTACCTTAAAGTAGGACGAATACCGAGAGGATTAAGGATCTGCATCTTCCCAGCATTTGAAGAGGAGGATGTAGAGGACTTCAATGATTGGGAGGAATTATTGAAAACAACGTCAAAGGAAATGATTCATAGAATCATTACGTACACCAAAAAAATTCATAACAAATTGATAGAGGAAATAGAGGAAACCAAAAGACTAATAGAAACTTTGAACTTACCTGAAGCTACTTTCAAAAACTATCAAATTATGGACGAATATTTGTGTCATTACGAAAAAGACATAAAACTAAAAAAACAACAGGCATTCCAAAGGGATGAACTTGATTACAAATTTAAACGGGTCTATACGTTTCAAAACAAATTTAGAACACGACCCCCCAACAAACTACATTTCAAAAAAACAATAGCACCAAGTAAACAATCTCAGGCAACAACCTCAGAATCTTCAGAATTAGAAAGTGACAGTGATAAACCAGCAGACTCAAAGCAAGATGAAAGCATAACGGAAGAAAACACCACATACTCTTTTTTAGAGGAATTCCAGAAACACAGGAAAGCCAGATTCTATCCTCTCTATCAAAGCACACAACAATTCAGAAACTTACAAATGCAGTATGGAGACACAAATGGTGGCCCACAAAGAGGGGCAGCCGGAGCAAGAACAGAACAAACAAAAGACAATCCAAAAGGCATGTGGACAAGATCACAATACCAGAATCAGAAGAAAACTTAGTTCTTAATCTCTCGGACTTGGAACTCACACAAGAGTTGAATTCAGCGCTCAATAAAGGGTTGTCTTTTAGCCCATCGAACAGATTGGACTTTTTTCAAACCAATGTTGATCTTCATAAATTCAGCAGACTACTCAAATTAAAAAAATTCTTTGCAACCAGTCAGATGAAGAAAAAAGAAAAATTGGCGAAACCCCCAATATCGGAACTCACAATACAAGACACAGAACACACAGTGAGTCTCTTAAATATTGGAGACACGGAAGAAAGTCATACTATGGAGTCATTAATATCAGATCTAGACATTGACACAGGACAAATTGTCTCATCAAAACTTAAACTTAAATCTTCATTTACCCCATCTACAACAACTGAGAGTGTAATAGAACTTTTCACACTAGCAGTGGAAAAAGATCTAAGAAGAATGTATATAAAAAACCAACAGGATACTAAGCAACATGACAACTTGACAAAGAAAGAACGAACAGCAATTTTTGAGTTAAGCAAAAATGATAATATCACAATCAAAGAGGCCGATAAGGGTGGCAAAATAGTTCTTCTAAATACTCGAGACTATATTAAGATGGCAGCCAAACACCTTGAAGATACAACCTGTTACACAAAACTTAAAGACAACCCTTTGCCCGACATCATGGTGGAATGGAATCAAATGACCAAAGACTGGTATGAGAATGGCTTACTTACAGAAGAAGAATTGGATTTCCTCAAACCCAAATATCCAGTACTTGCCACAATTTACTTTTTACCCAAAATACACAAAAAATATGCATCCACACCACCCAGTAGACCAATAATAAATGGTATAGGTGCAGTTACAGAACCAATTTCAGCATACATAGACCAGTTCCTACAACCACTGGCAGCTAATCTAGCATCATATGTACGCGACACAAAACATATTATCCAACAGTTGGAAAATATTGAATGGGAAACCAACTACAGACTAGTTACCTTTGATGTTACGGCTCTATATACCAGTATACTACACTTAAAAGGTATGGAAACAACAGAATATTTTTTAAAAGCGAGATCTATCTCCTTTTTGGAACAAAATAAAATGATATTGGAAATGTTGAACTTCGTTCTCAATAATAACATATTTTTGTTCAATAATATTATTTACAAACAATGCCAAGGTACCGCCATGGGAGCTAAATTCGCACCCTCCTATGCCAACCTCTACATGGGCAGCTTTGAACTTAAACATGCCTGGCTACATAAAGCCTTCACAGAAGACAACAACATTGTTTTCTGGGGCAGGTACATAGATGATATACTGGTAATTTGGAATGGAAATCAAATAACTTTGCAAAAATACCACAGATACCTAAATGACAACAACTACAACTTAAAACTAACAATGGAAGAAAGCACAAACGAGATCCACTTCTTGGACTTACAATTATACATTGACAACAACAAAATTCAGACCACTCTGTACACAAAACCAACCGCAGGAAACAGCATTCTTCATGCCCGTAGTAACCATCCACCTCACACAATCAAGAATATACCATACGGGGAATTCATCAGGATAACACGTAATTGCACTCAAGATCAAGATAAGAATAAACATTTGGAGACAGCAACTGCAAAATTTCTGAAAAGAGGATACAGCAATAAACAGCTGAATGAAGCGATATCTAAAGTCAAGCAATGGAACCGTTCAGACCTCTTGCTCGAAAAAAAGAAACAGGATCTTGTGGCAAAACAAGACAAAAAAATCAGATTTGTAACAACATACAGCACGGACAATAAAATCCTAAGGAAAATTCTACAAAAACACTGGAATATACTAACATTAGACAATGATCTCAGAAACTACGTTGGGGATCAGCCACTCATCACTAATCGAAAAGCAAAAAATCTAAAGCAAATGTTATGCCCATCACACTTTATTGAAAAAATACCATCAAAAGGAATAAGTCAAATCTGGTCAGAAGAAAAATTACAAGGCTTTTTCAAGTGTGGTCAATGTAATTATTGCAAGTTTGCGGAAAAGTGTAAAAAAACAATTACTCTGCCCAACGGCAAAATATACACGATAAACCATTTCATGAATTGCAATACGAACTACATAGTCTATGCTGTCACCTGTATATGTACCAAGACCTATATAGGAAGCACTGTGAGGCCTTTGAAAATCCGGATTTCAGAACATTTGAGATCAATCAAAAACAGAGACATTAGATACCCTTTGGGAAAACATTACCTAATGGACCATCCAACACAAGATACAGATGGCATAAGATTTTTTGGAATTGAACATGTTAAAATAGGCCAAAGAGGAGGAAACAGAGAACAAAAACTTCGCCAATGTGAAGCTAAATGGATTTGCATATTTGACTGCTGTAATACTGGTCTGAACTCAGATACAGAAATGGGCCATTTCTTGTAGATTGTATATACGTCATCTTTAAAAATTGTGCTAATGCAAATAATATAAATCAAGATACTTTTTCTCTCCAATGTTGTAAAGTGTGACATATTGATATATGATAGGTCATAATTTTTGACACCTATGGAAAGTCAACAAATAAGTCACAAGACAATGTCTCCAACCCGACTAATTGTGCGAGGTTTAACAAAAAATGAAATTATCCTGTTGTTTACTCACCGCGAACAATATTTGTTATAGAAAGGGCACTCCCGATCCAAAATGGCGATCGGCTCGCTCCCGGAGCGTCATGACGTCATTATGTGGCGTCGTGACGCAACGGACGCGATACAAATGGCGGCCTTTCTGGGAGATGCATCGAACACTCGAAACCGGTGCATCTCTGCAGAATGGAGCCATGAATATACAACTCTAAAGAATTAAAGATCTCAGGTAAGCCCCGAACCATTTAGAAAACATACATCTAGAACATGAATACATCCCTGTATTCTGACTCTAAAATAGTCCTGTTTCCTTTTAGAGATTACACATCAGACTACTTAGCTGCCAAACTTGGCGGATTTACACTTAATGAGGACAAAGGATAAAGAACCAATGTGTAAGTAATTTTGATATCTGTATATACTAACAACTGGAAAAGGGCATACTTGGGGCAACATACTAAGTACAATATTGGTCTTGTTCCCTTTTTTTCTCTTTTTTATAGTGAAAAAGCGTCTATAATTACATATCCCTCCTGATGAACCATGTGGAATTAAACATGGGGAAACACGTGTAGAGGGTGTACTATTTCTGAAAATAAAGAAATAAGAGGATGTGAGGGTATACTATTTCTGAAAATAGAGGGTGTACTATTTCTGAAGAAAACGAATTATCATGTTCCTAACGGATGATTAATCACAAAATTAAGAAAACGAATTATCATGTTCCTAACGGATGATTAATCACAAAATTAAATACCCATTAAAAATTGGATTACTTTGAAAAAGTCTCGATTTTTGAAAAACTACAATTTGGAGCGCATAGTGGAATTTGTGGAGAATGTTTGTTATCTGTATGGGTGCATGCTTGAGTGTGTGTGCTGAGTTGGGGGCGGGGGGTTCGGGTCTGTATGGGTGCATGCTTGAGTGTGTGTGCTAAGTTGGGGGGTGGGGGGTTCGGAGTTGGGGGTGGGGGGTTTGGGTCTGTATGGGTGCATGTTTGTGTGTGTGCTGAGTTGGGGGTGGGGGTTCAGGTCGGTATGGGTGCTTGTTTGAGAGTGTGCTGATTTGGGGGGTGGGGGGTTGGGTCTTTATGGGTGCATGTTTGTGTGTGTGCTGAGTTGGGGGTGGGGGGTTCGGAGTGGGGGGTTTGGGTCTGTATGGGTGCATGTTTGTGTGTGCTGAGTTGGGGGGTGGGGGGTTTGGGTCTGTATGGGTGCTTGTTTGAGAGTGCACTGATTTGGGGGGTGGGGGTTCGGAGTTGGGGGTGTGGGGTTTGGGTCTGAATGGGTGCATGTTTGTGTGTGCTGAGTTGTGGGGTGGGCGGTTCGGGTCTGTATGGGTGCTTGTTGGAGAGTGTGCTGATTTGGGGGGTGGGGGGTTCGGAGTTGGGGGGTGGGGGGTTTGGGTCTGTATGGGTGCATGTTTGTGTGTGTGCTGAGTTGGGGGGTGGGGGGGTTTGACTTTGTGCCTGATTGGGAATGGGCTCCAAAAGTCAAATGGAAGCCAAACATTTCTACCCTGCCACTCCACATTGCCCAGGTTCCATTGGAATGTTAGCTGGGGAGATTACAGGGGAAACCAGGGGTTTGAAAAGGTCCTCAAAGGATCCAAGCCCAATACTTACAAAAGGAATAAATATCAGTGTTAACTTTATGGAATACATTTTTATTCATCTGCTAGGAATTCAAACCGGCAAGCACTTTATACAAAGTGAAGGTTCCAAGATTTAATTGATATTGCAGTTTCGAATCTAAAAATATATTGGAAATGTTCTCAGGCAACAAAAGGGCGAGCTCAGGGCGTCCCATTGCCTGCACCCAGCTGTGGATCACGTGGCCAATACCTGTAGCACTGTTCTCTGGCGCAATATGGTAGAGCTCCTGTCAGTTTTGCCCTGGCCAGGAAGAAACTGAGATCAGTTTCTTTATGTTCACTAAAGTAATTGGTCATCCTGTGATAATTCCTTTCAAAAGATTATAATTTGGCAATAGCTTGTGCTTTGAAATGTTATTTTTTTTTAAAGAATGTCCTCAATTTCCACCTTAATCTCAAACATAGCAGTTTGATATGCTATGCAGCCCGCTATTCCTGAAAGTATCCATCAATAAGTGCATGAAAAGGTATGCTGGCAAGGCTATGTTCTTTATCTGATCTTGTTCTTTTGTCGCTTCTAGGATTCTCAAAAAAGTATATAATTTGTATATACTCTAGACTTGGACCGTCGTAGTGGGAGCATAACAGTGGAGTTCATATCTTTATCCAAAGATGTCCCTGCCAATGTTCAGTGCAGTAAAAAAAAGAAATATTGACCAGGAGCACCGTCAATTTAAGGATAAGTGGACTGAGAAGTTTTTTTTTCGTCGAGTCCACACCTAATGTGTACTCATGTCTCATTTGTCTCGAACGCATAGCAGTCCCCAAGGAATATAATATCCGCCGCCATTGTGAAACAAAACATTCACAATATAAGGATTTGCAAGGGGATGTGAGAATTAAGAAAGCTGGGGAGCTAAAAACACAGCTGACTAAGCAACAGGGTGTTTTTGCCCAGAAAAAAAAGAATCTGAATGTGCCACCTTTGCGAGTTATAAGGTTGCACAGCTTATTGCAAGGTCAGCACGTCCTTTCACAGATGGGGATTTCATTAAGGACTGCCTGATGGAGATTTGCAAGGCAGTGTGTAAAGAAAAAAAAGATGCTTTTACAAATGTTCCCCTTTCACGTATGAGTATGCAGAGGCGTATTGTAGACATGGCTGACAATTGTTACAGCCAACTGAAAATGCGGTGTAAGGATGTCAAGTTCTTTTCAGCTGCCCTTGATGAGAGCACAGATGCAAGTGACACCGCCCAACTCTTAATTTTCATTCGGAGGGTCGATAATCAATGCAAAGTATTTCAGGAACTGGCTAACCTGGTATTTTTGCATGGCAGGACTACTGGCGCTGACATTTTTAATGCCTTTCAAAAAGTCATCGATGATTTAAATTTGCCATGGGATGCTTTGGTAGGCATGACGACTGATGGGGCGCCAGCCATGGTTGGGGAGCAAAATGGGTTTATTGGCTGCTTGAAAAGGCACTTGGGCGAGAAGGCTGTCCATTTAAAAAATTATCACTGCATCATCCACCAGAAGGCATTATGGGCAAAACATTTGAAATTCACTGAAGTGATGGACTTTGTTGTGAAAACGGTTAATTTTGTCCATGCACGCTCTTTAAATCACCGATTTCAGGCGTTTTTAGAAGAGGTAAAGGCGGATTATGGTGATGTCCTATATCACACCAATGTTCGATGGCTTCGTCGTGGCAATGTGAAGAAGCGATTCTTTGCTTTACGGCACAAAATAAAATCCTTCCTTGATGAAAAGGGAATGGACACTTCTGTCATGCAGGATATTGACTGGGTGGCTGACTTTGCTTTTCTGACTGACCTGACAGGCCATTTCAATGATTTGAATTTAAAGTTGCAAGGAAGTCAAAATCTCATGTCGGATCTGTTTGAGGCAGTTTGTGCCTTTGAAATAAAGTTAAGGCTTCTGACAGCCCAACTGGAGAAAGGGATGCTGGTACACTACCCCGCATGTGCAGAGGTTTTCCCCCATGACAAGTATGTAGGATGGTATCGGCATGTGAAGGTCCTGAAGGAACTGCAAAATGTTTTTGAGAATCGTTTCTCACAATTCAAATCCCAGCGAGCCTCTTTTAAACTTTTTGCAGACCCTTTCTCAGCTGATGTTGACAGTGTGCAACCTGAACTGCAACTGGAACTGATTGAACTTCAGTGCTGTAGTGCCCTCAAAAATAAGCACAGAGAGATGCCTTTATTAGTTTTCTATCAGTCTCTGGACACTGCTCAATTCTCCAATCTGTCACAGGAAGCATTAAAGATGGTATCTATGTTTGGCAGTACTTACGTTTGTGAGCAAGTTTTTTCACAAATTAAACTACATAAATCCAGCCTAAGGACAAGACTAACTGACCAACATCTCCATGCTATCCTGAAAGTAGGAACAACCTCACTGGAGCCCGAGATCCAGAAACTGACAGCTGAGAAACACTGCAATGTTTCTCACTGATCAACTATGTCTGGTTCACTGTTTCATCCTGTATGATTTGGGGAAATGTATAGTACAAAATGTAAGTTTTAAATGCAAATAAAACGGTACACCTCCAAAAAGGTGTTTTTTCCAACTGTCATAGTGTTTGGTTGGGGGTGGGGGTTCCATGGGGCATAGTGTTTGGTTGGGGGTGAGGGTGCCATGGGGCATAGTGTTTGGTTGGGGGTGAGGGGGACATGGGGCATAGTGTTTGGTTGGGGGTGAGGGGGCCATGGGGCATAGTATTCGGTTGGGCGTGAGGGGGCCATGGGGCATCGTGTTTGGTTGGGGGTGAGGGACATGAGGCATAGTGTTTGGTTGGGGGTGGGAGCCATGGGGCATAGTGTTTGGTTGGGGGTAGGAGCCATGGGGCATAGTGTTTGGTTGGGGGTGAGGGGGCCCTGGGGCATAGTGTTTGGTTGGGGCTCAGGGGGACATCGGTCATAGTGTTTGGTTGGGGGTGAGGGGGACATGGGTCATAGTGTTTGGTTGGGGGTGAGGGACATGGGGCATAGTGTTTGGTTGGGGTTGGGAGCCATGGGGCATAGTGTTGCACTCCAAGAGTGAACCCAATTATAAAGCTAAAACAGGCACAGTTAGGAGATGTACATCCTTTGCTTTTTGAGGAAACCTGACTCAACGAAGGCTATACTCCTCTTGGGCAACCCAAACAGCAAACTATAGCAGTCCAAAATAGCGGAATGTCCAATCTAGGGTCAATAAAATGTATATAATTTAATTAAACAGACGAGATACAATAACTAAATAGAAATACATTATAAAAATGGAAAATGTGTAGTACAAAATGTAAGTTTGAAATGCAAATAAAAATCGTTAGCCCTCAAAAACATATTCTTTTTCCATGTGTTTAATACAAATTGGGGGTTGAAAAAGACTCTTGCCACCCCCCGCCTACCGCCCCGCCCACATTTTCTTTTCGGCCCACTATAGCCCTCATGTAAGGTACTTTCGTCCCTCTGTCAAAATCAGTTGTGCACCCCTGATCTAGTGCCTGGTGTCGGCACATTTGAGGATGCCACTTTGCTCTGGGAACATTATTGCATATAACAATGCTAACACATATTGACTGTTTTTTAATGGGTGTCCCGGTTGAAGTTGTGAATCCTCTCTGTTTCCAGAGTTAACCAAAGTCATGGGCTAAACCAATGGCATATCCTGAATCGGTGTAAATCTTAACAGCTTGTTGTTGAGCAGCCACTCCACAAGTTTTCGCAAGGGCCACTAATTTGACTACTTGCGCTGATGTCACCTCTGGTAATTTGCCACTCTCCACTACTTCCCCGGTGCACATGCTGTGCAACCTGAGGCCACTTGTCAATTCTGATTTCGGAAACACAACCTATCCATGAAATATTCAACATATGGGTCTGGCAATGAAACATCGGAGAGGTCTGCCCATGGCATTACGATGCAATCCGTCGCTGACACACAGTCGTGTGGTCTGGAATTGGCTCCCTCTCCAATGGAGTTGGAAACAATGATGCTGGGTTTAAGACCAAACATCCAGTCAAAGCCATATCTGATGAATTTAACATCAGCATTTCATATTTACTGGGCCTGGATACTAATATGTGCTGGGTTTTTGTTTTCAATAAAATTGACACCACTACATGCGGAACGGCCACCTGTAGCGGTGATCCTAATTCAATATTTTCTCTTTGCTCCACTACCAGACCTGCTGCAGCTACTGCTCAGAGACACGGCAGCATTATTACTGCAACTGGATCTAATTCCTCACTATAGTATGCTACGGGTCTGCAATGTGTCCTGTTTTTCTGGGTAAGGACCTCTAAAGCAAATCCTTTTCTTTCACGGCAATCACAGGGTAAATCCCTTTTTTGAGATCCTGTAAACCTAATGCGGGGACTTCAGCAAATAACCGTTTTATCCTTGTTAAAGTCTCTTACACCTCTGGTGTCTATTGCAATGGTTCAACAGTGTTTAATCATGTGTAATTTTGTAGTGGTTTAGCTAGTTCAGCAAATCCTGAGATCCATTGCCGGCAGTATCCTACAGCCCTGAGAAAAGCTTGTAGTTGCGTTATGGTCCACAGCTTTGGTATGTTATAAACTGTTTCTTTTTCCGTGAATGGGTGATATGTCGACATCCCTTCAAAATGCCATGTCCCAATTAGTGCACCCTAACTGTAACTTCATTTTGGGCGCCTTATGCCCTTTCTATTTTAATGCTGTTAATAGTACTTTAGTATCTCCTTTACACACCTCATATGATGGAGAAGCAATTAACAAATCATAAACATATTGTATGAGCACAGATCTTTCCTGGTAATTCTATGTCATCTAAATCTTTCTTTAACTATTGTGAGAAAAGGGTTGGGTACTCTGTATACACTTGGGGCGAACAGGTCCATGTGAACTGGTCCCCCATATGTGAAAATGCAAATAAATATTGACTATCCTTATGTCTGGGTACTGAAAAGAAAGCTGAGCATAAGTCGACCACCGTAAAATGTGTATCGTCTATGGGAATACACAACAATATGGTCGCTGGGTTTGGTACCATGGGACAGGAAGGTAGCACCAAGGCATTAATAGCACCTAGGTCCTATACAAAACAATATACCTCCTTCCCGGGTTTCTTAACAGGTAAAATAGGAGTATTAGATATACTGCTAGTCAGAACAATTATTCCCTGGCTCATAAATTACTCAATCACTGAATCACTGGTGTAATTCCTTACTCTGCCTCGGGTTTCAAGCGATACTGGTGTTTACGGGGCAATCATTTAAAGGGATCTACTTTTATCTTTAATGATTCAGCTGTGTGTATATATCCTACTTCATTGTCATGGGTGGCCCACAAACACACTGGTATTGAATAGATGAATGCTTCGCTATTTGTGCTGCTCCTCCTTCAATGTCCGCCCTTAGTGTGGCCATCATTGTCTCCCCATTTTCCGTGGGCACGCTTAGATAGACCTCATCCGGAGTGCAATATATAGTGCATCTCATTTTGCACAACAGATCTCTCCCCAACAAGTTCACAGGTGAATTGGGATTGTTGATCGATTATGGGGTCCAATGTGACGGATAAGGGTTCTGTCACCTGGTTTATTACCGTCATATTTGATATCCCTACCGCTCTTACTGTCTCCCCAGAAGTGGGCACGTGTGAAAATGTATGAATTCATAAAGCAGATAGTTTCACACTCATATCTACCAGACATGGATCTGGTATTCCCTGAGGCTGGCACTATACATATGGACCCTCCTGGTCAATTGGTAAGATCAGTGCTTCCAAAGTCCCTTCCCCTTCAGATTGTCAATACCCAATTAGAGGTGCCCCTTGCTGTATCTCTGGGATAAAAGGATTGGAGTTTGGATTCTGGAACTGGGACATCTGGCCCATCGGTGCGGTCAGTCCCTGGATCTGTCCTCCATGTGGCTGCATTTGGGTGTTACCTGGGCCATTTACCCCTGGCTTCTGTTGTCTTACTTGTGGTCTGAATGGACATTCATTTTTCCAATTACCCTCCTGCTGACAATAATTACAAATTAACGGGTTTAGTACCATAGCTCTACGAGCCGACTGGTTATTCCATTTCCCCTGCCCCTGATACCTCTGTCTTCCCCATGCTTGCTGCTGGTCAAACTGGCCCTGTTGTCTCGGTTGCTGTGGCTGTCCCCCGTATCCTCCCTGTTATGTCTGGTACACTGGCAAGGCCATTTGACCCCTGCCTCTACCTCCACCTCTAGGTCAGCCTCCTATTTGTACCTGATTCTCCTGAAAATGTCCTGCTCCCTGCTGCTATCCCTGCACATGGCCCTGGAAACTTTGCATCTGTAGTGTCATGAGTTAATGATCAAATGTCTCCTTTCTCTAGTCTTATCAAGCAACGCCATGATTTGCCACCTCCACTAACTCTACCAATGTCTTAGTCTGCCATCCTAGGCACACATTCTTAAGCTGCATCTGTACTTCCTGTAGCAATCCTGCTACAAACGAGTTTGCAATAGCCTCCTGCGCTGTTGCTTCTGGTTTTGTAATAACTGAATGCTGAATGAACACTACCATGAGTCTGTCTAAATAGTTGGCGCGTGATTCACCTTTATTTTGTTTATAATTCAATATCTTTGCCCAGTCTGTTTTTCCCAGACATACCTCCATGACAATCGTCCTTAGCCTATCTCTTGCTTTCTTCAGGGCGTCCCCTGAGCCTGGATCGGCAGCTTGCCAATCCACTGTGTTCTGTTAATTGTTGTCACCTCCGGTGGCATCAATACTCAAATAAATGGATTCATGTCTGCCCATAATGGGTTATAGCAGTGCATTATTCTCTGTAATTCCTCCACAAATCGTTGTGGTTCTTCCCTTATGTTGGGGAATTCTTTAGCTAGTGGACTAAGGTCTCCAGGTGTCCATGGTACATGGACTATCATTAGTGCATTTGGATTTGTCACTGTCTCTCTGTAGTTCTGGCACTTGTCTGAGTGGAGCTTCACATATGCGTGAATCGCCTCCATATACCGTCCCCACTCTTGTTACTGAGGGGTTCATATTCCGGTGGGTGTCCCATGAGCAGTGACGCTCTTACGGGTCCCCATTCACTCAAGCCCAGTGTTTCTGCTGCTGTGAGTTTTAGCAGGAATTTCTCCTCTACGAGTGGCATTTCTCCTAGTTGCCGTCTTTTCAAGTTGGAGAAAGAAATCAAGAATATCTTCCGCTGTCTCACTATCCTGACCCTCTGCTTTGTCCGTTTCCATCGGTTCCTCCTTTTCTAATATCTGTAGTCACATCCTGCCCCCATCTAACACTCTCCTACCCCTTAAAAATGGTGTTTGGCTTCTGAGTCGGCCATTACTCTCTTTAAATCCCCTTACCTTCCTGTCCGTTCTAGCTGTGGCCTCTTCTAGCCACATGGCGAATGCACCCCACCATACTGTTAATATTTGTGTACCTTCCTTTTCCAAAGACCATCTTAGGCCTCCCAGTTTATTCAAATTAAATGACCCCTCTATCAGGAATTGGGTCTGTCTGTTTCATTGCATCAAATAATGCCATGAGTCCAGAAAATTACAAGATGGATTGTTAAACTGTCTAACCCCCTTTGAGGGTTCTGCTGACTCTTTTGACTGTTGCTTCTCCATTTTACTTTCCTTATTTAAATTTACTTTCCCTCCTCAGGCGCACCTGCTCTATTCGTTCTTTGACTTCTCTCCTTTGCGTTTCAGAGGGGAAAAACAGATCAATAATCAAAGACGCTGCGGAGTGGCCCTGACAGGGATACGGGCTCTCACCATACACTCATTCATCTGTCCCTATTTACTGATGTGCTTTTCCCTTTCTTCTGACTTGTTACTTTAACCAGTACCCATGCATTGTACCGGGCTGATATTTTGTTATGTTAATCTATGTGTAAAAAATGGATAACACCAAAATGATCACAGCTATACCACATGCAATTATTACTAATAATGCTCCATACCCCACCAAGAAGCTCCATCCCATTTCAGCATATCCCCTTCCTGTGTTGTCCATTCCCTGTTCCCAAACAAGACACTTGATTCCCTGTGTGCCTTCTCATGCACTCTCACCAGCCCTGATCTCCTCCTCCGGAAGCCTCTTGAGAGATTTTCAAGTAGGTCTGCTACCTTTTTGTGTCGAGCGCTCATGCGGGTGTCCGGATGGAGGCCCTCTGAGTCCGATGGTCTGCAGCATTGCACGTCAGGTCGAGTCGCGAGCACCATCTATGAATGTAAAAACCAGACAAAAGGACTCAGAAGCTGTATCGGAAATGTACAAAGCAAGACTACATATATTGGGAGGTTGCAAGAATAATAAACAGATTGCATCCTATCACCCAAACTAACAACCCAACTTGCCTCCAGTTCTCCTTTGCTTATATTCCCTCATGGTCTTGTCCCCTTAGGTTTGTCGTACATCCAATTAGGTATCCCCCCTTGGAGCACAATGGACCACTTTGTAAACATTTTAGCCTCTCTTGGTTTCCATCTATCCTCCTGCGACTGCATGGCTCTTCACTTCTGGGTGCTCTAGGCTGACGATATCTGGTGTTGTCCTCCTCAGGTGAAGGCTGTGGGGCCGACGCCCCTCTGACGCACATCCGGTCGAGAATAATATCCTATTGTCCAAACAGGTTTAAGCCAGCACGCTGCAAAATGGAGGTACAGGTGGCCATCACCCAGTGTCCACAACAAGAGCTTCCAAAAGCGCTTCCACGGCAGTCCTCTAGGGCATGTTTTAGTAGAAGCTCTTGAGCAAGTGTAACCAACAGCCAATAGACAGGGATATCCCTATCCACTGTCTGTGTAAAAAAGAAATAAAAAAAAAAATATCTCGAGCATATACATAGTTTATAATAGTGTAGGTATAGAATACTGTTCCTTGACTCCTCCCATATCATGGTTTATTCACCTGTCATGATCATAGTAATCCCAGAGCCTTTAAATATTTTACTAAAATAAATTATCGCAATGAACCGTGCTGACACACAAGCCTCTATTTCTCACCTAAAAACTGAGAAAACGCCAAATACTTCTTTGGAATATTTTCAGTGTTGGGCTCATCTCACCAGCGAATAGTAAAATTCACTCTACTTTGCAGTATGGCCAGAAAATATACTCCCCATGTACATGTTTTATATAGAGGTGGGAGAGCCAGACCAGGCTTGAGCTGACCTGTGTCAAGTAGCTCCTTGGAGTTCGACCCGAGGTGCGAGTAAATGAGCTCTTGGAACCAGCCTACACGCACCGGATATTGATCTGCCCCTACGAGATTAAAGATTTTTTTTTCTTCTCCTGTGAAATATAATAGATTGATTGGTCAAGGGGCACGCAGCCTCTCCAAACGTCCTCTCCAGCCTCATAAAGTGAATCATGCTCCCAGAGGCCCAAACCACCCCTGTCCCCCTGCCCCCGACTCCACCCACCACCCTCCGATCCGGCCCACACTTACAGAACTAAAGCACACAAGAAAACACATTTCTATCATCTTGTACATAAAAAGGGGCCTGGCAGGGCTCTCTAGTACCTTTTCAGGGTTCCATGTCATTTCATCGCCTGCCTTTTCATCCCCAGGCTTTTTAACGTGCACATTCCATCGAGTATGCTCATTGTTTTTTTTTTTGTTTTTTTTTGGGGAGGTACCCCCATAAGCCCCAATCCCACACTTATTGTTTGCTATTGCCCACCCACCCAAACCCTTATCTGCCCTTTCCCACCCCCCCTAAAAAATTCGATGAGCACATTCGATGGAATGTGCATGTTAAAAAGCCTGGGGATGAACAGGCAGGCGATGAAAGGACGTCGCACCCTTTTCAGAAACCCGTTGTGGCTACTCCTTTTGTTATGCCTGAGCCAGTGAGGTGCGTGTAACCATAACAAAGGTCTCAGCATTGTTCGGGGGTAGAGGGTGAAGAGCAGCAGATGCCTGGATAGATATTTTTGGCCCTGCGGCAAACAGCACTCTGTTTCCTAGGTGACCCAGCTGGCTGATATGGTCCCGGGAGATTCTGAAAGTAGTTGGTGAGCCCAGGCTGGGGGCGGGGGGCTGTCAGCTGGGTTACAGGAGACTAAACTTTCTGCCATGAGTTAACCAAAAGGCAAATTACTTTGTGGTGGGCAATATAAGAATAGTCACCAGATGTGGTTGGAGCGACACTACAATCTAGTGAACCAAAAGTGAGTTTTTTCATATTCCACTTCAGGATATGTTCACTTCCTGTGACGTCACTTGCTACAACTAGGGCAGTAGGGTACTGCTCGCCACCCACCTGTCAAGACACATAATATCCCGCTGTAGTCCCCCATCAGCTAAATAACTGAGGCCAGGCCAGTTTTCCTAATTTGTGGCATAACCAGGCCGCAGTTTATTTATAAACATTTCACACTGTCACATTACTAAAATCCCAGACGATAGGCAGCACCTTTCTGTTTACACCTTCCTTTGCACCCCACTTTTTACTATTCTATGTTCCTTCCTTTATTTCCAGTCAGCTCTTTTTTACTTATCCATTCCTTTCCAGCATACTTAGGCCACCACTCCCCGAACCTCCCAGAGCCTAGGTCTGGGCAACACACGCTGGCGCCGCTGAGGGAATGCAGAGAGTGCTGGTATGCTTTTCTTTTCCACCAGCCCAAGCTGGAAGCTGATGATCATTGGGGGTGCCCCTCCTCTTTATACCGTGCGGCCCGTCGCTGTGTTAGGCTACTGGGGGTCCAGAGATCCTTGGTCCTTTTAAACCTCCCTCAGGAGATTCATTTAGGCACTGCTCGTTCGCCTGCGCTACCACCTGCGACAAAAAAATAACACTCATTCGATAACCTGCAAAGAAAATGATGTTTTAGGGTGGGTTCAGTGAGACAACGCTGCTCCTGCTGCAGGGGCAGCAGACATGCAAAGAGTGTGCTTCCCCCTGCACAGGTACCATATATAGGTGCCATGGTATATTGCCCCACTTCCTTTTCCTGCCCGTGCCTCACCAGTGAGGCAGCAGGCGGGGTAGGGGGGCTCGGCCCCTGCGCCCACTGTTATGCCCTGGCACTTCAAGCACCTTTGAGGCGGCGCTATGTGCTAACATGGGCAGTTGGGTACTGCTCGCCTCCTACCTGTCAAGACACCTAACATCCAGTTGAACCCCCCCTTGGCTAAATAACTGAGGCCAGACCAGTTTTCCTCATTTGTGGCATAACCAGGCTGCAGTTTATTATTTTATTTTTTTTAAACTTTATTCATGACTGGCAGCAGGGTACAAGACAGCAGGAATACAGTTTACATAATACGGATAAACCTATTTCAATAGAAACAGCATAAACAGCATGAGGTAAGTGGATGGGTATCTGACACAACAATATAAAACGTAGTAGTAACGTATCAATTCGGTTTGGGTATATCCGGGTCACAGAGGTAGGAACAGAAGGGTGACCAGCTATCGTAGGGTTTGGAGGTAGATGGTAAGGTAGAGATATATAGATCTTTGCATTCTTGCACCCAGGTCAATGTCAGCAGCCAATCTTTTGCAGTAGGGGGGTTTTCGTCCTTCCACTTCAGAAGGATGGCTCTCTTATCAATCATGGATGCTATGGACACAAAGGCCCGGTGGGATTGGTCATGGATTACTGGCCAGATGCCAAAGAGTATTCCCATGGGGTTGTGCTCCAGTGAGATGTTCAGTACCTTGGAGATTACATTTATGAGTTAGTCCCAGTAGTTGCGTATCCGCAGGCATGACCAGAACATGTGGAAATGATCTGCCAGGGAGTATCGACATTGTGGGCAGCCCTGGGGTTGGTTGTGAGTGGGACATCTTGGATAGCCTAGCCGGGGTGTAGGAAAACCTGTTGAGGAGTTTGAACTGCATGAATTTAAATCGATAATTTAATAAAACCTTCTGGGTGTGCCTACACATAGGGGACCAGTGGGCATCTGAGAGTTCGGAGCCTAGTTTCCGGGACCATCACTCACGGGCGCGCAGGGAAGGAGGAGAGGCAGAGTCTATTAGGAATTTATATAGTGTGGAGAGGATGTGTCTGCAGTCTCCTGAGTTTGCAATATAGGCCAGGGGAGCATCTCCAGGGGCTCATTAGGGTAGGATGACCATCTAGCCGACACTGCTGCACGTAACCTGTAATATTGCAGGTGATCCACCCCAGTGTTTCCATGACCTTGTTTCCATGTGGAGGGGGTGATGAACCTGCCCTCAGGGAAGATATCTGGTACTGCCCAATAGCCCAGATGTTCCCATCTAGTCTGGATCGTATAATCCCAAATTGGTGATAGTTCTGGCAATTTCAACAAGGGGAGCCAGCGGTAATAGGGCCTGTTGGTGTCTGTATAGGTAAATAGTAGGCACCATGCGCGCAATGTAGAGGCAACCGGATCGAAAGGGCAGTCGTCCTTATAGATTTGGTCTAGTCGAAGTGTTTTTACATCTGAATTTGTAGTGGCTAGGGCCTCCAGTTTCACATGTGGGGGTGGGTGATGTCATTGGGTACCTAAATGTGGTGATTTAGGCTTGAACAGCTATCCAATACAGTTCCAAGTTAGGCGCAGCGAAGCCGCCCTTATCGTAAGGATGCGTCATATCCAGCTATTTCTTGCGGACTGCTCCAGCGTGCCACAGGAACTGTGCAAGGAGGCCATGTATTTTGGAAAAGTATGCTTTGCCTGGCCAGATTGGGACATTGGTAAAAGCGTATAGCACCTTGGGGAGTATTTTAATTAGTGATACTTTGGCGGCAGGGGAGAGAGGGAGAGTTTTCCATGACTGAATTTTGGTGTCTGTGTACAAACTGAGCGAGGTGTAGTTGTCTCTTGTCATGGATAAATGAGAGCGGGATACTATCACCCCTAAGTATTTAATGTGGTCCGGGGACCAGCGTAAGGAGGCAGTGCCGTGACAATCCGAGGTCCAATCTGTGAGGGGAAATATTTTGGATTTTGAGAAATTGATTGTGAAGCCTGAGAGGGCGCCTATTCACGGTATGTCCTCTAGTATTGGTGAAAGGTTAGTAGAAGGGTCTCTAATATACAGAATCAAATCGTCCGCGTATAGAGAGATGATCTTGGGGGGCCATTTAGAAGGATGGCGCGATGTCTGTGGTGTATCCTGACAAATTCCGCCACAGGTGTGATAGCCAAGGTGAAGAGAATGGGGGAGAAAGGGCAACCCTACCGGGGGGCCCTCTCGTGTTGGAATGTGGTGGATGTGCATGTATTAACGAGAACCTTAGCTAGTGGGCATGTGTACAAAAGTTTGATGTAACTTAGCATATTGGGGCCAAAACCCATCCTCTTCAAGGTTGCAAAGAGATAGTCCCAGGAGACCATGTTGAA
The DNA here is from genome assembly GCF_040938575.1 of Ambystoma mexicanum. NCBI lineage: Eukaryota > Metazoa > Chordata > Amphibia > Caudata > Ambystomatidae > Ambystoma > Ambystoma mexicanum. Next base: position 826,407,638 of record NC_090921.1, read on the forward strand.
CACCTTTTGGGCGTTGATCATTATCGCAACTGCTTGAGCCTCAGAGTCAATTCTAGCATTATGTTGAACAGCCACCTGATATTGAGAGCGGTAGACCTTCCAGGGATAAAGCCAGCCCGGTCGGGATGGACCAGGTGTGGCATCAGCAGAAGTAGTTGGTTAGCCAACACCTTTGCCAGCATCTTGGTGTCAAAGTTTATGAGGGAAAGGGGTCTATATGAACCGCAGTCATTACTGGGCTTGTCTGGTTTGAGCATGACTGTGATTAGGGATTCTCTCAGATTCTGGGAGAATGCGTAGATGGAGGGATTCTTGCCACACCAGCAGGAGCACCGGAGAGAGCACTGCAGCGTATTCTTCATAGAATTCAGCCGTCAAGCTATCTGGGCCTGGAGCTTTGCCTTTGGGTAGTGCAAAAATGAACGCCACAATTTCCTTGAGGGAAATTGGAAGTTCTAATTCATCCCTGATCTGAGTGAAGAGGCAGGAAAGCAGAAGAGATTGGAGGAAGGTGTGGGCATTTTCATTGCTCGGTTTTAGCGCAGTGTATAGTGTATGGTAAAAGGTGCGGAATACCTCCTCCACATCTGCATCGGACCACTTAGTGTTCCCATGGGTATCTTTACCACGTTCGGAGTGGACCGCCCTTGTTAGTGTTCTACCAGGTCTGTCACCCTCTCCGTACTTCCTGGCTGCAGTCGGGTGAGCAAAATACTGGGTTTCTCTCAGAGCAAGACTCTCACATTAAACTAGTTTGGAGCAAATTTTTGAGAGGAGTGCAGGGTCGGAGGTTCTAGAGTGTTCCTGTATGAAGTTTTTCAGTTACTTTTTCGGTCGTTTCCAGGTCTCTGTGGATATATTTGAGGACACCCTACTCTTGCGACATTGCCATTCCCCTGATATACACCTTATAGGCTTGCCATCTAGGGCTATGGGAGGTATCACTTGGGACATTAGTATCGAAATAGGTGTCTATGTCCGAATTAATGTCAGCCCTGAATGCCACATCCAGCAGTGCCGAGGATTTAAATCTCCAGGAGCAGGTCGACAGGGTTGATTTAAGTTTCAGGGTTAGTGACATCGGGTGTGGTTGGACAGGGTCCGGGGTCCAATGTCCGCTTCCAGGAACTTCCCCATTAGTGAGCCAGAAATGAGAAAAAGATCTATGCGTGAGGTCATGTTGTGTGGTGTGGAATAGAAGGTATATTCTCTGGATAGAGGATGTGTGGTGCGTCACGCATCCCTCGGTTCGAGCATTTGCATGAGGGAGAGTAGCTGGTGAGCTGCCCATGTCAAGGGGCGGGGTTGGATCTGTCGAGAGATCGGTCGAGGATAAGATTCATATCACCCAGCCACACCAGAGACAGGCCGTAGTAACCGGAAATAATGTCTCGCAACAGGTCAAAGAACTCCGGGAGTCGGTGTTGGGACAATAGGTATTTATAAGAATTAGTTCTAGGCCATCCTGGACACCATGAAATATCAGAAATCTGCCTTCTGTGTCTACATGTGTCCGTTTCATCACGAATTTCAAGGATTTGTGAATAATCACCATGACGCCCCTTGATTGAGTAGAAAATGAAGTGTAGTATCTGTTCCCCCCCCCCAGGTGGTGGCTATATTGGAACAGGTGGATTCTTTGGCATGCGTTTCTTGTAAAAACAGAATGTTGACTTTTTGCCTTTGGGTGTAGGACATGATCTTCCATGATTTCGTGAAGTTCCCCAGACCGCGAACGTTCCAGCTTAGTACCTTCACCTGCTGTGCCAAATTTGTTTCATAGGATTGCGGTTGTTGCTGTTTGTAATTGTGTAGGTGGTGAGCTGAGTGCGTGATTCATGTGTGCCTGCGGGCCCAACTGCCAGGGTTTTACTAATTTCAATCCTCTTTACCAGTGATATTGCAGAACTAGCGCATTGAGAACAACTTGTGCAACAGGCAGACTTAATGGCATGGGGGCTGAATTCAGTCCTCATGTTGCCATCCTCCCCCCTCCCTCACTGCCTACCCCAACCCAGCAGTGCAGTACCCCCCTTCCCAAACTTCAACCTCCTCACAATGCCAACTGGACCACGGGGGTGAGAACAACATCTTCATGAGAGCAACTGCAAGTGGGAGCGCTATTGCCGCGCAACGGTTATCAACAAAGAGGACTTTGTGTCCTAGTCATGACAAGTGTTTAGGTGGCGTACCTTACAATAGGTTACAATCATCACATATCTTGTACACAGGAAGTGGACAATAGACGTAGAAGTCATAGTGCAGCGAGTAAGGGAGATCACTCCGCCGGGTCAGCCGGCGTGTCGGACACTGGGATCTGTGATTCAATAAACTTCACTGCTTCGGAGGGCACAGTTAAAAAGTACAATTTGCCAAGGAATTGGAGTTTAAGGCCGGCTGGAAATAGCATAGCACATTGGATATTTCTCTCCCGGAGCATCTTCTTTACACTGATGAATTGACGGTTATCTTGTTGAACGGGGATAGAGAAATCCAGGAATAAGCGGATAGTTTTGGATTCCATTCTTAGAGTTTATTTTCCCAGGCTAGTCGAAGTAGGGTGTCTCTGTCTCGATAGCTCAAGATTTTAGCAATGATGGGTCTGGGGCAGTCTCCTGGTTTTGGTCTAGGTGAATGAGCGCAGTGTGCCGGCTCCACAGCAAAGAATGGTGAGAGGGCGGGTTGGTCCAGCAGGTCCCCAAGGAGATTTTTGACAGCCAGCTTCATGTTGCCGGTCAGAGCATCTTGCTTGGGGAACTCCTAGTACCCTGACATTGTTTCTACGGGAGCATGATTCAAGGTCATCACACTTGGCTTTGACTTGTTTCATGTCTTTGGACAGGGTGGTTACTGTGTCCTGCAATGTATGGATATTGTCATCATTATTGCCAATCCTGACCACAGCTTTGTTTATCCGGGCTCCTACATGCGCTAGCTGGCAGTGTATCGAGGCCACACTTGCATTAATGTCATCAAGTTTTTCATGTACGACTGCAAAGCCTTTGGCCACGGCTTCCATAATTCCTGTAAGGTCTGGAACAGGCAGGGGTTGTGGAGAAGAGGTGGCGAGTTCTGGTAGGGACTGACGGTAGGGGGGGGTTATCGTCTCAAGGGGTTGCTTTTACTAACTTATCCATAGCGCCCGCCTTCTTGTTCCCTCTGGATCCCTTTGTCATGACCGAGGAGTGTGTGCCAGCTCTGGGATGTGGAGAGGTGTTGAATACAGTAGATAGGATGCCTTGGGTGGGTAAGTGTTGTTCCTAGGAGTCAGCCGATGGTGGTAGTGGGATCAAGCAAGGTTGTGCGGGGTACTGTCACAAGAGGAATCCAAAGCCCTATATGGCCAGATTGCACCTTGACTGTGGTGGTTGGTTTGTGTAGCACCGGGGAGCGCTCTCCACCAAAGCAGTCCAGTTGGAATTCAGAAGGAGCAGGGCACCAGGTGCACTCTGAAATTCGGTGGGCAGTAAGCTTCCAGATGGGTAGAGCGTAGGCGGCATGGATAAAGGGAGCAAGCAGGATATATGTTAGGGACGTGGGGGTGCACAGATCAGCCGGAAAGATATGCTCCCTGGCCTGGGAATCCTTTGTCGGTATCCACAGGAAGTGTTAGGGCACTATAGTATTATATGGTGCGGCGGTGTTCAGCACATCCGATGGACACTGCCCCCTTCAGCGGGAGACCGGCTGCTTCAGCTGGATGTCCACGTTGTGTGCTATTCCTCCAGGCGGCTCTGGTCTCGGTGGTCCTACCTTAGATGTAGGGGCGGTGGAGTCATCAACTAGTTGTCCCATCAGGCCCGACCCGCAGTCCAGGTCTCAAGGCAAGGGTAGGAGTACAATGCTGCTGTTATGTATAAAGTATGATGGCGAAGTCACATGGGAGGATTCATGCAGGCACGAATGTGGAGCTTAGGGGCCATTGCGCCGGCCCAGGGGCCGGGGGTACAGTGAAGCGGGCAGGGCCTGTGTAGATTGCCTATTGCCATGGCTCAGACAGGGTCACGGTGAATGGGAGCAGAGCTGGTGTGTTGATGGAAGGGGCCTCTCACCTGTTGGCAGCCACCACGTTGCAGGCTGATCCAGATTCCCGGGTGTGATGGAGGTGCAGGCAAATGCGGGAGCAGGTGTTCTCCCACCCGCAGAGCCCAGCAGGATGCAAGTCTTAGCAGTGGTGGCTGCAGCGTTGTAGTAAAATGGAAAGGTGTGTGCAGGGCCCGTATCCCTGGACAGTCCATGCCCTCACGTCGCTGAGTTCGGGGCACCAGAAGAGGCCGGGTACTGGGGAGGCCACACACGGCAGGCCAGCGAGGCTAATCAGGAAAAGCCTGGCAGTGTGGGCCGAGAGTCGAGAAGAAAGCGTCGAGGTAGAATCCAGGCAGACGGCAGCGGTTTTGTCAGCGCCTCGGCTGCAGATGCTCCAGAGGCCAGCACATGGAGCGGCAGCTCACAAGTGGAAGAAGCCACCTCAGGGGAGCCCTCAGCCCGAATCTGCACCATAGGCAGCGCCCGCAGGCATGGATGGTGGGGTGGATGTAGATGGAGCCTGCACCCGATTGTCTTAACGTTGCTGCGCGGCCGCTGCTCCAGTCTCGGAGGCAAGCCGCGCTACTCTGCAGCCAGAGAGAGGCGGAATCTGGCACCAGCGGGCACAATCGTATAGAGTCCAACCACCTCCGGCGGGGCCACCAGTCCCACCACGGCTGTCTCAGGCCCCCTCTGAAGGGTGCTGTGCAGCGGGTCGGGAACTGGTGTGTGGTGGAAGGGTTCCTGGTGGGGGATCAGCTCAGTCCAGGACTCCCGTCTGCGACACAGGGCAGGCGATGGCTGCGCGGGTCACCGAGCTGCCGTGACCTCTCCCCCTCCACCACAACGAGCACCCCACTTGACCAGTGATTTCTTGGCGGGGCGAGCTCACCGTTCCGCGCCTTTTGGTCTGGGCACTCCTGGGAGGTTCCGAAATCCACACGCAGCGTTTTATGCTGCAGCGTATCGGAATAGGTCTGCCACCTTGCTGCAAGGTTTCACGCCGTATTGCAGAGTACAGAGGCTAAGGGGCCATTTTGTAGGCTGCTCAACAGTGCCCCACAGGCCGCAGTTTAATTATACACATTTCACACTATCACATTATTACAATCCCAGACGATCGGCAGCACCTTTCGGTTTCTACCTTCATTGGCACCCCCTTTCACTTTTCCCTGTTCCTTGCTTTATTTCCTGTCAGCTCTCTTTTACTTATCCATTCCTTTCCAGCATACTTAGGCCACCACTCCCCGAACCTCCCAGAGCCTCAGTATGGGCAACACACATTGGCCCGCGCCGCTGATGGGCTGCAAGGAGTTCCGTTATGCTTTTCTTTTCCACCAGCCCAAGCTGGAAGGTGATGACGGGGGGTGCCCCTCCTATTTATACTTTGAGGCCCCTCAATGTGTTAGGCTACTGGGGGGCCAGTTATCATTGGTCCATTTAAACCTCCCTCAGGAGGTTAGCTTACGCACTGCTCGATTGCCTGAGCTACTGCCACAGCAAAAAGGGGTTTCTGCCCCTTTGCCGCCCCCACTCATGTCAAAAAATGCAGTCATTCTCATCCTCTGCTTCTTATGGCGTTCCTCCAGCTCTGCAAAAGAGGTGCCAACCCCTCACCGCTCGATGAACCCCTCCCTCTACCCAGGCACTCCTAGGGACCTCAGCCAGAATTGGCCTCCCTCCCCGTGACCCTAGGAATAATTTCTGACCACCTCCCTTCTCCTTCACTTGCTCCCTCTGATTTGGGATGTGCTGCTCCTGACTCCTACACCGGACAACCGTGTGGTCTCTGCCGCATATGCTGCACGTGTGCCTGCCCACTCATTTGGCAGGAGTCCCTTTCATTTAGATGTCAACTCTCTCCTCTGCAGTGTTAGGCAGAATTGCATGCAGTACCCTCTGGGACCACTACACACAATTAGGACTACAGGTGTTAGCCAAACCAACCTTCGGTATAAGTCTCTACCACACAGTTTTTGGTTGCGAGCTGAGCAGCCAGGCTTATCTCAAGAGTGAATGTGAGCAGTACAAGTAATTACACTGTGGACTTTCAATCACATTGGTTCAAGTAGACAATTATACTCAATGTTTCTTGGTAAAAACACTTATTAATTTTTTACACAATAATTTAGAAATCAGTTGACTCGAATGAGGCAACTTAATATTATATACAAATACACTTCAACCCAAAACTCTAAGATTTTGAGACAGTTTGAGCTCCCCTGAAATAGGAGCAAAATGGCAGTTCAGTTACTTAGAAGCGAACAAAAGGGACAAGGTAAGTAGAATAGATCTCATATACTTGTTAGACACTGCAAATCATTTCAGTTCACCAGAAGAGTTCAATTCAAGTCAATAGGCCAGGCCAAAGTCAATGGTCTAGTGTTCTGAATAGGAAAGAGCAGTTCTGGTATCAAACGGTAAAGTCTTTGCAAAAGTTCTCAGAAGTAGTTTAGGCGAAAAAGAATCATATGTCGGCTCACAAGCTGATTAGGCCTGCAAGTTGGGAAAGTTTCACAAACTTTCACCGCGAGAGTGGCGTTCTCTCAATCGGGTTGGCACAGTACCTTAGTATGAAGAACAAAATGCATCTGAAGACGTTGTTTCCTGGCAGTTCCTGCAGATCTCACTGCTCCTGAGCCTCAGTCATGAGGACAAGAGGGAGGACGTCGGTGGACTCCTGCACTGCATGGGATTGTCGAAAAAGCAAACAAGATGGAGTCACTTCAGTTCCAGTAGCTGTAGCTTCAAGCGCACAAGCTGGTATCCCACTCTCTGGTTAATCCTAACCAGCCTTGAGAATGGTATCCAGGTGGCTTACGAGTTGTTTGGTCCCACCAACTCAAAGGAAGAAGTTGTCCTTGAAGGGGCTGCTCTGTCAAGATGAACTTGGCAATTCGAACCTGCAGCAGGGCTTCACCGAGCAAATCAATGGTCCAGGAGTTGCAGCAGCCGTCCTCTTCCACTTCTTCTTCGGTTCTTTCATTCCAGTGGTCGACGCTATTTTCCAGTTCAAGAGACTCGCCTTTTAAACAGTTCTCTCCCTTTCATTCCGGTCTAGCTGTCACTCACCCAGCAGGGTGGCTGTCCTTGCTGGACAGTCAGCCAGCCAATCACGCCAGAGTGCATTTGGGTCTCTTAGGAGACTAAGCACAGGGAGTTTTGGGCACCTCCCTCACTTCCTGCCCACTCTAGACACTGAGACGCAAGAGGCGATTTTCAGTCCTGAAGCCCGCCAAAGGCATGCAAACAAAGTGACCAAACCTGGTTTGGCGCGCAGAGCCAAACACTAGAAGGACCTTTCCAAAAAGAAACTGCAAAAAAAGAAGACCGGGACCTGTTTAAACAAAGGGGCTTAAGGCACCATCTTGAAAAACATGGCTCCTGTGATTTTTAGCTACCGGTGTTCGCGGCCGGGAAAAATCATGGTAGTTCGTTGTAAAACCACTGCCACCAACCTTTTCAATAGGAAAGGGTAGCATTTGATTGCCACATGAGTATTTAGACACTGCGGATACTATGTAACCCCTCCAGCACTCCATTGTAAGATGGTGTTGGCTGGGTCTAGGAATTTGGAAAGACTAGTAAAGTCAATTTCACTTTACATTCTCTGGGAAACAGTAGTTTATCCCAGAGAAGGCATTTAAACCTTTGGGAAATCTAAAAGACATCCCTGTGTCACTGCACTAATAGTGCTGTGTAACACACATGGAAAGATGATGCCTATGGAGTTATCTAAAACTCCATAACCAAAAATAAAAAAAACACAGAAAACAAACAGAATTAAAAAGTTGAAAGCCCCAAAGTTTAGCAAAAGAGCTGGGGGTCTCTACCGTAGAGAGGAATTAGCACATTTTGAGAATTCTCCCTAACAAGTAGTACTTAGCGACACTTGACTCACGGGACCTTGCAGTGAGTTAGACTCCATCCTGTCACCATGCTAAACCTGGCACCATGAACATCAATTGGAGTGCTACCTTTTATCTCAAACAGCTCAATAGTGGTGGCCATCTTTTATTAATAAGTCTTGACAGGTCTTGCTGTATTGAAGAACCTGCATGGTGTTGCGTAATCTAACAGCCTATCCTGGGTTAAGGATGAGGTTAATATCTGCCGCTTCTCACGAGCTGGCCATCCCATGGGAGGCTAAAACACTAAAAGGCCACTGAAGAACTGTAACCCTTCTTTGACAGCAGCGGTCAGCAATGGGACACAAGGATCTTTTTTTTTTTAACATGTTGCAAGGCCCCATGCCGTCCCTCCTTATGCACCACAACTTGTTCTCCTCCTCCACACCATTTACAGTGGTCTACCACTACAACCTTCAAGCAGACCACACCTTGCGGCCATACTTAAACTCTGAACATAGCTCATCCCAAGATAGTAGCTACAACTGAGTCTTTTCTATGGTACCCCCCTAATTACCTCGGCTGTGCTAGCGGCTTTCATTAGGGCTCCTTGGTGTGCCCCGACCGAGTCAATCGACATAGACTGTGATAAATCGACACGCATAAGCAGCTAATTATACGTTTGAGCAGTGGTGTGCTTAGTCGCACCAACTAAGATATACTCTTCACTTGAAGATGGGTTACAATTTCCAACACAAACGTAAAGGGATCTAATATATAATTAATTTAAACATAATTAGACAATTTTTAACAAATGCTACGAGAGATCGGAACCCCCCCTTATCCCGTACAAACTCAGTACCCAACATACGCAATTTTAAGGGGATGTCCAAGCCCCCGGAGGTGGCGCTAGAGGGACATCCCTCATTGCGGGACACCCCTCTGGCCACCCCCTCCCCTCGATAGCCATCTCCCACTTTTCCTCCAAGAGGAAGGGGCGTCTCCAGGGCGGGAGCATCCGGCGCACCCTGGGGACAGCATGTAAGGCATATAAGGTGGGGAAGAACCTGTGAAACCAGCCTACTGTGACAAGACCAAGAAGAATACAAACCCACGACTACATACTCAACCCGAGAAGATGGAGCAATGAGGCACAAGCTTCGATATCCAAAATCACCGCTGATGGATAAAATCTATCAGCAAGAAGAACAAGCGAGCTGTTGGCAGCTTGGCACGTCATTTATTTTGGCGATGCACCATAGTGAGTACTGACCCTAATGTTGACGCGGCTCATCTGCCAATATCCCGCCATGTCCTGTTCTTACTTGTAGCTGCACTTTCCCGTCACACTGCCAGAGCGGGGGAGTAGGACCCACGGGATGGGTGAGGTCATGCATCAGAAAACCACAGCCCCCTTTCTCATAAACCACACCTTTCCAAGCCACACATGTAATACCGGTTGCAACGCTACTCAACACTACCGCCGCACTGTGCAAATTCCTATGAAGTCCACCATTCTCCGTACAAACACAGAACACGCCAATCAGCGCCCAACTACCACCGTCACAGGATGCAAAGCAGAACCATCCTCAGAAAACATGCAGATACGTTCCATTTCGTCCAATTGAAAGAAAAGTTAACGCACTCCGCCAGACATCGCAAACACAGGGACATCCCCAAGCTCACCCATGCTTCCCTGCTGACACTGGACAAGCGGACGAAGGGATCTGGGAATGCAGTCCTAAAGTAGGTAGGGTGGGCTCCCTTTGCAATACCCCGCGCATTGCCCCCGAGACCTGCAAGTCACCCCACTGTTGCCCGTTGCAGCGCTACCACGCCGCTTTACAAAGGCCAAAGAGATGCTATCCATAACAAGCACACAAACCTCAATGGCCCCAAAACTGCCAGCGACCAAAATCCGCAAGAGCAACCCTTTACTTTGAGGCAGGAACCCCCGCGGGCCATTACGCTGATAATATCTTTGGTCCGCAGTAACTGGACTGCAACATCAAAGCCTTTCACTCCAACCGACGCTGTGGAGAGGCAGACCCCCCCTTGCACCGTGTTTACTCCTCGCACGATGCTCCCCCTTACAACCGAAATATCATAACGGCCCATATCCTCTGGGCCTGCTTACCCCCTCGAGCACTCCACACAGCTGCGCTGGGATTAAACCAACAGGCGGGTGAATGAGTCCCAACGGGACACAAGGCGTTACTATAGCACTATATTATAGTTTGATGGAACCCCACTGTAGTCAGCCGCACAGCACGCAAACTGTTTGATGCTGGGCCTGGGCCGGGAAACTGCAAATGGTGGAGGTAAGTCGAGGCACAAAAGGCCCGGCCCGTCCGTCAACGCAGTGTCTGTGCCCTTCTTCCACAGGGTCCACAAAGGCATCCCGACCCTCAACCCCACTCATTTTAGATTGGGCCAAAGCGGAGAAACCAGGCTGCTCCTGCTGCAGGGGGAGCGGACGTGCAAAGAGGTCGCTCCACCTGTGCAGGTAACATATATAGGGGCCATGGTATATGGCCCCATTTCCTTTTCCTGCCCGTGCCTCACCAGTGAGGCAGCAGGCAGGGCAGGAGGCTCGGCCCCTCCATCCTGTTATGCCTTGACGCTTCAAGCCCCTTTGAGGCGGCGCCATGTGCTTGCATATGTCAGAGTCCCCAAACTTATTTTGTAGGACTTGAACCCAGCAGTGATTGTCCAGGGTCACACACTTTGGTTAAGTGGTCAGCCCGGAGTGTTTGCCCAGTTTTCAATATATGCTCCTTATCACATAAATGCCCAACGCTAGTTCTAGTTTGTACAAACCTGTGTGTGTTTGGCAAAATATTCGATTCCACGCTTTCTGCAGCCATGTTCCTGGCTCGGCTTGTGGTTGCCCCTTAGATCCAGGTCAAACCCTCTGGCTTGGCCCCACTCAGTGACTCTCCCAGCTAAAGATTCATATGTAATGATTTTTCTAGGCGTATTTGTTGCAAATAGCACCGAAAATTGCCAAGATATTATCCAGTGGGTAAACGAGCTCAGTCAGCCCTGAAAGAACAATGAGGAATATTTAAAGACGGTGCTATCCTCTCCGATTAACGCCATGTTTAGGGTCAGGCGCAAGAATGACGCCATTTGTGAGGTAAGGACGCAGCCCAGCCATGAGCCGCCTCCCTCTGACCCACAGGGCAGCGCGTCCCCCGCTAACCCGCCCGAGGCAGCCTGGCCCCGGGCGCTCGAAGTCATTTACCGAAGGGAAGCTCGTTCCCGCTGTCGCCTTGTCTTGTTGCGTTGTTTAGGAAATGAAGACGCCTGCCTTCCCGGTAGCTCGCTCGTGCTGGCTGTGAATTATTTATCGTGCGGCTGAGAAGGATATATTCCTTTTATGACGGATGCCATTTTCTGCTGTTGGTGCGGCTTGGAAGAAGGCTCTCAGGATCTCAACGCGTCTTCCCTTGCACTAATAGGGCAGCTAAGTGCGGTTGGCACCTGCTGTGGAGGTCTGTACGGCAAAGGTTTGAATACTGATCCGTTCAACACAACGCCAATGATCAAATGAGTAGCATTGATTTGGCTAATAATAACTTATCTGATATAAAGGCCAGAGAATATGGGTGAGTTATAAACAGTCAGAGTTATTCCTTGTCGAGCCTTCCATAATATATCCAGTTCTAGGGACTGTTCACAAAGAAACACAGATACATGAGTACTGCATGGCATGCTTAATTTACTCTAAGGGCAATACATTGGTTATGTTTTCTAATTCATACAGATTTCAATGTATTCAATACATAAACTGTCGGATTTGTAAATTGACAGGTATTTGACATTTCTGGGTGCAGGTCTTGTCTCAAGTCATGGTTAGGGCACAAACACAACGGCATGTACACAGTAAAAATGTCCCTTATTTCTGTTTGATCTCCACTCTTCCAGCTCCCCACGTAAGGGGCTAATGATATGATATGATTTGGTTATTTATAACCTGCTTAATACCCAGAGGTTTCTAAGCGCGGACCCGGGGATCGAACCTGTGGTGCTCCGTCTCGTCTTGCTTCCAAGGCGAGCACGTTGCACTGAGCTATCCTTCCGAGACCTGAAACAGTGAACAGGTAAAAATAACTAAAAACACATACATACTATCTTAAAACTATGATTACATGTGAAAAGGTAGTCAAAAAAAAGTGTGTCCCGAAAATAGAATGCCTCAGTGAGCATCTTAGAGCAGGGGGCGGAGCATTTCAAACTTCTGAGTTCAGTGGCGTAACACATTTGAGCCATGCTGAGGGGCCCCCCAACCCGGTAACAAATCACGGGTCGCGCCACACTCTGGGGCGTCCCAGATTACCATGCTTGTGCAATACGCACGAACGTGCTGCTGAAGGGGTACACTGCACACTGCACTAGTAAAAAGATCTAAATATGTGTTTTAATGCATTATACAGCACACTTTCAGAGAAAAATTGACTAAAAGGCCAGAGCATTTGCAATTGTTTTGTAGGGTTTGTGAAAAACCAGAGGGTGTTTCACAACCTAGTCCCCGGGGATCCTGTACTCAGGTGGCCAGGGAAAGGCCATCACTTTTGGATCCCGACCCTGGGGGTGGACAAGCGAGGGAGGATCAACTGGGTAGGGGGTCCTCAGGGAGTCGGGGAGAAGCACCTGATGGTGAGACATGGTATCCCCTTTTTCTATAACCCATCTAACCCCTATCCCTGCTTATTTTATTGGAAACTACAACTCCCATGATTTCTCCTCACTTTACATTGACAACACTTCTGAGCCGAGGAAGATGAGGAATGAGGCCAGGAAGATTATCTCTACTGACTTGCATTGGCTCTGTCCCTTTAATGAAACCACGCAGAGTCAGGCACGTAATCCTAACTATGCACACCTGCCAATTGTTAACTTGAAGGGGCCCCTGAGGGACCTTCGAATGTGGAAACAAGGCAAAGTCACCACACACGAATAGATACGCCAAACACGAGGTTCCGTTCCCAAAATCTAGGGTTTATTGCAATGCAAAATAGTCCCAATTGGCCAAGTGGTCTCACGCCCCGCGACGTGTGTCTAAACAGACCTAAGGGGTTGTAAGCCACGAACGACGTACATCAGTTGCATATATACAAAAGGAGCACCTTACAATCAGCAATGACACAGTATGATACATTTGATACTGCCCCCAATTCATTTCCCTTTGAATTGGAGGCGATGATTGAGCAGTGTGACAAATATGACACCTTAGATCACCATACATAGGCAAGCTGTGCGTAGGAGACTGGCGCATACCAGGCCTCCCAATCTTTAAGTTTCGATTCTCGCTCTGGAGGTCATGCCCGCTCTCCAGGGCCTCACTGGGCTTAGGAAGGGGGGCCGTAAAGAAGAACATAATTCAACTCTTTAAATGCTAGTTTCATACATTGCTATTCTTTCAAGAGACTCGCTGGCATTTATGTACTGATTAAATGCCTTGCTCCCTGTCTTCAAGGATATATGAGGGAGGGAATCGGGCATTTCTGTCTGGCTCTCCAGTGTACTGTTTCAACATGTTTTCGTAGCCTTGGACCATTGAAGCGAAATAATATCTACAGCAAAGCAGTTTTACATGAGGCAAAGAGGCAACGTTAAAGAGAACAGAGAGAAAACAAAATGGTGATTCTAGACATCTTAAAATGGCCGCACTCTAGCTGGGCCAATAGCTACGTAATAACTAATAAGCATGTATTCTTTACACTTTAAATGAGGTGATTGGTCTTCGGCCAACCAATTATCCTACATCTCCTTCCACTCAAGGGGTGTCCAGTTTTCCTGGACTGACAAAGACTCCTTGCCAGGATAAAAGGTGTCATGCACAGGCACATTCTGAGCGAGGCAGAGTATGAGAAGGAGCAGCTCTTTCGGGGCTGATGTGAATCAAACTATGGAAATTGGAAAGCCAAGGAGCTGATCGGCAGTTACAAAGAACAAGAGAGAGCCAGGCAAGAATTATACACTTTCGGGAAGCGTTCCAATACTGAAATCGAGTGAGCAGAAGGGAAAAACCTTCAAGATGCTTCAAAGCAGCTTTCCACCCTCCTGGGTGAACGACAGAGTTTGGGAGTAGCAGAAGAGGTTTTGGTAATGGCCTTGACTGCTGCATGAAAGGCGTTGAAAAGAAAGCATCACACACCGTGGGTAAGCAGCTATATAAATGCAAAAAAGAGGCCCAATTAATGCGACCAGTGAGTTATTGAAGGCAACAATAGCCCGGTCTGTGTTAAAAGCAAAAGTCACTGTAAACAAAAGTTGAAGGTTGCGCGTGTGCTGATAAAACACATAGCAAGAAGGACAATTGCCGAATTGAGAACAAGGTATACAAAGTAACAGAGTGGTCCTGCGAGGATGAATTGCACATTCAAAAGTCTCTGAAATGTTCTGAGTTGAAATATATAAAAAAGCGGGAACCAAAGGCAAGAGAGTAACCGCGATCCTGAATGAAAGTTGAATGAGTGAAAAGCAAAGTATGTGAACTTTGAATTTGCTGAGAGGGCAAAGAATATGAACTTTTAAAGAGGCCAAGAGGGCAAAGTAAAGAGAATAAGAAACTACAAGTACCAAAAGGCATTGCTGTTATGAGATGAGGAAGATTGTTGATTGTTGAATTGTTTAAAGAGATGTCAAATTGGTCATACAGAGGTCTACATAAAATCCTTGCCGTTTCGAAAGTCTTCGTCAGTAAAAAGATATGAAGATAAAACGTTGGGAAGGAAACCCCCACAAAGAGAAAGGCAGACTCGAGCCCGGCTGAGGGAAGCCTGTGCTGAACTGTGATAAAGTGAAAAGGTAAATGTGAAAAGAGAGGCAGGCTCGAGCCCGGCAGAGGGAAGCCTGTGTTGAATTGGTGCAAAGTAAAAGTCAAGAGTAGAACTGTGTATTTTTGACAAGGCGGACAAAGCCTAAGAAACTGATTGAACTGTCATAAGCTTGAAGCCCAAGCCTGAACTGTTGAATTGTACCAGTACGCCAGAGTGTGCAAAACTGATAGAACAGTGCCATCCACCTATCCTTTTTAAGAAACTCTTGAGACCCTGTGCTGATGAACATGGGGAAGGGAGTTGTTACCTAAGCCATTCTGGCATTTCTTTTAAGACAATATTTTTCCTTTTGTATTCCCTTAAAACATTTGTTATTTGAGAAGGAGGGCAAGGCAAGGTTTTATTAGTATTGACCTTTTTATTTTGACTAGACTGACTTGAACTTGTTTGTTATTTAATGGTTGAGACTACTCCCATTCTAGATTTATGGCCAGTTAGGAAGTCTACCAACCCAACCAAAATACCAAAATAAAGGTTTTTGAAACTTGGCATCTATTGTGTTTGTGTCTACTATTGATACCATGCTTTCCTTACAGGTAACACCAATCCAAAAATCCAATACATACAAGTCACCAACAGTGCACAGGAACATTAATACTTTAATATAGTGCTTTGCTATTAAGAATGCCATGCCACAATGAAAAGATGTCCAACTGGCTGCACTATGTAGACCATTCTAGACATGTAATAACATATTACAGTAAAGCATGCCAGGCCACATTTACACATAACTAGACTGGTTGCACCAAAAGGCCAGTCGAAGCAACAACCCATATCATGGTTATTTTATCACAGATTCCCAGAAAAATACACAATGCCGCAGTAAGAAACAGCCAGACTGGCAGCACCCAAATGCCAGTCTAGCCAGGTAATTACACTTAGCAGAACTGCTTTATCAGAGATGCCCAGTTATGAAAGAGTCAAGCCAAACTGAGAAATGACTAGACTGGCTGCACCAAAATGCCTCTCTTGCCACGAATGCCACATATCATGTCTGCTTGGCCTGGACATGGATGACCATTATGATTTGTTGCACAATCCCCGTAAAACCCCCCACACATTCCCTCTCCATCCCACCCCTTGCCCCAACCCCCAAAATCATCTTCTCAGTACAGAATTACTTCCATATCCCTTTTCCTTGTCCCAGTGCTTATGTATGAGGCTCCTTGCATCATGGGTAAGTACAGGGATGAGGAAGAGTAGGACTAGGAGTAATGGAGATTACAGGTAACTAAGCCAGGCATTACCTCCATGTCCCTCTACCTCATCCCAGTACTTCAGTATGGGGCAAAGTGCCTCATACACAAGTACTGGAACGAGGAAGAATAGTAATGATGATTACCAATAAGTGACCAAGGGATTAAACACAAATAGTGGTACACCACCATTGAGCTAACTGGGCTTCAGCCCTCACACCCACCCCCCTAAAATCTTGCACTATGTTGACTCGACCTGGCTGACCTACAGAGCCATTGCCGGACAGAAAAGGACACAGATGTTAAACAGCACCTGGGTTTCGCTGTTAACAAAGGCCCGGCAATTACTAATGCAATGCATTTCACTGTTGGTACCTGCATTCAAATACATACTTTTTAAGGCAATTGAAATCTTGATGTGGGTTTAGTACTTGCATACCAGAGAAGTGAATGGAAGGGTACTGGGGGACAGGAGACTGCTTATTCTCACAGCAGTTCATAAGTGGGTGCTTTCAGATGTAAAGGAGATAGTTAACTGCTTGTAACAGTAAATAATGTATTTTTAAAAAATTTAAAGTCCAAGGGGTCCCCCCTTCCAGCACATGTGGTGACAGGGCGCCCCGCACTGTGCAGGCTGTGTCTGAGTCTGTACTCGAGATGGCCAATCCCCCACCTATCCACAACAATGATGAAGGGCCTCTGGTACACTGAAACGCAGCACCACAGGAAAACTTAGTTTGGAGGTAGTGATCTTCT
Source organism: Ambystoma mexicanum (assembly GCF_040938575.1). NCBI lineage: Eukaryota > Metazoa > Chordata > Amphibia > Caudata > Ambystomatidae > Ambystoma > Ambystoma mexicanum. The sequence goes on from NC_090921.1 coordinate 826,424,312, forward strand.
GATAAATCACTCAGCAGTGTCGGCCCGAGGCATGGGCAGTGTGTGCGGCGGACCAGGACACCACGGCCATAGGGGCCCCATCGGCACCAGCCACCTGCTTCCAGCATAGAAAGGAATATTGTTTTCAAAAGCGGCTGTCCTACTTCCATGTAAGAGGCTCGGCTCCCTTTCCTGTCCTGGTGAGGCAATGTGTCGCGTCTCAACCTCCTGCTGCGATGTTTGCAAGACAAATGCCCCTATCCCAGCGGCCCACTCGACTTTGCGGGCCTCATAAGAGCTGTTTATCACTTTCTTCCTTAGAGCAGAGCATTTGAAGTGGGAGTGATTTACATGTGATGGCCTATTTAAGAAACTGTTGTTTTAGACAAGACTTTCTTTTTAATGGTTCCTTGTTAACAACTGCAAAGGGACATTTTTATTTTTAAAGCACTTGCAAAGCATCAGTTAGCTGCCAAAAATCTGTGCCTTCCTCAAGGGTAATTAACATACCACACAAAACCGTTTTCAACTATCTGTCTTATTTTCCCATGTTCATAATTACCACACCAAAAAACGTTTATTTTAGGTAGAATATAACATTTTCCTCACATTAAATATGAAGTATGTATTTGTCAAACATTGAAACACAAATAGGTAACCTTTTCCCACATTACCTTTTGTTATGAGTGTTTACTTCTTGAAAGTACATTTTCAAAATCCACAGGCCATTTTGTGCCTTGGGATGAATTGCATTCTGGTATTTGTAGTCTTCCATTCAAAGTGGAGGGAATATTGCCAAAATTGTAAACGTTTTGCTTAGCATATTTCTATAAGGATGTATATATTTGTGTGAATACTTTACTATGGTTTGTGTACTTTTCAAGTTCTCTTTATAAAACAGAGTATTGTAAATGTAGGGGTGGGAAGGGTAAGGATGAGGGGGCCAGTGAGTCATGACTATATGCCTAGGATGTGGCAAAAGAGGTATCCACCCTGGAGACTGGAGGGGTTATTTTCTCAGGTTCTGGCCCTGTGTGTGTTTTCAGGCCACAAGTCGAGGATACATGTGGGTGGACAGCACCCGCCCATTTTTTTAGTGGGCGGGAGCAACCCCTCTTAGACCAGCATTAAAAAAAAGTTTGCTAGCTCAAGTGTTCACCCACTAAAACCTCACCCCAGGTTGTCATATTTCCTGTGCAACGGCTTACCCACAAGACCACATAAAAGTGTCATCAAAGTGCACATCTCCTGTTTGGATTTTGTTTTCCTTGGAATATTTCATTATAAATGGTTCGGTTTGAAGGTTGAGAACCAGCATAGTTGGTGGAAATTCTTCTTTCTCAGGTTATTTTTCCAGTGTTGATTACTTTTTTTGAAAGGCAGATGCTAATTTATCTTGTGTACTTCCTTCTATAGGGAAATGTTAATAGAACTACATGTTTATATTTCACTTTTAGATATGCTCACTTACTGTGCATATATTAATGGGTGGCAGCTTTTGATTTTTGCTGTGGGGCAGAGATTACCACACTGAGTGATGGGAGGGAGCTGTAACCACCCCTGGGTTGAAACAACACATTTTACAGCACATTTTGCAGGAGGAATAGACAAAATCCATATGATTTACAGGAAGGTCCAAACATATAACATCTCAGCAACAGTCACCTAACCTGCTGAGTTGCCTTTGCAGCATTCTGCTGTGGGATCCCCTTCTAAACCCGCAAAGCAGATTTGGCCTGTCCATCCCTCCAATCAAATGTCAGGTGGTCCCTAAATAAGGCTCCTTTCCAGTTTTGTAGTGAGCAGCACTTGATCATTTTGCATGATGCATGCTAACACGTCACCAAGACTAAACTCAGCTGGAGAGGAGAAAGAAACCCACCATAACCAGTGACTTAGATGAGCATGGCAAGAAGAAAGGGTGCATCTATGCCCTCTGCCCCATGTACTCAGCACCTATGCATATATCATTGAGCCCATGCCCCCACTTTATTTCAGGACGTGAGCCCTGTTAATTTTGTTAATATTTGAAGACCTGAAAAATGTGTACTACCTACCTACAGATCTCCCAGGTAAATAGGATCTATCACGCTGTAAGGCAATCCTGCAGTAAACGCAACCAGCACCTACCCCTCTGCCCTCTTCCTTGCTGCACTTACACGTTCTGAATAATCACAAGGCATAGTAGGTTTGTCCTTTTTTCCTTTTTCCCTCCACTGTAATATTTGTGTATTTTAATGTGTTTCACTCCCTTGTTCCCTTCCTTTTTCATGTGGGCGCTTTGAAACAGTATTTACTTGCTGTATAAGCGCCTAACAAGAGATCAATAAATAAATAAACCTGCCCTTCCTGCCCCAGTGCCAATCCCTCCCCTGGCATGACATCCTTGGAACTTACTTGGAGTTTATTTCTTTTGACAGCCAAAATTATCCTTACCTGTAGCTTCTGAAATAAAAGCATGTTGCTTGTTTGGACATTATAACCAAATATATCCACAATAAAAATAAAAACAATTGAGAATTGCCTGCAAAAACAGAAGTTAACTTTAGTTAGCAAAATACAATGCCCATTTTTTGCAATGCCCTCTACAGTCAGAGGGTGTTTTCAAACAAAAGTCTCAAAAAGATCGTTTGCAAACAATATTTCTACCAATGACATCTGGGAAGACATGTGTTCAAGTTCATGAATGTTAGACTGGTCACAAATCCTGGCTTCCCCACTTAACCAAAATGGTGTGCTCCCAGCCAAATACTTTAAATTCACTATCTGCCAAAATTAAAAGCCTATTTAAAGTATTCAGCTCACACTGTCTGCTACTTCAAAAAAAGGCTCACTCCTGATATTCCCACGTAAGTAAATATGAATAGTGACAATTCATATACTGGACCTCAGTTTATTTCTCTCCTGCCTTACTCATGGCAACATGTTTTTAATTTAACGTCACATGATACTGTTGATTATTGAAGACTCCATCTATAATATTTTCTGTAATATCACTGATGTCACCATTTGTGCAAATAAAAGGGGGCTCCACACACCTTTTTCCGCCCAGACCCTGCAAATCTTTGGGTGGGCCCTGCCGCTCAGGCCTGCACATGTAGGCCCTGCTTCTCGCAAAGCTTTGCAGGTGCTGGTAGCCAGCTTGTACTGTCAGTAGCCAGTCAAGATCACGCAAAAACTGGGGTGATATACTCGAAGCATTGAAACCGGTGTATATCACACCAGCTGCTGTTTGTGTTAAACACTTAAGACCGATATCGTATAGAGCATTTCTATACTTTAAACTTGTTCATTTAAAAGCAGTGACCAATGATTGGATCTGGGACACCTCTTCGCAGTGGCCTTTCCACTGCATTTTTTGTGCCATTTTTTACAGGGGACAAGCACCACCTACCCCACTTCCAAAAACATCACCCCCACTCTTCCAATACCTTAAAAATCATTAATATATGTTCCCTTACTCCAGCCCCCCTAAAATTATTGCATAAACAATGTGGCAAAACGGCCAAGACGAGCTGGACGGGTACCTGATTTTGTCAGCCATCGACATGAAGGCACTGTGATGAATCCCAGGATGTCGTCACTGCTTCCATGGGGGGAAGGCCCTCCACATAGGGCCAGGCCGCTACCCGATAGTCCCCCTGGGGATGGTACTGAGCAGGTGGATTCCATGTGGAGGGAAACCCCTTATGGCACGAGTGACAACACCTTGGGAGAAACACAGTATAATTCCCCTACACCCCAACTTACTCAGTCTGGTATTCTGCACAGGACATATTAACCCCACAAACTTCCATCTATGTCTGCAGAATAATAGACAATTTCACTTCCCCAAGAAACACTGAGACAAGGAAGAACATTGAGTACAGGGATGACTATAGAACTGGGACGAGGAAGAAGTGCAGAGTAATGTGGAATACTCTACCGAGCCACTGCAAACGCACTAGTCAATATTTGTCAAGCAAATCGTAATGGAACATAAAATAGGAGGAAGGACTTGCTGAAGAGAGAAGACCCCCAGGAAGAAGCAGAAGATTAAAATCCTGGCAGCAGTAGAGGAGACGGGACGCCGACGGCACCAGGAGCGGAACGCTTGCCTACTAGTAGAGGTGTTCCCAAAGCATCCGTTGCAGACAAACACCTGAGAGCAGCAGAAGCCTGACGGAAAGCCTGGAGCAAATTGAGAAGCAGAGATGCGCCGCTCATAGATTGAGAGTCAGCACAGAGCCACCGCATACCTAGAAGCTGCGAGGGAAGCAGAGAAGACCGAAAGCACCAGCGAAAAAACAAAGACCACTGGTAAGATCTCCAGAGCTGTCGGGGAGATGGGGATGGACCGCGGGATGGCTGAAAGAAGGGAGAATTGCCAAGACAAGACCACCCACAAAACTAATCAAGGCCTCCAAAAGCAATCTTCATATTCACAGTACCTGGCAGGATAGTGTACCAGATTGGCTGTGACCAGCGAAGTAGTAGTAAATCGAGAAGAACAACTAATCAAAATACAGAAAAGGTTATCCTGCGACTCACACCCAAGAGAAGAGAGGGACAAAGAAATCTTCATAGTCACAGTACCTGGCAGGATTGTATACTACGTCAGCTATGACCAATGAAGCAGCAGTAAATCAAGAAGACCAATCATTAAAAATATAAAAGCAGCGAGTATGGGACTCACACCCATAAGAAGAGAGAGCCAAATCAATCTTCATAGTCACAGTAGCTGGCAGGATAGTATACCAGGCTGGCTGTGACCAACAAGGCAGTAGTAAAGCGAGAAGACCAACCATTAAATATATAGAAAAGCATGTCTGGGACTTGCACACATATGAAGAGAGAGCCAAAGCAATCTTCATAGTCACAGTACCTGTCAGGATATTATACTAGGTTGGCTGTGGACCACGAAGTAGTAGTGAAGTAAGAAAACCAAAATTAAATGCGTTGAAAAGGCAAAAGCCTGGAACTCACTCACATACGAGGAGAGAGCTAAAGCACTGTTCTGAGTCACAGTACCTGGCAGGACAGTGTACCAGGTTAGCTGTGAAACCAAGGAGAAGACAAGAGGAATCAGAACATTACCCTTAACCCGTGGTGCAGAACATAATCTTCATAGTCCCAGTACCTGGGAGAACAAAAGCCAGGTTGACTGTGAGACATGCTGGGAAGAAACTATGGGAAGGAAAGCATTCTTCCTAGTAAATTGTACATACAAGACAAAGGCAAGCAATGGAAGACATTCCCTCAACATTTGGACGAGGCAGGAGAGAAAACCAAGGGGAAGGCAAGAAAAGCCCCAGGTTGTTGTTGTGTGGACATTTTTGTAACACTTGAAGAAGTAAGACCCTTATTGGACATTTGGAGGATGAGACAACCTGGGGAGTAAGGTGGTCCTTCCTTTTGATGTTTATTTGCTGCACCATTTTGGAACTTTGTTTTATAAGCTGGAAAAGTACTTTGATGCTAAAGAAGATTCCCTTTTCACCTTAGTTTGAGTTCTTAGTGTGAGAGCTTGAAATAGGTTTCTCTGACATGACTGTAGACCTATTTCTTTGGTCTATCCTGACAGACTTCTTAGAATATCATTTTGAGGCAGTGAAACTTCTCTTTGTATTAGGGACAGGAAGGTATTTCCCCAACCCTCTTTTAATTAATAAAGTCTTTGCCAACAATAATACCGTCCGTGTGTCAGTATCCTCCTTCCACACGCTAACAGGACACAAACCTCCAAGTGTTCTTTGATAAAAAAAAAGAAACCACCTTCACTACAGAAGCAATTTGCACCCTCATGTTAAGACTTAGGTCAAGCAGGATGCTAAGGGGCTTATTTAAGTTACTGTAACTTCTCCTGCCTGAAACCTGCATAGGGCCATTTGATGCTAAAAGAAATTTCTATGCATAATACTGACTTATTCCTGACTTAATTGAAGCAAGTCAGGAGTAAGTCAGGAGTAAGCCAGAGTTACTCATAGACACTTCCTTGTTAATTGGCCCACATTGTTTTGCACTTGTGTAGCGGGGATAAGGCACACACATTCCAATGCCAATAGCAGCACATATGCTCCCTGACCTGCGATCAGTCGTTATCCTGCTCCCACAGGTATTTTCCCCATCATGGCTGGGTTCAATTGTCAATTTATCAATGGTCATAGCAGGGCTGCTTTGGAAAGACTCATGGATAGAGAAAAAGGTTTAAATGAGATTCATTCACTCTTTCATAGCATTCACAGAAAGATTTTATTTCTGAACTATATCGCTTTTTTCTGTATGAAAGACACATATTTAGAGGTTTGTGGCTGGGCATTAATTTCCACCAATGGCCTGCATCCCTTTGCTGATATGTTATAGTCCTAAATCGCTGTGCAGTCCGCCATCAGGCCCACCACAATGACACGTTTGAAATCATAAGGCCCTTGCCGCCTTCCACCTTTTATAACACCAATTATATGTGTGTGTGGGGCGGGGTGGCTTCAAAGCAATTTTCTAATCGTATTGTAGCGCAATGCAGACACCAAATAAAGCATAGAAAATGGACTCCCAGCTATCACCTATTTAACTAGCCCTAGAATTGAAAGAAGGTGCTAATCGTCAGGGAGTGTGGTGCTTCCCTGCCTAACTAGCATCGGCACTATATATCCTACAATGTCACCTTAGAGTTGTCTACATAGAAGAAGTGGAAAATAGGGAGTGCCTGGTGGTTTGTAATAATAGGAGAGATAGAATGTGAGATGGGACAGGAATACATGTAGGATTAAGAGTAGCTAAGTAATGTATAGCTAAGCCTAACTAAAGAATCCAAACTCTGACTCCCAAACTGACACCCCAATGTTTGGCTCTATTCCCTGATAACATCACCCACACCCCAAGCACCTGCCCAAAACCATCCTGCCCCTTCTTTTTAGTGCACACCACAAAAGTACCCTTTTATGTAAAGATGACCCTTTTGCTCTAGTCCCAGCTCTCTTGACTCTCCCCACTTGGAATATCTGACCGCCGGCTCACATTAACACTCTGTGGCGCAAAACCACAAAAGAAGTCCAGTTTCTTTGTGCCATTGCTGGCGCCAATATAATTGTCATCATGAAGGTTATGTCTTGGAGGATCCACCACTCTTTGACCCAAAACAATTGTCTGGAACCACCTGCCTGAACTTCCACACCACAATTGGTAAAAGAGAAAATGCTTTAATTTCTCTTTTCTGTATTTTACACTCCATCCCAAAGGTCAACCACAGTATAATTCCTCTTTTTTCAGTTTTGGCTTTCAGGTGGCACTGTACGCCTTGGTGATAACCCAAAACTATTGGCATGGGAAGTGTAGACAGGAGAGAGATGGAATGTGAGGAGGGACACACAGCCTGTGGATGTTCGGCTTTCTACCCACCAATTGTCTGTTTATGGCCATGCTAGTCTCTGTGGCCATACCAACACATTACTGCCCACCACACCCAAAACACATAACCCTGGGAACTCTTTGAGCTAACCCTGTGCTTTTAAGGATATGCCAATGTTATTTCCAAGCAGTTCAATAAAGGTAATTCATTACATGCAGCTGTAAATCAGCTCCTCGTGTAATAAACATTTCTTAACCAAGCGTGCCTTCAACAACTTGATTGTAATATATATATCCTTTCGTCTGTTCCTTGAACTAATACCTATCACAACAAGTATTGACAAAGCCAACGGTTTTGTCTCTTGCAATGGCATTACATATATATGTGCCAGTCATTTCCATAATATGCCTGGGTACTAACACCATATTCCAGCTGTTGCCATCTTATGACCAGGTAGTACCACAGTGGCAGTGCCTGGAAAATGCCTATCCCATATCTTGTTGGCTTTGCCAATGCTTTTTCTTTTTTGTATCTCGTTGCCAACCCTTTAAAGTCACAACTATCCTGCACTGCTAGATGGCTAATCATCTAAAAAAGCTATTACTGCATTAATTAAAATGATACAGCATTTCTTAAATTCTTTTTTTTAAAGTGCCAATATGTAATTTTGAAAACAGTGGAGAGTACCATACAAAAACTAAACAAGCTTTGGTAGTACCAACAATTTTGGCTTTTTTGTAGGAATGGGAAAGCCACTTGCCGGGCACTGCCTTAGTGGTATTTACTGGCTATCGATGGTAGCAGCTGCAAAATGATGGGACTACCTGGGCATATAATAGCAGTGACTGGCAAATGCCTAATACTTATACCCAAGCCAAAACTGCTGGCTTTGCCAATGCAGATTTTTAAGAGCACTTCAGTGAATGATATGTATAGTGCTTATAAATCGAGTGGCTGAAAGCAAACCTGCTTAAGACATCTTTATTACACCAGGTGCGAAATCACAGCTCCAATTAAGTCATTAACTCTCAGAAGACTGCTTTGAAATACACTTGCAGGTACTTTGAGCACACTGTTTGATGGTAAGGCTTGAAAAAAAGCTAGCTGAAAGAGACCCTCTTCCCCCCACTTCCCCTCAACCTAATCTGTACCCTTACCCACCCCATATATATATTTAATTAAACTTGACTGAAAAAAAGGTCAAAAAAATTCGATCCAATGTTTTAGGTCAAATGTTTTTAGGTCAATTATGCTAATACCAGCTACACTTGTCCAAAATATACTGAAACACTTGTGGACATCGACGAAGATCCACCGATGGGGGAAACATTCTGCCTAGTAGGCCTGCAGTCTGGTTCTGTTTGCCCTCTGAATATGCTGCACTGATGCCAAGCAGGTGGATCTCTGCTCATGTGAATAATTGATTAGTCATCTTATTGAGGGAATGACACCTGGTACTAATGACCTGCTCCAGGGCCAACTTCAGGTCTACTTTCCTAACACATTTGACAGCAAATACAGCTCGTTCATTATCCTTGGTGCCTTCTTGTGGAATAGATTCTTCTTCAAGTGGTACGCCCCCCAAATAAAGAGGGGTGTACTCTCTTTATGAGCAGGTCATTGCCTCCTGTTATTTGATAAGTATTTTGTATGCAGTCCGGTCATGTTACAGGGGAACAGAGCATATGTGTGTTTTTCCCATGTCCCCGCTAAGGTGGTTTTGAGCCTTCGGAGGTGGGGATCAGACCGACCCTCTTATTACCACTCACAGTCCACAGCACCCATCCGCCCAGCGTGATCTTTGATCATCAGATAAATGGTATCCACAATTGAGCGGTCTCATATTATTTCTACTCCCATACGACGCAACACAGGACCCGCTACAGCACTAATCGAGGCTTTCCGCAATTTTGCCTCTTTGAGTGCAACTGCCTACCAGGTAACACGTGCCTTATTTCCCATGCTGATCCCCGGAACCGTATCTGCGCTTCGTGGATAACTCCATCAGGACACAGAAAATACAGGATAGGGGAGGATAGCGCGTATACACCGTGAAGGGATCAGCGCAAAATGTCAGTATTGTGTGGCTGCCTGGGAAATCAGCTTCCTAATTAAGTAAGGAGTGTGGCCTAGGGACAGGAGCTAAGTGGTCTGAGAAATGATGAGTCTATTATGAAACATGCCTCAAATCACTGCTCTCTGAAGCCAGCTACTCTTCTTCAAGTTCCAGATTGTCTGATAAAGTGACGCACATAAATGAGAGAGCATTTCCTGTGAAGTTAATTATGTGAGCATTTCATTCAAAACATTGTAATTAACTTTAGAGAACGATTCGCGGGATAGCATGATATGGGCAGCCAGCCACTTCCGCATATCCGAATCAAAAGCTAAAACAAGCCCAGTAAATGCAGTTATGAAGGGCGGTCGAAGGAGAGACTTCCCGGGACTTTGCAGCCCTACCTTCAGACGCGTTTGGCCTCGTTAAGAGTCTGTGCAGCCAAAAAAAGAAGCAGCAGCAGAATTGTAGGAAACGAATGGCCCTCAATGACACAAAGACAGAACTCATGATAATGGGTACTCCTCAGAGACTAAACCAAACTAGAGGTTTTATATCAAAGCTTTAATATTCATAATAGCACTATCGCAGTGTCCGATTGTGTAAAAATGCTGGGCATATTTTTGGATTCATATCTATCTTTTAAAAAGCACGTCTCATATCTTAAATCCACTTGTGCCTTTTTTACCAGCCTTCTCTGGCAAATGCGTCCCTACTTATCTAAGCCCAACCTCGCTATAATTGCTGGGGCTATAATAAACTCCAAATTGGATTATTGCAACAGTCTTTTAATGGGCACCGCAAAATCCAACCTAAGAAAAATGCAAACCATTGAAAATGGTGCGGTTAGAGCAGTAAATGGGCTGAGCCAACATTCTAGAACTTCTACTGCTAGGAGGAACCTTCAGTGCCTCCCAGTTGCCCAACGAATTAAGTTTAAGAGCGCAGTGATGATCTTTAAATGCCTTACCAGTACTGCGCCAAATTAACTTGCTCGGAAACTAATAAAAGCCCCCATTAGGAGAAACCTGCGTTCTAATAAAAACCAAGACTTGCTGCAACCCCGTCAACTCTTAAAAAGAATTGGCAATACCAATTTTAACTTCCGGGCGCCACCACTTCGGAACTCCCTTCCTCTGTCACTTAAGAACAGTGTATCTCTAAACCTGTTCGAAAAGCAGTTAAAAACTCGGCTTTTCGATGAAAGGGTAGAGTAAGTCCCCCCTTTCTGCCCAGGTGTTTCTGGTTTTTTAACCTCTTTGCTTATCTCCTTTGTGTTTATGTCTGTGTTTCTCTGTCCCGGTGAGCGCTTCGAGGTCTAAGGGCGATTTAGCGCTATACTAAAATTAACATAGATAGAGATAGATAGACAAAATTACCTCCACTTTGGCTGCGCCACCAAATTTCCTCCACACAAAACTGTTACCGCAGGCAATATTACCACATGTGGTAATATGCAATCCCTACTAGAATCATGTGGGACTCCACCAGTGCTGGAAATGGAAAGAATGTATTGGGGGAACTGTCAGTTCTTTGGATGGGTTGGGGTTGTGGGAAGGAGGGGGCAAGGCCAAGGAGCGCGGTCCCCTGCCAGGTTGCGCAACCCAGTATCTCATCACAGAACCCAATCCTAGCGATTTGCATGAAAGGAAAGAGCATTATGGGGACATCATAATGTCCACAGTGTTAAATGTTGAACTGCATGTGAGTATTTGTCAGTTTCTGCCAGCAGTGCTGAGTCTTCTGAAAGCTCAGTTGAAAAACGGGTTACTCGTAAGTGCAATGTAACGATGAGACTGAGTTAAGAAGACTAGTCAGCGCTCTGTGCGGAGTCTTCTGAAAGCAGTCTGCTAGTTGAGGCAGCAGGACCTGGACAGAGTCCTGTGCTGGCCCCTGGGTAAGTCACGTGCTGGCCCCTGGGTAAGTCACGTGCTAGCCCCTGGCTGAGTTATGTGCTGGCCCCTGGGTGAGTTATGTGCTTGCCCCTGGGTCTGGGGGACAGAGCAGCGCTCCGGTCAGGCATTTTTTTACAGAGCACCGCTCCATCTTGTTCCGGCTTATTCCCTGCACTGGACTCCACAATGGGGAATGACTGAAGGGCCCACAGGGCTCTGAATCTTGACGACCCCACCACCCATTAATGATATATAAACTTTATTTCGGCTTTAGTGACATTTTAAAATTTTACATTAAACCAGATAAAAACATATAAAAACCAATAACTTGATACTCTGATCACAAGCTTAAACTGGTATATATTATTTCAAGATTACATAGAAAACATTTATACAAGGTTTTCCCCTCTATTACGAATCACATTTGTTCTTCCCAGCCATGCCCTATGCAGGCATTTGGCTACAAAGTATGCAAGGGTAAGCTCTTCACTTTTCCTGCAAAGGTCCAATGCATCTGTTGCCCTTTGGATGCTTTCAATCTAAAAATTGGCTTTAAATACCTGCCTCTGAGGTCATTGCATCTGGGGAAGAACAGTACAAAGTGGAGGACGGTCTCACATGAGGCCCCGCAGGCCAAGCATTCAGTGCAGTTTCGGTCCCTCCAATTTCCACTCCCAGGGTTCCTGCAAGATGAACCACTTCTGAAATAAAGTGAGATGGCCATCTAGTGAGTTCTTCTCCAGGCTTAATGCCACAAGAGACATTAATCTACTGTAACCATCTTGAGCGATGAGAAAAAGGTACTGTCTCAAAATGGAGGCACCCAGGAATTCACACAGGCTCAAGGGATTAATGCACACATAACCCCGATCAAAAGTAAGTAATAAAATATGATGAAGGGTAACAAAAGAAAAAATGGACGGAAGAAAGAGGGAAAAGCAACAAGTATGCACACATGGAAATTAGGGTAACCCATCCTACAGCTCCTGTACTGCAGGTGGCTACCAACCAAGTGCTGTATACACTGCCAATCATATCCCACGTGGGAAGGGAGCAGCTTCAGAGGTTGTGGCATTGTCTACACATCTGCAGTGATCCATGGGTCAGGAATCCAGTTCAACTTGTCTTCAGAGCCCAGCAGAAAGCTGGGTAAACATCAGCAAGTGAGAGGCAGGAGCCGAAAAAGGAAGCATTGTGAGAAAAGCAGAAACACCAAAGGACCAATGACTCTCGCAGGTGCCAAATATTTTAAAACCATAAATAATATTCACACAATCTTTATGTATGTATACTTGCACATCCCATCATTACTTTTTCACATTATGACTAATTAGTACAACGTTGCTGGATTCCACCAAAGCAACCTGCCACATCAATACCATTTTACATTAGGCCCAGTTAACAAATTATTTCATGTCCATGACAATTATAATATAATGTCAACTTTGCGCATAAATTGCAGTTCCCCAGAAACCTCACATCATAGCCTGTTACCAATATGTTCACCTAACCCTTCAGTACCTGAGGTATCGGCTCAAGATCTCAACCAAAAAATGATGAAAGCGCGTTTAGTGTGCATTCGGCAGGGACAAAAATGCTGATTCCAATTATAGCGAACAAGGGGAGTGGGGGTTGTGGGGGTTTCTCCCACCCCCCTTGTTGTCTATAATTGGTTTGGGAGTTACAGGGGTGTCCCCTGCTTCCTTTATATAGAAAGCGAGGGACAATAAAGGTTAAAAAAAAGAAAGAAACGGACTCTGTGCCGCCAGCTCCCACTTACGTTAGCGGGAGGGAACTGACGTTGCAGGGATAGAGGGGAGTCGGCAGCACACACAGAAGTGTGCCGCTGAAAAGGTAAGTAGGTAGGGGGGAATCGGGTAGGGGGATGCAGGGAACAAGTGATCTGTGTGATCACTACGCCTCCCCGTAATGGAAGTCAGCATTTTCATAGTCGACATTTTCAGAGGTGCGGTGATCATATAGATACCAGTGAAGAAAGGAGGTCAACCGTCCCCATGGTGTTCCAAGTTCTTAAGGGGCAATGAAGCTGTAACCTGTGGTGGACACAGCAATAAATACTTCACCTCACAGGCAGTTTTGCTATTGACTTGCAGACATCTAGGGTGGACTGACCTGCCAAGTCTAGCCTGCTTCCACCCTTCTGCCAGCAGACCGGCCTTGGTCTGGCCTCCCACAGTTCTTTTTTTTGGAACATTACCTTCTGTATAACCGGGCAGTAATCCAGTTTGCGGTGGCCTAAGTGCTAGAGAAATACAGTGATTTGTGCTAGTTGTAGTGCCAGTGAAAGACCAGCCTTTCATTTTTGAGGCGCCCATGATTCCCTCCAGAAATCATTTTCACTGTTTAACTTCTCTGGAGGAAATATACTGACTAGTGTCTGCCCCTATTCCCCCAGACACAACCCAATTGGTGTCTTAACCTAGTTCATCTGTTTCACTGGCTAAGTCTCCAGCATCTGAACAATCAGATACCCCTGACACAACCCAATTGGTGTTGTTGCCTAGTTCTTGTACTTCATGGGTTAGGTCCCCAGCATCTGAACAGTCAGTTACCCCCGACACAACCCAATTGGTGTCCTAAACTAGTTCATCTATTTCACTGGCTAATTCCCCAGCATCTGAACAGTCAGTCACGCCAGAAACCCCAATGCTCCCCCTCCCATACGACCACGGGAAGATAACCCTGACTTCATGGAATACTGCAGAGGTAAGGTGCAATTTTGAACACCCGGATATCATTGATGACCTAACCCAGTTTTATATTATTCTTTTGCAGGAGACATGGTCTTTGGATGACCTTTTTGTAGATGGTTATCAATCTTTTTTTTATTCCAGCCCAAAAAAGCCTAGAAACAGATCCTTTGGGGGAATGGAGATATTTGTTAAAACAACACTTGATTTCCACGTAATTGGTACAGATCAAAGTCTATCGTTTCTACAAGTTGTAAAGATGAATGTGGCTAGTTCTGAGGACCTGTTTATTGTCAACTTTTATAATAGTCTGCACAAAGCCAGTGGAAATTGTTGTCTATCTTCTTTTAATGAGGTTAATAATGTGCCTTCAAACAATTGTTTTAGAGGGAATCCTGTTTTAATCTTAGTGGGGGATTTAAATAAAAAAATTGGCAATGGTCGCACTGCGGACCTCTTCCATCATATTGGGGACAGGCTGCTAGGTATATTAGAACCTCATATGGGGAAAACAGGACACTAAATGTGATTTTCACTTGCAGCTAAAAGCTGGAGGTAAAACAACCCATTTAGCGCCCAACTCGGGATCAGGCCAGCCCTAAAATGCGGCGGTTATAGTGTTACCACCACATTTTAGCGCTACTGCCCAACTCGGGATGAGGCCCTCAATGTCGTACTGGGGTCTGATATGAGACATTTATGTCGCTTTAGGTGTATTAAGATATCACCACCCCTTAGCCCTAAAATGTAACTGGCTAACCAAAAGAAATAGCAGCATCATCCCCCACCTGATGACAGCGACCCCGAATCCAATCAGGATGTTTCTGAGATGGGCTTTGGCCAATAAAACACTACTACAACATAGTGTGCATTTTTCTTCTTCTTCAATTTCTCTATACTCGAGTTGGCCAAAGATCCATTCGAGGTGGTAGCTACATTAAATTCCCTTCGGAGAAGCATCCAATTTGCTCCACCCATTGTTAAGAACAAGAATCCAGGTGGCTGGTTCAATAGTGATTGCAGCAGAGCAAAAATGAGATTGCTGCTATCACTAAAGAACTTGGCTACACCTAAAAGCAAGGTGAGAGCTCCCAGAGCAAACTATAAAGGTATAATAATGGCTCATAAAAAATAACTAGATACTAACACGAGTTGGTAGAGGCAGCAGAAGACAATAAGTCATGGTTTGCCCTATTTACAGTAGAAGGTATGGTGGCCTGGAGACTACTGTCCCGGATAATATATTAATTAAACACTTTTCCATTCTGTATAATGCAGAATCAAACCATCTGACACAGGAGATTGCCCCTTCAACCCGTAACACAAATCTTCTCCTTTTTAATGGACATACTACTGACATATTCCCGTTTGAATTCACCATCAAGGAGATTTGGAATGCTATCAAATTAGAAAAACGTAATTGCTGTCCCGACCCTGACGTCATTCCTCCTGATTTATTCCTGGCGGAGAATGACTGGTGGGACATCTTATTGACAATCAGCTTCAATGCATTTAGCAGGACTGGCATTTTTCCCGACTCATGGAAGATGGCCATAATCCATCCGATTTATAAAAAAAGGAAGGAGGGTCAGCCAAGGCTTTAATATGCTTATCTCGCTCATTGATTCAACTTTCAACATTTTTGGTTGGTCTCTTTTTGCCAAAATCAAACAATGGGCTGAGACCAACTGCATTTTATCAATAGTCCAGCTGGATTTTCGTTCAGAGGTGGGCACCTTAAACCTTTACTTACTAATAGCCAATTCAGTGTATTTGAAACAGGAACCAGTATACCTCGCCTTTGTCAACCTGAACACAGCTTTCGACAAGATAAACCACCAGAAGTTGTGGCGAGTGCTCAGGTCCCTGGATTGTCCACCTGTCCTGGTTGATCTGTTAATTGATCTTCACTAAAGCGCATGCGAGGAGTGGAGCAAATGGACTATGCACTGAAAAGATTTTGGTAAACACAGGGGTATGCCAGAGTTGCATGCTGCTCCCCCCCCCGCAGTTTTCTCTGTACATCAACAGGCTTTATCAAGTGTAAAGAGGACACTAACACACATGTGGCATTGTTGTGGTTATAGACTTTTATTTGGGTTCAAATAAAAGAGGAAAACCCTAACTTTCCCTAACACTAAAAGGGGTTTCCCTGCCTCAACTAAATACTAAGGGCTCTTTCAGGTGGCCATCTAAAGCAAATAGTTCACCGTCCTGTATGAAAACCTATTTCCGTCCCTTACACTCTTAACTAAGAAAAAGCAAAGATCTTCTTAGTTAAGAAGATTGACTCCCTGCTTCTGGACTGAGGCTTTGTGTTCACCTCCTGTTGATGAGACGTGTTCTCCAGATTGCATAAAACAAAAAACTTCTAACAGTTCTCTTACGGGATTTCTCCATCAATGGCAGGCACAGAAAAGAAAGTCTCTTCAAAGGACTTTCTATTCACAAAACCAGGGGGGTGGGTCCCTGCCCTCTGGCTCTTCTTGGACTCACTGTGATGACTCAACAAGGTGGGGGAATGTCTCCCTTGCCCATGTCTTACTCAGACCTTTTAGGTAGTTCAACAAATGGTGGGGGATGTCTCCCTTACCCTGGCCTTTCTCAGACCTTTCAGAAAGTTCAACAAATGGTGGAAGAATGTCTCCCTTCCCTGGTCTTTCTCCAACCTTTTAGGCAGGTCAATTAATGATGGAGGAATGTCTCCCTTCCCTGGCCTTTCTCCAACATTTTATGCAGGCCAATTAATGGTGGGGGAATGCCTCACTTCCCTTTTCTTTTTTCAGGCTTTTTAGAATGCCATGGAAAGCGACTTCCTTCCCTCTGGCTCCTTTCCAACTTCTGGCAACCCCAGGAGAAATGACACTGTTCCCCAGGTTGTTTTGCAGCTTCTCACAATGTCAGAGGAAATGACTTCCTTCCGCCTGGCTCTTTTCAGGCTTCTCTGCTGTTTGTGAGGTAGACCTAATTCATTATCCTGTCAGGTACTGATATTATTTATATAGTGGTTGTAGGTATTTCTCTGTATTTGTGGTTCCCAGACCCTTGTTCCATCTGTAATTATTTCTTCATACTCTTTCTTGTACGCAGGGTCCCAGACACCCACTTCATATGTAGGTGTTCATTTAAAGTGTCTTTCCCAGTCTTTCTTCCCAGCCTTGAACACCAGGGTATCTGTACCCTTCTTAAGTGGATCCAAGATCTGTCCACCGTTCCCACCAGCTAGTCCCAGCAAGTCCCTACCGTCAGGGAGCTTTCATTCGGGCTCCGGCCGGCTCCAGGAGTCAATCTCTTCCGCCTGTGCTTTCTGCGTAGTCCGTTCCAGCCACTGCATCTCTGTAGCTGCTGATTTCTGCTGCTCTCATTTGCCGGCGAGAATGTGTGGTCCCTTCTCTCTGCAGATCTCTGTGGTCTGCTTCTAGAAGAGCAAAGGGTCCTTCTTCCTTTGACCCTTTTTGGAGGCTTCACCTTCTCACCTCGCATCTTGGTTCCGCATCTCCCTTCTCCGCTACACCGACCTGCTTGCGGCTCCCCGTAGGGAAGAAGGGACGGTATCCTGGGATTCATCACATAAACTGACAGTTGCCGTTGCACCAAAAATGGGGAATACTGCCCTCGCAGTCCGGCCTAAGCTGACGATACAGTGCTAATTGCCTGTACACTGCACGCGCTCCAACTATTATTCACAGCCTACAGTAGCGTTATGAATTACCTTGATCTTCACATAAATGCTGGTAAATTGGCAGTGATGATTTGCCAGGTAAGAAGGCGCCATTTGATGCATCCATGTTTAGTAACAATAGTATTATCCTGGTAGTCAAGGAATTTGATTACTTAGGCATACGATTTGCTTCCAGACTGTCTGGGGGACCACACATTTTAAAAAACAGCCAGATCCAAAAAGCCTTGGGGGTTGGGGGAGAGGGCCCGATTCATCAAATCCCAACCACTTGACTTGATTAAAAAGTGTGTTATACCAAATATGGGACCTCATTATGGGGACACGTCAACCCAAAAGATATCCAGGTGGCAAAGAATAATTTCTTCAAAACTCTGTTAGGGTTGCCATGTTCAGCCCCTAACTTTAGCCTTCACATGGAATTAGGTACCTCATTTCTGGAAGAGAATATAATGGCTCAACCAATTCTGCATTGGATCCCTATCTGGAACAATCCAAATGCTGGCTATCACAAGTAATCTTAACAGAACTACTATTAAAACCCAGAGTCTTAAACATTCAATGGTTCTGATATGTAAAAAGGTCTCTTGAGAAGCTAAATGCACCACCGCACTTTAATAATCCCTTCGTGCTAACCCCTCTCGAGGTAAGGCAATTCTCCATGCTACCTCCTCTCGGCTACCTCCTCTCGAGGTAAGGCAATTCTCCATGCTACCTCCTCTCGAGGTAAGGCAATTTGAATCCTAGTTTATTTTGCACGCAACTGATTGGAGGGAATCCGTGGAAATTGCAAAACCAAGAAATTAAAATCTTGCAATAATTTTAGAACCTTTGATTCAAAGGTGTCTGCTATGGGCTAATACTACTAATGAAAGGTACATCATCTCCAGAGCTGAATTCAACTGCCTCGCCCTCCGACAACAACCTTCCTATGGTCAGGCAATGCTAATAGGGAAAATAGGGAAAATTGTTAGCTATGCCAAGCCCCAGCAGAACATCTTTTGAACTTTATTCTCATTTGCCCAGCCTATACTTCGATCAGAGCCAGAACATTACCTTCGATGTTACATGAGTTGAATTTTACCCAATGTTGCCCTCACCTGGCATATTTGTTATGGGTCAACTCACCATTTTTGTCATATTTGAAGCAGGCTCTGAACAAAAGGGAATCATTATTGATTTTTTAAACATTTTTTATCTATTCATGTCGAACGTTCACAGATGTGAAAAATATCGAACTCCATGCACTTTAAAGTTCATTTATTCACATTATATCAGCTAATAACGTTTAGATAGCTTAAGTATAGTCATTTATAGGAGGTTTAATCGATTTATATTTCTACCAATTTTTAAGGATTGTATTGCCTTTTTATTAAGTGGTTGAAGAATTTGTTTTTGTAATGATGTTTTTATCACACTGCCTTGTTTTCATGGAATTGTATTCCGGAATAAACGTGAATTGAAATAATTAAATTTGACTGAGGTTTACACGGGTACAATGGCACGATAGGTCATGTTATGTCATGACATATCATGATGTGCTGTCATATCATGTGCATGATATGTTAAGTGATAATATGCTATGTTGTCATTTCATGTAATGACATGGCATGGCAGGGTACAAAATAATATGACATTTTAATGAGCTCCAGTTTGACGTGCTTAGTATGTGTTACATCCCCCGTAAGCTTTCCGCTAGCTTAACATAAAAGAAACCACTATAGCATTTTCAGTAATTTCCCCGTTTTAGATGGCTAGTAAGATTTGAGTTTGACATTGACAACAAGCTCCCAGTTTGGTACAACACGTAAGGTCCTCCTTTGACCTTGCCAGGAGGATTTCAGTTTGACATTGCCAGTAAGTGATCCTCGAATGTCATTGGTCAGTGTAGGTGGCCTTCAACTCGGGGCTTAGATTTCCAGGAAGCTGCTACACTGGTAACTGCAACTGCAGTCAAAGGTAACATCTGCTCCTCGGACGTAATGGCCAAATCCTATGCAGTTCAGAGAATGCTTATACAATCTAACACACTCCTTAGTAATGTCCCAAATTCCAGTTTCTGAATTGCTGGTAATTTATTTGATTAACACCAAAAAATGTTGACTGATACCTCCTCAATTCATAAATGACTGTTTGCAAGCATTTGTCTCACACTGAGCATTTGCAGTTGGGTAAGTCCCTTTTGCTTTTGTATTAAATTAATTATTCATGGTTCATGAAAAAGCATTTACAATTCGAAAACGTAGACAAAAAAAGAAAAAACACTTTAACTGGAAAGTATTAAATGTATAAAAACATTTTTCATTACGTAAAATATACCCAAAAACAACATATAGACATTTCCTTTGATTTAAAAGCTTAAATTATTTTAATAAGGACCTTCGAACCCCACACAATAAATCACAACCAATAAAACATCATAAAAAATAACATTTCACTAGTTAATTAATACCCAAACCATTACCCCCTTCATCTTACACAGCTAAAATAGAAGAAATATGTCCTATAATTCAGAGTCTTTCTTTTTGGTTTGACAAATGTAGTGTATTAATAAAACCGGACACAGCCAACCCCCGCCCGCCCCCAAGCCCCGAAGTCCATTCTGGGTTAAGGCATCTTTTCCATACATCTTCCAGATCGACCCAATCCGTAAGCCACATCATTTTTCCAAAGCACATCACTCTGACAGTTGAGATTGCAGAACACTCCAAGAACAGATTGTTCTAGTTTCTACAATATTCTCATCCTTACAGAATCTGCACCAACTTTCATGAGAGCCAATCAGTTTCCTCCTCAGTTGAACTTCACGCTGCCTGTAAGAACGGTTGGGGAACTGTACCATAAAGGCAGCCAGGTTTCCCCGCCTCCTGTGCTCATGCGCCAAATGAGCCATTGATGGGTACTCATAGCTATCCAATCCGCCTCAAACAATGCTTTCTTCACCTTCAGTTGATTAGATGTTAAACTCTCCACATCCTCATTGATTCCATTCAAAATTACTGCACAAGCAAAAGACATTCTCCCCATCAGGCTTACGCTACACCCTTGCCTCACCAGCCCTTCTCTATAAGCATTCAGATATTCATAAAGGTAGCCCTTCACTGCTTTTTTGAGGCCATCTTCCTTTTAGTAAACTTGCCATTCTTGGTAGTGACGTGATGTACCTGTCTGGTTGTTTGGTGGGATCGTTTGAAGAGGAATGGTTGACCCATTTTAACATCCACGATGCTTCCAGGTAAGTAAATAGTGAGAAACAGGCCTCTAGAGGGATAGCTTGGAGGGAAACCCTCAAAGGGAAGAAAACCCTTTACAGTTCACCATAGGCTTCATGGTCCCGGACCCCTGGTAGTGGAATCTACAGGGAGGACTTGGATTGTGGAGGATGAACTTGTCAGGATAACTAGTATGCGGAACTGGCAGAAGGACATCCAGGAAAGGCACTTCCACAAGAACAGGATGGAGAAGAGGCAATAGACACAGGAGGGGAAAGCAGAGAAACAGTGGCTACAGGAAGACGAGAGTGAGACTCAAGAAACATTGGTTCCTAGTGATTGCATCGACAGCCAAACCATCCACAACCATACCATTAACAAAAAAGCATCTAAAAAAACTTTGAATGCTTTTTTTGATGGGGGGTTCCTCCAACTCCTCTTTTTAAACCATTAAAACACGTTTTTACTAAACTAAACCCTTTACCATTGAGAAAAATGCATTCAATGGTTTTTTTAATGCATTTTTTTCAGTGGTATGGTCCGTCGATGCTTTATATTCAATGCAATGACCGGATACCAAAACATTATGTCCGCTGCAAGAAGGCAACTAACCTGAGAGTTGTGACTCGCAGTTCTCTTGCATTTTGGAGTATTTAAGGAGATGGGGAAGAGGAGCATGAAAGTTATATTGTCCTCTACTTCAAAGTGGCTGCCATCTTGGAATGAGCATTTGGACCTGTGGAGGGTGCGGTCATCTTGTTGGTGCAAACAATGGGCTTTACAGGGACACAGATGCCACCAGCAGTAAGATCTCCCTTTCACATTCCAGTAAACTCCCACCTTGGTATTCTCAGTAAGCTTGACATTGGCATTAAACTTCCAGTTTGAAATTCCCAGCAAGCTCCCAGTTTGACACTGACAGTAAGCTTAACACCTTTTTATGCTCCCGGTTTGACAATTCCACTAAGCTCTCTCAGTTTGACCTTCCCACTAGGTCTGCTAGTGTGGCATTGCCAAAAAACTTGAAATGCCACGTAAGCTCCCAGTTTGATATTCCCAGTACAGAACGTTTCCAGTTTGACGTTCCCATAAAGCTTTGATACACAAGGGCTATCCCCAACTCTGAAAGGGACTGGGAAAAATATACAAGAAAACGATGAAATTTTGCCTTCAGGAATGATTAATATATATACATTAATTCAAAACATCCAATTGGAATGGTGCTGGGTGGTAAGTGTGACAATCCAAGCAACACTAATATCAAAGTCATTACCTGCAGCAAACTCACAAGTCAGACAATAAAAATATAAGTAAAAAGTGTTCTCAATCTAGCATCCGCCAAGAAACACAATGTTTAATAATTCATGAAATATCACAAAATCGTTCCATAAAATAGACGAAATAAAAGACAAAGACAAATACAAACATCCGTTTTTTTCAGGTGGAAATGATCAAGAACAAACAAATGATAACACTAACGGATCCCTCAAATGTTCCCTCTCTACTAACAGAGAACCCCTGTGACTCTGTCAGGGGACCCTCAAGTCAGGGTCCCCTGCTTAGCTTCTGAGATCAGACAAGATCGCACTCATTCACTGTGATGCTAGATTGAGTAAACCTTTTTACTTTAAATTACTTGAGTGAACACTTTTCATCACATTTTCTGACTTCTGTGTTTGCTGCAAGTGATGAATTTGACATCACCATTAGTGTTATGATGTGTTATTTATACCACGCTTAATACTCATAGGTTTCTAAGCGCGGACCTGGGGATCGAACCTGTGGTGCTCCGTGTCGTTTTGTTTCCAATGTTAGCACATCGCCCATGAGCTTTCCTCCCGAGACAGAAGGACCGGTGCTTGGATTGTCACACTAAACACCCAGCACCATTCCAATTGAATGTTTTGAATTCATGTATATGTGTTAATAATTCCTGGAGGCATTCCATTTAGCCCATGTCATTGTTTTTCTATTCCCATTAAGCTTCACATTCCCTGTATGCTCCCATTTTGATATTCAAACTAAGCTTTCATCCTTAGTAAACTCCCAGTTTTACATTTCCAGTAATCTTGACATTCCCAATAACATCAGAGCTAGGCATTGCCAATAAGCCTTCAGTGTGAAATTCACAATAAACTTGTAATTTCCATTTCGCTCTCTGTGACCTTACAGTTTCACATTCCCAGTATTGTTCCCAGTTTAACATTCTAAGTAAACTTGACATTCTCAGTAAGGTCACAATTTGACAATTCCAAGCTTTCCGTTTGATACTTACAGCACGCTTGCCATCCCAAGCAAGCTCCTAGCTTGGCATGCCAATGAAGCGTAATGTTCCCATTACATTTTAAGTTTGTCATTCCCGACAAGCTTCCAGTTTGACATTCCCATTGTCTTCCCAATTTGACATTCCCAGTAAGCTTGACATTCCTAGTAAACTCTAAGTAAACCTGATATTCCCAGTAAACTGTCATTTTGGTACACACAGTAGTCTCACAGTTTAACATTGACAGTAAACATGATATTTGTAGTATGCTTACATTTTTACATTTCCACTAGACTCCCACTTTGACATTCCAAGTAAGGTTGACATTCACAGTAAACGTTGAGTAATCCTGGCATTTCTGTAAGGTCCCAGCTCAAAACTCCCTGTAAGTTTGACATCCCCATTTTGTTCCCAGTTGGACATTTCCAGCATTTTATTTGTTTTTTTAAAGCACTGACCTAACTTGATAGCAGCAGAGCTTGTCAGCACTAGTGTGGATAGTCAGTGTTAGGGCTGGTACCTTTTAACAGTAGTGCAGAACAGTGTGAAGTACTGTGAGTTCCAGTCTGTGCATTTATTGGTCTGTGCATCCATTAAGATTAGTCCTTGGTCAGGTGTTGTTGAAAAAGCCACGTTTTGAGAGAATTGTGAAATTGGAGAATGGTTGAACGCATTTTGATCCGATACCAGGATCGAGTTCCAGAGGGTGAGTGCGAGATGAGAGAAGGATTGTTCTGATTCAAAACCAATTCATCAATTTGCGCCACGAGGAGTATGTGCCACCAAATAAGAGGAGCTTAGCCACCAGGTACACTGACGTGCTGCTCATGACTGCCTTGAAAATGATAAATGCAGTCTTGAACCTTATCATTACCTGGAGAGGAAGCCAATGTAGTGGACTGATTTCAGTGGAGCTAAGTGGGTGGCTGGGATCCCTGAGAGGAGGGTATTTCCACCATAGGAGCATGCACTACAGTCCAGAAGCCCTGCAGCAGGTTCAAAGGTCTGATTTTACAAAGAGTGGAGATTTGGAACCAGGCAATGTGGGCAGTCTTGGCTATCTGTTTCTGGAAGGACAGGATTCTGTCAATCATGAAGCCTAAGGATTTTGCTGAATTTGTGAGTTGTGGATCAAATCATTTTAGCAATAACACAAGAAAGACTCTGGGGAAAATGTATATGGCCCCAAGATTCGTCCCCATAGCTAGGCTTGCGACAGCTTCAGAATTAGAGAATTTCATGGCCTCCATGTTGTTACCCCTTTGGGATGAAACACACCACACTTTAAACAGCCATGACACTACAAACAATTATACCATTAGATAAAAGATACAATTATAATACTTTATTAAATCAACAATTCATATACATAATTCATAGAAACTTAAAGCTAAGTGCATAGCACTTATCTGTTAAAACCAAACAGTTTATTTCTCATTCTATTTGTTTTATTTTTAAAGCGCAATTGAGTCTATACACCAAGACTCTACCTTCTAAAATACAAGTGTAAAAAACTATAGAGCAACCTATTACGCTCTAATACTGGTTACCTAAAAACTATATAAGACCCTGTGTGGTGATAAACACCTCTATCTAGTACAGAAGACAGTCCCTATCTTGCAGGATACTCTTACAACACCCAATACCCTTAGTAGATGACTCCTCATGTGTACCAACATGCGGTTCTTTTCAACTTAATGACTCATTGACAAATGTTGGCTACTATACAACACTTTAGAACACCCAACATGTTTCGTTCTTTGTCAGCAATTAAAGATCTAAGAACTTCTTCAGGGGCAACAACAAACAATTTATCAAAAAAACACACATGCCTTGACACTTTGAACACCATATATATATTCTCGCTTCTTTGTGGTGTACTTCATATGCCCGTATTGGCATTTAAAATGTATGCTTTTAAACGGATGGGTAGACTCGTCTTCAATGTAGACAAAAAGATCCTTTCCTATGTAGCACATGTACGCCTGCACTCAATCATAGTGGGACAGTCTTTTCTAATGCGGTTATGCAGTCCGTTCAAGTACGCACGCCGTAAGTATCCTGCTAGCGTTGGCTGCAGTAGGCGCTGGCATCTCGCTCGCAAACCTTTACCTCGAACGGAGTCTAGAATGACGTATGGCTTCCGTCGACCCAAATCACCTTCCTGGTCACTTGATCCTATCCTACCCAAATCATTTTAACGGCATGTCATTGAGCCATTGTCAGACAATTTGTTGTTTAGCAGAACCAACAAGGAGGAATGAGGTCTTGGATGGGTTGAGTTTGAGGTAGGCAGTCGACATCCAGGACTGGATGATGGCTAGGTAATCACATAGAAGACTCATGCCCTGTGGGATTCTTATTCTCATGTACTACTGAGTATCATCTGCATATTGGTGGATGGCTACATCGGGATCTTTAAGGAGTGTGCACAGAGGTTGCATGTAAAGGTTTAAAAGGATTGGTGCGGGCAAAGTGCCTTGAGGGGCTCTGTAGGAGACTGGGAGTTGATCAGAATGCAATGTGTCCCTCTGGAATGCCCAATGTCTTCCCGATCAGTAGGAGGTAAACCAATTCAGGACGGTGCTAGAAAATCCCATCCTCTTGGCGAGGAGGGAGAGGAGGATACAGTGGTTGACAGTATCAAATGCAGCCGAGAGGTCAAGTAGGACAAGAAGGAGTAAGTTGCCGTTATCCGTGATTTGGAGGGCATTATCCAACACCTGTATGGTGGCTGTCTTGATGCTACACTTGTGGAAGAACCTCAACAGTCGTTTAAGAGGTGTAGTTGTTTGATTCTGGCAAGTAGTTGATTTTGCCAATAAATGGGAGGATTGTAATGGTCCAGTAGTTGACCAGCTCTCTGGGTCTAGGGTCGGTTTTCTCAAAGGAGGTCATATGAGACCAGTCATGAGGGTGTCTGTGAATGACCCCATCATTGATGACAACATCAATGATGTTGACGAGTGTGTTGAGTCCCAGACCCATCAATTGTTTAATGATGGAGGCCAAGAGGATATCGTCAGAGTAGGAAATAGGTTTGAAGGAGGCAATTGTTTTTAAGACCTCCTAGGGAGAGAAAACAGCAGAGAATTCAGACCAGAGGGGCAGTGTGCATGCTGGGTTGCATGGAGGGCTAATTCCGTGGGAGGTTGAGTCAATCTGTCAGGTCTTGTCTATTTTTTCAAAAGAAAATTGTTGATTCTGTTGCATTCCTCCCGATTTCCTGTCACCTTTGGGTCTGTTAGGCGTTTGGTACAATACTTTACTTGTTCAAAGAGGGCTTTGCTCCGGTTAGTCTGCTGCAATGGTGACAGAATAGTAAGCAACTTTAGCCATGGCAATCAGAATCCTATGGCTGGTGAAGAGAGATTTGCGGTTGTTGAGTGTCCACCAGTTTCATGGCAGCGTTTTTGAATAGTTCTAGGAGGACCGAGGCATTCCCTGTATTGGGGAAGTCTACGAAATTTGCTTCTAGTTTATTGACTGAGAAGGTTTTGAATGAGAAGCACTGAGTGAGGGGGCATTTAGGCTGACCTTTGTGGGCTGTGGTCAAGTGGGTGATCGACAGTGGGATGGTGGCATAGTCAGACCAGTCATGCGGGATACGGTCTGCACATCTGATGATGGGGATGATGTAAATTAGTAAGTCTAGGGTGTTGCCTTTGTTGTGTATGGAGGAGAGCACAATTTGCTTACGGTCCATGGTTCTGGTCATTGCAAAAATCATGCTTCCAGTGTGGTTGCTGGTGTGAGACTCTGGGATCTTAAAATTTAGTGTGTACTAATTTGGCAGAAGAGAATTCAGTTGACGATATCTGCAATGAAAGAGCCACACCTGTGAGGTGGTATGCAGATGAGATGGAAGGTGATGGATTCCTTGTGAGATAAAGTGAACCGGCAAGCGAGTGATTCAAACAAGCATGTTTTGGGAGAGGGGATGATGGATCTTGGCCAATCCCTTCAGTGGATGATTGCCCCTCCTCCTGTTGCCCATCCTGGTTAGTCAGCATGTTGGCTGCAGTAGCCTGTGGGGTAGGAGGATGTTGAAAACATGAGGAGAGGATGGGTTAAACATTGTTTTGGTGATGAGGGCGTCAAGGTTGTTGTACGAGATGAGATTGGCAATCTGAGTGACTTCTGAGTGAGCAGTGATCGTCATGAGGAGGGCATGTGCCTGTGGTCCATCAGAGTTGGATGGGGCAAGGGTGATATTGCCGAGAAAGAATAGGAATACACAAACATACAAGTCGAAACTAAATTCACCAAGCTGTGTCAGATGAGTAGAACTACATTCTGGATGATCATAATCTTGTCTTGAGAAAGAAGAGCATTTTCTTCCTTGCTTAGCATTCTGTTTGAGTGTGCGCCACTCCAAGGCTAAGTCAGAATGATTACATTCCAGCCAACATTTGAATTTTTTGTTTGTGGTGCTTTGTGTGTATATATACATTTAGGTACGAACATCATGATGCACATATTTTATGGTGCGATTGTTACTTGCCAATATTACATGTCTCCGTGTTTATTGCTTATCGTTGGCTGTCTCACCTACTGGTCCTTCTCTAAGACGATAATATGACTGAAGGTTGGCCAGAATTCATGTGCCGCTTGTTCCATAAGCAGCCTCACATGGTTTAGGCATTAACTGTGGGTGCATTCATTTTTGGCTGTTAACCTTGCGGGACTATCCTTGTTATATGTAACAAGCTAAAATATGAGTCACCTCTTAATGTATAATCTATAATTAACCCCGTTGAGGTTTATTCTCGTCAGCCTTGTCCCAAGCCAATTTCGACAACCGTTCTTTGACTGCCCAGAGCCCGAGCATGTTTATAGGTGTTTAGACATTCAAAGCACTATAGCAAGGGATCTGGCTTGCAAACCTACTCGGCTTTAAATCCAATGATCTCAATCATCGCCTGAGAACTGTGGGCTAAATGGAATGCCTCGTTTTACGTGGAACTATTTCCAAGTGCTTTTTATTATGCGCATGCATTTTAATGAGATGCAAATACCAACCATTAGTTCCACACTTGATTATGCACCATTATTTTTGATCCTATTTCACAGTTTGTCAGGTGCATTCATGCATTTTATTACTTAATTTAATCAGAAAATGTGCATACCAGAACACATGGGCCCCATTACAAGTCTGGCCGTAACCAGCTGGTGCTACTGGCATTTGCTGCAAGACTTGTAACACCATAACCGCCACCACAGATCCCGGTGCCACCAGGACATTACAAGTCCCGGTGGCACGGGATATCAGGCAGCGGAAAGTGTAAGTCCCCATTACCACGGAGTCTGATAGGACTCCGTGGGAATGGGGATGCAGAAGCACTGGCACAATTGCTAACGGTGCCAGTGCTTCCATGAAAACTCTGTGTGCGGGTACCGTTACACCCGGCAGGTCAGACCTGTCGGGTGCAATGACCCCCACCCGAAGAGTTGTAGTGTGGCAGTCCCGAACGGATTCCGGAAATGTGCAACCGGCGCCCTTATTTCCAGACCGCTGCACTTGTAATGAGGCCCATAGTCTAATCGGTTTGATATACTCATGATACAAGGAAACTCACTTGATCATACTGTGGCGCTCTGTGGTGTAACTGATAGGAAGCATCTCAAAAGGCCACACTCTAAGTGCACTCAAACAATGTATGCCTCCAAAAGAGAGTAAAATGATAAACGCCATTTGCCCCCTTTTTATGGTTGACCGACCTAAGGGTGTGCCACACGGAATGCCTCAGAAATGAAAGCATGGCATGAGAAAATAATGAAATTGTAGTTTTCCTGCTGCCATGAGCTCCCAAACAGTGGCTAAACATGCCATAGCTGGATGTTACGACAGGTTTCGGCATTGTGTACCCCGACACTGGGGTGCTTCATTAATTGCATCACTTGTGCCCTCGATCAGAAGTGAATCATTGTGAGGATGCTGTGGGTGGGCTGCTTTTGCAGCACTCTAGCCCCATCAAAATGTGGGACCGATGCCCTCTCTCTGAGGACTGCTCATGCCAACAAGCGCCCATGGTATCTAAGTGGGCAAGCTTGGTGGACTGAGTACATGCCCGCGTGATAGCGGGCCACAGCCCATAGGTCGCCTGCCCATAGGTCGCCTGCCCAAGCAGAGCCCTGGTATAGTTACCTACTGAGTTTCAAAAAGAAAATACGGAATATGGACAAAGTTTCTAACTGAAGAAAGTGCCGATCTGGGTTCTATATCCTGGCTTTAGCAGTTCCCCAACTAGTTGTGTGATTCTGGGCAAATCCCTTTATCTCCATGTGCCCCATAGTTTCAATATGGAACAACGCCTCTGCATTGTTCTGTCCTAATGATAAATTCCCACCTCATTCACACCCTGGATTCTTTAATCTGGACTCGTAACAGGTGAAAAAGGGTTGCCGTCTTTAGAATGGGGGTAGGTCAGGTTTTTGGACATTTGAACATTCTAAAATTGGAAGGACTCCACTGTCATAATTTGTAGAGTAACTCTGTGGTCCTGTGGTTGTTGTGGTGAGTGGTGAAATGCAGGACTAGTGGACACGACGAAAGCAGCACAGAGCCCATCCAATCTGCAGGATTGCAAATGTGGGCCTGAAATAAAGAGCCTTTGCTGTGCCTGCACCAGTGCTTTGCTCTTCTAAGGGTAACACAAGGTTATCCTGATCTCTCTGGCCACAGGGATACCCTTAAAACTGATCTCATCGCAAGCGCGTTGGATCAGCGGGCTGTGGATCTTTTATTAGTCAGTGGGGTTTGAATGATAGTGATTTATGAATTCACTTGATGTGACCAGAGCCCTAGTGCAGCCTAGATGGCACGTCAGTCTACAAGTAAAGAGTACAATGACAAATGCTTGACATAGTTTAGGAGATTTAATGTGAATTTAGAACAGTCAGGTAGGTTTCATGTATGTTCATGGTCACCCAGTTAGTGTTGGTTCTCTTTCCAGATTGCCAGAACGGGGGAAGTAGGGGGATAGGGGGATGGTAATCCAGCTAATCCCTTACCTTGCGGCAATCGGCTGAAACTCAAGGAACTGTGTGGCCAGTCGCTGCAGTTTTCTGCACCCATGCTGCCGCTCTACTAGGCTGCTAGGAGCCATATGTGCCTTGTCTGTGGCGGGTTAGGTAGAGGTGCCTTAAAAGTAGCATGGCCAACCTTCTGCTTGGCGTGGACATGAGTCATTTGGAACAGGACAGTTCAGGTCATCTGTCCTCCAGGTTCACGGGCCTAAATCAAACCTCCCCCGGACCACCTAAGAACAAAGTGACATGTGTTGCGGCAGGCGTCTGCGCTTCATGGCCGGCATGATGTGCCTGCCAGTTCACCCGTCTGTCATTTAGTCTATCTGTCCTTCCATTTGAGTCTATAGATGTTGTTCCTTCTGCCTCTGCAGCGCTTGTTTTTGATCTTGTGCACCCGACAGACATTGTACTTGCTCAAAACACCCAAGCATAAGAGTTGTCAGGGCTGGCATTTATTTCTTTACCCTGTGCACACCACAGACTTGCCAACAACTAGGTCAACTCCAAGAGTAGAAGAGAATAAATAGGCGAGGCAGGAAGATCAGTAATGAGTTGGCTTTTGATGGTGATTCTAACGTAGAGAAGGGAGACTTTTGGTGGTGGGTCATTTTGGTTCGAATGGTGTAGGGACCATCACAGAGATCAGTGGGTCATGGGTGATGGTAACTTGTGAATAGCCTCAGGCATCATCAGCCTCAGAACGGAAGGGAAAGCAGTGATCCTCCCCGGGAATCTATAAGAGAGAACATTTACATATAGAACAGAACGGGCCCGCATGGAAACCTGAGGAACAGCATAGGGGAGCACTCACTGTATCAGACAGGAAGGAGCATAATCTGACTGTGTGTTCCATGTCCATTGGAAAGGAAAGGACCCGTACGGGAAGTGGGACATGGTCTCTTGTTGCCAGCAATAAGCGATCCATGAGGATGTGATGCATGATGGTGCTGAAGACTGCAGATAGATCACATTGGATGAGCATTGCAAAGGCTCTGTCATCCACTAGAGTGGGAAGTCATCCAAAACAGATGGCCTAAGTGCT
The DNA here is from genome assembly GCF_040938575.1 of Ambystoma mexicanum. NCBI lineage: Eukaryota > Metazoa > Chordata > Amphibia > Caudata > Ambystomatidae > Ambystoma > Ambystoma mexicanum. The sequence continues at coordinate 826,455,508 of NC_090921.1, forward strand.
GTGACCAGGAGAAACTACTGACTGGCAAGGGTCACGGGTCTGTTAGCTTCCAATGCTTGAAGGCTGCACGGAACCTCTCTATAGCGGGTGTGGTCTAGATAATCTCTGAATATTGCTGATAATCCCCAATGATCAGGGGTTACTTATGCACATTACTGAAGGTGCACCAACCAACTAACAAAAGAGGGCTTTAACAGTAGCACAAAGATTACAATGGAAATGTTAATGGACAAAGGAACATATTCTGAGCAGCTGTATAAGATAAAAACATGACAGCAAGCAACCACACAACAGAAAAGAGGCAGAGAACAGTTGTGACGATGTTCCTCCCTGGAGTCCTGCTTCCAGCACAAGTGGCACACTGCCTTCTGCTTAAGTGGAGACCTGAGTCTGTCATTCTGGTGTTTCCCATCAGTGGTAAACGTCCTGTGAGATGGGTGAGCACCGGCCTTGCGGGGCCCATGCTGGGACGGAGAGATCTTCTGACATGCCTGTTTTTCCATAGACGGTCTGGATGCTCTGAGGGACAGTTGCCCATCCAACAGAGGCCGGACATGTTAAGTCTGTATTGTCGTGTGTGGGGATAATCCTGGAAATTAACGCTGCACTGGACACAGCTATAGTCATGTTACACCCTAGTTTGGTGTTGTAATGGACCAGGAACACCTGATCCCACATTTGTTCCTGTGTTTTTTTTTATGGAGGGGGCAGACCCTCCTCCTATGCTCCCCACCCTTCTAGTACTACAAAAATCAACCTAACCGAGTCCACCCCCTAAATAATGCTGCAGGAAATGCATCAAAAGGGTCAATTAAGGGGAAACGGCCACAGACAGATGGGCCTGTACCAAATGCATTGCCAATGTACTGCTGTAAAACAACCTCTGGGTCCTTAAATAAAGGAGAGGATCATTCTGCATCGCCTCACCATTTACACCATCCACTCTTTGGTGATGTCAGTTGAAGCTTAGCCTTTTACAATAGTCTGTCTTTGTGTATTTGTGTGATACATGTTTACCTCGGAAAACCCTGATGAATGCCTTTAGAGTAGGAGAGACTGAAACTCATTCAAGCAGCAAAGGCTTCTAGCCCCGCCACGGACATTCAATGGATAGTGGTTTGGGGGTGAGCACAGTTTTTATCACGCTAAACACTCGCCACGTCACTGTTTTTAAGCTATGTTTCCACAAAAAGAACAAAATCTGTTAAACATTTTCTTCCACACATGAATGTATCACTCGCCTTTCATGAAGTATTTAACAAGTCTGAAATTATAAAATATTGGTTAAGAATTGTTAAAGCGGCATGTTTACATTTAGTTAAATGCAAAAACTCCTTGCAATAAAACCATGTAATGATTGTCCTTGTGCACATTCTGTAATCAGGACTATTCCCTGACAATTTGAAGGATAATTTGCTGCTCTTCATTGCAAATCATTCCCAAACAATTAGGCGACCTGAGATTAGGCTAGCAGTTTTCCTCCTCCAAGCCATTCCCCGTGGAATACTTTATATTGCAGGCAATGGCAAGGATACGCATTCCTTTTAGTTTAAAATGGAGTGCACAGGAGTGCCTCAGAGAATGCGATGACATGTATAAAGCAGCAGGAGTTGACCAAGGTTCGGCAGAGGAAACCACATTCTTCTCTGGGTGTTACCATGGTGATTTCGATTACTTTTCAGTTTTTTCTTACCCATGCATTATGGGGCAGCAATAGAATCATAATGCATGAAATTAACCAACTTGAAATTCCGATCAGGGCTTATTAAGTGGGAGGCAGCAGATGCAGCTGATCACGGCCCTGATTCACAGAGCGCTTTCCTATGGGACAATACAGCAGATTCCGGGCCTGATTCACAGAGCACTTTCCTATGGGATAATACAGCAGATCACGACCCTGATTCACAGAGCACTTTCCTATGGGATAATACAGCAGATCATGGGCCTGATTCACAGAGTGCTTTCCTATGGGATAGTACAGCAGATCCAGGGCCTGATTCACAGAGGGCTTTCCTATGGGATAATACAGCAGATCACAGGCCTGATTCACAGAGCGCTTTCCTATGGGATAATACAGCAGATCACAGGCCTGATTCACAGAGCTCTTTCCTATGGGATTGCACTATTACAAAACACGTCTGTGAATCAGGCCCCAAATATCATTGGCACTCTCTACGAGGTGTGGACAGGAAGCACAGGTATATACTAACATCTAACACATTTGCCAGTTGCTTGGCCCTCCACATCCAGCTTTTTGCATCAGCCAGAGGCGTCTTTTATCCCAAATCATTCAGCATACTTTTTTTTGCAATTTAAGAGAGACATATGTATTCTTTGTGCAGCCAGTTGTTTTAAATCCTTCTCCTTCTACTGAGGATTGTGATGAACGTTTCCCCATTCTTTGGGATTACTTTGCTATGGATTTGTGTATCTTGTTCCCTTCCGATTGCATTGACTAAGCAGACATCATGGGTTTTACATCTCTGAAATCAGGGAGCCGGAGCTAATATGTTGACATGCCCGCCAGCAACGCCAAATGCTTCTGGTAAACTAATGAAAGGCCTTCTTAGTCTGCTCGCTCAGCTGAATACCAATGGAGGTGCTTGCAATGCATTCATTTAATTGCATTACAGGTGAAGGACATTCGGGTCTGACATTCTCAGCAGCAAGCTACATTTCGGCATGGTCATTGTGGGGGTCATCCCGACCCTGGCAGTAGGGGGTTAACGGCACCGGTAAGGATGCAGGTGACGTTATCCCCCTACCGCCCTATTACGAGGTCCCTTAGCAGGTCCCACCAGGAACGGCTGGTCTGACCAGCCGTCCTTAGCAGGACACGTTAAGGGACCACCCATTCCCATTGAGCCGTGTGGGGGCTCAAATGGGAATGGGGAATGGTTTTCTGAATGGGGACTTACCAGGTCCTCCAAGGTTGGAATGACCCGATAAGTCCCCATTCAGAGACACCGTACCCGGACCCGGGTTTGGAGGCAGCCATGGTGATAATAGCACCATGGCTACCTACAAACTCGGAATGACCCCATGTATCTTGTCCATATGCCATCAATGAACACAAATACAAATATCCTACCGTTGCAATGCCGTGCTCATTTGGAACTTCCCCTAATGTAAGGGTGCTAATTTCCTGCATTCCTTCTTCTGCTGCATTAATGCTGTGCCTCTAGGGAACTACGATACTTCACCGTGCTAACCCCATATGCAACATTTTCCTGCATTACTTTCTCTGCTGCATCAATGCTTTGTGTCTGGGAAACTTCTTTACTTCACCATGATAAGCCCGCATGGAACATTTTCCTGCATTACTTTCTCTGCTGTATCAATGCTGTGCCTCTGGGGAACTTAGTTACTTCACCGTGCTAACCCCATATGCAACATGTTACTGCATTACTTTCTCTGCTGCATGAATGCTGTGTGTCTGGGGAACTTCTTTATTTCACCATGATAAGCCCGCATGGAACATTTTCCTGCATTACTTTCTCTGCTGCATCAATGCTGTGCCTCTGGGGAACGTGTTTGCTTCACCGTGCTAACCCGATATGGAACATTTTCCTGCATTACTTTCTCTGCTGCATCAATGCTGTGTCTCTGGAGAACTCCTTTACTTCACCATGATTAGCCCACATGGAGCATTTTCCTGCATTACTTTCTCTGCTGCATCAATGCTCTGTCTCTGGGGAACGTCTTTACTTCACCATGATAAGCCCACATGGAGCATTTTCCTGCATTACTTTCTCTGCTGCATCAATGCTGTGTCTCTGGAGAACTCCTTTACTTCACCATGATTAGCCCACATGGAGCATTTTCCTGCATTACTTTCTCTGCTGCATCAATGCTCTGTCTCTGGGGAACGTCTTTACTTCACCATGATAAGCCCGTATGGAACATTTTCCTGCATTACTTTCTCTGCTGCATCAAAGCTGTGCCTCTGGGGAACGTGTTTGCTTCACCGTGCTAACCCGATATGGAACATTTTCCTGCATTACTTTCTCTGCTGCATCAATGCTGTGTCTCTGGAGAACTCCTTTACTTCACCATGATAAGCCCACATGGAGCATTTTCCTGCATTACTTTCTCTGCTGCATCAATGCTCTGTCTCTGGGGAACGTCTTTACTTCACCATGATAAGCCCACATGGAGCATTTTCCTGCATTACTTTCTCTGCTGCATCAATGCTGTGTCTCTGGAGAACTCCTTTACTTCACCATGATTAGCCCACATGGAGCATTTTCCTGCATTACTTTCTCTGCTGCATCAATGCTCTGTCTCTGGGGAACGTCTTTACTTCACCATGATAAGCCCGTATGGAACATTTTCCTGCATTACTTTCTCTGCTGCATCAAAGCTGTGCCTCTGGGGAACGTGTTTGCTTCACCGTGCTAACCCGATATGGAACATTTTCCTGCATTACTTTCTCTGCTGCATCAATGCTGTGTCTCTGGAGAACTCCTTTACTTCACCATGATTAGCCCACATGGAGCATTTTCCTGCATTACTTTCTCTGTTGCATCAATGCTCTGTCTCTGGGGAACGTCTTTACTTCACCATGATAAGCCCGTATGGAACATTTTCCTGCATTACTTTCTCTGCAGCATCAAAGCTGTGCCTCTGGGGAACTCCTTTACTTCACCATCACAAGCTCACATGGAGCATTTTCCTGCATTACTTTCTCTGCTGCATCAATGCTCTGTCTCTGGGGAACGTCTTTACTTCACCATGATAAGCCCGTATGGAACATTTTCCTGCATTACTTTCTCTGCAGCATCAAAGCTGTGCCTCTGGGGAACTCCTTTACTTCACCATGACAAGCTCACATGGAGCATTTTCCTGCATTACTTTCTCTGCTGCATCAATGCTATGTCTCTGGGGAACTTCTTTACTTCACCATGATATGCCCGCATGCAACATTTTCCTGCATTACTTAATCTGCTGCATCAATGTTGTGCCTCTGGGGAACTTCTTTTCCTCAAAAAAGTGAAGCGGACTGCACTCAAAATTAAATAAATAACATAAATACACAGAGTATACGTCAAACTGATGGTCATTTAACGGGGGGAAGTTTGCTAAAATGCACTCTCTTCCGAAGCCCCGATAACCAAAGCCGAAGAGGCTGCGTTCCCGAAAAAGACTACGCTTAACAGGCAGAGCGCGTTCTGCGAGTGGTCATTTACTGGAATTTGTTGTGGCCTTTACCCGATGTGCCCAGTCTGGCATTATTATACAGTAATCTACCTAGTACTAGTCTCCAGGACATTCAATTAATTGGTCTTCTGATCTTTTCACAGTGTTTTCTCTTATTAGGGACACGCTCTAAAGAAAAAATAGAGGATAATGCCCTGATGACGGGTCATTTGGGCCCCGAAACGCATAGAACTAGTTACATCATTGTCCTCACTTCTTGTTAATCCTTATCTGTACAAATTGTACTTTGCTTATTAGTTGTTTTTGTCTATTCACGACATATCACTGTGTGTAGCCCCTATGTTCAAGATGTTGTGAGCCTGGGACTAGCATCCTCCCTAGTCCCATCCTTAGTGGGCGACTTGGTGTTACATCAAGAGTTTATCCAAGAGTTTTTCTTCTTGCTTTTTTTAAAAAATGTGATATTTACTTTTTCTATTTCATTAAACTGCTATTTTTTCTTCCTACATTATTGATACTAAATCTTTGTTGTATGTTTTTCTATTTTGTCTAAATTACTTAATTGAATTTTCTGGAACCTTTGTTCCACCCCTGGTACGGGCGCGTTTGTGTTCTGAGCAGATTCTGGCCAGACATATATTTTTTTGAACTTCTTTACCCTCACCATGCTAAGCTCACATGGAACATTGGCTGGCTACCCCTGCCAGGGTGCTAATCAGGTGTCGAGGAACGAGGGCTTGAATCCCCTGCCGCCATCTTCTCCCCACCTTCCATCACCTGTTTTTATTTCTTTTTCATTTACCGCCCCCACCCCTACTTCGATCGTGCCGTTTACTTGCGCCCGTTAACTTGGGCTGCCAGGCATTGCCCCTGTTCCAGCCCCAAGGAACAGGGGCTTAACATCACATTGATACTAGCGCTATGCTTTTTGGTCTCAGAGCTGCCAACACTCTGCAAGGTAGAACGTTCCCTACGGCACAATTCCATGCGCTTGTAGAACTTTCAGAACTCTTCCCTGAGCAGACTCTGAGAGCAAATGCAGATCGGATCAGGGGGAACTGGATCCAGGCGGACTCAGGCAGGGCGGAGCGATGTCTGGGAGGGGGGTGCTGGGCTTGAGAGAGAAGACGCCATCTGTGAAATCTACTTCTGTGGAGGGGAGGAAGGGGGGAAGTGAGGGACGGCATCGCAGCAGATCTTCAGAGGGATGATTAAGGGGGGCTGGTCCGGGACATCTCAGGGGCGGGAACTTCAGAAAAGTGCGCCTTGGAGGGGCTGGAAACCTCAGAGAACAGTGTGTCTAGGGAGGAGAAAATGCAGTATGATAGTGTGTGGAAGGTGGTGTTGAAGCCTGAAAATCGCGAGAAGACGTTTCTGGGGGTGAATCCGACGGAGATTGCTAGATGGTTGAAGGCGGCTGTGGGGGATGTTACTCGGGTACAAGTGGTGGCTGGGGGCCGGTTGTTGGTGGAGGGGACGGATGCTGGTAGCAAGGCAAAGATTCTGGAGGTGCGTTGTTTGGGTAGGCATGCGGTGAGAGTGTTTGATCAAAGAGGTGTGTCATGTAAGGGGGTGCTGTATGGAGTGCCGGTGGTTATGAGTATGTCTGAGGTGGAGGAGCAGTTGGCGGGAGTAGGGGTGGTGGAGGCGTGGAAGTTGGGGAGGAGGGATGCACATGGGGATTTGGTGTCAACAACTGTGGCAGTGAGATTTGCGAGAACGGAAGGTGGTGGAGATGGCTTATCAGAGGTATCGTGTGAAAGTACATGTGGCAATGCCATTGAGGTGTTATAAGTGTCAACAATTTGGACATGTGGCGAGAGTATGCAGGAATGAGAGACACTGTGGGAGATGTGGTGGAGATCATGATATAAAGGAATGCAAGGAGGGGACCCCGGAGATGTGTGTGAATTGTGGGGGGGGGCATTCTACCGCGTTTAGGGGGTGTGAGAGTCACAGGGTGGCGAGAGAGGTGGTACAGGTGAGGGCGGCGGAAGGTTTGTCTTATGCGCAGGCTGTAGCAAAGGTGAAACCGGTACGGGTAGTGAGTGAGGTGAGTGAGAAAGAGTTGGAGGTGGATGAGGCTGTGGGAAGGAAGAAGGTGGTGGGTAAAGTGAAAGGTGTAGAAATGGTGGTTGTCCCGAAAACTGAGTTTTTGTGCTTTATAGTGAATGTGCTAGATCTGGTTCAGGGGAATGTGTCTATCAGTCCTTCATATCTTACGAAATGAGTGGTGGAAGCAGGGAGGAGGTTTTTGAATGTTGTAGATGTATCGGAAGAAGATGTGTTTAAGAAGGTTGCTAAAGTGCGGAAGCAGAGTGGGGTGTCGGCATGAGGATTTTGCAGTGGAATGCGAGGAGTTTGTTGAGGAATGGACAGGAGTTGAAAGCGGTGTTGTGTGAGGAATTGAATGTTGGCGTGGTTTGTATTCAGGAGACGTGGTTGAGGGGTGATTTGAGGTTTGTGATTCCGTGTTTTGAGATGTTTCGCAAGGATAGGTTGGAGGGGAGGGGGGGTGTGGCTCTAGCAGTTCGAAAGGGGTTGATTGCAATGGAGATTGTGGTGGATGGAGCAGTAGAGGCGATTGGGGCAGGGATTCGGGTAGGAGGATCGGAAATATTGGTGCTGAATTATTATAATCCGTGTGAGGTGGTGGAAGTGGGAGTGCTGTCTGGAGTGATAAGGGGACATGTGGGACCTTGTGTTTTGTGTGGCGATTTTAACAGTGCCAACACGTTGTGGGGTAGTGATCGGACAGATACAAATGGGGAACTGTTGGAAGACATGGCGGATGAATTGAGTCTGGTATTGCTGAATGATGGTTCGGGTACGCGGTTGGATGTGAGGACTGGGAAGCTGTCGTGCTTGGATTTGACCTGGGTGACTGCTGCAATTGCGGGTGAATGTGATTGGGAGGTGCGTGAGGATGGGGACATGGGGAGCGATCATTCTGCTATTTTGGTGACTGTGAGGGGTGAGGTAGGGATCAGGCCACGTATGACTGGGAGTCGGTTGAATTTCAAGAAGGCTGATTGGGAGGTGTATAAGGGAGTGTGTCGGGATTTGATTGTTCCACGGGGAAGAGATGGGGGGGGTGGATGAATGGAATGAGCATCTGGTGCAGGGAATGAGAGCAGCGTCTGTGGCAGCAATTCCGGAGATTGAGAAGGGGAAGAGTGGGAAGATCGAGGTTCCTTGGTGGTCGGTTGAATGTTCAAGAGCAGTGGCGGCACGAAAGAAGGCTAGAGCGAGAGCGGTGAGAACGGGAATGTTGGTGTATCTGGTGGCATATAAGAAGGCTAAGGCGGTGGCGCAGAGGGTGATTAAAGAAAGAAACCAAGGATATTGGATGGGCTATTGTGGGTCCCTGGGGAGTGATTCTGATGTGAGTAAGGTTTGGAAACAGTTCAAGCGGATGACCGGATTAATGAGGTTGCAGGGTGGTATGTCTGTGTTATTGAAAGGAGAAGAGGTGATTAGTGAGGATGGGGACAAGGCGAATTTGTTGGAGTAATTTTTTGCGGGGGTACACAGTTCGGGGAACTTCCCAGAAGTGGTGAGGCTACGAATGGGTGTGGTAGAAGAGGAGACGCGGGAGGTGTTGGCGAATGTTGGGCCTTGGGAGGAGCAATATGAGGTTCCGTTTTCGATGGTGGAGTTGGATGGAGCGATTCGGAAGGGGAAGTGGTCTAGCCCAGGGGTGGATGGAGTTATGTATGTATTTTTGGAGAAGTTGCCTGTGGAATGTAAGTTAGAGGTATTAGCGCTGTTCAATGAGATCTGGAAGAGTGGTGTTTTGCCGAAGATGTGGAAAAGAGCGATTGTGGTGGCGATTTTGAAGGGTGGCAAGGTTCCTACAGAGTGTAAGTCGTATAGGCCGATTGCGTTGACTGTTGTGTTGTGTAAGGTTATGGAACGGATGGTGGTTGAGCGATTGGGATTTTATTTGGAGTCGAATGGATGTTTAAGTGACTTTCAGAGTGGGTTCAGGAGGAATCGCTCGGTGGCTGATCCAATAGTGAGATTAGTGACTGGGGTGGAGGAGGCATTATATGATGGAGAGTTGGTGGGAGCGTTCTTTTTGGATTTGGAGAAGGCGTATGATATGGTGTGGAAGAGTGGGTTGTTGGTGAGACTGTTGGAGATGGGTGTGAAGGGGAGGATGTTTCGGTGGATTAGGGCATTCCTGGCGGATAGAACCTTTCAGGTGAGAGTGAGGGGGGTGCTGTTTGAAGTTTGGAAGATGGAGAATGGGACGCCGCAGGGAAGTGTGATTAGTGCAATGCTGTTTAATGCGATGGTGGATGGGTTGATTCGGGCTTTGGCGGGAACCGGGTGTCAGGTGGATTTCTTCGCGGATGATGGTGGGGTATGGGTGAGAGGGCGGAGTTTGTTGTTGGTGCAGGGTCGGTTGCAAGCTGCGATAGTATACATGGAGGAGTGGTGTGGGAAATGGGGCTTTTCGGTGTCTGTGGATAAAAGTGTGAGTATGGTGTTCTCGAGGAGAAGAGTGCAGCAAGAGTTGAATTTGGTTTTGAAAGGTATGAGGGTGAAGAGCGTGGAGGAGTTCCGGTACTTGGGGGTGATTCTGGATAGAAAGTTGAATTGGAATGTACAAGTGGATGGTATGGTGGATAAGTGTAAACGCAGGCTGAATTTGTTGCGGGCGGTGACTGGGAAAGAGTGGGGTGCGCAACAGAAGTGTTTACGAATGTTATATAAGGGGATGATATTGAGTGTGCTAGATTTTGGATGTCAAGTGGCAGTGGGTTTCACAGTGAGTCAGAAGTTGCGGTTGGATAGGGTGCAGGCGAGGGCATTGAGGGTGTGTTCGGGTGTGATGAGGTCCTCTCCAGTGAATGCGGTTCAGGTACTTGTGGGGGAGATGCCGTTGGGGTTGAGGAGGGATGTGTTGAATATGAGGTGGTGGGTGAAGTGCAGTGCGAAGAGTGTGGCTCATCCGGTGCGAGAATGTTTGATGTATAATTGGAGGTTTGACTACTATAGGGACCGGTGAAGGAGGAAAGGGGGCACTTTGGGGTTTCACATGTGGGAGAAGGGGGTAAAATGGGGTGTGGGTGAGTTGATGACTGTGACGGATATGGATTTGGTGAAGTGTCCGATGTGGATGATGGGGTCTCCTAAGGTGTGTTTGGAGTTGGCGAGAGTGGTATCAAAGAAGCGGGGATTGCGGGGTGAGATCAAAGCTTTGGGTCAGGCGTATGTGGCAGGGAAGGAAGGGTGCAGGGTGTTCATGGATGGTTCAAAGGATTCGGTGTCTGGGAGAGTGGGTATGGCGTATTATTTGGAAAGCACTGGGGAGTATAAAGTGGGGGGTCTGACGAACGATGTGTCGATTTGTACGGCTGAGTTGGTGGCGATTGCATTGGCGATTAATAGGGTGTGCGAGTTGAGGTTTGAGAAGGTAGTGGTGTTTTCAGATTCATTGAGTGGGTTACAGGCGATTGTGGCAGGGGAAGGTGAAAGGAAGGATGTGATTTTGGATATAAGGAGAAAGATTGATCGGTGTGTGCGTGGGGGGATGAATCTGGAGTTGGCATGGGTCCCCAGTCACAGCGGAATCTTGGGTAATGAGCTCGTGGATCAGGCCGCGAATGAGGGTATGAGAAGGGAAGCGGTTGATGTAAGGTTGCCTTTGAGTGTGGACGAGGTGAAGGCTGTGATGGTGAGACGGGTCATGGATGAGTGGCAGGAGAGGTGGGTGAGTGGGGTGAAGGGCAGGTGGATGTTTGGTGTCCGTGGGAAAGTGTCGAAGAAGGTGGATGCGGGAAGTCTGGAATGGAGGTGGGGGGAGGAGGTGATGCTGAATCGATTGAGGATAGGGCATGTGGGGCTGAATGACTGTCTATTTCGAGTGGGGAAGCGAGAGTCGAGGGATTGTGCGGTGTGTGGGGTGCCTGAGACTGTAGGACATTTCCTACTCAGATGTGAGAGACATGTTGCAGAGAGGGAATTGATGAGGGTTCGGATGTCTGCGCTGGGTGTGACTGAGTTGAGTGGAAAAGCTTTGTTGGGAGGTGACGGGTGAGTGGCAGGAAGAAGTGCAGTGTGTTGTTGGATTATGTAAGACAGACGGGAAGGTGGGAGGAACTGTGAGTTTATGTGAGCTAAATTATGATTGGTGGGTTAGGTGCACATCATCCTTTAGGATGGGGAAGCGCCTGCGTGGGTCCGCCCATGCGTTCGATAATTTAGAAGAAGACTCTGAGGCTGGATTAAAACCACAGCTGTGCCTGCCTCTATATTTTCTCTGTTACTTTGAACAAAATGCTAACCTCTGAGTGCGTGGTTGGCTTTATTGCCTGGAGAAACAGAACCAGAACTACCTGCTTTAATTGTAATGTCACACCTAACAAGTACCAGAAAGTACAGCTTTGTTGTGGACTCTGCTCTCCTAAGGACCGCTCACCTGATGACCAAGATTTTCTAACCACTATTGAGGTTATTGCTTCAAAAGACTTTACTTCTAAGTATAACAGGACTATATGAATGTACTAATATGCTCATTTATATTCTTTGTATATAGATCAGCTTGTATACTTTAAATCATTGAGGCCGCGCCCCCTGCTGTCACCGCCTACTTTAGCAGAAGACCGCGCGCACCTAGCAAGTACCAGAAAGTACTGCTTTGCTGCTTCACTGTGGGGCAGCGACAAGCACCATCTCCGGTTGCTTTGGTGGCTTTTAGAGTAAGTGCTAGATTCAATACTTTCACATAAACGTTCTGAAATCATTGATGCCAAGAGATATGCCAATTTCAGATGCAATTACTGCTAACTATGGTAAACGCAAGTTGGCTGACAGTGCGCCCCGCAAGCATGTATCTAAGCTTGTGCGAGCCTCCCCGTCTTTGTCAACTGCATCTATGTGTTTAGCAAAGAACAACAAAAAAAAAACGAATGTGGACATTAGACTGTTCTGTCGGGAGAGTACGGCAGCTTTGAACACACTAGTCTCTCGGCGCAAAGCTATTGGAGAACTGCCCATTGAATCTTGCATCGATACTATGGGCCTCATTACACGGAAGGTGGTAATGGTTAACGGCCACCGTTAATGGTAACGGTGACCGTTAACCATTACCGCCTTACTACAAGGTCCCTTAGCGGGTTGGTGCTTTAACACCTGCTTTTTGCAGGCGTTAAAAACCGACCCGCTAAGGGACCTTGGTGCTAATTACGGCACCGCAAAATTGCGGTGCCGTAATTAGCTCCTTCCCCATTCCCATTATGCCCTATGGGGCAAAAATGGGAATGGGGAAAGGCAATGGTGGAAGGGGGAATTACCGCCCCGCCAACCTTGGAATAGGGCGGTAATTCCCCTTTCCACCAAGGCGGGGCCGGTAATTTACCGGCATGGTCCAGGGTGCTAATAGCACCCTGGATTACCGCCTTCCATGTAATGAGGCCCTATGTCTGACTCAATATGAACCGCTAGCTTTGCGGGCACTCCAGGTTTGTGTTTAGAGAACACACACACTAAAGTAACTCATGCAGATGATGGTCCAGTGGCCGCTCTAGTGGCCGTTAAGGTGTATGAGCCGTGCCCTGCCACTCAACTGTCCAACAGTTCTGTTCAGACTTGCACTCCTGCGAAGGTGCATAATGAAGGAACCCTAACTGCCCTAACTCTCCACTTGATGAACTGATCTTAGCAGTATCTGAGCGCCAAAAAGACAAGATTAAAAGAAAAGCTGTTAATAGAATAATAATAATTGCACACTCGAGAAATACATGCACCAAAATTATAAAATCTAAATATAGAAGTCAAAGGCCAAGAAATTAGGAAAGCGGTTGATAAGTATATGTCTTCTCAGAAGATTTTACCACCACTTATTAAGTCAGAGATCAAAGTAGCTGAGCTAGCCAACAATTGCAAGTCTTTAGATGCTTGTAATAAAAAGACGACAAGCCAGTGACCAGCAGCCAGGCGAACAGCTAACAAGTCAAATACTCCCAATAACATGGGCAAATGAAGCTAATTCTATTGATAAAGTGACATTGATAGCTGTGACAACTGGCCCAATCTCTGAAAGCTTACACTATACCGCAGAAGACGGGCAAGAAGAAATTAGAAAAGCATTTGTGAAGTGTATAGCCTCACAAAAAATATTATCACTGTCTCTTAATCCAGACAGCTGGCTAATTCAACCAACTGTTTGCATGAATCTGATTTCATGGCAGCAAAAAGCACATGACGAACACTCAAACATCCCAAAGAGACTGACAAGAACTTCACATGAGAATGCAAGTCTAACTAACAATAGAAATAACTCACAAGTAGTTCCCCAGCTAAAACTCAAAAACAACCATCACTATCCTCTTATTATAAGATGTCGTGCTGCACCTTATCCTAGTTATGACCTTAACAGAGCAAGTATATTATCCATTCTTGATGATATACCCAACTTGGAAGACATTAGCTCAGTCTATATTGATCAAATAGAATTTATTGATGAAAGAAACCTGTCAGTATAAAGATTATGTATTTGTTCCAGAGTGGTGCTCAATGCCATCTGGCTAGCCAAAGCAGAATTACTTGCTTTTGGATTTGAAATATTACAGGACGACCAGACATTGACTGCCACCGCCAGTCTCCCGATCAATAAAGTGCCCTCGAGATCTTATGAAAGACTAAATCCTGCAAATGTTATTCCAATTCTGATGCCGCTAAGGACCAAACTGTGTGTAGATGCTGCAAAGCGAACCCGTGACTAGAGACCTATTCAGAAACTCAATTCATGACCTTAGCCAGTCGGAATACAAGAGGCTTTATGCACTTGATGAGTAACTCTGAGAACAACCCAGACAATTACGATATAGTCACTCTCCAAGAAACTTGGCTCCCAGAAATCCCCTTGTGGCACAATTACAGCATACTTTTGCATCCAGCCAAATGAGCCAATACGTGAAGACCCATGTCCGGACTCTTAATCGCGACGATAATTAGCTCTGGCATAACAATTGAGCCTTGGGCGACACCCAATCTATTTATGCACTTGGTCAAAATAAAAAATCAGAATGTTAACATTGCGTTAATAAACATGTATTGGAAACCCGTTGGCATAACCGACGAACAGTTTTTTAAAGACATACTTACGCTCTTTGACCTCATTAGCCTCGCCCCGTCCATATCTCATACGATCCTTGTTGGAGATTTAAATTTACATAGTTTAGCTAAGACTTCAGCACAGTTCGACTCGAGGCTTACATTATGGAACTCTGTTACAAAGACAAGAAATATGATAATGGCAAATGCTGCCCTACCTATATTCCCCCTAAAATACATGGAATAGAGGTCCGCTCAGTGCAATCATTGATTACATCTACGTTGATCCAAAGCTCTTCACTCTAGCAGACCAATTCCAAATAATTCAAACTAGACAAAGTGATCATGAAATATTAATTCTGAAGTGGAAGATGCATTTACAATCGGAAAAGCGCATCCATAACAAATTACAAGGCACCCTAACCCTCAATAATGGCCAAAACAGGTTCCGTTGGTCAGACGGTTCTTTAGAAAATGTGTATAACTCACTGATAACTGCATTTAACAAATTTCTTAATCACTATGTGTATGAGGATTTTGAATATAGTGATTTATTACAACTTTATAGAAGCTGTCCCATCAAAAGTGGCAAAAGGAGATTTAAAAATATGCACATCTTTGAGCCTCTAATAAAAGAAAGAGAAACTTTATATTGGCATAAGAAGACACTTGCCTTGCTATGACCAGCGGATCAGAGATAATCCGCTCTCAAATAAAAAAAAACTAAATATAGAATTTGGGCGTGTGCACGCAAAGCCACTTTATTTCAAAATTATGGTGAATCGATGTTAAGGCTTGTTTATAACAAGAGCTCGGCCCAAACCTGGCCCTTAATAAATCGGGTACACTCTGATTCACAAGGAGCAACCCAAGTTAACGGTGCTTCTGAACAAAAAAAGGGGTGATGCATTTATCTAAACTATATGCCTCACAAGACGCCACATTAAACAATCTCTGCTCACCAATAACTGAGCGCTTTTCATACATAAATCGGAAACAACAGATTCCAAAATATTGGCGCCATTCGATAATTATTCCAGTGTTCAAGAAGGAGTAATCGACAATATTCATCAAATTATAGACCAATTGCCCTTCTTGACACCCCTGGCAAGATCTTTGCCCGAATTATTGTTAGGGACCTGAATGAACAGACTCTACATTCAAATAATCACAATCCATTTCAAACAGGATTTGTGGCAGGTTTAGGTACCGCAATAAACAAAATCACTTTAAATGCAATAAAGGCAGATTGTATATCTCAGAGGCAACCACTGTATCTAGCTTTTGTTGATTTTCGGACTGCGTTTGACTTTATAGATCAACAATTATTGAGAAGGAAGCTAAAAAAAACTCCATTGTCCAACCTCACTAATGACTCTAATTCATTTACTACACTCATCTACCTCCATGCAAGTGCGGATGACCCTAGATGGGCTCTTGACTGCCTCTTTCCCAACATATAGAGGCCTCAAGCAAGGGTGCATATTGGCATCCACCCTTTTTAATGTTTTCATTCTGGACATGAAGGATGAATTTGTCGCCATTACATCTGACGCTCCCAAGCTAGGATCACAACAGATCCCGTGGTTACTGTACGCTGATGACCTTGTGCTATTATCGAAAATGCCTAGTGGTCGCCAGAGGTTATTAGATGGATTTATATGGAGGCTACAAGGTATCAAATGTGTGGCAGTGCAGCAGTACAAATGTTTAGGCATTCATATAAATGACCAACCTAATGATAATTTATATTTGGCCAGCATTGATTGTAAACTATCCACAGTTACCTCGCAAGCTAAGGCCTTACTATATACATTTGGTAAATTCACATGCAGCTCAGTCATGTTATATTATAACCAAAAAGCAGTGCCCATCTTAACACATGGTTCTGTAACAAAACAGAATCGAGATCAGTAATTTGTGGACAGAATAGAGGGCAAATTCTGGCAGAAAGTCCTTAATTTGCCGCAATGCCTTCCAGTATCTATGATACACTTTGAATTAGGTGCACTCTCGCTCTGTGTAACATACACGTGGAAACGTTGCTCCTTGCTAAGGAAATCTCTATTAGCAAATAAATGGAACAATCTTTTGTCCATTCTAGCAACTTATCTTTTGACATCTAAGCATGAATTTCCATCGAAATTGAGACATTTTACTTTGAACATCCTATCTGATGCTGATGTTTCGATTGAACTTCTGTTGCAAAATCCTGTACGAGCTCAACTTAAGCTACATCAATATAATTGGATACTTACCCAAAATAAATGTAAGACATATGTAGATTACAACTCTAATCCATTTGGTCATAAAAGGTTCCGCACTATGGCTGAATATTTGATCAAATGCCCCTCACCTCAATTCAGAAACCAATACTTGAGGTTTAGATTCAATTTATGGCGAATGAGGGACATATTGGCCAGACGCGACATTATGAATAAGGACGAAAATATTTGCAGATTCTGTAAAAATGAAGCACAAAAAGAAGCATTGCAGCATCTGGTGGTTGAGTGTGCACATCTATCACAAAGACATACTTTTTATTTTAAACGACTGTTTAATGATTTTAAAATTATGTTGAATAATGAATTATGGCAACACATATTCTGTACAAATATAATGTCAGTTAGAATATCGACCATTACATTATTAGAATCCCTTGAATTAAATTAACACGACAAAGCGAACATGATGCAGAATGGACAATAATTTAATTAGTTACTTTGATGATCAAAATGCATGCATCAGAATTGTTGAGTTAAGAATATTGGTGGTGTATGCTCTTAAATGCTGTCACTTAAGTCTATGTAATTTTGATAAATTGTTCTTTGCACAAACATGACATGTTCAATGCCCAAAACAATGCAAAATTACTAGAATTTTATTCATGTTTATCTCATTAGGCTAATTACCATTATATTCTATTTCAAGTGATATTGTATATGATTTTAGAGTAATCTTTTTAGTTTATTTTATTATTATTATACTACTATGACTGCAGGAAGTTTTTAAATGTTCTATTGAAATTGGTAATGGTCAATAATATGTTGTGTGTTTTTATATATGAAATTGTAAAACATATGAATGTAAAGATTTTGAGAATGTCTTGTGTACAAAATTGTATGTGTAATTCAAATTGAAAGGTTGAATGAAAATCAGCCAAAACGATAAAAAAGTAATGTCATATTTGTTTCCTGCTTTTCCAAACTGAAGAAAACCTAGGATTTTGGATTTAGTGTGAAAGTATGCTGTTTTTATTTCCTGACAATGGCCAAGTGAAAAAGGTAATTGCAGGTTAGTGCCCGAAGATAATGAAAGCAGCTGGAGCAATCTGTAAAGACATCACCTCCCTGCTGGTACACTTGCAACCTCGCTGTGGAGATGTGGACATCCCTCTACACAAGTCTTTAACGAAGCAATGCTGTCTGAATGGTTGTTGAGAGTTCAGGTCCAGTCTCTCTGACTGACCTTTTCCATCTTCCATATGAAAGGACTGATCCTGAGACATCAATGTACTTGCTCTGGACCAGGAAGTGTTGCCTCCCGGCACCTAACCCTGAAGTGTCGGTTATTAGCCCATCAAGATTGATGAGTGCCATAAAGCCTCATCTGCTCAGAGGCCTCATCTGCTGATCATAGGCCAAACCTGCTCATCAGCCCCTTGCACATTTTTGGCGCTCTGGGTGACTCTCTGTAGTACCTAAAATCTTCTTTCAGCATGACAGTTGTTTAATGTGTGACCGGGTGATCTACCCACATTGCAAACTGCCCTCATGGTGAATCAAGGCCCTGTTGTCTAGACACTGTCCTGCAGGTAAAGATTGGTAGTCATCAACATTGAAGAGGGGACTGCCTGGCTGAAGGCACTGTGCAGCGCAGCTAGATAACGTTTTTCTTTATTTTAACAAAATAACAAAATCAATCATTAGCACCCGTGTAGTGATCTACATGGGTGCTACTGGGAAGGGGTGAGGGAGGAGCAAGGAATGGAAGTGCCCGACGCTAATGAAAGTGCTCGGAACACGGGCTTTCCTTTGTAAATACAGCCTGTGTTCCGAGCTTTTTCATTGGATCCGGGCACATCCCAGGGTGGTAATATGTGATATTTTTCTGTCAATAAAAGGGTTTATATTTTTATGATGACTTGCTAGTCCATTTTTTTGGGAGTGAATATATGTTCAATGCTGCTCTCTGACAGCTCACCCACCTTCCACAGAGTACAACCTCGTCCTCTGCCTCACATCTAAATGTTCCTTGATTGACCTAAATTAGGTTTGTGTATTCTGGGGCATCGGGATCATTAAAGGTTCCGCCTTTTGATATCCTAAAGCCTCCTTTGATCTTGCAGAACAACTTCCAGTCTCACAATGACGCAATGCCCTGTACAATAGGTTTTCAGTGCTGTGACACCATTACCCTTCAGTACGTTTTCATCTGGACAATGCTGTGCCCTTGCATATCTTTCTACACTAGCATGGCAGGATGCCCCTACAGAACATTTACCCCTACCGCATCATCCTTCCTCTGCAGAACGTTCTCTTAGGTACAATGGTGTACCCCTACAGAACATTCCATATTGATATGACATAAATCCCCTGCAACACTTTAGGAACTGGTGGGGTACCATCCATCTGCTAAACTTTCTCCACTGACACAAACTTTCTACCTGCACATCTGGCTTCATGACTGAAGTGTCATTACTACTGCTGTGTGCTTTCTCCATTGACACAACCCTCAGCCCTACAAAACCTTGCCCACTAGCAGGATGACATGCCCCTGCAGATATTTCAACAATCCTGACCTCATGCTACTGCAGGTCTTTCACCACAGCTGTGATGCTCTGCCACAACAGCACCTTCCACTTTGCTTCCAGCCATACCTGTGCAGAACATTGTCCACTTACGTGCCTCCACCGCCTACAGGACAATTACCATTGCTGTAAGGTCTTCCCACTGCAAAGCCTTTCAGGAATGACCTTACTGCTCCCATTATACAATCCTTCTCCTTTGTAGCTTCTTTTTAACTCATGGTTTCTTTATTTCAGGTAACAATACATCTTACCAAGAATGAAACAATATGTTGCACTCTCCCCCTTGAAGTCATCAATTATTCACCTGGTTCAATCGTTACAATAAATGTGTTTCTTGGCATATCAAAGAATAAGCACAAGTGGAAGTACTCATCCATGTTAGCAGTTTACCCAGTTTATATGTTATTCCCACCAGCATACTCAATCTACCACAACAACAGAATTAACTGCAGTTGAGTTCCAGCGCTCTAAACGAGAGAACACTCCTCACTAACTTCTATTGATTTTTTATATTTTTTTCACAAAAGCATTTTCGTTTAAAATGACAATGCAATTAATGACCTGTAGACAATGTTCATTTTATGTTAACATATGTTTAGCAATACAACAACAAAAATACTCCTCTTTTGATTACGGTATCTTAAACATCTCAAATAATATTCAAAGACAATAAGAATGTTTGTTAAAAGAATGTATACACAATCAAAAATTGTTCTGGACAATAAAATGTCTGTATTTGTAATAATCAGCTTGCTGCATTGTTTCTAGTGATCCCAACACATTTCGGATTAATACCCTTCTCTCAAGGGACACCCTTTAATGCTTTCGTACAATGTAATTTAAAATTAATGATTATTCTTGGCCCACACATCAGAAATGACGGACAAAGCGAAATCTCCTATGAAATATGCATGTGTGCTGACATCTATTCTGGTTTCCAGATTCCATTGGATTATAGGCTCTCTAGCATCTCACACCCATCTGTTGACAGATGATATGGACTATTATTCTCACTGATGATCTTGATAGTGTTGCTAAACACTTTAGCATTCATCTGGCCTTTTGCTCACCCTCATATACACCCGCTATGAGACACAATGACTCGTTACTCTTCTTGGCAATAATTCCACTATACTTCCCAGATCTGAAACGAATAATATAATTCACAGCTATTGAACCATATCACAATAATAGTCTCTAGTGTATGTATGTAAGGAAATGGTTTACATCTTCCTTAATCATAAATTTGATGTTGTTTGACTGAGTTGTTTTTGTTAAGTAAGGTTCGCTGGATTGTCAAAATCTGGCAAAACATAATATAGAATCTTTACGCAGGTGTGGTTTGTAGAATATGTTTATTCTCTTTATAAATATGAGTTCTTGTCTTACCTTAATTCTTTTTAAAGTTGTATCCTAAGTATACCGTATCGTTTGGAAAAAACGATCGCTCTCAGCTTCCTATACAGAAAGCAGTTGGAAAGACAGCGAAATGTTCAGGTAACCAGGAGTGATGTGTAAAAACTAGCATGCTACAATCTTCATTCAGTGGAACACCATTACAGTGCCTTGAATAGGTCTACTACATTGCTAATGATAATATCTGTAGTATTGTATTATACCTTGCGAACACATTTTGGTCAAATATAGTTTAATTTGTTAACTGTCATGTATATTTAGTTAAACCATAAATCTAAATTAACAGTACTACCTGATAATTCAATTTTGATTTAAGAAAAATGTTCATATGTTCTTATCGAGCTATTTCAATTTTGTGGAGACTTAATATCAGGTTGACTATCAATTAGGTTAATAAAACGCGGGATAAGTCAAATTTAGAGTTCATACCAGTCTGAATTAGTGTCTACTCTCTTAATTCAGGAGGCTTCTCTTCTTGCCAATATCTTGTTGATGTCACCTCCTCTTATTGATGCATGTATTTTTTTCTAGGATTATGAATCTCATCTGTGAAATCTTATTATGATTCGCTATAAAGGTTTTTTATTGTGTGTGCATATATTCGATTTAAGTTCTGTCCTGTCAATCTTGTTTTAGCTTTTCGTGTTGTCATTCTTAAATAATATATTCCACATGGGCATTTTGATCTCATATATAACCTTTGTTATATCACAAATAGATGTATGGTACATTTTAATGTAATTCCCTGATGATGGATGCAATAGTGATTACCTTTAATGATGTTATTGCAATGTTGGCAATTATTGCAAGGGCGTGTACCTTTATGGCTTTTACTCATTTATTTCTTAAGGATTCACTACTTCTAAACTCAAAGGTTGGTACTTCTTTAAAGTACCTTGTTAAATCGGGTCAAAGTAAAACAAATTAAAATTTTTATGAATGCTCTTTCTAATGAAATGACAAGGTTTGGAATAGAATATATAGTTACATATACCAATTTTGGTTTTGTTCTAGGATGTCTTTCTTGTAATGGTTCATCACGTGGTGTATTATCAACTTTTTCCAATATTGTTGTTAATAATTCTTCATTGTATTCTCTTTGTTAAAATGTGTGCTTTAATTCTTCATGTTTACTTTGTAATTGTATCGTTTCTGAAATAATGTGTTTGTATCTAATGAATCGGCTATATGGAACTCCTTTACTTAATAACTGATGAACACTTGTAGCTAATAATGTATTATTTCTGCCTGTGGGTTTAGTATAAATGATAGTCTGTAATTTGGTGTCTTTCAGATATATCTAAGAAGTTAATTCGATTAGCTCTAAAACATCTCTGATTTTAGTGGGCTTCACATGTTTAAGCCCCTCCCTGTTTGCTGGTCTGATCATTACTTGCTTCCTTTTTCTATTTCTCCCCAGACTTCAAGGTATAGACCCCACATGTCCACTCTGACATGTCGTCACTGGGCACACATCTGCCCGAACTCTATCAGAAATTTGCTGACTTCTCTGACTCAAAATGGAATAGCGATTAAAATTAAATATCACTGCAATGGTTTGATAGATGCTATATATGAGACTACTGATTATTTGGCTCCCAAAAGGTCTTCAGTTGGCCCCTCTGAGCCCTCTGACCCTTGGTTTTTGGCAGCACTAAGGCTACTTAAACAAGAATGCCGTCGAGCTGAACATAAATGGCATATCGACGTTGCTGCCTTTGCTAAAAAGATCTATGTACAGGCCTGCACAAAATATCAGGCTGTTATAAAAAAGGACAAATGTTGCTATTTTGCCGATCGAATTCTGACAGCTTTCTGTTTGGATAGGGAACTTTTTCATGTTTCAAAAAAACGTTCAACTCCGATGCACCCTTTGGTACCATATTGCCTCTCTTTTTAGAGATAAATTCAACAATATCCGGCAAATTATTGGAAATGGAAGCTCGGATCCCGTGAACCCCTGTCCCTTAGTCCCTGAGGCTTAGGAGAAACTGACCAGTATTTTTCAACTTTACACAGTGACAGACAGCATGGTTTCCGCATCACTGTTGAAACGTAAATCTGCTTCTTCCATTGATCTGATCCCCCTCCATGGATCCCTAAAACATGCAGTCATCTCCCCACTGTTAAAGAAGGCCCATCTTGATCCCGCTGTGGTGGGGAATTATCATCCTATCTCTCTACTCCCGGCTCTTATGAAACTGATGGAGGCTATTGTGACTCCTCAGTTTTCTGATTTTTTTGGAAGCAAACCAGCTCCTGCACCCTTTTCAGTCGCGATTCTGACCATGTATGGGCACTGAATGTGTGATTGTCGATCTCATGGATGATATTGCTTGCTTCAGGACCATGTAGAGGTAGGCGCTTTGATTCTCCTTAACCTCTCTGCAGCTTTTGATAACTTTGACCATAATCTGCTCCGATGGTTTGCCTCTTTTTTGTTGGAACGCTTACAGTCTCCCTTCCCCCTTTTTAATCTCTTCCTACAGCAGCGAACTGTAGGGTGCCTCAGGCCTCTGCCCTTTCTCCCCTCTTGTTTAACTTATAAATACGGCCACTGGCCAACTTGGTTGCAGGTCAAAGGGTACACTTCTACTTGTATGCCAATGTGATGTAGATCATGTTCCTTTTAAATGCTCCAGCTTCAGATTCTCCTTCTAGGTTGAAGAACTGTCTTTCATCGGTTGAAGATGGATGAGCAAGAGCTGGCTCAAAATTAACGAGGACAGAACAGAGGTCCTCTTGGTCAGATCTCACACTACGGGGACTCTGTGGACCTCTGACTACTCGTCGACCTCCTTGGCCCCCGTCCTGAGCCTGTTCTTGCAGTGAAAAGAAAGTGTGGGTATTGAACTCATGACTCTCTTCAGTTTGTCAATCAAGCTTTGTCATCAAGCCGAAAGTCCTAAAAAAAGTCTTACCATTTTGTCTTCCTGAATCCAAGGCTAAGGTTATGGTTGTTACTTCGTTCATTATGGGCTGCGTTGATTATTCCAGCAACATCGACCTCAGTGTGAGGAATTCGACCACCCGCACAGTGGGTGTGCACTCGCCTTGGCATTTTTATTTTTTTTAATGAAATTGAATGATGGTAGATCAACCTCCGTAAAATGTGCGGGGCTAATACGCACACATTTTTCCATGCTCACCGCATGACATACACATAGACACATGTATTCTGGATGGAGGCTACCTACAGGTGCCATCCTCCCTGTCATATTTAGGTGGAATATGACAGCCAAGAGTACATCAAGGTATCTCAGAAGGGGGAAGGCAAAACATTCCTCCTGCTATGGCCATCCTAATTAACTAACAAAGGCTCCATGGATCCACCCTGTCCTTTGTTAGCTGCTGGTGGCAGCTTTGCATACTAATCAAAATTAATTCAAGCAGGCCCATGGGAGGCCTGGTCGGCAAGGCTAACAAAGGACAGGAAAAACCAAACAACCTTTGATATGCACTGTGTCAACCAGAAGCCAGCTCCCGCCTCTCAGTATCAAGGGCAATGAGCTGTCATGTCAGGAACTATGTGTTTACAGTAGGCAACTCCCTCCGGGAGACCCCATTCAGAAGGTACGAGTATGTGGATTGATGGAGACAGGAAGTCTGTTCTCGCCGCAGCTTCAAGGGAGACCTGCCGCTTTAATCAGGTATCACAGATAGCTCCATTAACTAGAGAGGCACTTTGATCCTCAACAGACAGGAAGATGGATGGGGTATTACATGTTTTAACCCCTTGACCTTTTCTGTTGCAAAGCACTCTGGTTTGTCATGGTCATGAAGTCAGGGGCACAGGCATGCAGGGGTTGTAAGCACAGGAGACCTGGGTGGACACTGTCCTGGTGCCTTTGGTACCAGGCCCATGAACAAAAGTAAACAAGAACATCCATTTAACACCAAAAAGCTTCTATTATGGACATAGCAATTCAGATGCATTAACCTTGAACATTATATCCATTAAGCAGGATCCATTAACCTTAAACATTCCATCCATTAAGCAGCCCCAAGTGTATTCTTGGGTGCAGCTGCTAATTGATTGCCTTCACACGTGCTCACTCTCTAGGAGTGGCAGGGTGTGGCTGGTAAGCCAGCCCTACTGGGCGTAGCCACAATCTCAGCTATATAAACGGCCCCGATCCTCAAGACAGATGCTTCGTGTTATTTTGCACTTGAAAGCAGCGTAACGCTCACCGTCGCCTGAGGTCAGACTTACCTTTGAAGATCCTGCTTCCGGGACATCCTGCTTCCAGCGAGGATACTTACCAACTGGGGGAAGCTGTTCTTACCTGTACATCTCTTCGGTGAACCAAGTATTGATCTTTACACTTTCCGGAACGCCTAAATCTTGATCTTGGAACAGTTGCACGACACGCTCCATCGTCGACAGCAGTGCCTGCAAGGAAAAACAGAAGACAAGGTTAGACATCGAGAAAACAGTCCGTTTAAGGTTGCGCTTTGCCATACTTTGCGCTTTTCCTTAAACCATCACTTATCTCCTGTCGAACATTGTGGTAGCATCCATCTTCCATCCGATCGCGTCTCGCGTCTCACAGCTTCATGGAGGCCGCATTTCCATCTAAGGGAAGAAAACATAAGAGAGAAATTATTGCGGGCATAAATAGGGGCAACATATAAAGACATTAAACAGAACAAACAGCCTCACAAGAGCTCAAGAAAGACTTACCAATCATAAGGTGAAGCATAATCGCAGCTGGACTGGACTAATCCTTTTCAGGGATCAGTAAAGGAACTAGATCCCATTCGACGCACCTCTGCCAGAAGTAGTAGGACGGAGAGCTTGTCTTCCATAATTCACAGGTGAGCTTTATGGGCCGGCGTATGCTCACAGAATCCGTACTTTGGGATGAAGGGTTCAGGAGGTACAACAATCACAGACTGGCGCACTCCACACACTCTTATCTCCACGCAGGAGCAGTATCACCATGTACCACTGCTCACAGCTTTTCTACTGAGGGAGAGGCCGGAAGGGGGTGATTCAAGTTCAGGGAGGGCTGCAACCGTGCCCCAACGTCTCCACAGAGACCAGGTGAGCGTTACAGGTTATGACCTTGTGCATACAGGAGATTGTTGGTGGAGACCAAGCATTGGTTCATTAAGGAAGGCTTAGCCTAAACCAATCAATGGAGCCCTTTTGGCTTTAGAAGAGGACTGAGCCCCTCTTTTGGGCAGATCACCTGAAGACTTTGCAAGGAGTAGCAAGAAGAACTCAGCATTGGACCCTGGCTGAAAGTACAGTCTGCCTTAAATCTTCCGCCAGTGAAGGAAAGGCCAGGACATCCAATATGCAAGCAAGATCCCTCCCCTAAACATTGCCATGGGAACAGAGGGAGATACTGAATCCAGAGGACCCTCCAGCAGCTCCAGAACTGGTACCCAGCCAGAGCACAGAGTGCCTGGCTAGGCTCTTCAGCAATTGTCCTAGGTGGGAAGTGCCAGAGAGTCTCTGAACCAAACTAAGAACAAGGGAGCTGCCTGCAACACTCTCCTCAGCTTTGGGCCATCTGCATTAAATGACGGCACAAGCCCAGTGAAGAAGTTAGGAGGAGCGCATCTACCGACATCCACCTTAAAGGCCATTTTTGAGCCAGTCAAGCCCCTCGAGCTGCAGCTGATTGCACCACTGACTGTTGTTACGCCGCAGGCACTAACGCCATCTGAGACACCTCTACCAGTGCTTCAGACCCGCTAACAGAACTGAAACAATGATTCCTGACCCCGAGCTGCCATAAAGCCCAGCCTGCAACCGGCCATCCTGCCATTCTGCCTCTCTCGTGGAACTGACTGCTGACTGATACCCCGTATTGAACTCTGTCACAGAAGCTGCAAAGTGCCCTGAAACCGACTTGACACTGTCGAGCACCAAGAACCTCTACAAGCACAGGATAGATTGTGGTTCTGTCCCCCTGGTCCTACTCCGAAGGCCCCTAGTGACATACCCAGTGCTGCCTTTGTGTTGAAACCAAGTATTCTGAACTATTGCAATGAATTAATTTACAGACTACCCTCCTGTCAGTATCCAGAGTGCATGATATGATATGGTATGATAGGTTATTTATAACGTGCTTAATACCCAGAGGTTTCTAAGCGTGGACTCGGGGATCGAACCTGTGTTGCTCAGTGTGGCCTTGCTTCCAAGGTGAGCACGTTGCCCCTAAGCTATCCTCCGGAGACATCCCTTTTCCTTCTTGAAACTGTCTGTCCTCTGCATTCCTTTACAGGGTGGGTTGTATTTTGTAGTGTGCTAGAACTGCCTGTTGTGATAATAATAAACTAGTGTTGTGTATACAACCTTGATTGGACAGTCCCCTTTATCATTGGGTAATAATTGTATTTTCGCTGTGGTGCAACTAACCAACGATCCAGAACCTTTCAGAGCTAAGCCTGCCGTTCTGTCCATAATACCAAAATTGGATAAGGAGATTTATAATTTGCTTGCATTTCTAATCTGTTTGGTGCCTTTCTGGTGTGCTAGAGGTGTGGGGCTGATTGCTGGTTTAGAAACCGATATTCATCCCTGACCACTGGTGCCCCAAAAGTTGATTTGTCACACTCGGACAAACTGATGTTAAGTTACAACGTCTACAGATTCTCCAGAACTCTTCCTCTAATCTAGATCTAGATCTGGGAGCTTCTAGACTATCACACTCTAAGGACGTACTGTGTCAACTGCACATGCTCCCTATTAGGAGCTGGGTCAAGTTAAGATCTTGTGCCTTGTACATCGCACAATCCATTAATTTGGTGCAGAATTTTTTATGGTTAAGCTCACTCCTAATAAGCCAATCAGATCTCTCTGTTCCTCTTTTCAATCCTTGCTATGTATTCCAAGATTCTGTTGAGCCCAGGTTGGACGAAGATCTTTCCCGCTGCTGGCCCCAATGCTTTGGAAGTCCTTGCTGATGTATCTTCACAATATACCTAACTATTTTCCGTTTCGGAGGAACCTGAAGTCATACCTTTTCTGACCCTCCTTTGCATCTGTCCTCAGGTTTCTCCTACAAGCACCTAGATGCCTCTTTTGGCCTTCGTTTGGCTCTGTAAATTTCCATACATTACATTGCATCGTATAAATGTAATCATCTGATGTATGTGTTTAGTATTGACAAAATTAATCAAATTCATAAGTCCCACTGCATATGCCAAAGAAATCATCTATGAAGCGTTTATAGAATTTTTATTTACTGCTCCAAGGTATCCTTGTAAACTGTATTGTTTTTCCAAAAAGAGCATGTATTTATTAGCATTTGTTGTGCCATACTGGCAATGGAAGTTCCCGAAATTTGCAAGAAGAATTGATCACTAAATTTAAAGAAATTGTTATTCACAATCAATTTACAGCAGAGTTACCACCAATATCGTATTTTCTTGCACTTCATCAACTTGTAATAGTAGCCATCCCATTTCTTCAATACCATCTTATTAAGGTATGTATAAAGGCTAACTATATCCATAGTGAACCGAGTTTATCATTGTTTAGATCAAAATCAAATAAGCTCAATCATCATAGTAAGTGGCCAGTGTCTTTAATGTGTGTTGAACTTTGCTGTATTAGAGGTATCGAGGTATCAAGACAAAAAGTGCTGTAGGCTTTCAGTGGCGGCTATTAGGGACGCCCTGGTAGTTTAGCCAAATCTAAACTTTCCTTTATTCACTCAGTTGCTTTTTTGCATAGGGTTAAAATGAATTATCATGCAACTATCCTCATTCAATTGATGCCATTCTTCATTTAAATCATCCCATGTGTTAATTAAGACAACGGATCCTTGTTTATCTGCATATTGAATGATTATATCATTATTTTTCATCAATGAGTTTAAACGTGCTTGCTTACTTTTATTGAAGATGCTGCCAATTGTTTTAGGAAACTTAATATTTCTTAAATATTTCAACTTTTGTCTTTGTAAAATCAGGGTAAGGTCTAATCCTGGATATCAGGATTAAATGGGCTATCATGGGAAAACTCGTAATATTCAATTTCTTCTTCCTAAATTTGATCTTCAAGATTCAATGTTGCAAAGAAAGTTTTGAATTTCATTTTCTGAAAAAGTAAAAACAAATCAACTTCCTCATTAAACAAGTTACTGTTATATTTTTGCACATAAGATAGTACTTACTTCAACAGCGTAAACTGACTTTTAGTTAAATGTACATATGATAAATTAATTACAAGGTTTTCCTTTGATCAAAGTTGCTTTTTGTATTGGATTTCTTCATATGACTTCTTCTGGTCTTTTTGCGTGAGATAAAACAGTTACTTGTGTATTACTTGTTCTAGATAACTGGGATCTGCCCTGTCGGCTAGTTTGTGCTGATGAATTTAGTTGTTTCTCTTCCTCTCTGGCTGTTTCTTCCAGTTCAATGCTGGAGATGTCTGAAAAGGGGCTTTCTGAGTGTTTAGACATGGTTTTCTTTGCTCTTCTAAAATAATGTTGTCTCTTTGTTCTGTTAATTTGATAATATTCCTGCCAAGAGTAAACTACGTTTACAAGTGCAATTGCATTGATCAATGTAATGTGTCTGTAAACTTTGTATTTTTCAAAGTCTGGGTTCGGATTGCAAAGATCACCAAACCCTTAAAGCCAGAATGTAAATTACCAGAAACAACGCCTAGTTTGAACAATGAGTGCAGAAATGCTAGTAGTCTGGGCTTTAATAGTGTGCAGAAGTCTACTGGGAGACTGTCTAGCCGCAGGCACTCTCCTCTCTGCATACCTCTCATTGCCATATCTAGGTCTTATTTGTTTTAGGTGATTCCATTGTAGCCTTCTCCTCTGTGAGATTTATGGTAAGCCTACTGTGGACATGAATCACTCCCTCGTACTATAGTCTACCAGTTTGTATAATGCCCTATAGTGTTTTTCAAGGGTATCCTCCATGTCTGTGTCGCCAGTTATGTTTATCTTTTAGCAAGAGGATGTGGCTGTTATTTGATCACTCTCTGCTTCATCTACTAGGAGTCTTCCACACTTATCTCCTTTGTGCCAAAAACCTTTGAAAACATGTCGTTTTGTCCTTTCCTTTTCTGTGATATGGGTTAATTTCATACTTGCATCTCACTATACTGTGTTTTAGGTCTACATTATTATGGCAATAATAACGCGTTTGATGGGCTTCAACAGCCGGTAATGGCCTGGGGCACACTTTTTTTGCGATTGCGAGGGCCTTAATGCCGGGACTCTGTGCTGTTACCAGGCCAGTGAAGCCCACTGAACATGTTATTATTGGCATTATCACCTTGAGACAAACCATTGAGGATCTAATAGAATTTTCTTTTTAAAACTGCTGCACTGCTTCATTCACGGCAGAAGGCGGAGAGAATCAGGTTTACCATGGAAAGGAATGGCGGAGCTCTGCTCGAAGCCCCTCTTCCATGTCCATGACACGGGCGGTATTGGCCCGCTGTCAAGGGACTTATTGCCACAAGTACCCCGTCCCGTTAGACCGCGGTACTAATTGCTTTTTTTTCTAATCCGAAACACGTTTCGGAACAAAACAAAAAAAATGGCCGCCGGGAAATGGAAAACGTAGTCCATTTTCCCTTTCCATGGCGGCCATCGGGAGCGGGCGCGCTGGCAACACTCTGTTCACCGCCCGTCCGCTCCTGAGAAAAGAAGAAAAAAGAAGGTAAGTGGGTTGGGGAAGGAAGAAAAAAACTAAAACGTTCCGCGGTCTAAGGCAGGGGACGATGGAAGCCTCCAGCCATGTGGAGGCTTGGAGTGGGGATGGCCCCGCTTCGAGTATCCACACGGCTGGAGGTTTCCATCGTCCCCTGCCAGAGACTGTGGGATAGAAGGTAAGTGTGGTGGGGTCGGGGGAGGGAGGAAAGGGGAAAAAAAATGTCTTCCCTGAGTCCCCGCCAAGGGACGAAGCAAGCCTCCAGTTATTGGGAGGCTCGGAGCGGGGATTGCCCCGTTTTGAGCCTCCTCATTGGCATAGGGGCTGCAACGGCCCTCGCCGGGAACAGAGTACCCGGCATGCACGGCGTACAAGGGAATACTGTGTGGTATGGCTCGCAAAGGAGCCAATCACCACACTGTATTCCCGTTGCGCCACGCGTGCCGGGTACTAATTTGTGTTAATTGCCAGGAAATCAGTTATGTTAACCTCTTTTGGTGGGCATAGCGCAGTATCAAGGTGCTCGTCCTTAATAATGGTCTGCTTTTGTTGCCAATGACTAGGTAGCTCTTGCTGGACATTGGTGAGTGGTGAGAACCGTGAAAGTTGCCAATGTCAGCCTTAAAGACACTATGGGATCATTTTTATAAAGTGCAAATTGAATGTTGAGCACCTCATACGTGCATGCAATTTTCAACTGTTACAAAACAAGAGTTTAAAAGTGGAAAGTTAAAACAGGTGAAGTCAACTTTACTCTTCGGTTTTATGCTCAGATTTGTAAAACAAAATGCTCAGATTTGTAAAAATATGTAAATGTTGTCTGCAAATGATAGTTATAAATGCCCTGCCCCTAAGCCTTCCTCACCAAATAACGCATTGCAGACAGCATTTACAGTGGACTACTATGGAATCTGCCGGCTTCTATCAGATTATTAGTGGAGACGGATTAGATGGGAATCCATTCGTTTTGCACCTGCATGAAAATCCTACTTGGGCGTGAAACGATGGGAACTTTGAAGACAAAGGAGTAAAGCATGGCAGACACTTAAATTCTGCTTCGTGCCCCCTCTCCACCTTCATAGTGATTGAAAAAGTTCCAAAGCGGTAAACCCAGGCTCAACTGCCTTACAGCTTGCTTTAACGCCAAGACTTGCCACTCTGCCACTATAACATTGCCGCCTTAGCTGCAGTCTGTGAGGAAGCAGCCTGCTGGAGGGTGCATTTGACAGAGAGGGGATAACGTGCAAACTGTATTCAATGGGTGGACTGAACGTCAAACATCACACAACTTCCGTTTGGATAATACAGTATCGTTTGAAATAATGTTCTGCATTATTGATTATTTGTATTTGGTGCTGAGCTTTTGTCCAACCCTATATCTGTTACCAAATTAAAGACTGATCCTATGGTGTTGTTTCTGCTGGTGTACGTGTTTCATTTGTTCATAACCTCATCTGCTGATTTGCAATTTGGAAGAGACATTTCTCATTATTAAGTTCAGTTCATTAAATATCACCAAATATTTGCTTACTAGTAAGGATATTTTTCTTTGCACTTGTGATTGCCATGTTTCTGTTTGAGCACGGACAGGCTCTGATGTGCCCAGCCAGTCTCATATAATTGTTGCTGCTTCAACTTACATCGAATGCGCCCCCTGCAAAAGAGCAATATCCCCGCCCTCATATCAAGAAACTGAATCCATACACACGAGGTGACACGCTCTCATTTTCTAGACCCATTACATGACCAGGCCAGGCTTGGAATGACTTGCCCTGGGCTCTCCGAGCCACTGCTGACCACCCTGCTTTTCTTTGCTCTCTGAAAACCCTTCTGTTTTAGGCTTTCCCCCTCCTCATTACTCCTCATTACTGCCTCGCCTCTGCTGCTTAGCGCCAACTAAGAAAATCCCATCATACAGCACATTCTACAAGTGGCATCTATAACCTGGGACTCGGATAATTAGCACTGTATGCCTGGGTACTTTCCCCCGAATCCTGCTGAGCCTCCCAACTTCCTGCCAACAAACTTAACGACTGCAATGCTATACAGAAGGTAACGTGGCTTGAGTGGATGGCTGTATCATTTACTGTCTGGGGCGCCCGTCTTTTTGGTGCCCAGGTTAAGGGTAGTTTGGAAAAGGACCACATATGGTTTCTTTTTTACCTGGCCCACCCTCTTTACCCTTGCCTGAGGTGGCTGCCTTCACCTCCAATCAAGTCTCGCGACCTCCATCTTCTCCAACTGTGTCCCCCTCTTCACCATCCAGCCCCCCCAACTGAACTTGGACTTTCACTAGTGCGCTACTTCACAGGCTTGCCCCCACTGGCACCTTACAGAGCTGCATTAGTCCACCAGCTTAATTCCATCTTTTTGGTCACTATTGGCCTCGATTGTATTGTCTGTTGATCGTAATTTGCATGTTTGAATTGTTTTTGCTCTTGGCCTCAACAGTATTTACTAATGGTCAATACTGGCCTATTTATGTGTTTTGGTTGCTACTGGTCTAAGTTGTATTTATTGATGGTTGCAACAGGCCTATTTAAATTTGTTTTGGTTGCTACTGGTCTAAATTGTATTTATTGTTGGTTGCTACCAGCCTATTTAAATCTCTTTTGTGACTACTTGCTTAGTTGCAGTCAGTGCTGGTCAAGGCTGGCTACTGGGAACCCTACTCACGGCTGACCCCCATCATGCTTACTACAACCCAAATCAAGCTTCTGTCTATCCTACTCATTCGAGTCACTCTATCCTTACCCTTCATCATGGGGACACAGTCACACACCTGTTTGTCACCCTCACCCCGCTTCCACTATCTGCCCTATCACTGTCCTCCACCCCTGTCCCAAAAGACCATGGAGCCACACTGCTTATTCTCACTCCACCTTCTTCTTCCCGTTGGCTCCTTTTTGCTGCCACTCCTTTACTTAAAGCTCAACCCCACACCCTACCAAATGTTCCCTCCAAAACCCTCAATAACCCTCCATATCAAGCGCTCCTTCCTTGCCAATCATTTTAACTCCCACGTCTCAGTGATGGCCATCACTAAAGCCTTGATCACCCCATAAGACACAGCCACACTAGCAGCCCTTTACATCACTTCTGTAATCTTTTCTCACTCCCTCACCTATTCAGGAAAGGTTGCAGAATGGGTCTACTAATCAGTAAAGGTACCCCCATCCTCTATTTCTCCACATAACTGCATCCTCTCTTGCTTTAAATATCTTGCAGTTCAAATGTGTGTACCAACACCTCTTACCATAACTCTCACCTATCCCCTGTAGGGTACTCCACCTCTTTGTTCAAGACTTAGACCACTTGTAGGGATCTCTACACATTGGAAACTTCAAACTCCCAGAAATGGTGAAATCCCACCATCTTCAACTTGACTCTTCCCTCTCAGAGAATGGCAGATGCTGACATTTTTAAGTGGAGATGGGTAAATATTTATCACAAATATGCCAGAGACACTGAGCATAGCAAGGGAGCCCAAACCAACCAGGTGAGGTTTGATGGGTGGGTGGGAGCCTCCCTCCCTGAGAACATTTTTGGTACATTATACAGCACGCTTTTTGTGTAAAATTGTGTAAAATACCAGACAGTTTACAATTGGTTTTGCTGGGTAACTCCATTACAAAAATGCAATAGATGCACCAACAGTGCACAGGAGCCTTTCCCTACACCTATTCATGATGCCTTGGCCCACAATATATGCCACTTTTAAACTTGTTCACGCTAGCTGCGCCCCTGCATTTCGCTGCTGGCTACACCAATTAATGCCAGTATTCCTATATAAGAACAGAGTCATGCTTGCTTTGTGCAATATGGCAGTAATGATACTATAAGAAAACATTTCTACGCTGGCTCTGCCAATATGTCAATATCCCTATGTAAGAACATACTCCTCGCTTTACATTTAAACATTCTATGTCATAATAAGAAAACATATCCAAACTGGTTGCACAATGTAGGCCACTCTAGACACTTAATAACAATGTTCAGGTTTGTGTTACCCTTGATGCCCAGTAAAAGAAAACATGCCCTGCTACAGTAAGAAATAGGTAGACCAGCTCCACCAAAAAGGCAGCTTAGCCACATAACAACACTAATGGAGCTTATTTTATCGTAGATGCCCAGAATAAAATGCCATTCCACTGTAAGACATAGCTAGACTGACTGCACCAACATGCCAGCCATGTAGTAGCATTTGTCATGCTTGCATTATCGTAGATTCTCAGTACAAAATGTCATGCCACGGTACGAAATGGTATGGACTGGCTACACGGAAATGACAGTCTAGCCACGTAATAACACATATCATCCTTGTTTTATCAATGGCATTTGTTTTACTGGGCATCTATTTCCGACCACTGCCTGCCTAAATTAGCTTCCAGGCCCAGCACAAATGCACCTGTATACATATCTACACAACATTCACTCGATCATTCACACACAACATTCACTAACTCATTCACACGCGCCCTGATACACTCACTCATTCACATACACATTACAAAATAATAATTCATAAAATATTATACTTACATGCAGCCCCGGTCCAGACCCTGCTCCACTCCACTGCCTCCATGGAGGCCTTCAGGCTCCCATATAGCACGAACAGGAACCGGAAAGCAAGGAGCACTTCCTGGTTCCTGCACATGCATGCAGGACCCGGAGCCCCCCATTGACAGGGCCCACATCCATTGGGATGTGCAGGGAGGTGCAGCAGAGCCCCCTCATGCATTCAAACATGTTGTTCCCCAGCCTGCATCAATGGGTCAGGTGAAGCAAACCCCACAATGCACAGTGGGGAACTAAACTGTCAAATGGAAAACCTTTTTCCCTTTGACAGTTTAAGTCAGCCAGGAGCGGTCCTTCAGGTGCAGCAAGCAGCTGAGGGAGTCCTCTCTGTGTTTCCACTGGTCTGGCGCAGCTCCTGCATGAAGGGCGAGGGTGCTGGCAGTCGGCACCCCCTCGCCCATTATGGACGAGCTGCCCCTGCTTTCAGAACACTCTCTAGTCACTCCCCACAACCAGCCTACCCACATTCATGGCC
Source organism: Ambystoma mexicanum (assembly GCF_040938575.1). NCBI lineage: Eukaryota > Metazoa > Chordata > Amphibia > Caudata > Ambystomatidae > Ambystoma > Ambystoma mexicanum. The sequence continues at coordinate 826,490,649 of NC_090921.1, forward strand.
ACTCACTGAACCTGGTCTTTCTCTCCTCTTCTCTCCAGCTCTCCCCCTTACACCATTGATCCCCTCCCCATATTCACTTCCACCTGAACTTCAGTGTTTATGTCCCCCCACTCTACTCCTTCCACCCTCCTTAATCAGTGCACGTTCTGACTGGACCTCATGGCTCTGTATCTTGACCAAGTCAGGTCCTCAATCCACGCGTTCCCTCCACCCCTTGGCAACTCCTTTGAGAAGGCTTTCAATCATTCACTATGTACACCCTTCAACCACCATTAATCCATCCACTCCTTCAGTCCCTCTTGCCCATATCCTCAGCTTCAGATACAACAGTTGATAATAAACATGCACCTTCAACTATACCACTGGTGCAAAACCCATATCACTGCTCTTCTTATCACATAAAAGGAATCTATTTGCATGCTATCCTCTACACTCAACTACTACCAAGTCATGCCACTAAACAGTCCTCATTTCCTCTCTCTACTCTCACCCTCTTTGCACCCCAGACCTGGAACCTGCACTCCTTACCTGTATCTTATCCTCCCATGTCTTCCACCTCTCTGTGTCCTTTGAGAAAAAAGGACTACGGTTAACTACAATAACCCTGACAACTACAGACCTTTCCCCATCCCTGTCGCCGTTCTAAACTCATACAGCGAGTGGTGTTAAACTCTCTCACCACCTAACTGGAAAGGCATGAACTCAGTGATCCCTTTCAGACCCTGTCTGCAGTCTGTCTCTGCTACCTATGTTTCTAACTTCTGTACTAGTTCCCACTACTTTCAACTTTCCTCTGTCTTCCTCTTTATTGATCTCTCTCTTGCCTTTGACACTGCTGGCCACTCATCCCATCCCCTAACTTTCCTGAACCTGAGCTTCTATTGCACTACCCTTTCGTGGCGGAATGCTATAACATGCTCTGAAACCCTTCTGCCAATCATGATCCCCAAGGATCTGTCCTCTGTTCCGTATTATTGACTCTCTAGACCTCACTGCTTTGCAAGCTCATCTTTTCCTATTGGTTCTGGTATCATGTCTTTGTTGGTGGCACTGAAATCTTCCCCTTCCCTTCCTTTACCAAAGCTTTCCCCCCGCATCTCAGACTGCTAGCCGCCATTCGCCGTTGAGTGGCAATTCTTTGTCTGAAGCTCAATTCCTCCCAAACTGATGTAATTTGCCTCCCGGCCTGTTGCCTCACGCCTCCTTACATCAACTATTTCCTTCCCACCTGACACCCCCATCCCACACCAACATGAACCACAGCTTGGTGATATTTTGGACAGTGAGCTGGAAAAACAACAGTTCGTTCATTCCACCTCCACGGCTGCCAGGCTTCGCCTTAATCTCCAGAACATTTTCCACTTCCTCAACTTTCACTCTGCCAAGACTCACATCTCCACCCATGAAAATCGTATGATCTTCACCCACTTCTGCATGCTTTCTCCATGTAGGGTGGCTGTCCGTGTCCAGTTTCTCTCTCTTTAAATTGCTTGTTCTAGTCTACACATCTATCCCCAAGCTCACCCATGCCCCACTCTGGTTGATTTCATCGGTTTCTACTCAACCCTTCAAATCTCTACCTCTCCACAACCTCTTTGTTCCTCGCCCTCCCTGTGCTATCGCCCGCATATGTACCTTCAACCTACTCCCCTCCGCCATTGTAACTTCCTAACCCCTGACATCCGCCACCCCTTTGTCAGGCTTCAAAACTGCCCTAAGAAGGCACCCACCCTCCGCTGAAGCTGGCAACTGGCATTCCTCCTCAAAATTACCCCTCCCCCAATCACCTGCACATAGATCTGTATACTGCTTATAGAATCTTCCATTATAAGTTTTTCACCAGGGGCAGGCAAGCCAGCCAATCGGGTTGATCACGTGCTAATGCCATGATCCAAGCCTGCATTCTGAGCAACCTGAAGACTGCTCTCATCTGCCCCACCATCTACCTCCACCTTGCCCTTCCCCCAGTCAATGTTCCCTTCTCTCCCTACTCCCCTACCCCACTTACCTTCTTCCTTAGACAGTGGTGCCATGGATGCTTCATGTCCCGGGTCGTGATGGAAATGCAACATGAGCCCTGCATGGGGCCCCGCCTTCCATTTTCATGGTGGCCATCTTAAGTACGTTTTTGTTTGACTAAATGGGACGCCACGAGAGTGGCACTTAATTATTCAAACAAAATCACTGCTCTCAGAACTTAGATTAAAAACCTGGGGTGCTAATAGCAATAACAACAGATCCGTCCTGCCGGATCGGGTGATAATGGTGCCAGGGCCCATTATTCAGGCTCTCGCGAACATGGTCCCTGAGCCGTTACCATCCGATCTGGCCCAGTGGATCGGGTGTCATTGCTTACATACTCTATACTGCAAATAATGTTCTCTGTGCATTTTATTCTTGTCAGTGTTCCCCCACTTTCTCCTTGTTCATATTATCTGCCATTGCTATTCTTCCGCCGTTGTAAGGCACCCAGATACAAGGCAGCCCAGCTATCCACTTGTGCTCATGTACAGGGTCTCTTATCAAAGCTCTCCTTCCTAGCCAAATTAATGAAACTAATAATTTAAAATGGTTTCTCATTGGATGTTCTGCCTGCTACACGGGGGACCATGTCGGAGGTGATTAGTCACATTTCCATCATTCTGTGCTGTCTCCTTTACTGCAAGCTCCCATTTTCTTTGCTGTCTGTTGAACTGGCCACTGATCACATCTCTTTTTCCTTTCCTCTGAGCTCTCGTGTGACATCACTGTGCTCTGGCTGTGGATCCAAAGGTTCTTGAGCTGAGGACAAGAAAGTAAATGATTAATTAGATACACCAACGGAACCTATTAAAGTGAAGAAATACAGATACATTAATAAATACAGAATAAATGGAATTAAAACCAGTCAGTGCTGAGTCAGTGCAGTTAATGGCAGGCAATCCTTTGAGTGGAGCGTGCAGTCTGTTCTTTCTGGCAGTTGGTGAGGAGGAGCTGGAAATAAAAACTCACTGACAGTGCGGAGCGCTGCAGAGTCAGTGCTGAGTCAGTGCAGTTACTGGCAGTTAGCGTCTGCTGTGGCTGCTTATGTCATTTTCGCAACAGACACAAGTGAGTGAGGAGTGGCCGGCGGAGGTTTGTGGAAGGTACTCTTGCAGCTTGATCTAAGTCCTAATATTGTATAAGTCTACTTCTGGTGGCGAGGAGGGATGAGTGACAGAAGCAGGGAGAAAGAAGATATATATATCGTGTACACAGTGTCCGCGGGACTGTAGTCCTTTTGAGCTGCGTGTAAAAATCTCTCTTGAGATAACTCCCGGCTGGAATTATGGTCTCGCGCATGGGACTAAGAAGCCAAACCGGGAATACTCCTGCAAGCCTGGAAAGCATGGTAGATCTCCAAGAAGGCCAGACAGAGTTGGGGGAAATGCCCTATTGCACGGTCAACGGCATAGAATTCACAGACCGGCTTAATAGGGAAGTTGAAATGGTGGTGGAATTAATAAGGAATTTGGGAGATGCACGCCTCTGCACGCAGGGATCATTGAGTACAGCGGCCATACATGATGCGGATGTACTTCCCCTCACCCTATCACGCGTCCAATTGCGGGGAAGACAATTACTGACTTTTTCAAAGCCTCGGATATAAATACAGTGAACAAATTAGTGGGGAAAACAATGGCAAGATTAGATGGGAGTCATATGAACGAATCGAACAACTTAAGCCTAATCGAGCACGCAGATTACATTGTTATGTAGTTGTTATGTAGCTTGTAACCCCTCAATTCAAGGTTCGCCTACAGAACTTACAAATGATATGGAAAAAGAGGGGTGGGAGGATTGTATGTCCAATGCGCAAAAAAACGCTAGCTGCGAGGCGACTAGTAACATCCACCACACTCTGAGCGAGGTGGACGAGCAAATCGGCTTGATCTCTCCAACATTGTCAGTTTACAACATGGTATTGAGCTCGTTTTATGACGATATATGGGATGAGGTAAGTGTGCACGCTATTATGTTGTCAAAGATTAACGCAAAAGTAGAGGAATTAGCTACATCTCACTATCCCATAGATTAACCATCAAGAGTTTATAAATGAATCAAGTGTGCTCCCTCAGAGAGAGAACCTGACCCCCCGCCGTCCCCCAAATTATCATGATAACAGATTCTTCGGAGGAGAGGGAAGTAAATGGAGTACAAAATGTAGCTAATTGTGGAGGTATGAGTTCAACAGGCTATGTCTAAGGATCAGTGTGTGGAACAAACTGTGCAACCTGATGTTAACCATGCCCTTAGGGCTGCACTAAGTATCCCCAAAAGAGAACATATATCCCAAGCAACGAAGACGCACACTGCTCCCAGTCAGAGAGCGCATTCTATTCAAAACACTAGCTATTACACACAAGTGCCTCTCACTCAATGCCCCCCTTCCTTATCCGAAAGGATCACCACATGCACTTCATCCAGACCCACCAGATCTCACCTCACCAACCAGATCTACGTCCCATCCTTCAGAAGACACAAAGCGGGAGGCGCCAGTTTCCAACACCTTGCACCAAAAGATTGGAACGCCCTCCCCACAGCTCTGAGAAATGAAAACTCTTATACTGTTTTCAGAAAAATGCTTAAAACTAAACTGTTCAATTAACTACTTTGAATTACCACTTGAACTCTAACACACTGTGCCACTGTAACCCTTGTAAGGAACTTGTAGTCTCTCATGACTGTAACCTGTATGTATCTAAACTATGTAAACAACACGCTTACTGTAACAAGTGCTACGATGCCCTTGGGCCGCCCGGCACTCTACAAAACTAAATAAATAAAGAAACATATCAAAGTTAATAACGGGGAAAACAAAGAGTGGTTGTCCGGTAATGAAGAAATCTAAACATTTGAAAATGATAAAAGAAAAATGTCCAGATCTGTTCTTTTATGCGTAAGTTAAGCTTGAAGGGATCTTCAGGTGGTAGGAGTAATGGGGACCATGCCATTAAAGGTGATTGTTGGCTTCCTCCACTAATTGAAGGATCTGTGGGTCAACATATAGGGACCTTGGGTCCGGTGTTGGGCCTCAAAGATCCTGTGGATATGAGTAATCTGGGAACCACGGATGGGTACAGTCCAAAGCGTGTCTGTGCAACCATCCGCTATGCAAAATCACATAGGGGCAATGAACAAAGGGAGCACTCAGGAATTGGGGAATGTGGGGATGACCAAGCTTTTGTATGTATGTCTACCCAAACAGGTCGGTATCCCTACAAAATATCCCCACCAAAAATATCGCCATACATTTGGCCGTTTGTCTCGCCAAAGGCGATATTTTTGGGAGGATATTTTGTGGGGATATTTTGTGGGAGCAGGGTTGCGGGGGTGCGGGGGGTGGGATCCCCCATACATTTTAAAATAATGCAGGTGTTGTGGGGGTGTCACCCGCAGAGTCCATGGGTCAATATTGCCGCAAAAATATGGTGATATTTTTGTATCGCAATATTTTTGCGGGGATATTAACACATGGAACCAACGGGTCTAGACCTCCTGGGTTCGAATGAACCTTACAGATTTAGTGACAACTCTGCCAAACTGGACCCGGAGATTACTAAACAAACATTGACTTTGGACACAAGAGATTATGAAAACTAGGGTGCAACTTTAAGAGCGGAAATTGAGGGTCAAAAGGGTCAAAAGGGAGAGGGGACCATATCCCCATGGAAATGATATTTGTAAACCTGGGGATGGAAGAGGGTGTGAATGTGGCTCCTCCAAGAAATAAAGCCAGTGATATGGGGCCTAGAGTTCCGCAGGCCTTAGTGTCGCAATTGGTTAGGGGGATGTAGGAGATGTAAGCAACAAAAGGGGACATCAAACCTATAGTGGGAACATGGACTCATGGGGGGAGGCCCTGAGTCAATATGAGGGTAGAGGCTAGTTGACCGGTTGCACATCCCATTCGAATGAAAGAAGGGTCTGAGATATGAATGTTGGGCAATGTGCAGAAGAAATATCTTATAGAATTCTTAGGGGCAGAGACAATAGAGGGAACATAGATACAAAGCGTTCATGGAATGTAAGACAAGCTCCTTCCGAGAGTGTACATTTGAGTGACCTACTAAATCGTTTGTATGTACCATCTAAACTGGAACACACTACTTCCCAGTTACCTTGTCAGTCGGATACATTACAATTTGAAAATGTAAGAGAGAGGAATTCCCTTAGGCCTATGGGAAAAGTGGATACTACGGGTATTAAAGTGCCACCCAGTCTTGCCAGTAACATAAAAGATCTAGGCATACTGAAGGGATTCCAACTTATGTTCACACACACCTTTGGTAGAGGACACACTCTCTGTTTGAATTGAAGTAATGTCCTTCTGAATCTGACATATATTCCAAACTTAAGGGCACTTAGCACTGTGAATATAGAGAGGGTGGCATTCCCAGATAAAGGCGACACAAGATGTTGTATTGTGGACTTTAACTCTAAATTGGTATAAAAGCTAGTACTTTTAGAAAGATATTGAGCCTCATTACGAGTTTGGAGGCAGCCATGCCCTTACTAAGGACATGGCTGCCTCCAAACTCGGGTCCGGGTCTGTGGTCCCTGAATGGGGAAATACCGGGCCATTCCGACTTTGAAGGGCCCGGTATTTCCCCATTCAGGGAACCTGTACCCGGACCATCCCTGTTCCCGTTGAGCCCCTATAGGGCTCAACGGGAATGGGGAGCATGCTAACAAAGGGCCCGTTAATGACAGGCCTGTTGTTAGCATGCTGCTCCCCTTGTGGGACCCGCAAATGACGTCTGGTCTGACCAGACTTCCAGAGTGGGTCCCGCGGGGGAACCTCGTAATGAGGCAGTACGGGATTAATGGCGCCGGTAACCCCTTACCGCCTCACTTGTAATGAGGTCCATAGACACTCAAATGTAGGTTTTAATGTGATCCTGGTGGACCTTGAGGCAGTAATAAAGCTAGATTCAATGAATGTGCATGGAAAAAGATCCTGTGCAGCTACGGTGAAGGAGGATGGGGGTGTAGCACCGGCTCAGGAAAAATTGATTGGTCAGTTGTTTTTTCCGCCCTGCAACAGTCATTGAATTGGTGACACTGGGAATCCAGAGAGCTGAAGACAAGTTAGCAGTGTGGAATTGGAAGGAATTTTACCCACAAAGTGCTTTACACTGGCAACATGTAATGACAGGGGATTCTGTAAATTGCCCAAGGATTTGAGTGTGGTGGAAAGCTTAAATGTCTATACAATTGTATGTCTTCAGGAAACATGCTATGGAAAATGTGGCTTGGGATGGATATTCCTGTTTCCAACAAGCTGCAACTAGATTAAACGCAGCACGGCACTCGGGTGGTTTATGCATTGGCATTAAGCATGGGGTGGGCAGAAAGGGAAAATTGTTCTCAGGTGATTTTACAGGTGTTTTGGGGGTCTCCTTAGAGTTAGAAATTAACATAGTCCGGAAGCATATTCTTCTGGTTAAGATCTATTGACATCCTTCCCACTGTGAAATAGTTCTGATCCTGGGGTTTTTAGAGGAGATTTTGGTAGCCTTCAAAATAGAATTGCCTGAGTCGGAAGTCATAATGGTAGGGGACTTTAACTCTCACTGCTTGTCTTCTTCTACGGTGTTGGACAAGGAATGGGATGTTTTAAGTCCCTATGCTAAATGTCTAATTGAACAAGGAATGTGCTGGAGGGAATTCTGGAAAGGATGTGGGTTTTCCATTCTTAATGGGTGTACTGTGGGAGATATACCTCCCAAACTTACCTGGCATCATAAAGACCAGTATTCTTGGTTAGAATACGTGGTTGTCATGGAAGACCTGTGTCTGGACGCAAACTCTCGGTGTCCAGACATTTGGTCGACTGAAAACTGGTCGAAAGACATTTGGTCGACGCAATTTGGTCGAAAACCAAATGGTCGAATTTTTTTTTAAATTATATATATCTTTTTCGGGTTTTCATTTTTTTAAAAAAAGGGTTTTTTAGAAAAAAAAGGGAGTTGGATGGGGGGACCCCCCCCAAAAAAAAGGGGTGAAAATAAAAAATAAAAAAAAATCGACCATTTGGTTACGACCAAATTGGTTCGACCATTTGTCCAGTCGACCAATTTTTTTCGACCAAATGTCTGGTAACCAAACTCTCTGGAAGTAATTGGTACTTCAGTGAGTGATCACGATATAGTATGTTTGAAACTGAATCTGAAGCACTTTTCACCAATAAAGACTAGATGCAAAAACATAGTCATAAATAGTTAAAAGAACAGGGTCAGCTGGAACCAGAAAAGCCTTGAAACCATTGTGAGAAACCAAAGGGTGTCTCAGCTACTAGTTCTCATGGGAGAACTCTCTCTCGGGTGGCCAGGACATGGCCATCGCCTTTGGATCCAGACCCTGGGGGTGGATAAGTGCAGGAAGATCACCTGGGTAGGGGGTCTTCAGGGAGTGGGGGTGAGACAACCGATGATGAGATGCAGTATTCCCCCTTTCCCGTACCCATGACCCATCCTATTTTATAGGATCCTCCAATGTCCCAACTTCCCCCCTTTTTCTATACAAACACTGGGCTGAGGAAGAGTAAGTAGGCTAACTCTTACATATCTCATTGGACATGTCCCGCTAATCGGGATAGGCAAAGTCAGGCACTTGACTTTAATTACATAAATCTGATACCCATTGGCTGTCCCCACATGGATAAAGGTGGAACATAAGGACACACACTGAGCATGGTAGAACATGAGAAGGAGCCAAACTTCTGGGGCACAGGCGAACCTACTGGAGCAGAGCGACCGATAGAGGGACGAGAACAAAGGGTAGAGAAACCCAGCCGATCCCTGCAGGAGGTTGTTGCCTCCGAAGAGCTGTGAAAGATGTGCATAAAAGGCCAAATCCCAGACAAGAAGACTGCATCGTGTTTCAAGGTCACCAGCGACCCTCCTGGTTGAACAACAGAGTTGAGGTGGCAAAGCCATGTCCTGTGGTATTAACCTTGACTCATGAATTGAAACAGAAAATACAAGAAAGAAATGCACACAGCCAGTGAGTTGGTGAGTGACATGAAAGGACTGTGTGTGTTAAGGAAAGATTGAAGTTGCAACAGTATTTCTCACAATTGAAGGCTGCATGCGTGTGGATGGGACGCGAAGGAAGGCAGACCTGTGTGGCGCTTTAAATTACTGATAACTGTGAAGCCCGTAATACAGAGTAGCGGAGTTGTCCAGTGAAAGGAAGTAGCCCACTTGAAAGCCTCCGTGAAAGGTGACATGTTTTCTTATAAAGCGACAAAGTGAATGAATGCTAAAATGCGTAATGATCAAGATTAACCCCCACAAAAGGAGAAGTGAAAAGGTGAAAATTGAACTTTTGTGCTTGTGATACTGAACTACCCAGACCATGAGACACTGAGGCAAATAACACAAGAGTCTGAGCTGAAGGAAAATTTGAAGTGGTCCTGCGGAGGTCTTTAATAAATACCTTGCACATTTGAAAGTGTTCAACGTCAGGAAAAGGTCAGAGCCCAACTGAGAGAGACCGAAAATGTGATAAATTAGGAGAAGGGAACCCCTAAAGAATGTGAATTAAGCATGGGTAATGAAACCCATGCAAGTGCTGCGATTGAAAGGTCTGAGCCCGACTGAGGGAGACCTACATGAATTTTTTGTTTGAAAGGTCCGAGCCCGACTCAGGGAGACCTGCGTGAACTTTTGTTGAACTTTGAAAGAACCTTTTAAAGCTGCAATAAGTGACTTTAACGTCGAAGGCCAAGTGGGTCTCAGTCCACGTTTTGAACTGCCTTTGTTTTGAGAACCTGAGACAGAATGTGTCATCCTGTTTACGGGACCGCCTTACTCTGTGCTGTCCAATGTGGGAAGGAGAGCTGACTCGGCCATATTGATTTTTTATGTTATGACACTGGTTTTCATGTGCATACATATTCCCCTTTACCCATGTTTTGTATAAGAGATGGGGCAGGCATAGGTTATGTTAGTTTAGGCCATCTTTGATTTGACATAGACTGAACAGGACTGTGTTTCTTTATTATTTGATGGTAGAGACTACTCCAATCCTAGCTATAGGACAAAGCAGGACTTTTCCAAACCCCGAAAAATTGAATGATGGTTTTAAAATTGTATCTCTTGTGTCAGTGTCATACTTGTGATACCATACCTCCCTTACACCATCAACATGTTGATTAGGGAATTCTGGGAGGCAACAACATTGCCAAATAAAATTAAGGAATTAGAAGTTGAAAGCTTCCCTATATTCATTAGGGAAAAGGTGGGTGCTAGCACCGTGAATAAAGAAAGGGGTTCTTGCTCAAAGCATCCTCATGTTTATGTGAGGGAGGTTCAGGCAAGGAAAAAGTATATGCGTAAAAGGATTGGGGAATGTCCCCTCCTTTTGGTACATGAGAAAGCAAAGAACATCTTAATAAAGAAAGAAAAACAAGCTTGAGAAAATTGGATTAAATGTCACAGATGCCTTCTCGTACGGAGAGAGGGAGAAATAATGTTAGAGGCAATGTTGCAAATAAATGGTAAACTTTTGGAATATTATTAATCAAAGGAAAGGGAAGGATGACTATGATCTCAGAAGATGATTGGAACACATATTTTACAGGGCTATATAGAGGGGAAAAAATTGAAATGACGACAGGCAGATGTAGTGTGGGCTGGAATTTGGACATCTCAACTGAACATCTAGGAGCAATAATAAATGCTGGGTCTAATGCTTGTGCGCCTGGACCCAATGGATTGTGCAGCCTGATTTTGAAACAAGATCCAGAGGTATGGGCATTGAAGTTGCATATCTTATTTCAAAACATCATGAATAGCAAAACTATCTCCCCTTCTTGGGCTATATCTATAAGCGTCCCAATGTTAAAGAAGGGCAACCATGTGGATCTTTCAAGCTATAGGTCCATCGCTTAGGACATAGAAAGAAATATCTTTGCAAGATGTGTATTGAAAGCCTTTGAAGACTGGTGCATGGACACAGCGAGAATTTCCATGTTCTAGAAAGGTTTAAGGAGAGCAACTTTAACAGATGCCAGTGGCCTATATATCCAATCCGTAATTGATCAGTCATGTATTGAGGGGAAGTACCCCCTTTATGTTGCAAGCGCAGATCTGATCCTTTCTTTCGACAAAGTTGACATAGCAAGACTCTGGGAGAAGCTGTCAAAATGGGAGATACCCCCGTACATTCTGGATATCCTGATCAAACTACATAGCGATATAGTGATAAAAGTGAGACTAAACTCAAATGGAGAGGTTTCTAACCCTATTAGCATGAATCGTGGTTTAAGGCAGGGGTGTGTGTTGGGTTCTACGTCATTTTGCCGAATGATTTTACATCATGGGACTTTTCATCGCCACCCTTTCATCGCCAAAAAACCCTTTTTTAAAATGTATTTATGGGGGGGGGGTGTTTGGTGCGGTTTGGGGTATGATTATTTAAGTAAGGAGGGGTTTGGGGGGCAAAGCCCCTCCATAAATAAAAAAAATAGAAAGGGGTTTTTGGCGATGAAAGGGTGGCGATGAAAAGTCCCACGATGTAAAATAATTTGGCGAAATAACGTAGAACCCAACACACACCCCTGGCTTTGCCTTCCCAAATCCCTCCTTACTTAAATAATCATACCCCAAACTGCACCAAACACCCCCCCCCATAAAAAAGTTTTTAAAAAAAAGTTTTTGGCAATGAAAGGGTTGGCGATGAAAAGTCCCACGATGTAAAATCATTCGACGAAATGCGTGTATACCGTGTGTTGGCCCTCTGTCTCTTTAACCTGTATCTTGCTGATTTGGTTGAATATTTTACGGAAGCTTTGTTTTTTGCACCAAAGATAACCAGGGAAAGATGTTTTTGTGTGGTTTATGCAGATGACCAATAGGACTGCAGAGACTATTGATACGTCTTGAAGAATATGTGACACGGAATAGTCTGAAAGTGAACCCGGGAAAATCAAATATTTTGTGTTATAAGCAAAGGAAACACGAATCAATGGAGTTCAACTGGCTAATTGGTGCTATGCCCTTGCGTGTTTTTCCTTCACTGAAATATCTGGGGTTTGGACTCTGCAGGCTTAAAGAGTATTTGAGTGGGAGGAGAACTTTATGGGCAAAGGAAAGTCATCAATTTGCGACCCAAATGTTCTATATTGGAAAAAAATATTGTCGTTTTACCTTGCAGCCCCTGGTACAGTGATCCATGTGTTGTCCTGTGGCCTGGAAATGAATCCCAAGAGGGAGAACTTGGAGTTGGATAATCTAGAAGGGATGATTTTGAGAAAAGCATTATCGTTACCAAATTGTGTACCCTTAACAATGATTCGCTTTGAAATGGGTCTGAATTTTTTTAGGTCAGTGCTTCAATTGAAGACCCTATTATTATACCGCAAATTACTGTTAAGCAAAGTGAATACTTGTATGCATTAATGGGACAACACATTGAGAAGGTAGCGGGGGGGGTTTGTTTATTTAAGGAAAATTGCTGATCTATCACAGAGAGTTATGAGGTACTGCTGGAGCAATTATTATCATGCCCTGGTGCCGGTAAAGAGCAAAACCCTGTACAGGGATTGGATACAGAAATGAAAAGAGAGGAGTAAATAAATGCAGGTTATATAAGGAAATAAGCATGGAGTGTAAAAAAAAGGGGAACTCTCATGAATTACAGAGAAATATTCATGAGGTTTAGATTTAACTGTTTACAAACTGGAGAGGTCCTATTGATTCGAGGTCAAAGGGAGAGTGCAATATGTTGTTTCTGTTGGAGTACAATTGAAACGTTGAACCACTTAATGATTTTATGCCCGACATTGCAGAGTCTTAGGGAAGAGGTTCTTAGCAGATTTGTCCATGAAATTCCTTTTTTTAATGGTGAACATGTTTGGAGATATATTTTGCAAGGTACTCCTACCCCTCTTTTAATCAGTGTTGTTCAATTTTTAAAGGAAGTCATGAATGTATAATGTATTTTTCTCTCCTTGCCCAAGTTCTTCCTTTTCTTTTCAAAAATCTGATGTATTCTAAAGTGATGAGTTTGTTGCAATTGAAGTAATTTTATGCTATGTATTTTTATGGTGTACAAGTTTTTTATTAAACCAGTTGTTAGGGAGAATTCTCACACAAGTGATAAATTCCCTCTACCTTAGAGCCCTCCTGCTCTTTTGCTATATTTTGGGGCTTTGAACTTTTCATTTTCAATGTGTTTTACTTTTGTGTTCTTTGGTTATGGAGTATTAAAACAACTCCAGGGGCATCATCTTTTTCTGTGTGTCACACAGCACCTTCAGTGCAGTGGCACAGGGATGTATTTCAGACTTCCCAAGGTTTAAATACCTTCTCTGGGACTGACTTCCGTCTCCCAGAGCATGTAAAGTTAAATTTACTTTATTAGTCTCTTTACATTTACAGACCCAGCACACACTATCTTCCTATAGAGTGCTAAAGGGGTTGCCTAGCTTCTCCTGAGTCAAAATGCTCATGTAACAGTCAAATGTTACCCTTTCATACTTTAAATGGCTGGTGGCAGTGGTTTAGATCAAACTACCATGATTTTTCCCGATCGCTAACAACGGTGGCTAAAAATCAGGTCAGCCATATTTTTCAATATGGCGCCCCAGACCTATCTGTAAAAACAGACTCCGGTTGACTTGTTTCGCCATTTCTTTTAGGAAAGGGCCTTCTTGTGTTTATCTCTGCATTCCAAACCACCTTTGTTCGTTGGCCTTTGACGGGCTTCAGTGGTGAAGCCCTCCTCTGGCGCCTGAGTGTGTGGGATGGACAGGACGTGAGGGAGGTGCCCAAAACTCCCTGTGCTTAGTCTCCTAGGAGACCTGAATGCACTCTGGCGTGATTGGTCAGCTGGCTGTCCGACAAGGACAGCCACCCTGCTGTGTGAGTGACAGCCAGGCTGGAATGAATGGGGGAAAACTGTTTAAAAGCAGGTCTCTGGGACTTGGAAACCAGAGTCGACCACTGGAACGAAAGAACCGAAGGTGAGCTGAAGGAAGAGGACTGCAGCAACTCCTGGACGACCGGCGAAGACCTGCTGCAAGTCCGAATAGCCTGAAACTCTATCGACAGAGAAGCCCTTCAAGGTTAACTTCTTCTCTTGAAATTGGTGGGAACAACCAACTCGCAAGCCACCTGGACACCATCCCCACCGTGGTCGAATTTTCTTCAGAATGCTGTTGAAAACCGGATAGCCAGGGGGAAGGAAACCAGCTTGTGGACTTTAAGGCACTCACACCTTAAACTGATGTTTTGCTAAGCTTTTGGCCTCATCCCTGGGCAGTGCAGGAACCTCCCGACATCCTCCTTCTTGTCCCCATGACTGAAGCTCAGGAACAGCGAGATATGCTCCAACTGCCTCAGCTACAGCTCTTCTTCACTTTCAAGGTACTGTGCAAACGCGGTCCGGAAATCTTTTCGGCCACAGTGAAAGTTTGTGAAACTTTCTCGACTGTCAAGGCTTGTCCTTCCCTAAATATTCGTCTAACTTTTCGCCTAGCCAAACTCTTCTAAAAACTGTGGCAAAGACTTAACCGTTTACTACCAGAACTGTGCTCTCCAACACAAAGACTGTCAACCATTGACTTTTGCCCAGGTCTATGAACTGAATTGCTGGTTGTAGTTTACTGAAACCCTTTGCCCTGCCTATGAAAGTATTTGTGCTGTTAATCCTTATAACCTTTTTGCCCTTTTTGAAAGTATCTGAAGTGCCATTTTGCTCCTTCTTCAGGGGAGCTAAACTTGTTCATTTTCTTATCGGTTGTGTATTTGTGGTTTATTAGTGTGTGATATTGAGCTGTTGTGTAACTTGTTCTACTACTCACTTTGCTCTTGGGATAAGTCTGGCTGCTCAGCCATCGCTACCACTTTACTGTGTAGTACAGGCTTGTACCAAAGGTGACATTGTACTTACACTTGTAGTCTTAATTGGGTGTAGTGTTCCCAAAGGGTGCTGCATAGGACTCTACCTAACTCCAGGTACAATACATATATATATATATATATATATATATATATATATATATATATATATATATATATATATATAGTGCTTAAACAGATATTGGGATTGAACAGATATTGCAGAACTGCTTCTGTTGAATCTCAGCATGACCACCCAGAGAGTGACACTGGTTTCTGTAATTTAACCAATCTAATCCAGATCAAATGTTAAGAAGACAGATCATGTTCCTCCTAATTGACCTTGATGATAACATCGCATATTAAAGGAACCAAAACATTAAACCTAAGTTACTGTTCTTATTCCTTCAAGATTTTATTTTTTAATTCACCTCTTCTCAGGGGTATAAATAACTACAGTCCCTGCTGTCCCCATGACACCCCTTTGTGCAGGGGGGTCCTTGTCCCTCTGTGATCTGATAGAGCCACCTCAGTCTCAGGCTACGGCTGGTACATTAGGGTCAAGGGGCATCTCCACCATGCATTTTAAGCTTGTTAAAATAAAGATGTATTTTAAGATTCAAAGCTTACATCTTCTTTCACCTAGTGTGCAGACAATCTGGGCATGCAGCTTGACAATGGTGGGGCTGGCGTTGAACAGGTGTGTGTCCCGCAGCTCATCCTTTTTTATAAATTCAAGTATAGAGCTAAAAAAATTCCACACAGATGTCTCAAATGCATACAAAGAGAGACTGGCGAGGCATCAGAGGTTTGACCCTGCCGCATTCTATCTGCGTGCCTTGATTGACACGTGACTTAGCCTGCCGGAAGATTGGCAGGACAGGGTATTCGTGTCAGTTTGTGCAGGAACAGATCTGAAACGGTGAAATGTATGTGTGTGTGCATGTATGCATTCAAGGGATGTTGTCTGTGAGTGCGCTTGTGTGAATGTGTATGCATGTGAAATTGTAAGCATACGAATGAGTGTATCAGTGTGTATATTTGTGTGTGTGCAGATGTAAGCAAATTGTGTATGTGCAATGTGTGTGTGCGGGCAGGAATGCTGGAGTATAAGTTGATAGCAGCAGGGGTGGAAAGGCATGGGCAGTGAAACTTGCGAAACGGCACATATATGTCTTTTTAAACTGCCATTAGTGCACGATGAGAAAAAGTCAAAATTGGTGTGTTCTCACATGAAGCTATTGACATAATATTGGTGCAGCAAGCATGGGCAAGTTGTCTTATGCTTGCATTACTGTACTATGGATGAAATCAAAATGAGAGAGTTGTACGTGGGGCTACTGACATATATTGTCATACCTAGCATAGACATGTATCCTTAAACTGGAATTGCTCCATTATGGGCAAAGCCAACATAATCATTTTCTTACATAGGGCTACTGACATATATTAGTGCAGGCAGCATGGGCATGGCTTCTTGAAGTGCCTTTGCTCCATTATGGGCACAATCAAAATGAGCATAATATTTGTGCAGCCAACATAGACATGTATCTTTACAAAGACAGTTCTGGCATTATTGGCAAACACAACATCTGTGTGTTCTCACATCAGCATACTGATTATATTGTGGGCACAGCTTTTTGGAAGTGATGGCATTGCTAGCATATTAGCATATATTGTGGGGGCAGATTCATGAAAGGGATTTATCCTGGCATTGCTGGCATATATTGGGGGGAGCTGCTTCATAAAAGTGTTTTACCCTGACATTTCAGGCAAATATTGTGGGTGCAGATTTGGAAAAGTGTTTTACTCTGGAGTTTCTGTCATATTTTGTGGTTTTAGCTCCCTAAAAGTGTGTTATCCTGGCAATGCTGGCATTTATTGTAGGCACAGCATTATGTAAGTCATTTATAGTATGATTGTTGACAGAAATTGTGGGGTGGGTGCAGTGGTCGAAGTGCACAAAAAGTGCACCCCCCCACAATCCCCATCGCCACGCACCCTCCCTCGCACAATACAAACCCCAAAACACATGCTCCTGCAGTTTAGGGGTATGCTCAGTGCAGTGCACTGAAAGTGAACGTTTCAACTTCTTCCTACACTTTTACTTTAAATTTTTTTTAAATAAAAGTATAGGAACAGTAAAACTTAATTAAAAAAAGTA
Organism: Ambystoma mexicanum; assembly: GCF_040938575.1. Lineage (NCBI taxonomy): Eukaryota > Metazoa > Chordata > Amphibia > Caudata > Ambystomatidae > Ambystoma > Ambystoma mexicanum. Next base: position 826,507,683 of record NC_090921.1, read on the forward strand.
GAGGAGCACCGCTCCCGATCGCTCCCGCCCACTTCGACCACTGGGTGGGTGCAGCTTCATGAAAGTGATCAACCCTACCATTGCTGGCCCATATTGTAGGTGCAGACTCATGAAAGTGATTTACAGTTGCAATACTGGCATATATTGTGGAATAAGGCATCAGGCAAATATGTCAAATGTTCCTGTATTCTGTTGGTTACAAGACATCTATGGGATTCTTTTCATGTATTACACTAGAGAGCAAATTGTAGATGTATGACTTTTACCACTTTTATCTCACAAAAATTGTCCTGAAAAATGCAGCATTTCAACTGATTAGTTGAAACATTTTCTTGAACCCTCTGTTTCAGTATGGCTCCCTTGCTATGGTCAGTCACTCAGTCAGGGTGATTCAGGGAGATATTTAAGGCAGCCCACTGAAAATATTCATCAGCCACAACCACCATTGCATCATTTAGAATAATGGTGCCCCTAAGGAGCTGCTCGACACACCCCCTCGCCCAACACCAAAAGCTGCCTCCGCCACTGCTCGGCCTCAGGAGACCCAGTGTATTCATTATTCATTTCTGGCTCAGTTTGAATGTGAGAATGTCTTTTTTAATTGAAAGGAATTTACAATACAAATGGAGCTTATCATTTTAATGGAATTCGTTTTTGTTGTTCTTAAAACATCTGTCCATGAAATGAGTCGTAAAAATGCAGACATTCAATTAAATATCAACGGTAATTAAAATATTCAAACTATCCCTAAAACACTCTGCTGTGTGTATATTTAGTCTGTAACGCATACAAATGTGTGGGGGGTTCACTGTGGCCCCCATCATTTTGCGTTATGCCTCTGCTAGAGCTGCCTGGGGCATTTTGGGGATGCTAGTAGATTATCACCCCATAGAGCAGTATCATTTAAGTTATGGTGGTATTAGAGCTTCCGAGTGAAGATTTCATCACTGTGTTTTTGTGGAAATCAAGGGTTAGGATATTGAGTTACAGAGCGCCTGGAGACTGCCTCTGGGTGGTAGCGTTGTGCAGTATACATCAACATAACAGCGCATACAGTCACACAGTGTTTACGCCCCTGGCGATATCCCAGTCCCCCAAGGCCTTGAGCAGTATCCATTGCTGCACCTGGACTAGCACAGGTTTCAATTATGCAATGAGTCCTAGTTGTGGATATGAAGTCAACCAATGTTTTAGGCACACATGAACAACTGCACCGAAGTAACCCTAGAAGCGGATGCATGTCGCCCAAATGAGCTGTGGGAAAGCACCTGAAATCTCAGCGCCCACAGATTCGGAGGCTAATTGGCTTCCGTCCATTGCTCAGAGGCCCGAAACTATCACCAAAGCAGCTCTATTCGCCGGGACGGCTGAGTGAAATGGATGGATATTAATCATCAAATGAAATGACACTGTGACGGCAGCACCTCGCTCAGGAACGGTGCCTGCCCGTAAGCATCCACCCCCTCCACCCCCTCCAGTGCCCTGCATCCCTCTTCTTAATTGGCACGAGCTGTACCGAGTTACGGGGCTGCTGGGAGTCCCACGAGGCGGCCCATGCGCAGACAGCGATGCAGATGACTTTAGACTGCTTTGTGGGACGCTCATTCAAGAGCCCATTATTGGAGATCGTGTTTGTAGTTGAGCTGAAGCACAGGACGTGGCGTTCTTGCAGTGAATGGCCTCGTACAGGTGCTGCAAAATTTGACTCACCCGCACTGTTCATACGCGGTCCAAGTCATTAGCAGTATCGCATTCACCCAGAAGTAACTAGGGAGATTTCCTGGTGGGCCTCTGCAAAATGGACCTCTTTTCTGGTGGCCCGCTGCATGTTTTGCATTGCTGCAGGGTTCACATACAATGATGACGTAGAAAAGTAGACACAGCTCTGTGTACACTAGAGGCTTGGATACGCAGAGTTCTGTCTGTTTCTCAGAAGGGCGAGCTCGCTAGCGCTGAATGCTTCTCCCTGTGTGCTAGAATACTATGCATCCCATTAGGGTGGGATGAAGGAGGCAGCCAGCAGCAGGGGCTAATGGTACTGATAGGGACTCCCTCTATGTGCCGCCCTGCAGGTAAGCAAGTTATATTGTGACCGTTCCTGCAGCGTAAGGGGGGGATACTTGAGCAGGAAACTAGCGAAGATCCCAGATGGAGATTTCTGAGAGGCAGGAGAATAAGAGCTCGTGATTTATTTTACCTTGAGCTTGCCGAGGAAAGGGGAATTGCAAATAAACGCACAACCTAATCCCTTCAGTAGTATTAGACAATTTGACAATTTGAGTTTGTATGTGTTGCGAGATCCACCCCCTAAATTATGCATTCTCACTAATCAGTTCAACTTAGCTGGAGGTAAGGCAACCTCTAGATACAATTAAACAAGTTCGCAAGGAAGGATGCATGAAGCTAGCCTGTTTACTAAGTCAAACATGGTTAGATATGATAACCATTCATTCGACTTTGGGTATGCTACAGAGCAAGTACAGTGCAAACTATTTTGTAACATTCAGGCAGTGTTCAATGCTTGGGTGAGTCAGACTTTCAGTGCCTGCTTGCGGGAACAGTGCACTAAAGCACAGTGCATGTAGCATTAGCTCAGTATCAGCTCCTGGGGACTAAACGTATTCGTGGGACCGTGATGATTCCTGTATTGGGGACTTTTTTAAATAGGCCCTCCCCGAAGCCCCTGTATCCCAGTGGTCGAAGTGTACATAAAGAAGTAGTGGAACCATGTTCCCTACTGGCCTTAACTGCTGAATCCATATGCATGTATTAGTATTGGCCGACCCCTTACCCACACCCGGAATAATTTGTCTCACAAATTTTGTCAAGTGTTGGCAATAAAAGGCCGTAGGATTTTATTGTACAGATATGGTTATGGAGATAACAATAATCACATATCATAATAGTATCATACTTTTGGGAACCGGGTCATGAGGTTACCCCCTCTGGCCCGTGCCGCCACATGCGGGCAGGCTGGCGGCTGGCCGTGTTCCCCCGAAAGTATCTCCTAGTGATAACGCCTGGAGGCTAGAGTTGCTGAGATTTCTCGAAAGAAATGTTCCTGGTTAGATAAATGGGTGCCGTCATTGAGAAAAAGGTCTGGGTCACCCAGTGTAATGGCTGGATGCTTTATGAAGCCCAGTCCTCTTGCTGTACAGAATTTCTATAGCCCCCTGTTGAGTTTTCTTCTAGAAATGTCTACAGATTTGTAGCAGTTGGCCCCTAGCCATTTCTTTCTGGGTAGGATGACCAAGAAGTATATTTCTGTACCCCTCCAATTGTGTGAAATGCCAGCTAGTGAGGAGCAAATGTCCTCAAATAAGTTTCTCCTACCAATGGAAACCAGGTCATTGCCCCCTAGATGTATGATCAGAAATTCTGGTGGGTCTCTGTATGCGACCAGCTCGGCTAGAGTTTTGTGGATGTCGGCCCATCATAGGCCTCTGTATCCCCGCCATGAAGCAATGGTGTTTCTGAATGGTGGCCCTTCTAGGATCTCCTCTGCCCATCGGCCCGTCCTGAAGACAAATGAGTGGCCGGCTATCCACACTGATCGGAGTGAGGTCCTACCTTCGGCGGTTGTTTCTGCAGTGGGGGGGAGAAAGAAAAAGTGAGGGAGGATGGTTATATCAGCTGTGGTCTGATGTATCTTTTGTAGAAATCTGACTTCCATCCCCCTATGTTTTTTAGTTGTTGAGGTGCTAGGCCTCCTTGCCATGCAGAGGTGGCGGCCCCTATTCTGAAGGAGTGGGTGCCGAAACCCTTGGGGTCCCACCCTGCTTTGCTGATTGCTTTCATCAGCACCCCTTTAAAGTGGTAGCGGCATAGCGCCAAGGAGTCCTTGTGGATTAGAAACTCCCCCACCTTGGGCCTTTGCGTGTAATAAAGGTTGGTGATACATACCGGGCAGTTTGTTGCCTCGCCAATACAACACATGTTGATGGTTCTTTTGGCCCCCGTTTTTGACTGTTGGATTTCTATGCTGACGCTCTCCTGTCTCACCCTGACCTCCATGACACCCAAACCATTTGTGGCCTTGGTGCTGGAGGCAATAAGTTCTCCAACCCGGAAAGCTCCTTAGTAGGCTAGAAAAAATGCTGTTTTGAATAGTATGGTCTCGTATGGATGCCAGCAAATGGCTTCCAGCTGGCTTGCTATTTGTACTAGTTTGTTGAAGTCAAGGGGTCGGTGGTGTCCGCCTGGGGGCCCTCTATTCTGCCCCATCCTTTCATTGCGTAGGAAATTAGGGCATTCTGGGTGGGGTCTGAATTACCCCGTATTTTTGAGAAATATGAGATTGCAACTAGGTGTCTTTTTGCCCAGTCTCTGTTAAAGCCCTGCTCGTGCGCCCATTTAAAAAATATTTCAATGTCTTTAATCGTTATTTACTCTACATGGCTTAAACCTGTGGCTCTAAATACTGTTTGTAAGCACTTACTGTACTGCGCTGCGGTAGTGCTTGCCAGTGCTTTCTCTGCCATCTCTGCTAGGAACCCTAAAGGGTTGTTGGCACCTGTTTTTGAGGTGCCTGATTCTTGTTGGGCATCCTAGCCTGGGCTCTCTGGTGCTGGCGTTGATGCTGTTATTCTTGTCTTCCCATTATTGGTCAGCATTCCGCTGGTATTGGCGTCATCTGCTCTTGGGTGTGTGGTGCTAGCTCCCGGAATCTTGACCACTGAAAGCGAGATAAAGCAACTGCAATGTTATTATCCGCCCACGAAATATGCTTTGCTTTGACCACAATGTTTTCTTGTAGTGTAACTGCTGTAATGGCTCGTAGGACTTTCAGCACTAAAGAGCATTTGGTAGACCTTCTGTTTATGGAGCCTACTACGGCCATGTTGTCGCACCAGACCAAGAGTTCCATGTTAGTTAGCTGCCTGCCCCAGATGTGTAAGGTTAGCCAAATGGGAAATATTTCTAGGAGGGTGATGTTTTTAGTCCACCCTGCCTGTTGCCATGAGTTGGGCCAGTGTCCTGCCACCCATTCTGAGTCTAGTATGGCTCCAAACCCCTTGCTCCCGGCTGCATCAGTGAAAAGGACCCTTTTTGTCCATGTGTTCAATGGTGTCCGCCAAAGTGAGGTCCCGTTGAATTCTTTAAGGAAATTTGCCCAAATTTCCAGATCTTATTTCACTTCCATGTCTAGCCGGATGTGTTGGTGGGGTTTGGTGTACGATTTGATTTTGAGCTCCAGACTCTGGAAAATACCCTCCCCTGTGGATTATTCTGGCTGCGAAGTTGAGACTGCCTGCTAATGATTGAATTTCTTTTACTGTGCCCTTGTCTTTTGCTGTCAGACCTTGTATTTTCTCCAGGAGTTCTGCTATTTTTGTTTTTCGGGATTTTGCATAAGCCCCTTGCAGAGTCTACTTCAATGCCCGGGAAAATTATGTTGGTGGCTAGTTTGGTCAGTTTTTCCGTTGCTAGGAGTATGCCCCATTGTGAGGCCATTCCTTCTAGTTTTGCCAGGGCTCGGTTGCATTTTTCAGAATTTGCTGGTCCCATTACCATGAAATCATCGAGGTAGTGCACTATTTTGGTCCCTGGTCTCTGTTTTTGGAAAGCCCATTGAAAAAAGGAGCGGAATTGCTCGAATAGGGCGCAGGATACTGCACACCCCATGGGGAGGCATTTGTCTACATAGAATTTGTTGTTATATGTAAAACCTAGCCATTGCTGGGAATCCGGGTGGACTGGCAATAGTCTGAAAGCGGATTCGATGTCCAGTTTGGCCATCAGGGCGTTCCTGCCACATTCGTGTATGAGTCTTACCGCCTCTTGGAAATGTGTGCAGGACACTTGGAAATGTGCGTAGGACACTGCGGATTCTATGTGTGGAATGCTGTCGCTTAGTGACTTGACTTTGGGATAGGATAAGTGATGAATTAACCTCATTTTCCGGGTTCTTTTTTGGGGACCAATCCTAATGGTGATATTATGTAATCTTTGAGGGGCATGTGGTCCCATGGACCAGCAATCCTGCCTAGTAGTAATTCCTTCTTGATTTTGCTCTCCACCATTTGGGTGTTGTCCCTGGCTGAATTCAGGTCAATTGGGATAAACCCTGCCAGATTGCCTCGCTGGTTTCCTTGTCTGGGTAGTTCCTGAGTGCTTCTCTAAAATTGTTTGGGTTGATGGGGGTTCTGCCTGGTGCTAAGCCTGGGGTTGGTGGGGAGGTGTTGGTGCTAATCCTTAGAATTTTTGACTGGCAGTCTGGTGCAGTTGCTTGCTGCGCGGTCACCATTGCAGTTTGTGCAAGTGTGCTTGTACCAGCATTCCTTACCCCAAGTGCAAATGTTTTTTCCAAAATTCCTGCATGGAATGTTGGCTTTTGGGGAGTGGTTTTTATTCTGCCTGTGGGCATTAGACTTCGCCGCCCATGGCTGATTCTTCCGAAAGGGCTGTTCCCCCTTTTTGTGTTTTTCATTGTCAGAAATTCTGGGGCCTTGTGTATTTTTGTTATTTTTGGAGGTTGTTTTTGTGGCCTCTTCCTCTGATGGAGCCTCAGCATTTAGCATGTATAAGTCATTCTGGACCTCATCCCATTCTATGGCTGGCCTCTCCGACATGCTTCTCCTAAATCTAATATCATATGATGCTAGCCAGGTCTTCCCTTTTTGAGCGATTTTTACTTCTCTTATTTCATCCATGTATGCCCATAGTTTTCTGCCATCATTGGGGAATTTTTCCTCGTATATTGTTGCCAGGATGGCAAAGGCCTGGAGCCAGTTGTCCCAGTTCTGTTCTACCTGGGCGATTCTGGCAATTGCTTTCTCCTTTATCTTTTTGGGGTCCCTAAAAGCATCTTTCCCTTTGCATAGGGCTTCTATAAGTGAAAAGATTTCGATGAATTCTTTGGCCCATATGGCTTCTTTGATAGTGATGTCAATGTTCCATGCTAAGCATCTTTTGTATCTATTTAGTATTTCAGTCTGGAAGGATTTCAATTTTAGGTCTAATTGGGCATTGCAGATCATTGTTTTGTCTGTTGGGCTGTTGCTGCTTGCCCCTGTCTGCCCCAGAGTGTCAGTACTGGGGGTTGCCCATGCTTTCAAAGCACCTGTTGGGTCTGTTGTTATTGCTGTTGGCACCCTTGTGGTGGCTGCTGTTGGTGTTGGTGGCACCTGTGGCAGTGGTGTTGCTGGGGTTGTTATTGTTATGCTCATTGTTGGTGGGGGGTCACCGTTATGGTGGGTTCTAGAGGAATGCTGGGATTTATGGGCCCAGTGACCTCTGCTTGGGATAGTTGTTTTTCCCTGATTTCGAGCAATAATTGTTGTAACTCAGACATGTTTTCACATAATTTTGCCAGTTTTTTGTTACCTTTTCTTGCGCCTTCTGTTACCTTCCTTCTCTTTGATGGTGTTGTGTCGTCATCTTGACTGGGTGGTATGGGTGCCCCCTCCCTTGGTAGGCCATACATGTTTTCCCTGACCCATGCCCATCCATAGTGTTCTGCCGCCTTGATGGCTGCTAGGAGGTGAGGTGATTTGGGCTTTTGGGCCGGTATTGGGGATTCCTGCGTTTTTTCGTTTAGGACCCATGTTTCCTTGAGCCTGTTTGTCACAAAAGGAGAAAATGTTACTTAAAAGACTGTAGGCGGGTGGAGGCTGTTTGTATTTGTGATACTTGTGGGTTTCATTATGTTGTTGCCCATGTTGGGTAACTGGTAAATGTTGCCCAGACACATAAATTGCTTATGTTTAGTCAAATGCCTTCACCCCTTAGTGCTGGCCTGATTCCGAGCCTCTGTGTCATCGCCCCTGCTGTCCCCCAGGTTTGCTGTCATCAGGATATTGGTGACTAATAACCCTTTTCTGTGCCTGGGTTCCAAATCAGGGTACTAAGATATGCTCTGATGTTCTTTGTCCCTTTGTTGCGTATAAACATATAAGAATCACACTTTAGGCGTCTGAGAACTGCTTATTATTGCTTAAGAATTTGTAAGTTCGCAAAGGAACAGATACGCGAATTGATAGTTATGCCAATTGTTGGCCTGGCACTAGAACTGTATTTGCACAATGCTGTACGCCGAAATACTGTGCGCTGCTTATTATTGCACAGGTTTATAAAGTAAAGCTTCCCCGCGCCTGGGATTCAACCTGCAACATTCTTTCTTGTAATTGACCAAAGCATGTGGTTTATAAAGTGAGGTTTTTCCCCGCGGCCTGCGTTCAGCCTTGCAATATTCTTTTCTGTAATTGACCAAAAGCGCGTGGATTTTCAGTCCCCTGGAGGATCTGCCTTTTGCCGGCTCCCCACAGATGTATATTATTGCACGTTTTGAAACAGTAACAGTTCTTTTTCTTTCACAATCCCAGCGTGGTGGCTCACCTAAAAGCGACCTCTGCAATTGACACCGTCCGTGCCGGGCTTCTCTGTTGGCCTCTTCTTCCTTCGCTCGAGCTGGGCTAGGATCCTGCTTCCGCATGGCATGTCCCTGGGGACTCTCTTCTGTTTCTCCAGTGCTCGCCGCTCGCTTCCCGGCTCAGATGATCTGAACAGTAACAGTGCATTCACCAAAAGTGCAAGCTTCAACTTTTTCCTAAACTTTTACTTTAAAATAAAACCATTCCGGAACGGTTTCTTTTTAAAATAGAAGTATATGAACGGTTAAACGTAATTTAAAAAAGTAGAGGAGCACCGCTCCCGCCCACTTCACCACTTCAACCACTGCCATATCCCCACGCTTCCAACCCCGCCTCGAACCACCCCCACACCTTTTAACCCATTATCCCCACTCCTATATATTTAGTTTTCGGTATTTTTTCAGTAACATTACTGGATACCCAATGATAAAGCGCTAGGTCATTCACTTTATTAACATGAGAACAAGCACTAGAGTCATGATTCGCATCACTCATTAATGTGTGCTAGCACATGGTGCTGTATATTTTTAGGCAGGGGAAGAATGTTCAATAGGGTAATTTCATGTTGATTTGACCAGGAAAAAAAACAAGGCTTGACCCAATCTGACAGATTCCTGGTTCTGGGCGCCTATAACCTTACTAAAAAGTTCTAGTTGTCAACCCAGCAAATACAGTGAAAATATGTGTCCTTGCTCTAAAAGGCCAAAATGTAGGTTGCAGTAGACTCTTGCACTCTTGTGGGATAGAAACCTAAAGCACCCAGACCAAAAGTGGGGTCAAGGATTAGACTACAGAGAAATGTCAGACTTGAAACCTGTAACTTGTTCTTGCAGTGCCTGGAGCGTGCAGCTGGAAGACCTCTGAATTCACTTTCAGGGAGAAGCATCTCTTTGTTTTTTTGTTTTTTTTGTTTTTTTTTTTTTTTTTTTTTTTTTTTTTTAACATCAGAAGCATCTCTTTGAAGACACTGCAAGACTTCACATTGAGCTCTCTAGCAGGCCAGGCCGACACTGCTTAGACTGGAGCAGACACTGCATAACTGCATAGGACGTCATTTCACCAAAATGTCAGGGGTAACGGAAGTAACATCACAAAACCCTTGACCCCTGATGACTTCACAGGAAGTGATGTCATTTGACCCCACCCTCGAAGTGATATCGCGGGAAGCGATGGAACACAACCTTTCACCCGTTGACAAAACAGGAAGTGGCATGTCATAGCTTTGTACACTACGAAAAATATGGTTACGATATCACTATAATGTGATGTACATTTCATACAAGAATGGATCACCATATGTAGCATTGAGATCAGTGTGTATAGGCCCATATTACCAAATTACTGTGAATGCAAGCAGACGTCAATGATAATGATGTGTTATTATATAGCGCTTAAGCGCTTTATATTCAAAAAATATACACACAATATCACCCAACCTGTGTTGGTAGTCCTTTATCAACCTCATAAGGATGAAATGCTGAGTTGAGGCGTTTAAGAACAGACTAAATCAGTGACTCACCCCCTGAAGTATGCCTGGAATAAACGTTTAATGAGTCTAGCAATTATTGTATAGAATTCCAGAAAGACACATTATTTGGCATTCTTATTTAGGGTCAGTGCTGAAAGTGTTAGACTTGTAGCACTCCTCTTCTTATTTGTCTTCTTTTTTTAAGGGGCCTGAACAGTTGCAACCTCTGGCGAACCCTAAATGGCGCTCTGCAGTCAGATATTGTGATCTTGGACAGTCTACCACAAATAGGTCTCTCTGAGGTCACTTTGAAGGTCAGGAACAGGACTAGCAGACACTAAGAATATTCCATCCACTCCTGTTAATGTGAAACACCAGTGAAAGCTTTTGCTCCATGAACTACCACCCGCTGCACTCTCGTCCTTTTGAGCACTTTGAAGCGGTCTCTAGGCAGTCTTAATCGCTACGTCAGCAAACTAAGATTGATGATGCCCGCTTTTCTGCTGTTTACCCTCTCTTCCTGTCATTCTGGCCCCTACCTTCTTTCACTCTCTTTCCCCAAGTCCTTTGTTGGAAAGATGATGTATGTTTTTGCGTCAATGTGTTAAGTTCTACTATGTTGTTACCACTATGTATAGACAAAAGTGAGTTAAAATGCACCATTTGGATATTTAAAAAAAAATCTTTGAGGTACAATCCCCCAAACCCACCTTGTAGTGGTTGGGTGTGTTTGCTATGTTCTTTCCACAGGGTAAGATGGAGCCATTTTCGGTTCCCAGCGCACCCCTGTAGAAGACATGGAACCTTTTTCTCAACTGTGCCTCTTTCTGCCAATCCCCTCCTGTGGTTCCAGGGCAGGCCGGGTCCCGTGTTGGAGTCATAATCCCATTCTTGGCAAAGAGGATTTAGGTGAGCCCACCTCTGACATGAGATAAACTCTGCATTGAATGCCTTAGTGTAGGACGACTCTAGCTCCATAATGCAAATGCAGTTAGTCTAATGGCACCTAGACATAGCTGCTAAGTTTCCCTGTTGAGTCCTGATTTTTCTGCACTGCATGCTGGGACTTGTAGGCCCACCCTTGCAATCGGAAAACCAAAACTACAATTTCCAGCATGCAATAGGAAGCAAAAAGTCAGATCTGGCTCGAGGTGTCATGCAGCAAAGCCTAGAGGGTTTCGCAAAAAGGGAAAGGATAGCGTCCCATCACCCATAAAGCACCTGTTGGCATTGTTAAAATGCATTTGGTGGTGAAAGTCAGATAGGGTAATATGGGGAGATGGGCCAGCTTTACTAATCATGAGGCCGGCATTGTCAACATGCTTTGCAGTAGAGTGAAAGAAGGAAGCAGTGGCGTGTCCAGGGAGTGGCCTGGCATGGCACATGCTACCGCTGGAATCTGATTGGCCACCCCAGGTGCCACCCCATTATCCTAAACTATGATCATTATGTTTGTGTGCACTCATACTTCATGCCACCCCTGCATAAGTCAGTGCCCCACTTAGGCCACCCCAGTCAAAAGAGTCAGGACACGCCGCTGGAAGCAAGCATAGTCTGAATGGGAGAAGCAAGCAAGGCAGTGTTGTACAGGGTTTGACACAGTACACTGACTTGTTTTGGGGACATTTAGTCGCGTGACCCAGGTGGCTGGCTGTCTCCCTAAACTAGAGGATGATGGGACCCGGGGAGGGATGGTCAAGAGCCCCAGACCCCTCCCCACACTTAATTCCCTCCAGTTGTCATGAGACACGTATCAACACAATACTACTGGCATTCAAGATACACTTGGGTTTTGAAGGGTCAGTTTACCAATGCTTGCAAAGCGCCAAGTATCAGGTCACATTATTCCTGCAATTTGTGCTTTGCGAATGCTGACCACTCAGAGTGAAGCTGATGCACCTCTGCCCTGGGAGCAGAACAACCTCTTGCATGTGTGAGGGCATGCATTGTCTTAATCCCAGAAGGCAGATGCGCTGTGGAAGAGGCGGCGCACAGGGACGTCATTTCACCAACATGCCAGGGGTAGCGGAAGTGACATCACACCACCCTTGACCCCCTGATGACATCACAGGAAGTGATGTCATCTGACCCCGCCCCAAAGTGATATTGCGGGAAGCGATGGAACACGACCTTTCACCCGCTGACAAAACAGGAAGTGGCATCACATAGCATTGTACACTCCAAAAAATATGGTTACGATATCACTATAATGTGATGTACATTTCATACAAGAATGGATCGCCATATGTATCATTAAGATCAGTGTATGTAGGCCCATATTACTAAATTACTGTGAATGCAAGCAGACGTCCATGACCAAATGATAATGATGTGTTATTATATAGCACTTACACTTGAGCGCTTTATATAGAAAAAATGTACACCCAATATCACCCAACCTGTGTTGGTACTCATTTATTGACCTCAGAAGGATGAAAGACTGAGTTGAGGCATTTAAGAACAGACTAAATCAGTGACTCATCCCCCGAAGTTTGACTGAAATAAACCTTTGATGAGTCTAGCAATTATTGTATAGAATTCCAGAAAGACACATTATTTGGTATTCCTATTCTTTCTTATTTTGGGTCAGTGCTGAAAGTGTTAGACTTGTGGCACTCGTGTTCTTATTTTTCTGCTTTTTTTTAAAGGGGCCTGAACAAGAAAGCCAGCCACTCCAGAAGTAAAGAGCCACACAGTGCTGGCCACAGCCCAGTAGCTTGCATTACCAAAAAAAAAAAAGTTTTTTTTTCATTTTTTTAAGGCAGAGGTCGCAAGGGAGACCACAGAGGTCGCAAGGGAGACTGCAGAGGTCGCAGTTGCGACCTCTGGCGACCCCTAAATGACGTCCCTGGCGGCGCACCTTGCAAATCAGAAAACCCTTTACAGCACCTGTGATTAAGTGTATGATAAGCAAAGACCAATCTGCAACATAGAATCATCCAAATTCCAAGGTGGAGACAGTCAAACAAAGCCTGACCCCGGGGGAGGAAGTAGCAGGATGTGAAAGCCCGTGATGGGAAAGGCCATTGGGAGGAAGAGGCTTGAGAGAAAGAGAACGGAGCGGATGAGGCTATGAGAGAATAAGCCTGGGGCAGGAGAACAGAAAGTGGTGGAAGAAGGAAAGCCTACAGATGTGGCAGGAGATGAATATCGTGTGGCAGGAGGTGGTCAGGTGGTGACTGGAAGCACCCAGCAGGAAGATGTTATGGACCGTAAAAACATGCAGAGGACTAGTGAGACTAGTGAGACCAGGAACAGTGAGAACAGGGCGGAACAAGAGGGCAGAACTCAAGCAAAGCAGGGGGCAGGGCTGAGGCCCTGGACTGAAGCGATCGAGCCCACTGTTGGAGGAGGAACAAGCATGTGTCTTGGCATTTAGGAAGGATAGGATCTGGGGAGATCTAGGAAGGAGCTGCAGAGGGAGGGTAGCTGCCAGGACACCTGGGGAGGTAGGTGATAATACCCTCAAGGTTCCACCTGCTTGTACAACTCATGGAGAATACCCAGCAATATCTACCTAGTCCCACAGAGTATGCTGTGCCCAAGATGCACACAAGGCACTGGTCATTTTATTTTATTCTGCTTTATCTGAGGTTTCGTAATGCCCCCACTTAGGGCTATACCATTTCAGTTTTATGGGGGTGGGGGCAGTACAAACAAGACACGATAGGGACCAATCTAAACACCCTATATGTATGAGTGCATGGATGTACACATCTTGATAATATAAAAGGCCAGATGTATGTTTATCCGATGCCGACATGCACAGTAGAGGCTGTCCGAACACACACTGCTCTGCTAGAGGGAGCTGTTGCCTTATGATGTACAGTGGTCCAATGCTCATAGCTTCACCTGTCACCGCTAGAGAGAGCTATAGGCTTAGCTTCTATAGTGGTCCAACTGTGTCAATGAAAACCTGCTCTTTGGCCCTTGTATACAGGCCTCTACACTAGTAACAGATAAGATACATTGATGGATGGACATGGGCGGGGTCCTTGTAATACGTGTTTGCATTTCTACAAGTGACTACATCACAAAGCAGGGGGTAATGGAGGGGAGAAACAATGCACATAGCCCTTCACAAAAACAAGGGAGGGGCATTCCTGGTGAGCCATTTCATTAAGAAGGCTTTACCTCAGTGTCTCAGTCTTTTGATCGGTATGTGGTAACGTTGATCGGGAACAATCATAGTGCCGTGCCTGGGACACATGTGTTGATCTTATTGTTTAGGTAGGTCAGACCACCTTGACCTAGATTGCGGTGTCTGATGCACATTGCTTTGAAGTCTGATTATATGTTGGTTGGCATTGGCAGCCTTTCAGGGTTGATGCAGTTCCATGGTGTTAGGCCTGGGATGCGTCTGGCTGTTTTGTTCTTAATCAGCTGTAGTGGGTGCATTAAGCTTTTATTTAATCCAAAGTGCAGACTCGTACAGTAACCCAGCCTCCTGAGGGATAGAACCTTTTCGTGGTAGGGTATCATTTTCCTAAAGCTGTGTCAAAGAACTCACCTATATTTTTAACTCACACTATTAGGGGTTGAGGGTATGACCATTGGGGCGGGGGGCATTGAAACAGCAAGGTATTCTGGGATGACAGGGGGAAAAAGATGATCTCAATCTTTGTTGATTTTTGGCACCTGTTATTATAAATCATCCAGTAATGGACTTTGTGGAGGAGGGAAAATATGTCATGGTTTGTGTTGCGATCCAGGTCTAAATTTTGTAGCATTTGTGGATCTCCATACATTTGGATTATTCAGGGTGTACACCCACGGTGAGACAATTGAACGTTGAGGAACACCTCAAGTTAAGTTGATACTTGTAAATCTGAAATCCCGGTTTGGATCTATTTGACCTAAAACGTTTGACCTAATCACATTTGATCGGATTTATATGACCTTTTTTCAGTCTAAAATGCGGGGGTAGACCCCAAACCGCTCCCCCTCTTTGCCTCAACCTAATCTATACCCTTACACACCCTCATATATATATTGAATTCAATTTGACCGAAACAAAAGGTAAAAAAATGTGATCAAATGTTTTAGGTCAAATGTTTTTAGGTCAGTTATGCTAATACCGAAAGCCCCCTTATTCACCTTCGTCATGCGGCCTTAAAGGTAATTGGGAGCCATTTCAGGGCAGCTCCATCGACATCCTTTTTTGGTCTGTATTCTCTTAGTTGAAGGTGATGGGCCGTGCTACAGCCAGCTGATAGACCCAGGAGTATGATGTCTGGTGGGTGTATTTATCTGATGTTTTAAGTGTTTTATTTTGTCATGTAGAGACATTTGGAGAAAAAACGACATTTGTTATTTCATGGAATACATTATTTTCTTAGTTGTATTGCATCAGTTGGGTGATGAGTTATTTTTTTCAATAATTTTTGCAACGAAAAGGATTATTGGCAAGTGGGGAATATTTTTCAAGGATGGAGGACTCTGCGTTTGATTTTGTCAAGAGGGATGGTATTTTGACATATCTGAGCAAGGGTTTGTTTTGCTTGTTACTAAGGAGTATCCGGGTCAGCTCTGAGGGGTTCATTGATGGATTTGGGGGATCCCTCAGTTCCCACCCAGTCTCCAAAAGCCCTGCCTGCAAAATGCCCTAGAAGGGCCCCATCACACCAGGATACGGAGGGAGCTGTAAGCCCAGGGAATAGATGGACTTAGTGCCAACGCATAAAAGAAAAACTATGAGAAATGCATAAGACACGGCGAGCTTGCCACGATCCTGCATCTCTCTCCACAAACTCGTCTGGGGAGTGGATGGACCCCGCGCCACCCATCCCAAGGCTGGAGAGGGCCCGGAGTGGAGCACAAACCTCAGTACAGGTGAGACTGGGCCCCTGCAAATACAGCGGAATCAAAAGATTGTGCACACATAGAGTGGTACATCAATTAAAGGCCGCATACAATCACCGGAGGTGCAGGGAACCGGAATGCTGGTTTGCCATGTTTGTTCTGCCTACACTCTACACAGACATAATTACTTAAAGCAATAGAGGACCTAGAACACTATAAAATGCACAACACACAACACCAAAGAAAGTCAGGTGGAGCTCCAGCCAATCTCATGGAACAGAGCTAGAGTGGAAGGGGCCAGCCAACCACTGCCATCATCAAGACTTTTGAATCCCATGCCATAGTTTAGGAGATGTCAGAAGGCGGCCAGTGCTATGGCAGTTAGGATGGCATTCCAGAGAGTTGGTGTGTTAGCAGAGCGAATGCTAGGAGGACACAAGTGCAGGTTACATTGAGGTAGTTTAGACTGCAAGAAGGACAAGTGGACAAAGAGGCTGTTGGGGGCTATAACCCACAGGCTGGCAAGAGCCAGAGGTCTGAGAAAGAGCAGCTTGATTAAATAGCCCAGATCCCAGTGGAAGCCCTGAGGCCACCCACGTTGGATAGAAAGAGGAAGTGGAGCATTGCTATCCTGATTAGACTGGAGAATGGCAGGTACTAGAGTTCTAGAGAAACCTAAGAAGAGCCTACTGTTGCATATGCTGAATCCAATGGCTGCACCCAGGAAAGAAGCATGTCTGGACTCTTTAAACATCCGGAGACTGAGAGGCAACCAAATGAGGCTTTCCGGGGCAGCCAACCAGAGAACTTGGTCATTACACTAGGTAATTAAGCAATAGGCGAGGACACTATGGGCCTCATTACACGTAGTGCGGTAAGGGTTTACCGGTATCGGTAAGGGCACCGGTACCGGTAAACCCTTACCGCCTTACTACGAGGTCCCTTTGCGGGTTGGTACTTTAACGCCTGCTTTTTAGCAGGTGTTAAAAACCAACCCGCAAAGGGACCAGGGTGCTAATTACGGTACCGCAATTTGCGGCATCGTAATTAGCGCCTTCCCCATTCCCATAGAGCCCTATGGGGCAAAAATGGGAATGGGGAAGGGCAATGGGGGAAGGGGGAATTACTGCCCCGCAAACCTTGGAATAGGGCGGTAATTCCCCTTTCCTCCAAGGCGGTGCCGGTATTTTACCGGCATGGACCAAGGTGCTAATAGCACCTTGGTCCACCGCCTACCGTGTAATGAGGCCCTATGTCTTCTTAGAGTAGAGACCTCCACTTGATTTATTTACTCCACCATCCTGGAACTGTTGCACTTAGGTTTCGGTTTTCTGTTTTAAATGGTGTACTCCTAGACCCGATTTCTTACCTTGGCTGTGATCATCCATCCAAGTGGGAGGGTAGGGTACCCCTGGAGAAAGGCTAGGACTCTGACCTGCAAAAGCCAAGCCAGTGCTAGAGCGAGAGAGAAGGTGAGAAAGCCGGGGGGAGGGGTTATGCCCTTGTTGTCTTAATTGTTACCTTCTAGACCACCCATTGTGGTATGATAAACTGACAAGTAGGCTGTTGTTATTTGTGCAACCTTTGTTCTTTTAAGATAACCCCTTAATTCATGCGAGAATGAAGCAATTGTAAGTTTTGTGTGTGAAATGCTCTGCCCCTCCTCCTTCGTGGAGGCGTTACAGACGGCTGCCAAAGGTTGAGTGTGGATGTTCATGAGAGGGCCTGGACCCGACTTCTGTTGGGGTTCAGTCGATCTTCTTCTGTAGTTTCATATCAGCTGGAGTGTGTGTGATCATATTTCTTTGAGGGTTTGGAAGGTTTTATTGGTTAACTCCGGGTCAATTGGATAATTGTATATTTCGAAGCCCTCTTTGATTTTGAATTGAGCTGTTCTTATGCAGTCCCGAATGGATATCTTTGTATTCATTTCGATCGTCTGGTTGCATCTTCTACTATGTATTTTGACGATGGGTAGTTTAGATTTTCACCGTTTATTTTCCGGGTTTCTACTAGTCTTTTTTTTGTGTAGCCAATTCGGCATGAAACAGCATAATGGTGATTTTTTGCCGCGATTTAATGTTGGTTTTGTTTGGACGCGAGGTGGGGGGCATTTGTTTTCTAATTGAGAATTGAGTCTGACCAGGACGAAAGACGAATCCTGGGAAAGTTAATACACCTGGTGGATTTTTGGGCTACTAAGGTTTACTTCATACTCTTGCTAGTTCACTCTGTTTAATGATCTTGCTGGTATGTTTTGTTCAGTGCTTTTTTGTTTTGTTGGTTTGTACTGTGTTTCAGTGGTTTCCATTCATTTAGTAGTAGTGGGTGGTAATACCATCACAGTTCAATGTGTTTTGTGATTTTCAGGGGAAACTTTTAGTTGTGGTTGAATGCATGCCCGCTGTGTGTAGGTTTGTTTATTTTGGCGTGAAACCTAGGTTTAACATGAGCTGTGTGAACATTTCCCAGAACCTGGATCTTGTTGGTTGTTGCTTGGATTCTTACCAGGAAGTTCGATCATTCAGATATGAATTAAGCAATAATCACGCTACACCCCACTGTACTGGCTGGTAATGGCCCAAACCCGAGCTAATATGCCAGAGTCCAGTGATGGTCATTAACAACGATTCCCTGGGATGTTACCACCTGGTATAGCCTGGGAAATTGGTGATTGCTATTAGCACCCTTGGTTTGCTAACCAGGTAGATGACGGTCTTTCTGCCTCTCAAAAACCAGGGAGCAGTGAGTGTGCAACCCGTCGTTTGAAGGAAAAAGAAACTTTAACAAAGATGGCCACATGTAAATGAAAAATGGGGCTCCGTTTGAAGCCCCGCCTTCCATTTCCGTGCGGGCTCTGCGGGCAAAGGCGACTACATGGGGCCTGATGTTGGCCCGATTGTGGGAGCAGTCGGGCGAGGGGAGCGTGAGCGTGCACGGCAGGCAGCTGCCTCATGAAGGAGGTTGAGTCGCAGCAGTGCACAGCTTGCACTGGACCAGGCTAGGAGCAGCCTGATTGGCTTCCGTACCTGCTCATGATGCTAATTCTATTAGCACTATGGTTATGGGGGTAAAATGGTTTTTCCATGCCAGTTCTCAAAGAGCTGCTCAATGGGGTGTTTACAGATTTGGCTTGGAATCCCTTTTGGTAGTCTATGGTAAAACTGCCTTTGTTTTTGTTAGTTCTCTAAGTGAGCAAGTGTTTTTAAGCAGTACTGAGAATTGAGTTGACCGTGTGCAGTTTTCAGTGAAACACTTCTGTCATTCCCAGCAGGTCAATGTCGAATTCTTCCATGCATTCAATGATGTTGTTGGTATTACTCATTGATGATCTGTCCAGCACTATTTGGTATCCATACTGCCTTCTCACAGAAGATAAACGAATGTAGGCTGCATATGGCAGTCCAATCTGATCTACAACTTGCAGATTAGCGAGATTCTCAAATCTATCGGATCAGACTTCTACAACACATCCTCCAATTTATCTCTGCGAAAGATAGTTCAGCAGTTCTTGGCACTCTGGTCAATTCAAGGCTTGACTATAGCAATGCCATACTGACTGGTTGCCGGCATGCCAAATTCACAGCCTAAAGGTTTCCCAGAATGCAGCGGTTATACTCCTTTTTTAGTCTACCCAAAACCGACTCTGTGCCCCCCTCAGGCTTTTCACTTCAGTGGCTGCCTATACTTCAGAGGATCCTTTTGAAGGTCCTCTGCATTGTTTTTAAGTGTATTCATGACCTGGCCCTTGCATACCTGGCCACCAATGTTACTCCTTATCATGCTGGACAATTTCTTCTTTCTTCTGCTCAAAAGCTTTTGGTAGTATCCACATCTCAATTCGTCCACAGAGGCGACAGACGCTTTTCTGTATTTGGTCCCCGGGCTTGGAATGCTCTTCTCTTTGCTCTTCGTAATCTTGAGTCCCTCCAAACATTTTGTAAGAAACTTAAAACGTACCTTTTTATTTAGTGATCTTTATAGTTTCTCTCGATGGTTCTCTTAAATTAACATCAGCGCCCGGATACAGTCTCTGGTCGGATGTCCTCACTGAGGAATTTGGCTGCGGTGCAAATAAACAAATTAAACTAAATTGGCTCGTTAGGGAACCAATCGTTCATTTGTGTGGTTCGCTAATCTCTTCATCATGGTCCCTCAAGGGTCTATGCATTGTATGAGTTACTACCTGGTTAATGGAGTCTATACCTGTTTTTTCCTTTCCTTCCTAACTGTGGAATGTTAATGTGAATGCAATGTCACTCCATGAAGTCATCAAATGCAGATAGAATATCAGGATTCAAGTAAGGCGACACTTACCTTGGTGATGGTGGCCAGTGGTTCTTTATTTTCCTATTGTCTTGTTGTCTTAGCTGACATTTGCTTGTACCACAAGTGACTTCTAAGACTGAGATCCTCCTCATTGGGACACCCGCTACCTCCTTTCCACTCTGGGCCCACCTCCTGCTCCTTCCTGTGAGGCTAAGACCCTTGGTGTCATCTTCGACTCCACCCTCTCCTACTCTGCCCACATCTCTGATGTCTCTAAGAAGTCAAACTATCAGCTGCACCCCCTCAGAGGTATTCTTCCTTTCCTCTCCTTCGCCCAGAAGCTCACTGTCTCCAGCGCTCTGGTCCTCTCTAGGCTGGACTATTGCAACAGCCTCTTTCTAAATCTTCCTGCCTCTGCTCTTCGACCATAACAACTTATCCAGAAAAGAACTGCAAGACTTGTCCTTGTCCTCAAGCCCAGGGATCATATCTCTCCAGCTCTGAAATCTCTTCATTGGCTCCACGTGACTGCAGGGATCAACTCTAAGACCCTCTGCATTGTCCACAAGGCTTTCTGGGGCCTAGGACCGCTCCTTCTCCAACTTTCTCCTCCAAAACATCTTCCTTCTCGAGCTCTCAGCTCATCCACCTCCAACTCTCTGAGGGTCAGACGCTTCTCCAAGCAGAGAGTTGGGGGCAGATATATCTCCTCGGCTGGTGCCTCCCTCAGTAACAACCTCCCTGCCTCTGTCAAACTTGAGCAGACTGCCTCTGGTTCTAGAAGCAACTCAAAACCTTACTCTTCGCTTCCGCTTTTTTCTCTCTTCTTCTCCCCTGCTGATGCACCTGACTGCTCTCTAACCGGGTCACCTGGTCACCCTCTGAACTCAGGCCCAGGGTTCTGCATGTCCAGTTGCCCTTGCACTGCCTCCAGCCTCCCCAGCACTTAAGGGTCTGTATCTGCAACCCCACAGTCCCTTCTCTCTGCACTTATGTGCCACCTGCTAGCTGCACTTGTGAGTTAACTGCACTTCCCTCTATCCCTCTGCCCTGGCACTACTCCCCTTCCCCATACTTGTGCAATCTGAATGTCATAAGGACCAGTGCGATCGTTATTTTGTACTCCCTTGTATCTCCCTCCTTGTCTTGTCGCGCCTAGAAACACGTGTACTGGCGCGTTATAAATGCCACATCATATCATATCATTCTGGGATAAACTTCCCTTCCGCGTACCCGAGTATCCAGTGGCGTCCTCTGTACTAGAGTACACCTCGTCAGTCTGGTATCTCAGTAATAGGATTTTTCTGTCTTGTTTTGTCAGTGGGCTTATCTATGTGCGGTGAAACTTCCCTTGCCCCATTAATATGAGAGTTAGGAGGTTAGTTGGTGAGGTTTTTAGGTTCCTTTGGCAGAGTTTGAGTTTTATTGTTCTCATGATTGCTCTATTCATGTTGTTGTTAACATCCCCTTAGGTCAGGTGCAAAACGGGGTTGTTGGTGAAGAGTCTCTTCAGATTGGGTAGAATTTTATCAAGAGCAATCCTTGGTGAGTGCGTGGTCTGAGAATTTATAGTCCTATTCCAATATGTTTTTATAGTTCATTTGAGTTTTCATTCTGGAGCTTTCTGGCTCCGTTTTCAGTTTAGATGCCAATGAAGGTCTTGAGAGGTCCCTAACCTTTATAAGTTGTGGGAAAACATTATGATGTCAGTAGATCAATGTTTCTTGTTGTCTCCCCAATAGCATTTTGTTCTCTGATGGTGACTGGTATGACAACCTGGTTACAACTTCTTAATTTAGTTTAGTGAGCTGTGTTTGGTAGTGGGTAATGAGGGAGCAGGCACAGACTGTGTTGTGCCCTGAGTAAATAGTATTGGTAGCCATGGGTGTTCTTATTGTTCAGGGGGTTAGGGATTACCTTTCTGGACTGGCAAAATACCAAACTGTGTTAGTGAATCGTGGCTTTCTGGTTGAGGCTAAGGTTAGTGCTAATGAAGCACTGGCTGCCTATAGGTGGTGATAGTTGTGCGCCCAGGTACGGTACAGTTACCCATGCATTCTGAGACACTTGGAGTATGGGCACCTGCCAGTATCAGTTGGTATGCAAAGATGGATTAATGCTGGAGGTCTGTGCTCCATTCAAGAAACCAGTAAATACACAGGTTTTGGAAAATGAACAGGACGCCATAGAATGCAAACTGAAGATACAACTGCATGGACGTCAGCGGTGGGCGCCAGAGCAGAAGTGGCCTCTGCTGTGGTGTGGTGTGGCTTGCCTCGCACCTCGCGCCCAACAACATCTGTGGCTCTGATCATGCAGCAGGTCGATTGTTCGCAGCATGATACCAGAACTGCTGAGTCCTTTGCAGTGGGGCATGTAGGCTCTTAGCTGGAATTCAATCGCCCAATCAACGCAACCGCAGAAGGCACAAAGGTAGAGCACTGCACAGCCGCTGACCACGAACATCATGTACAACAGCTGCGCATGCTGTGTTCATAGGTTGGGCCTGTCGAATATCAGCTGAAAGCAAGCCTGGCCCTGCGTTTTCTTCCTAGTAGCTCCACAGCTCTGCCTGTTCAAAGCTGCAAGGTTGAAGCTTCCTGTCCGAAGCAAAGGAACTCATTTGAAATCTCAAGGGAAGTGACGTGTCCAGACTCCTTTGACTGGGGTGGCCCAGGCCCAAGTGGATATATGCAGGGGTGGCATGAAGTACAATCGCACACACAGATAAAGATCATAGTTTAGGATAATGGGGTGGCACCTAGGGTGGCCAATCAGATTCCAGGGGTAGCACGTGCCACCCCAGGCCACTCCCTGGACACGCCACTGCTCATGGGGATAGTTGCTTCTGCCCGGACCACCTACTCTACCCATCTGGTAGATCTCCTAACAGCAAATGAGGTAAAATTACCCCTTTACTTCAGCAAGTCCCACTGGGCTCCTCTCACCTGCCGGCTGCTGTTGCCCAACCATTGGTGGCCTACCTCCCTGCACCCAACCCTTAACCAGACTCACTGACCGTTGGTCTACAAGCTTTTTTCAATCTGGATCCTTGATCTACCTGTGGTCACTTTTTCTCAGTGATTTGATCTTTGTCGGGTTGTTGTTTCCCCGCGCCCATTCCTAACAACCTTGGGGCCTGATGTGGTGGAAGAGCAGCCCTAACACCCCAGCATTGGTTTACAGATCTATCTGCTCTATATTCATGCAGATGCGTATCCTTCTTTGTCTTGCCTTTAACCCGTTCTGTTTTCAGCACTGAGATGCCCCTTTGTGCGCCATTTTGTGCCTCTTTACAAAATGGCGAAACTTATTTCATAAACGACCACCCCGCTTACATTTCTTTTAAAGGAAGCATTGTGTGACTTTGCCTGAAAGAGGCACTCACCCTTGTGCCTGGAACACAGTATGTGAAAGCATCTGCTCTTAAAATATCGTCAAGGCAGAAAGTTCCCTCTGCTTGCTCAGCTATTCCAAGTCCTCTCCACAGAGAGAAAGGCCCCGGGGACTGCGCAGCAAAAGACATTGAGTAGCTCATCATTTTCAGTGCGCGGGGTGAATGTGTCTTGAGTATGTCACCCATCTATCGGCCTCCCAGCACCAGAGTTAAGAACAAGGCGATTTCAACTGCACAGAAAGACAACCTCTCTTTACTTCACAGGTGCAGCTCCTAAAGTATAAAGAAGAGCTGTTTGATTGCCATATCTATTTATGCCAGCTTCCTGCCAGTGACACGGTAGTTATGGTTACAGAGCATAAGTTAAAAAAACATGTTCTTCCTTTTGACCACAGCCATGAAAGTTCAACAAGTTTGGCAAGCAACTGATTGTCCAAATCCATACCGTCTTGCCAAATCTGGTGAAGTTCCATTAACAATTTCATGTCGAAAAATAATGTCAGATAGTAGGTGGTTTTGCATTCTATGACAAGACAGGAGGCTCGCATTATGCGTATTCTTTCTTTAGTACTGCCAATTCAGCATTTTAAAAGTTCAACTAACTTTCTGTTTTTTAGTTTTTCTTACATCACCTTAGAAAAACAAATGCAAAAGTTACAAGTTCCTTATCTGAACAAAATTTCACCAGAGCTTTGTGAACCACCACTCCCATTATCCTGAGGTCGTTTGTAGTCCTGACCTCCTCCCTCCCACCAATCCGGGCATAGGTCGGGGTATAAACTCTTTCCCCCCCAGGTCCATTCCTCTTTCTTTTTGCTGCCACAGTCAGATAAGTGTTTGCCTTTCTCTTACAATACTATTGCGTTAGTTTCAGAACGCTAATACAGTGTACTAGTAGTTACATCGGATATTAACCGTATGTTATGTAGTTCAGACCATTGATGTTTTGCGTGTTTTAGTTAAAGGTTAGTGCGTGCAGATTTTCTGTCAGGATAGGAGTGCGCCTATCTCTTTGAACTGCGTCTTTGTTTCTCGACGCGACGGGGGAGGTGGAGTGGAGCCATGAGCAAAGCCGCTCGTCTCAGGCAGCCACTCCGCTCCCCGTGTACTAAGGCCCTGCAGCGCAAAGACCACCTACGCACATAGGCTTGCAGTCAGCTCGAGCCGCTGCGCGCGAGTGTTTTGGGACCCAGCGGATCGCAGCTTTCCCCTCAAGCCTTCCCATCATCCCCTCGGCTCTCCAACATTCATTTTCGTCACAGAGTATAACGGAACGTATTGGAGAGTCGTGGGGATTGATTTCTGCATATTTGCCTCATAAAAAAATTAAAAAAAGAAGAGAGGCAGAATTTCAAACAAAGATTGTCTGTAGTGGACGCTCGTGAATCCACGCAGAAATGAAGCTAGAAAGATCAGAGAGTGATAAGACTAACTCTAATTAAGAGCCGGATTAAAAAGCTGACTCCCAAGAAGTTAGCCCTTCTAACACGTTGATTGCTATGGCTCACTCATCACGCCCAGGAGACTCCCATTCCACCACACCTGAATGGAGTGAGCAGGAGTGGGAAGACCACGCATGGCAAGAGGACGATTTGTCTATCAGCTTTAAGAGAGTGCTAGGTGATTCTCTCGCACAAGTGGTCTCTCAAGGGGTGCAGCCTTTGGCTCAAAGGTTGGAGATGCTAGAAGCAAGCATGGCTGAACAACGAGAACAATTAGCAGCCAGAAAAAGATGGGCAGATAGCCCTGGGGAGGGAACGTCAGCTAGACAACCTCATAAAAGGGTTGACAAAAAGGGGTGTAAGAAAGCCTGAGAGAGCTTGGACTCTTTGACCCCTATGGGCACAGATGAAAGGGACAACACTGTTCCCCAAAGTCAGAACGACCCTGTCGCCAGATTAAAAGAAGCTTTTCTAGCTAAAATGGTGGAGTGCCATGATAGACCCCCTGCTCTAGGGGTGGACAATTCAAGCGATTACGAGGAAGGCTATGCCCCCGATGATGAAGGTGGCGAGGAGGAAGATATAACTGAACCAATTGCACAAAGTGCCCACAAAGATGAAGACAACATCGTAGATATGTTCGACCCAGAGGCTATTAGGCACCCTAAATCATCTGAATGGGTGCCCTCGCCCAGGGTGGCATTGTACATGTCACAGCACATCAGAAAACCGTTGGACAGAGAGGTCTGATCCCGTATGCGACCGGAATGCCCAAGACCGGAGCTGCCGGGAAGGTTAGCAGATACACCAGACTTGGACCCAAAGATGGTCACTTTCGTTACCAAATCCGCGCAAGATATTAGGAAAGGTGTTGATCGCGCTTGGAGAGGTTGCCAAGACAAGCTCCTGGATTTAGCAGGACCGCTTGCAAAGATTATGGATTTGGTAGAAAAGGCGAAGGACACTGGTACCCCAGTGGATGTCCAAGCATTAGGTAACTGGGCCCAGAGAGCGGTGTGTCTACTAGGCAACGCCAACTGCGCACTATCATCGGAGAGGAGAAGGGGAGTTCTCTTGAAGATCGATAAAAAACTTAGCGACCTAGCCACATACGAAGCTGGTGAAGGCGCCAAAGGTCTTCTTTTTGGAGAAGCCTTTGCAAAGGAGATGTTCCAGTTTGTGGGCACGTACACAGCCCTCGAAAGAGCCCAGATCTCGATAAAAAAAAAAGTTTTCCCAGGGCGTGTTTTTGCCGGGACCGGACGTTTTAGAGGCCGCTCGTCTGGTCGTTTCAATTACCAGCGAAGGCCTCAAGGCCCACGCGCCCAATATTGGGAGGGGCACCAACAAGACACCTTCTTCCCAGCAAGAGGAAGACATCCAAAAGGTTGCAGAGGTAGAGGCTCCTTCCATCAGCCCAGTGCAACAGGTGGTAAGTACACCAGATATTCCTATCGGAGGGAGAACCCTCCTCTTTCTGAAGCAGTGGCAAGCTTTATGAAGCAATGCTTGGGTTTTACAAGCGGGGCTGCAACTAGATTTCACAGACACCCCCGTACAAGACAGAGAGCCTTTTCCCATTCATATGGCTCAAGAGGAACAAGCGCTTTTGCACAGTGAATTGATAAGTTTAGCGAACAAGAAAGCGATAGAGCGCGAGAGCAGGGTAGATCAAGGATTTCTCAGCAACATGTTTTTAGTTCACATGGGGGAGAAGATTCACCCCGTCATAAACCTGAAAGATCTGAACAGATGGTTAGAGTACAATCATTTCAAATGGAGGGTATACACCTCCTTCGAGACCTATTGCATTCAGGAGATTGGCTAGCGCGTCTAGACCTCAAGGACGCTTATCTAAGGATTCCGATAGCAGCAGCATTACGGAAATGTCTTCCATTCGGCCTAGCGTCAGCCCCATGGGCCTTCACGAAAGTGATGAAGCCAGTAGCCGCAGCTATCAGAGAGAGAGGAGTACGGATGATCATCTACCTAGACGATATCCTAGTGATGGGATCCAACAAGGAAACTCTCACAAGAGATATACGGTGGATTTTCAATTTCCTATCCTCTCTGGGGTTCTTAGTGAATTTAGAAAAATCGCAATTGGCGCCAGTTCAGAGACTGGAATTTTTAGGCTTCACCATAGATACAGTGAGAGCGATCTTGGAGCTCCCAAGCCACAAAGTAAGAGCGATAAAGAAAGAGCTCAGAGCAGTGTTAACGAAACCATCTATTTCTCTTCGAAATCTGGCTAGGGTAGTGAGGCTGCTGGCAGCATCCAGTCAAGCCATTTCCCCGGGTCCGTTGCACTATCGGGCTTTGCAGAGGTTAAAAATAAAGCACCTCCGCAGAGGCTTGCAGTATCATCAAATAGTGGATCTAGATCAGGAACCCATAGCAGAATTGCAATGGTGGCTAGAGAATATGGAAGCCTGGAACGGACGAGCGATTTTCGGAGACATGCCAGAACTGACCATAGAATCAGATGCGAGCAGGTCAGGCTGGGGTGCCGGTGCGAACAGGTTCAGACAGGGGGGAAATGGTCGGAGGAAGAGCTGAGTCTTCACATAAAGTGCCTCGAGCTTTTAGCAGGCTCCTTCGCAGTTCGAGCGTTTACAAAGGACAGAGGGAGATGTTGCGTACTGCTCAAAATGGACAACATCTCAGCAGTCCGCTACATCAACAAGCTAAGAGGCACGAGATCCAAGATGCTGGCGGAATTAGCAAAGGATTACTGGAATCATTGCCTACAGAACAACATTGCAGTAACCGCAGAATATCTTCCAGGGACTCAGAACAGTATAGCAGACTGGAATTCTCGATATCTTGTAGACTCCAGCAATTGGAAGCTACACCCCCTGATTTTCAGGCGCCTACAAGAGATATGGGGACCCCTAGACATAGATCTATTTGCCTCAGGCTGAATTCGCAGACTCCACAGTACTACAGCTGGAGGATAGACCCGGGTGCAGCGGGTACAGACGCCTCCTGCAGCCATGGAACAGAGCAGTCCATTACGCCTTTCCCCCATTCGTGATGATCACGAGAGTTCTAGCCAAAGTCCACAGAGATAAGGCGGAACTGGTGATAGTGTTGCCTTGCTGGAGAGCACAGGCCTGTTTTCCAGTAGCGATGGAACTTTCTACGGATTTTCCGAGGATAGTTCCGAATATGCAGGACCTTCTGCTCGATCCGACCGGTCAGACCCACCCGTTGATAGAAGTGGGATCCTTACAGCTCATGGCATGCAGGGTTTCAGGAAGAGATGGAACTTGCCAGGAATTTCGGAACTTGCTGCAGACTGTATCCGAGATTCCTGGGCGCCTTCCACCGTTGGGAGCTATAACACAGCTTGGAACGGTTGGGCACGATGGTGTGCAGAACACAGTCTGGATGCCATTTCAGCTCCTCTAGTACACATCCTTAATTTCTTAGCTTCAAAGTTTCAAGATGGCTGTGCCTATAGAACTATAGGAGTGTACAGATCAGCAATCTCAGCAGGCCATAACAGGGTGGACAGTAAGCCAGCGGGAGAACATCCCGCAGTACTGCGTCTCCTCAAGGTCATGAAATTGCAAAGGCCACCGGAACCTAAATATGCGGTTCTTTGGGACGTCAGGGACGTGTTTCAGTTATACCTGAGATGGCCTGAAAATGACGCCTTGCCCGATCACAATTATCAGGCAAGTTAGCTATGCTTCTGTGCCTTAGTTGCCTGCCGGAGAGTATCGGATGTTAAAGCATTAGAGATTGATAGGAAAATATTTTATCCAGAAGGAGTAGCTTTCACTATTGTTAAAAGGACTAAAACCGATTGCAGAGTGATTTCCTACCTGTATTTTACAGGGAACAAAAAACTATGTGTAGCACAATGCATTAAAGATTACCAAGCAGCATCCGCGCAGATTAGGCCACACAGCGTAACAAAGTTGCTTATAGTGCATAGAAAGCCCCATCATGCTGTAGCTACAGCGACCATTGCGAGGTGGGTGAGAGAAGTGATGCAGTGGGCAGGAATAGATTTATCCTTATTTGGTGCGCATTCAGCCGGAGGGGCGATGGCTTCTAGAGCATTTGCAACAAGAGTGTCATTGCAAGATATTGTGAAGACAGCCGATTGGTCCTCTGAGTCTACCTTTAAGACTTTCTATTTCAAACCAGTATCTGATATATCGAACAGAGTGATAGCAAGCTTTGAACAAGCATAATGCGAGCCTCCTGTCTTGTCATAGAATAAAGATTGCCCACGCTAATAGCTCAGGAAAGTCTTCATTCTATTAAAGACAAGGAGGCGAGCATTATATCCCACCCGAATTAATGAAAAGATTGATTAAATGTGATAATATGTTTAACATTTGGATGCATGCCCGCTCTCATGTGAATGTCTATGTTCTCGTAGGAGATGACCAGAAGACGTCCTGAGCACGTTGGTCGATGAGCAGCTCTTGTACTAGCAAGTTGTCCCCGTTGGACCGTTTGAATACGCCAGCTACAGAGCAAGAGAGTTCTGGTTGCACAAATGGACAGTTGAAGAGTTACATGGGTTTTAGTCTCTGATGGCAAAGAAAGAGCAATGGACCTGGGGTGGAAAGAGTTTATACCCTGACCTATGCCCGGATTGGTGGGGGGGAGGAGGTCAGGACTACAAAGGACCTCAGGATCATGGGAGTGGTGGTTCACAAAGCTCTGGTGAAATTTTGTTTAGATAAGGAACTTGTAACTTTTGCATTTATTTTTCTAAGGTGATATAAAAAAAACTAAAAAACAGAAAGTTAAAATTGAACTTTCAAAATGCTGAATTGGCAGTATTAAAGAAAGAATAAGCATAATACTTGCCTCCTTGTCTTTAATAGAATGAAGACTTTCCTGAGCTATTAGCGTGGGCAATCTTTATTGGGTTTTCATAGCTTGAAATTGTCCAATTTGATTTTGAGAGTTTTGGCTAAAGGCAGTTATATTTTTCCTACTTCTGTGGAGTTGGAAGTTCCATAGTTACAGGGGAAATCTTCTAGAACTGTGCAAACATTTAAAAATCATATTTGAAAATCATTTTAATATCATTTTCAAAAACATGTCAAAGTAATTGTCTAAAATATGTGGAGAATGTTGAAAGTCTGCACTGATAATAAAACTGCACTTTTTGCAGGTTTGGACTTCCTCTACTTCCATTTAAAATGATTCAGCTGCTTTGTAGTTCTTTGACTACAAAACAGCACAATAATTTCGAGCAACAGATCAGCCAACATGAGATTTTCAGTTTTAAAAATGGCATGGGAGGGGACCGATGGACAGGTGGCTGGGTGGGAAGGAAAACGCAAGAGTTGATAGATGTAATGGAGGAAAGGACAAATGCATGGACAGACGGGTGGGCGGTTGCATTTTGGATGGGAAGATGGATAGGCAGATTGATGTATACACAGATGGATGGATAGACAGATGGACGGACAGATGGATGAATGGGTTAATGTGTGGGAAGACGTGAGTGTGGGAGGTATGGGTGTGTGGGTGGGATGGATGGGTGGAAAGGTGTGAGGTGGGTGGGAAGGTGTGAGTGGGCTGTTGGGTGGTGGAATGGATGGGAGAGCAGGCCAGGGACGTCATTTGGGGGTCACTGCTGCGACCCCAGGCAACCACCATGTGACCCCTGGCACTGCCTTTCCAACTCCTGTGGGAGGGCTCAAGATTTAAAAAAGAAATAATGTATTTTTG
The DNA here is from genome assembly GCF_040938575.1 of Ambystoma mexicanum. NCBI lineage: Eukaryota > Metazoa > Chordata > Amphibia > Caudata > Ambystomatidae > Ambystoma > Ambystoma mexicanum. The sequence goes on from NC_090921.1 coordinate 826,538,142, forward strand.
AAGTCCCACTGACTTCAAAAATAAATTATTTAATTTTGAAATCCAAGCACCTCTCCGCCCCCCAGGACATGGATGGCTCCAGCTCCTGTGCTCTGCTGCATGTGACAGGCCTTGCGTGCGAGCTGGAGCATGGGAGCCAGAGACATGCCTGCACAGGACGGATTCTGGAAGGTAAGGGCATTTATATTTTTAATGTAAAGTGTATGTGTGTGTATGTGTGTGTGTATGTATATTATGTATTATGTAATGTGGGTTTGTGAATATATCATGTAATACGTGAATGAGGGCATGATTTTTGGGTGGATTGCCATGCTTGTATGAGTTGATGGTGAATGAGTGCACATGTAAATGAGCATGTGGTATGTGCTTGGGTTAAATACCTGGATTACTTACCAGTAATTTTTATTACTCTGAGTCCCACTCTTCCTCATCCCAGTACTTGACTGAGAAGCACCTTGCCTCATACATAAGTACTGGGACGAGGAAGAGGGATGTTGAAGTAATACTTGGAAGAGGAGTTGATTTTGTGGATTGGAGGAGGATGATTATAAGCATAATTACCTGGCTAGACTTGGATTTGGGTGCAGCCAGTCTAGACTTTCCTTACTGTAGCTTGGTATATTTTCTGGTAATCTATAATAAAGTAAGCATGATAAGTGTTATCACGTGGTTAGATTAGCATTTTTGTGCAACCCATCTAGATATGTCTTACTGTGATGTGGAGTTTTTACTGTACATCATTAAGGCTACAGCAAGCATGATAGGTTTTATTTCATCTCTAGCCCATATTGTGCAGTCAGTTTTGACATGTGTTCTTATTGTGTCATTGGGCTTCATCACGACTTTGGCGGTAGCCATGCCCTTATTAAGGGCATGGCTGCCACCAAAACGGGGTCTGGGTTCCCTGAATGGGGAATTACCGGGCCATTCCAGTTTGGAGGGCCTGGTAATTCCTCCTTCAGGGAACCCGGGCCCGGACCTTCCCCATTCCCATTTGAGCCCCCATAGGGCTCAATGGGAATGGGTGCAGGGAGCTAACAATGGGCCGATTACGACCGCCCGTTGTTAGCTCCCTGGACCCCTCGCGGGACCCGGTAAGGATGTCTGGTTTTACCTGGTTTTACCAGGCGTCCTTACCGGGTCCCGCGAGGGAACCTCATAATGAGGTGGAATGGGTTTAACGGGTCCGCCTCCAATAGCGGCACCCGTTAACCCATTCCGCCAAGGTTATAATGAGGCCATTTGCCTTTTTAATTGAAAAGTGGTAAGATAGCTCAGCAGGTTAAGTGATTGCTGCAGCAATCTATGGGTGATCTACAGGTTGCATGTTTGAATGCTGTCAAGGCCAACCCAGCCTTTAAATCTTCCAAGGTTGATAAATCAGTACAAACTTCGGTTAGAATTATAATTGTGTTTAAATATGTGCTATTTACAGTGTGTTGGCGAACGCGCTATATAAATAACAAATAGTTATCATGAATCAAAGCATTGATGCTCCTGGACATTATTGGTGACTTGCATCTATTGGATTTTTTGAAACTGTAATATCACAGAAACTACCAATGTAGGGGCTCTACTTATATAATGAAAATACCTAACAAGCAGCTATAACTGGCATAATATGGAAGTAACTGGCCATACAATGTTGACGTGGCATATTTATGGCAGTGCCTCGGCCTGTGTTGATTCTGTTCGCTCTAACCCTATCATCTCACAACACCATCCAATGCATATGAAGGCAGCACCCTTGTTAAAATGTGGTTGGTATCTAAAATATTCTTGTCTGCTTTAGTACCTCTTTAGTATTTAAATTTGTTTACATTTATGTACCTTTTTTATGTCTGCAAGCCACTTCTGGTTATTTCACCTTGGTTAAAGAGGAACTCATGCCATCCAAGTCCAAGGTCATGTAACATAACTTCCTGTGATGTCATCAGGTATGTGATGTCATTTCCACCACCACTGGCATTTTGGTGAATAGAAGCCCCTAGGACAGGCGGATATGGATAGATGAATGGATGGATAGTGGGAGAATATATGGAGGAAAGTAAGGGGCAGAAAGATGGATGGATACGCAGACATAGGAAGATGAATGTTTAGATGGATGTATAGGCAGATAGGCTGATAGATGGACAGACAGACAGAAAGATGGATAGAAAGATTGGTAGGTAGACAGATATATGCATATTTATGGGGATAGTTAGGCAGATGGACTGATAGATAGTTATGGTTACCACTATTAGTACCCAGCAGGGGGGTGGTGATGGCCTTCCAGTCAATCAGGAGGCTCAGAACAGGGGCTTTACCACACAGTAAAGCCCCAGCTTCGAGCCTCCTCAGAGCGGGAGGCTGCAATCTTCCCAGGACAGAGGTAAGTGAACCCCTGCACTCCCTTGCATCCCCTTGCCCACAGCCCCTTTTCCACATATACAATGCCCCTCCACCCCTGCCCCACTTACCTGGCGCTTCCTTGTCCCTTGCTGGCACCGGAACATTAGTGTTCGTGGCGCATCTCTGTCATGGCAATGGCCACCATGGAAAGTGAGAAAGGACTATGTGTATTTCCCATCTCCCTCTTCAATAACGGCATCTTAGATTGTCGTTTTTTTTTCAAGTTGAGAAACAGCAATCACGCCATTTCTCCTCTTGAAGAAAAAATTATTAGTATCCCGGTACAACGTGCCAGAATACTACTAGCAATACACCCTTCACTAGGGTGTAGGTAATGCCCACAGCTCGGGATGTATTGCTTAAATAAACTGAAGTTGACGAATGCAAACATTGGTCATGTCAACATTATGGTACAAACCCTCAGTCCAAATGTAAAATGTCCATAATGCATAATACAAAGTTCCTCACACTGCACACTAAACCTTAACTCAGACTACACAACACTTCACAACACCTACTTTTAATATTAGTCAACTTAAATCAATGTGATAGTTAAAGTAAGTGTTGTTAATTAGTGATGTAGTTTGAGTTAAGGTTTGCAGTTTAAAGGACTTTCTCTGTATTAAGGAAATACTTCATTTGGATTCAGTGTTTGTACTTTAAAATATATATCTGACTATGAATTCCCATGCAAGATTTTTAGGAGGTTTACCAAGGGGTGGCAAAGTTGTGAGGGGGGTGTAATCACACAACCTACATGTTCCCATTAATTTCTCATAGGCCTAAGTTTGCCCTCAATCTCAACAGAAGAGAGACACTAGGGAAAACAATGTAAGGGCTACCGCTAGACTTATCACATATTAACAGACTTTATAAACACTTACAACTCAAATTACAGGTGGTTGATATATTTATAAAATACAATTGTATTCATTTAAATATTAAAAAATAAACATATACATTATGGGATGTTTTTACCCATGCATCCAAGCCCTACAATAAAACTGTGCAGTACTGGCATGGAAAACATCATGATGGCCAGAACTCCCCAGAGAGTGCACAGGGAAAACATGAAGAATAGGCTGCCACCCATTTTTGCCTATGTTGTGAGCACAGGAGGGCACTGCCTAAAACCACCAGTGGGCTACGAACACAGTAGCCTGAAACCATTGAGAATGGCAATGCTGATTGCCAAAAAAGCAACTCACAACTGTGGGGAATTCATTTTCTTAATACCAAAAATGGTTGCATTACCAGTACTCACCACTATCAGAAAGCCGGCGTTTTAAAACCACCAGACTTTTGTGTAAAACTGAACAAATAAAACAAAACCAGACCAAGGAAAGACTTGATAAGAGGTGGATACAATGTAAAACTATATTCTGAAATGACTTGAAGGAAGTAATTATTTAATGTATATGTAAAAATTGTAAGTGATTTAAACTGGGAACAAAAAGTGACATTTAGCTGAAACCTGGCTTAATGAAACTGGATTCTGCCTGACAACTACCCCCGACAGGAGTTGAAACCTGCTCAGCCACTCTTCCCCTTGCCAAAAGGAGTTGTCACCTCTCTGATTAGATTAGGGGTCGAGCAACTGGGGACTACAGGGAGTTGAACAAAGGCCTGTCCTGGACTCAGGCAAATGTTATATTGGGGGCGTCATAAAAGTGGCTTCCTCTTAGGGGAAACTGGGGGGGGCAGTGCCTCTGCTAGCAGCTGAGCTTGGGGGAAGTGGATAAACCAGTTATTCCACCCTGTGATGTGGGAAGCCGCACCCCTTTTTGACCAGGGCATAATTTTAAAAAGATAGATAACTCATAGTGCGGACTTGTCAGAATTATATAAGTAATATCATTATTTTTGTGATTTTTCTGTGAACATTTTGAGAGGCGTTAGGACCCTGTGGTGTATTCTGGGGGGTTGCTAGCGGAAAATAGGGTCTCACTCCAAATGTCTGCATGTTAAAAATCTGACACTTCATTAATTAATGTCCATACTCCTTGCGCCATGTGTGTAATTTTGGGTAAATGTCTGATATTGCAAAACCAGTTAAAAAGCGCAAAATGTTGTCATTTTTGAATGCAAGCCCACAGGAAGATCAGAGGCGGACAAGCATGGACCATAAGGAATATATAATGTGCACATGTAATTTCAACAAATTGTATATCTGGGAAGGATGTATTTGAATCAAATATAGATTTGTGGGCAAAATGACCAGGGGAGGATCCTCGGACCCATAAACAGACTTCATCATGATGACAATCCATTTCCTTCCGCCAATCATGGGAAAGGGGGGAATTGGGCCAATGACAAGTAGAGAGGGGCAGGCTTAGCTAGGCCCAGGCACACACCCATTTTCAAAACACATAAAAAGAGACTGCTGGGACAGGTAGACACATTCAATTCCATTTGCTGTGGAGCATGCTGACCGACAACTTCACATCCAGAGATCCAGACTTCAAATCCATCAATCTCCAAAGACCAGAACTTTACTTCAGAACTTAAAGCAAGGGCCTAAACCCACAAACTGAGAACTCTTCTCAGCAGGCCTCAGCAACCTTAAAATCATTTGAAAACTATTCCACAGCCGTGCGAGCTGTTTGAATTATTTTGCCAAGAACAATTGCCAGAGACCAGACCAGAGATCCAGAGTGACCCAGACCGCTGTGAGCAGAACTAGAGAGCTGACCCAGATCACTGTGAAGTGCCGAGACCAGAACCGGAATCCAGTCCAAAACCTGACCAGATCCGTGGCGAGGCCTATTTCAAATTTATATTGTGAGTACCTAGCAGAACTGTGCAGAACCAATCTCTTAGTTAAAATAATCTAATCCAAACTATTTTAACCTAAGTAGAACTGCCTCCTAGAAATCGTGTGATCTGTCATTTGTAAAGCTGCACAACTGTCACCTGTCAATTCTGAAGCTGCAAGCTGTCACCTGTCATTTTGAGTTTACTTTAAATCCGAAAAACTACCTTTATTTAATCATCCGTATCTCTGGAACCGATTGGGCTAGGAACGAAATTTAACTTTCATCTGAAAGCTTAGAATCTAGGCTTTCCAACAAACTGACTTGCTACTCCTTATACTTTTGCCAGAATCACGATTCACGCACTTGCAAATTTTGCCACGATTTGCGATTTGGCCTGATTTCTTTACCTGTAAAAAGATAGCAGCTTTTTGCTTTCCTGTGCTAAAAATTCGTTTGTCTCTTAATAACCATCCCTGAATCATTGCTAAAGTGAGCCTGAGCTCATCCAAAGTATCTCTCACTCACCCTGAACCTCCTAAAGGGAATTAAAAGCATTTTCAGCATATTTCTCACTTCACTGCCACCACATTCAAAGCACTTGGGCCTGTGTTTTAAAACTCATACCTGTTTTCTCTAAGCTTGCTGGGGTGGGAATTGAATTTCGTATTGTATTTGATTACATTCCTGAGAACTGTGTGCTCCTCTTTCCATCTCCTTCCATTTCTTACATTGCATAGGGGAGGGTGGTGAATTGCCAGAGAAAAGTGATTATCTTATCTTTTGCTAAAATCATATCAAGTATTTCTGTACTGCGTTTTATTCCTCATTGCTTTTCCCTTGAAATCATAAAAGTATTTTTGCTACTTTATCCATCCTATACTAACTCCTCATTGATTGTAAAGAAGTGTGCTAGTGCCAGATTACCCACTGTTGATCAACATCATATGTCTAAGTGTACTATCAGATATTAATATATTATAAAGTGTGATATATATATATATATATTGTTTAAATTCTCAAATAAACCTTTTAATTTGCAAAACAAACCTACTTCTTGGCTCAGTTGGGTCAGGGGGATTCTAAGAGGGGGGTGTTATACAAGGGTGGTCATCCAGAGTACTGAACAAGACGTAAAAATACATTAATAAGGGTTTTCCTCAGCATCCCAGACTAGGCATTGACTTGGCTGTAGTGTTGATTGAATATCGCTTACAACATCAACATTTAAAACACAGTGATTTCAATATCTACAAAAGTGACAAGTGCAGACGGTGCATGCTTTGACAAAATTAACAAATTAGCAGCAGCTGGTCTAACAAAATAGGATTTCATTTATGCCTGAGCACATATAAAGATTTCATTTCATAGTACGACAGGTATACCTTAAATTCATTCAGTGAGTAGATGACAAAAAACACAATATTTTCAAAACACAGTATTATTGTCCTCTGAAAAAAAATATTCATATTGATCAACTTGATGATAAATATTTT